>NC_088353.1:3142500-4342500 GCF_036884655.1 Musa acuminata AAA Group | reverse complement strand
CCATCAACATTGGCAAGGTACTGTTAGAACCCTTGCAGATTCTAAACTTGGGATTGATCTCTTTAGGGGATCGGCCTCCTTGGAACTCTATAGGGGTTCCTCCCTCCAAGTTGCTGCTCAAAGGCTGCAGAAAAGATTCATCTATTGCTTAAGAAAAGAGAAGGAATACATGACTATTTATAGGGCTTCTAAACCCTAACTCCTAATAGGACTCCTACTTAAGACTCTTACTTCTAACCAACTCCTAATAGAACTCCTACTCAAGACTCCTATTCCCTTACAACTCCTAATTCTTTTCTAAGAAAAAACCTCCTACATGAATGCCCCTCACAATTAGGACTCTCCTAGCTAGAGTCCTAACATTTTTACATGAATGTCCCTCTCAATTAGGACTCTCCAAGCTAGAGTCCTAACAGACCCGCCCTCTTCAAATCAGCCTTGTCCTCGAGGCTGATGATTCATGAATTCTGGGAATTTGATCTTTAAGTCGTCATAGTTCTCCCAAGTGGCATCTTCTTTTGGTAGGTTCGCCCACTGTATTAGCACTTCATTAGTGGGTCGTCGTCGTCGAGTCACGATCCGTCGATCAATAATGGCACTTGGCTGGGTCTCGAGTTCTCTTTGGGTAGTCATATTTGGTGGGTGGCTTTGGGCTGACTCCAAGCACCTGTTTAAAACTTCCGGTTGGCTGTTGGTTTGTGGGTGATATGTCGTACTCCTTTTCAATTTAGTACCCTTATAGTGTAATTCTTTTGAGTCCAATTGTAATGAGCCATGGGGCTTGGTGCTTCCTCCAATTTTTTTTTTATAATCTTACTAGTATCTGAATCTTCCTGCCATTCCATCTTAATATCCTCAAGGAAGTTGCTGGTCGGAAGTGAAACGGTCGAAACTTCAACTTGCTCGGGTAGCTGCGAAAGCGTATCTGCAAGAACATTCTCTTTCCCCTTTTTGTAAGTTATTTCAAAATCAAATCCAAGAAGTTTTGTTACCCATTTTTGCTGCTCGGGGGAAGATATCTTCTGCTCCAAGAGATATTTTAGGCTTTTATGGTCGGTCTTGATTTGAAAGTATCGCCTGATCAAGTACAATCTCCACCTCGTTGCTGCGCGCACAATGGCGAGCATCTCCTTATCATATGTTGACATATTTTGATCGGAGGGAGATAATGCCTTGCTAGTGTATGCGAGTTGTCGACCATCTTGCATGAGAATGGCTCCAATTCTGACTCCAGATGTGTCGGCCTCAATAATGAATGGTCGGTTGAAATCTGGTAGTGTTAGCACCGGCGTCGTCGTCATGGCTGCCTTAAGTTTGTCGAAGGCAGCGGAGGCTCTCTCCAACCATTGGAAGACATCTTTTTCTAGTAAGGAAGTAAGTGGTGCACTGATCTTTCCATAGTTTTTCACGAACTTGCGGTAGTAGCCTGTTAAACCCAGAAAGCCATGTAGCAATTTTATGTTTCTCGAGGTCGGCCAGTTTTGCATTACTCCAATTTTGAAGGGGTCCACTGCCACACCTTCCTCTGATATGATATGCCCAAGATATTCCACCTTTTGTTGAAGAAAGCAAAAATTCGTGGTTGTTGTGTGTTCAAAAGGTAGTTTTCCGTATGTCTTCTTCGCATGCTCGTATTTGATGATACCCGGATCAAAGGTCCAGCTTTGTAAAGATTTGTGCTCCCTTTCATCTAGCAATTCATCTACTATTGGAATAAAATATTTGTCCTTGATGATTATGTCATTGAGAGCTCGGTAATCAACACATATTCATCTTGTTCCGTCCTTGCGTACAAGTAGCACCGGCGAAGAGTAGAGGTTGCAACTTGGTCGAATAACTCCTGTTTCGAGCATCTCTTTTATAATCCTTTCTATTTCATCCTTCTGGAGATGTGGATACTGATATGGCTGAGCATTTACTGAAGATTTGCCTGGAAGAATCATTATACAATGATCATGCCGACAGGTAAGAGGTAGGTTGCGCGGTTCGTCAAATATATTTAAAAATTCAGTAAGCAAAGGAAGTAGATTTGGATCTTCAAATTCTGTTGGCTCTCCCTTAGTTTGCTGCTCAAGTTGTACCAAAAAGCCGCTGCATGCTTTATGCAAAACATTCTCCATTTGTTGTGTGCAAATCGTTGTTATGTCGCCCCCACGTTTCCCGTGTAATGTCACCTGTTTCTCCTTACTGTAAAATTTCATAATTAGTTTCATAAAATTCCAAGAAATATCACATAATGTTGTCAACCATTTAATTCTGAACATGGCCTCATGATTGTTAAGAGGGAGAAGGAAGAAATCTGCAATTATCTCTTGGTCCTGCAGCAATAGTTTCTCCTGCAAGCGCCTATGATCACAATTCAAAATCCGTCCGTCGGTGACCTTAACATCAAACCTGCAGCGATTCTCGATAGGTAATGATATCCGAACAGCAAGCTTACTATTTAGGAAGTTAGTAGTACTGCCCGTGTCGATGAGAACAATGATTGGTTGTTGTTTGAGAAGGCCTCCAATTTTCATCGTTTGCGGGTTTGAGTAGCTAGCTAGTGTATGTACCGTAACTTCGGTCGGTTGTGGCTCTTCTTCTGCATCTTCTTCTTCATGTTCAAGGCTCTCTTTTGGATGTTCAATGACCTCTTCTTCTATCGGTTCAATCATAAGAAGTCCCCCTTTACTACAGATCGCTGACGGCTCCACGGCTCATCACAATGCCAACATAACCCCTTCGCATATCGCTCCCGAAGCTCTTTTCTTGTTAACCTCTTTAGTGTAGGGACTTGGTCGACAGTAGGGGGGGCTAAGGGCTTCAATATTACTGGTTGAGGAGAGACCCTAGTCCTCCGAGCTTCATGGTTCAATTGCTCCTCTTGATGTCGTGCGAAAGAGATGGCTGCCTAGGATACGGTTGTCGCGCTTTAACTTCTCCTCGGATCTCTAGCTTCAAGCCCTCAATGAAGGTCCACAATAGCTGTTTTTGAGACCAATCATGAGTTTGATTAGATAACCTTTCAAACCTAGTTTGGTACTCCTGAATGGTGGAGGTTTGTTGGATCTTTGCTAGTTGTTCGTCAATATTCTCGTAATCGATTGGTCTGAAGCGAATCAGCAGTCCTTCTTTGAATTGTCGCCATGAAAGGACTCCATAAGTATGTTCAAACCAGTCAAACCACTGTATAGCATCCCCTTCAAGATGTATAGCTGCAATTTTCACCATAGATACATCCGCGGTTTTGTGGTACCGAAAATATCGCTCCGCGCGCGAGATCCAACCAATCGGGTCTCCTTCTTCCCATCTAGGAAAGTCCACTCTCATGCATGGATAGTTGGGGTTGGTCATATAGCTTCCCCTCTCTTGGAAGTCATATCTTTGGGGTTGGTGTGATTGGGCAAAGCTCTCTCCTTGATGTGATTTCTTCGGGCTTAGTGGTCGGCCCAATCTGAGTTCGGTAAAGAGCATCCGAATCTTATCCTCCATTCGCGCCTCCAAGGCTTCGATTTAGCAT
Organism: Musa acuminata AAA Group; assembly: GCF_036884655.1. Taxonomy (NCBI): domain Eukaryota; kingdom Viridiplantae; phylum Streptophyta; class Magnoliopsida; order Zingiberales; family Musaceae; genus Musa; species Musa acuminata. The sequence continues at coordinate 4,338,998 of NC_088353.1, read as the reverse complement.
TTATTACCTCCTTAGATGCCATAATATATGCCTCCAAATCTATGATGTTAAGATCTCTCTTTTGTTGTTAGGTTAAAGGCATGTATAGGTTGAGAGAAGTGACGGTCAAAAGGGTTGGTGGATTGGTGGATGTAGGCTACGATTTAGGCTTGTTTTGTGGTAGTTTTGGGTGCAGTTTGAGGGTGTGGTTTAGTAGAGTTTTAGGGCTATGGTTGAAAGTTTTGGATCTGTGGTAGATGGTAGCAAAGGTTTGACAAAAATCCGTGGAAGTTGTAGCAAGTATGTGCTGTCTTGTAAGAGTAGAATTGTCGTCGAAGAAACAACGATTTCTCGACGTAATTTCCACCAAAAACTCGAGAGAATTGAGGAGGGAATTGATAGCAAAATCACAATTTATATGACAGCAAGGATATCTAATTTAATCAAGAAAATTTCGGCAGTATAACAGCAAGGAAATTGGTGCAAGTTGCAATTGCAGAATTATCGTCGAAAAATTTCAGCGGGTTACGATGAAAATTTGCAGCAATATAAAATCATTTTTAGAGATGAATTTCTTAATGGATCAATCTTAGACGGAAGCCAAGATGATCTATGAAGTGTATAAGAAATTTCATTCAAAAAATATTGCAAATAGATGGGTTAAGGCAACGATATGCAGCTGAAATTTTCTGCAGCATAGATTTTCAAGTGCAGCAGATTGGACAAAAAAGATCAGTAGTTTATATTGAGAATTTTTCGATGAAACCAAAGAGAAATCTACTGTTAGGAAGTGTCAAAGATGTCATGAAAATTTCGTAGAAATTTGGATAGAAAAAGCACAGTAGCAAGATCAAACAGATGGTGCTATGCGGCTTGAATTCTGCAATTCAAGTGCAGCAGATTGGACATAAAAGATCAGTAGTTTATATTAAGAATTTTTTGATGAAACTAAAGGGAAATCCACTGTTAAAAAGTGTCAAAGATGTCATAAAAATTTCGTAGAAATTTGGATAGAAAAAGCACAGTAGCAAGATCAAACAGATGGTGCTATGCGGTTGGAATTCTGCAATGTATCTTTCGTCGTAGGGATGAAAACTTTGTGACGAAAAGTTTATGCAGCAATATAGGAACGATTTTTTTTTTTTTTGGATTTTCGAATAAGGATAACTAAATTGCAGCAGCAGTAATGTAGGAAACCAGAACCTGTTGCAATTCACGAGGAGATCAAAGGATGATCCGTGGTGGTGGAGATGATGACGGAATTCAGTGACGATCTTTTAAGCAATTGTGGGAATTGCTTTGGATTGTTGTAGAGGGTTGATGGATGGCTGTGGAAGGGCAGCGAGACGCCAAGAACGCTGCTCTGATACCAGGTGTTAGAACCCTTGCAGATTCTAAACTTGGGATTGATCTCTTTAGGGGATCGGCCTCCTTGGAACTCTATAGGGGTTCCTCCCTCCAAGTTGCTGCTCAAAGGCTGCAGAAAAGATTCATCTATTGCTTAAGAAAAGAGAAGGAATACATGACTATTTATAGGGCTTCTAAACCCTAACTCCTAATAGGACTCCTACTTAAGACTCTTACTTCTAACCAACTCCTAATAGAACTCCTACTCAAGACTCCTATTCCCTTACAACTCCTAATTCTTTTCTAAGAAAAAACCTCCTACATGAATGCCCCTCACAATTAGGACTCTCCTAGCTAGAGTCCTAACAGAATGTCCCTCTCAATTAGGACTCTCCTAGCTAAAGTCCTAACATTTTTACATGAATGTCCCTCTCAATTAGGACTCTCCAAGCTAGAGTCCTAACAGGTACAACCATCAGTCTTAAGTTGATTGATCTTTGTCATGTGTAATTAATGGGCAGCCTGATCTAGCTTTCTGGTATTATTTATTATTTCTTGTTGGTTTTTTGAGGAAATTTTTTTGGTTGTTGTATGGTCATCTTTGTAGATTCGGTAGTTAATAGCTCTTAGTTTTTTTTCCTATACTACAAATATGTTGGTTATAGCAGTTAATTTCTCTCTAGTTGGACCTTCTTATGTTTAATTGTGCCCCTTTTTTTTTCTCTCTTCTTTCCAAATCTTCCCCTCAATGTATGGGCATCTGTGTGTTTGTTTGTATTTCAATGATTCTTTCATAATCCTTGTTATGGTCTATGTTATTCTTTCCGAATCCTTGTTATGTTCAATGTTCAATGTTCAATGTTCAATGTTATTGTGATGTCACTGGGGCATTTCAACGACACAGCCTTTTTTGATACCTAAAGTAGGGAAAAGAAATACAATATTTCTGCAGTTTGTTTTTATAGTCAGTACTTGGATTTGTTTTAAATTTTGGTTCTCATGTCTATAACGTTAATTTTTTTTTGAAATGTAAAAACATTTAACTATTGAAATTCAAAGAAGGAAAAGTTGTCAGTAAAATCTTTCCAGTCAAAATCATCTCTCCGGATGATTCTAGTGTGACATTGACCACCCTGGCCAACTGCGAGATGTCATCAAAAACAGCCCCATGGTAACAAGGTACCGAATACGGACAAACAGGAAATCTGATACATTCCATGAATCAGAACATACTAAGATGTTCCTGCACACCTTCAAAAAATGCCAATCCTTGAGCTTGCTCGGGATTAGGAAGAGCATACCCAAGACCAGTGTAGCCTGTATTAGGAAGAGGGGATCCATCAGATCCTAGGACAACATAATGCCAACGATTAGTAGATTTGGTTGTTGCTTGTAGATCTTGCTTAAAACATGTATACATTTATTCAAGTCAAAGTTACTTGGCATGCCATGGTGGTATACTATTTTGGTCATATTTTGCATCTGGAACTTGGATTATTTTGGAGTACTTTGTAACTATTTTGATACTTCCTGCAGACAATCATAATGCACTGACAATTCTTAGTTTGTGGGCGCCAGTGTTTGCTGTAAGTGTTATTCATTATTGTGTTTCCTTTAATTTTTGTCATGCATAATTGATAAGTTGGATACTGTTGAGTTATAGTTTAGAGAATTTCTTTTAGTTCCACTTAATCTAAAAGCAGACGTATGATTCCAATACCAACTTATTTTGTAATAGTATGTTTTTTGTTGGATGGATTGTGGAGAGCTTCAATGTGTAACAGTATGACTGTCTTTGTATCACAATGGTTTATTACAGTATAAATATATTCCTTGAAGTTATTGAACGTTATTCTTTGTTGTGTTGTAGCTATGATATCCTAGTAACATGTCAAATAACATTTACATGATTTTCTATCAATGTGTAACTCTGTTTTGCAGATTTATCTTCTGGATATTCATATCTTTTACACCTTGATGTCAGCAGCTTACGGATTTTTACTTGGTGCAAGAGATCGCTTGGGTGAGGTAGGTTTATTCAAGTATGAATCGTGGATGTTGTTATAGCATGAGCTTAACAACCTCATAGCAAATGCAATTGTGCAACACTGCAGATTACTTGGTTTTACATTTTCCAATCTGAATATATTACTATTTGGAAACTGGTTCAGCATGTTTTTTAAAGTGCAATTATTATTTTTCTTCACAATTATAAGCTTCTGTTTGTTTTTGTATCTTGATCCTAGTTGGCATCTTTTGACTTCATATGTAAACATATATATTCCACACCTGCAATTTCTTTGTTTTCCTATATGAATTTTTCTTGACACTTTAGCTCCATCGTTAGTTTTGAAAACTTAAATTTCTGATGATCCTTTTCTTGAGAAAGCAAAATATAAGCACTTTGTTGTAACTTATTTGATTCAGTCCACTTTTTTAATACTTAACATAGTAAGAACCTTCATTACATCTTTGTTTTTGCACCATGTGTGTTCTCAGATCAGATCAGTGGAAGCTGTCCACAGACTTTTTGAGAAATTTCCTGGAGCATTTATGACCAACCTTCATGTTGTTCTCCCAAAAAGGTCTGGACTTGCATAAGACCCGATTATTTTGTTTCTTAAGATTTTTTTCTGAAGCTTTTCTTCCATTTTATATACAGGAGGCAGCTGTCTTCATCTGGTCAGGTAATACATTGTTTGTTCTGAAGGGATTGGAGTCTAGAGTTAACCTTAAATTATGAAAAGTAAAGTTCAAAAAAACCTGGAACCAGATTTACCATAGGACTAAAATCAGATGGTAGGCCTGGTTCACAAGGGTTGCCAGACTTGGGCAGTCCAAAATGGGGCAGTCTACATCCCAGTTGACTCTTGGAGAGGTTAATATTTGTCTGGGAAAAATTACAAACCATAAGATAGACAGAGTCATACAAAAATGGCCTGTTTGTGAAATTTAAATGATTGTTAATAAGATCAATTTGGACAATTATGCCAATCTCTAAAACCCAATCTAACCCATTTAATAATTAGGCCAATTGTGTTGACTCCTTTAGGAACCGAACCTATATATGCTTTACCAAAACCATCTAGTCTTGTGTTAAGTTCATTGTTGTTGAGTTAAAAAGTTCTTTGCTTTCCCTTTATATTTGGTGTTCTAACTTCTTATTCAGTTTATTTTTCAAGCATAATAGTTCTTGCCATTAACTCTAATGATCACTGTTGAAGGGTGTGGAGTTAAATAAGTTTGATGCTGCTAGATTTGCTCCCTTCTGGAATAAAATTGTGGAAAATTTGCGTGAAGAAGATTATATTAATAATTCGTGAGTGTAGATATCTGGATTCAAGAACCATTATTTATTTGTGTAATCGAGTATAATATTTTCTGGTTTATAATACTCTGTTAAATTTACAGAGAGAGGGATTTGCTTATACTGCCAAAGAATTCTAAAATTCTTCTGATGGTTCAGTGGCCCCTATTCTTGTTGGCTAGCAAGGTAAATAAAGGTCCTTTCCTTGCTCAACAACAGACTAGGTGTATAGTAGATTTAATTTTCTGATGTTATGTTCTTATCTTGTTTTGATCAGATATTTTTGGCCAGAGATATCGCAGCAGAGTCGAAAGATTTACAGGCGGACCTCTGGATCAAGATTTCTAGAGATGATTACATGCGATATGCAGTTGAGGAGTGCTACCATAGTGTGAAAGTTATTTTGATGTCTGTATTTGAGAACGAAGGCCGCCTGTGGTAATCTATATTTTTAATAGTGATTACTGTTTGTTAGAATATTTTCAGTGGAGATTATTACATCCCTTTCTTCTTTTTTACTAGAAAATTTTGCTGCTTTTCTTTTACTGTTTAGGGTCAAAAAAATATATGATAACATAGAGAACAGTATCAAGGAAGATAGACTACAATCAGATTTCAGGTTGAGCAACTTGCAATTTGTGATGTCCAGAATTTCTGCTTTGACTGGTATATTGGTATGTGCTCCACCTCTGTTCATTAATGTTGGTTTAGTTCAAAAGTTATCATGAACAATTTACATTTATTTTGGTGCATTTTTTTAAAATTTTGTTGGACGTCTATGAATGAAATATGCAAATATGGATAAAGGTGTCTTGTTGCTGGTATTCATAAATATGTGCTGAATTTTGTCGATTATTTGAATATGTTTGTTTAAGCCTGTTTATAAATGCCTATTTTGCTTTGTTGTAACAAATTACGAGTCATAAGTCTGCCAAATATACAATTTTGCTGAGATCTATCTCTTATTTTTCTGTCTTATGACTTATCTGAAGTTGCAATTGTGGTCATGACTAGACGATAAGTTGATCATTTGTTGTAGATCTGCAAATTTGTCCATCCTTTTGAATGTATGAAGTCTGATTGATTGGAATAGTCTCTGAGAATGTTGCTTTTTAATATGAACCAAAATTGTTTAATGTGTTGAATGTCGTGGGCTTAAAAAGAAAAGGCTCAGTTGGTTTCTTTTTGTGTTTTTGAAGATTTTTTATAAATGGAAGTTTATGCTCTCTTTTAAGGAGATTTGTAGTCCCATTTAACTAGCAGTTGTGGTAATGTTTTAGGTTGTTACTTTTTTACTAATGCCTGTGACATTCTGTGGTATTGGTATTTGATACGACATTTGAAAATTTTCTAGTTACGGAGCACTTTTGTTATTTTGATATGAGATTTGGTTTGTTTTCTTATACGTTGCAAAACATTTTCTTCTGGTCGATTAAGTTGTCAGTGAGGAAGGAACTTAGAATTGAAAACATAATATTATTTCAATTGAATTCTTTAAAAATTATCTTTATTAAATTTCAGTCAAGGATGATGGGGTTGATGTTTCAAACAAAAAATACATTGCTGAAATGGACGAGCCCATAAAGATAAATAACTGAAATTGCATTTTAGAACTTATACACAAATGAAGTCGAGGAATAATATAAGCATGCACAAGTGCTATTATTTACATGAAAAAAAGAAACAGTATATCTAAATACAAAACAATTCTTTAGCTACAAGTTACATTCACCTTTTTGGAAGGAAGAAAGCTATCGACATTGATGCTTCTAAAAATAAAATTGGTGCACTTGTGTGTACCCAGTGTTTAGAGTGTTCCAAAATGCTGAATGATGTGGTTCACTCTTTGCATCATGCTCCTCAATGTGATGCATACTTTTGTTGGATTTGGTATATTGGCAAATTTATTTGATTAACTAGAAGTACTGTTAATGGAACTGAAGCTGATGGAGCCCACTAATGTGAAACTAAGCTGATGGAACCCACTAATGTGAAACTTACGTATCAAGAGAGGAAACTTAAATATCGACACTCTTTATAGTTATATGAGAAAGACATCAATTAATGAACACCAAAAGGAATATACAGAAAAAATGCATCTTTTATGAACATTAAAAGGATGTTTAATGAGCATTAAATAACATACACAGAGGAATTATATGTTTAATGAACTTTTAAAGGAATATTTTTTATGAGTAATTCAGGTGGAGAGCATCTTAGATATAGGTTTATGAAGAACATGTAAGAGATTGTAAAATATAAATAATTTATTTACTAAACATTCAAAGAAATTTAATCACTTATAATTTAAATTGAAAATTAGTGCTGTCAAAACATGGAAGAATGCGATTAGAAAAATGGTCACATAATTTAAATGAAGATACAAATAATTATAATCACTTATAATTTGGGTTGAACAATATTTTGCCAATATAGTCAACAAAAACTTGGAATTGAACTGAAAAGTACACAGAATCCTAATGAACATTCAAGGGATCATATTCTCCTAACTGAGGGGCCTGTCAAAAAAATGGAAAAACTATATAAATAGAAGTGATATTAAATGAATATTTGGATTGAATAGATACAGTGAGTAAAGGAAGTTATAAATTCTGCTTGAGATGATGGATGCTTTGTCTCAGAAGTGTTTGCTTATAACAACCCAAAACAGTAAATATATCAATTGAAGAGCTATGAAGGGAAAAATGTGAAGGAATTTTATAAACCATTAGATATGCAGAGTTAGTTGACAACAAGGCAGGTAATGTTGTTTCAAAGGTTTATGCGCCTATAGTGATGTTGAAACAAAGAAGCTTAGACAGTAGCACCAAAATAAAAAATGAAAACAAAAGAATGTTATTGAAGTACAAGAGTTGGATAAAGTTATTTTTGACCACAAATAGAAGTTAAGGGAGGGAAGAAGTGCAAGGGCTGACCAGACACCTGTAGATCTGCAGATAGTATGCTTTGTATCAGAGTGGTAGTGGCCAAGCATTTGTGAGGGTGCGTAGATCTGGATATACCAGGGGGTCATTGTAGCAATTATAGGCAGCACTCTTAATACTGCCTGTTCATGAGAGACATACGAACTGGGTTTGCAACAGGATGTCCCTCCATGGTGACAGTTTGGTTAATGAAAAGAGATGGTGAGATCAGGAAAAATGTATGGGAAAGGAAGTAGAAAAGATATAGAAGACAGGAGTGAGAAAGAGAGTAGTTGAACTGTTTATGTTCCCGTCTTCAGGTCTGTTGCATGGGGTGTCGTTATGTTGGAACGGACTTGACCCATACTAGTCTTGCCATTAATCGGCATGAGCTCGATACTTGAAATAAAAAATATTGGTCTATCTCTCCCTTGACAAACCTTATCTATCCAATGGCATAGGTATTAGTATTCAGGCAAATAGAAGTAATCGATCTATTCTAGTTATTCCCGAGCCTAATTTGCCCCTCTTCTGTGCTTGCTAGCAATGGGCACCCTATGCATATTGCTCCATTATGTCAAGTTGCATCATGCCATGCCCTTGCTAGTTGCATGGCCCCACATGTGCCTTGCCATGTTTGGGCATGTCATATGGCACAAACTTGTTTACTTGGCAGTTTTGTAATGGTACCTAAGAAGCACCGACATGACACGCCATTTAAAAAAAAAAATGACAGACATGATGAGGACATGTGTAGTTTTTAATATGGAGTGATCCCCAATTTGAGGCTCTTCGTCACCAACTGGTGAGCAGCCTGAAAGCAGCCACAACAGGTGTACATTGGAAGTAGTGCGTTGAGCTCGGAGATGTTAGTGTTGTGCCCTGCCTTGTTGGTCTCCCTGTGGAACTTGATCCCGTGCTCAAGCGTGTCAGTGCAAAGCATAAGGCGAAAGGAGAGGGTGGCAGTTGGATCAGGGTTGCGGGCATTGCGACGGATCATTGCGTTCCATAAGATGTGGTTGGGAGGGAGCTACAGTTGGTCAATGTTGGTGTGATCAAGGTTGTCGAAAGGGGAGATGGCAAGGAAGGAAAGAAGCTTGCTGATGCGTCGTCGAGGAGGATAATGCAAAGGAGGAAGGCATGGGCTTGCTTGCATTTGGCATTGGAGGTGTGAGCTCAATGTCGCACACAGGCTTCACGCGAGGAAGGGTGCGAGAGAGGTATGTGTCTGACACGGATATGTTGTGTCCAAAAATAAAATAAAAACAGACGTGTCTAATACGTTTCCGGTCATGTCGGTTGTGTATTCGTGTCTGACACGTGTTCGACACGGATATGCCCATAAAATTGATGTGTCAGTACTTCTTAGATTGGCACTTGTCTTTGAATAAAACACTAGAATAAAACATTAGATTGGCACTTGCCTACACATGTATGTTGTTGAAAGAAGTTTTTCTCTTGGTTTTTGGTATACTCTGTCAACTATAACATTTATGTCTAAAGCTTTCCTTGTTTAACAAACTTATTTTCTACTGTCTATCTCAGATTGTATGTAGTATGGTTTCTTTGATTTCATTAGCACTTGTGGCTGTATAACTTCTCCACTATGTTTTTAATTGGTGAGGTTGTGCATTGGTAGACTTACTTGATAAATCTGACCTTTTTAGTATGTGCTGCTGCTCCTTAATATAGAGAGAGGAAGAGAATTGGAGAAATTATTAAGAGAAGAGTGTTGACGAGGAAGTGGGACTCAGAAAAACAGGGGAATTTTCATTTAATAGTGGTAAAAGAGGGAAGTGGATAGACAGGAACATATAGAATTAGTAGATGATATAATATGGAAAATGAAAAAGATGAAAATGGCCATGAGGAACTGTTTGTTGAAGGTTTAAGGTCGGTTACAGAAGTCGATCAGGTGTTTATGGAGATTGGGGTATGTCTATTGTTTTGCAATTCTACATTTGTACCCTTTACCACTACTGTTCAAGCCATGTGAGTTTCATGATCTTTTTATAGATATTTTTTTCTCAGTTTCATGTGGTTCCGAGGCTTGTTCATGGCTCATATGTACTTTATATGTACTTTTATATTCTTCAGTTCTATTTGTAGCTTAGTTGACCTCCAAACTGTCATTATTCGTGGCAAATGTTTTTGATATAGTGATTTGTCTTTAAGGTCTCGTGCTGACATTGTTTCTTTTGTTGCACAATTTTTGGCCTTGCAAAAGAGACCTTGCTATTTTGAATTGCACCATTTAAACTTCTTGTACATTGCTGTCTCAGGTTTCTATCTATTACTTCGTTCATCTTAACTGCTAACACTAGTTTCAATTGTGATTTGCTTTTTCATGACTAGTTATGTTCTTGCTTCATTATTTATGCTTTACTTTTTCAGAAGGAGGAAGAATCCCCTAATTTGTTGCAAGGAGCCGTCAAAGCTGCTCAAGATCTTTATGAAGTGGTTCATCATGAGATTCTTATTTCCAATATGCGGTGTGTTGCAACAGATTTCATAACTTAATAATTACTTTTATATGTTCTTTTTAATTTTGGCCTAATGGCTTGTTTTTTATGATCAAGTGAGGACATTAATGATTGGAATAACATTATAAATGCAAGAGCTGATGGCCATCTCTTCTCAAATCTGAAGTGGCCAAAGGATCCTGAAATGGTATTATGTAGTTATATTGTATCGTGTTATGCAGTACCATTTGCATAGATGATAATCATGTTACCATTTTCAGTTATCCTAGAGTTTATTTTCATTTGTGAGTGTGATTTCCGCTAAACTATGCAAACAATGCAGAAAGCATTAATAAAGAGATTGCATGCACTTCTGACCTTCAAAGAATCTGCTGCAAATGTTCCCAGAAACCTGGAAGCTAGGCGAAGGTTGCAATATTTCACTAACTCTCTCTTTATGCAAATGCCGGCTGCCAGGCCAGTTTCTGAAATGCTGTCTTTCAGGTCCAAAGCAATTCCAAACGTCTTCAAAATGTTTGTCCATCTGTTTGTTCTTGCAAAAGAATGGTTTAATCCATATCTGAGGAAATTTTACTGTTTTCCTTTGCAGTGTATTTACGCCATATTATTCTGAGGTTGTGCTTTATAGTTTGGATGAACTCTATAAAAAGAATGAGGATGGGATATCTACACTGTTTTACCTCCAGAAGATTTATCCAGGTTTCTTGAGATTACTGTATTATATATATTCATTGTCCTTAATGAAATGAGTTTTGGTTGGGATTTTGCCAATCCTTTTCCTGAAAAGTGGAAGAAATGACATTATTGAAATATTATGAGGTTCATCACTATCAAGAAAATTATTTGTTTTTTGGTACTCTTTTTTTTATTTTGTTGTCATAAGAACTATTGTAATATAATAACATGCAAAGTGTACTTTAATTTGGATATCCCCTGTATGATGCATATACCATTTTTTTATCATTGATTATAAGTTTGTAAAAGCACCATTGTTTGTTCTCTATATGATTTAGATATGCCAAAACATCTGTTGGTACTGTAGGCCATAAGGTGTCAATAGCTTATGAGCATTTAGTATTCCTATTTTGTGCAAAACTGTGTAATAGCTTGTAGCATGCATCCATTTTATTGTGTATGCACTAGAATTGTGTTTGTAGAATGCTTGTTACAGGCAGAAAAGAGCAGGGTATGCATGGTATTTTTTGGGGGCACTCTACATATCATTTTTAATATTGAAGACATCTTTGCCATAATCCTTTCTTGTTTCTAGTTTTTATGGGTCTTATTCCAACTTATAGACCTCAAAACCAATGTCATGCTAAAAAAATGGCCTATACATGTTAGATTATCTTTAGAAAATTGTGAAGATTTTTACAGAAGTAGGGCTATACAAGTTGGATTAAATGGTATGCTTGCACAATTTTGAGTGAAAAAAATCTGTGCATATGCTTTTTTATTTACTTTTTTTCACACGTATTGTCTACTCAAAGTATGTACTTCCAATCATGATTCGCCTTACCGGTCCGTACTAGTGTATCAATCGGTCGTCGATACGATACGTACCGACACATCGACACAAGGTACAGTGGAGCATATCAATAGACCAATATGTACCGCCCGTATCGGTCTCCTATCGGACCGATACATATCGCCCGTACTGAGCAGTATATTGTGGTACGACAAACCTTACTTCCAATAGTTACCACATCCTTTGAGACCATTGAACATCATAGTCTTGTGATTGTTCTTGGAACATGGTTAGGATTGTTGATGCAGTAGTCCTATTTTGATATGAGTAAATTGTTACTATAGACCAAGGTATGCAATATCGTACCATACCAGTGTTTCGAGGTTGGCTCGGTACAGTACGGTACCGGTGTACCGAACAGTACACCAGGGTTTACCGAGCGATTTCCTCTTACTGTAGCACTGTAGCACGGTCCGTCCGGTAGCGGGCGGTCCGCGTACCGGTATATCGTCGGACCGGTACGTACCACCCATACTGGGCGGTACCATTCGAAATTGCATACGATGCTATAGACAACAAAAAACATTTGAGTTTTACCAAACAAAAATGAAAAACAAAAAACATTGCCAACAAGGCAAAATGGGGTTGACAACACTACATGCCCTGAAGAAATTGCCTTTGACAAAATGCATGAAAATATTTAAAGACAATGGATAACGACACGAAAAAGGGTCACAAACGTATGTCGAACATGTTTGTTGTATCCCTTACTTCTAAGGGTGGTGGTAACTCTTGGCTCATAAGGATGTGGTTTCCTACTCTTTAATTGATTTGTGATTAAACATGCTTCTCAATGCTTCCCAATTAGGTAGTTTAGTCCTCTTGGGCCACATGATGGGTGTCATTTAACACTCCTACTTAGTCTAATATCAGAAATAGATAGGGACTTGATTTACGTATAAGAGTACTATGGGTTCACTACTATTGGGTTTAAGCATTTTGGGTCATTGTAACTTTATAACATCCCAGTGTGCAAAGATTTACATTGACTTGTAAAAGTCTGATGGGAGTCTAATGTACTACTATTTAACATGGATTCAGCAATTTTGATCAGTGGTTCTAACTAAATAAAGTTTTTATTCAATTATTCTATTAGACTGGTTGATAAGTCATCATTTTTCTTTATCTATGTGAGCCCACATGCTAGCATAGGTAACTTGCAAGCCAATCACATGAATGATAATGTGTGTGATATGACACGCAGTCTTTTTACTTATTATTATTATAACATTCTCTCACTTTATATTGCTTATTGTATATATATCTTTTGATGTCTATGAATCTGTACAATGAGAATCGGATCGTGATGAAATCATGATAATGAGATCGATTCACCTTTAAACACAGATCCTAAATAATCCTGATCATAGGTTACTCGAGAGGGACATCGAGATAACATGACAGACTTATGTACTGTATACTCGTCCATAGAATAGAGACGACTGATCTCATAGCTACTCATGTGGGAACACTAAGGATATAGTGTAAGTGCTCATTAGAGACTGAGTTAACTGATTGATCAACTCATGATTCTTTTGAGACCTTTGTTTTCTACTCAACCGATATGAGACTAAATGTGTTTATAAACGTTGAGCTTCTAATTTTTTTGCAAATTAAGCTTTTTTGTCAAAATTGTTTAGATTGTGGTTTATTCTAATGTATATTCACCCTTGAAGTCAGATGGTGCTGTGAACTTCATGGCTCCATGCAATAGCCCTTGCTGGATGAATACAATGCAAACTATTTTTTTGACCCTATAGAATCTTCACTTATTTTTCACCCTCTGGGCGATGCATGGAGATGCGAACTAGGATAAATTTCTTTGGTCAAACTAAAATACTTTCTAGATTAATGGCCGTCTATGGTCTAAGTTTTTTCTTAAGTGGTGTGACTTCTTGAGAGAATATGAACTAGAAGAAACTTTCAGCTGTAGTATGCTTCACATATGTAGTTGGCATGTGAAACTATGTTAATGTGTTAAATAAGAGCATACCCAGTACACGAGGCTCCCATCAATGCGGAGTCTGGGGAGAGTTAATGTACGTAGCCTTACCTTTAAATATTTAAAGAGGCTGTTTCTGTGACTTGAACCTTGATCTCTTAGTTCGTAAATGAGCACCTTATTGTTGTACCAAAGCCCTTCGAACTATGTTAATGGGTTACTCAATGAAATTTCATACCCTTGTTATTGAATTCTGGTTTTGAGACTACTTCGTACTAAATGTCAATTTTCAGCTACTGGAACTGATCTATCTATCTTCTATCACTAATTACTTGAAATACTTGTGCTTGTTAATTAGATGAGTGGAAAAACTTTCTATCTCGCATCGGAAGAAAAGAAGACACTGAAGATTCTGAGCTTCTTCATAATCCAGCTGATGTTTTGGAGCTTCGGTTCTGGGCTTCATATCGTGGTCAAACTTTAGCAAGGACTGGTATGACTAATAACTTCAGTCTCAGTATTGTGTTGTTAAACAAGGTAGAAATATTTGTTGCCAAGTATTTTGAGTGTGACGGTGATAATCTATATATAATGTTCATTTTATCATATCTCCTACAATCATCAACCATTAGTCAGATATTTTTGGAGATGGTATAGTGCAAAACTGCAAATATGACAGGCCTTGAAATGTAGTTGAATAGGATGTAGAAAGGAAACAGCAACTAGTATAATGTTGCTATATTGTATATGACAAGCATGGATTTTTATATGAATTATATGATGGATGCACAAGCTAAAACTAAACTATCTTTCGCAAAAACACTATTTAGAAAATGAAAAGATATCTCATTTCAAATCCTGCAATTGTTGCATAGAAAAATTAGTGTCTAAAAATAAGCCACGTAGTTAGAAGTTATTTATTACCCATACAGCATTTCTTTTACAAGATATATTAATTATCACAAACCAACAGTGGCAAATTATTAGTCTGATGTGTGGCTTTACCCAGTTCTGCCTTGTGAACATGGGCAGATGGATCTATAGAAGTAATCTGGATAAAAGAAACAAGGTAAAAACGGGATGGTGTGTTAGCTTATAACTAGTAGGTAACAAGAAGAAAGGGAAACTAATGTATTTGTATCTTGCAGCTGGATCATTTGGATCCTAATGGTTGTATGGTGATTTGCACTAGAGTGTGCTTCTGTTTACTCGTATCTTTGCTTTAGCTTTTGAATAATTGAATTTTATTCATATGCTACTGAATTTAGTACATTGTCCAATCAAATAAGCTCTTTTGTTCGGTAAAGCTTTTAGAACATGGAGTACATGGATTTCTGTTATATTAAGAGAGCTGATTCAAATAACAAAAATTGCAGCAATAACTTGGTTAATAAAGCTATGGGGTTTTTTTTTCATTGAGGAAATATATGTTTGACATGCCAGCATGAACTGAACTTGCATGTCTTGTACTGAGATAATAACCACTAATCCATCTCTTCAAAATCGAAGAGGAGATATGCTTTTGTTTTTTCTAAATTATCAAAAAAGTTTGAAACTTCCATTGAGTGGTTAGATCTTGTAAAATTTAATTTTTTTTGGAGATTTTTAATTTTTTAGGAAAATTTAGGTAAACTTTGTTATTCTAATTTTAGAAAAGTGGTACACATTGCTTAGTTTCGTATTGTGTTTGTTCTAGTTTTAGTTTAATTGTGAAGTTTTTTGTTCAACATTTATATCAAGTGATGTGGCAATATGTAAGTGGAATAGAAATCAACTTGAACATTTCTCCATGAGTAAGATTCGGACTCTTGTTTGTAGTTACATCCCTAAATGACATGGGATTTGATTATGTTAGTACTATTCTAGGAAATAATCATTTTAGGTCTTCTAAAAACTATATCCATTACTGAATCTTGTTGATCTTATATATATGTATATATATGCATTTGTATATGTATGTGTATATATATACATGTGTATATCAACCAGCGATTTAAAAAGGCGCTCGGGTGAGGCGAGACGAGGCCCGAGCGCCTTGCTAATCTTCCAGGCAACGCGCTTCAAAGAGGCGCCACCTGGGCGCTCGCCTGAGCCCAAGCGCTGGGCGTTTCGGGCGAGCGCCTGGGTTAACCAAGGCGACCAAACTAGGATTTTAGGTCTGGTTCGGTATCCGGTGGTTAGTTGGTTCAATCGAACCAACTAAAACCGATATCAGTGACAACCCAACCCTAACCCTCGTTGCCGCTCCCGATCCCGCTGCTCGCCGTTGTCACTGCTCGCAAACGCTGCCGCTGTCGCCGCTCGCGCCTCCCGCTGCTCGCCGCTCCTGCTTCCGCTGCCGCTGCTCGCCGCTGTCGTTGCTCGCAAACACTGCCGCTATCGCTGCTCGCTGCTCGCGCCTCCCGCTGCTCGCTGCTCCTTCCCCCGCTGCTCGCCGCTGCCGCTCGTCGCTTCCTCTTTTCTCAGTCAGCAGCCTCAGCACCCCCTTACACTTCCTTCTCCTTCTGTAATAGTATACTGTATACTGTTAACAATATACTGTATACTGTTAATATTGTTAGGTTTATTTAAAATTATTAATTTTTAATACTGTTAATAGATTAATAATATATTATTTTGATTTTAATACTGTTAAATTTCTTAATTTAATAACATATTTTAATTTTAAAATTTAAATAATTATATTTATTAATTATATTATATATTTTTATATTTTAGCGTCTTGCTTCGCTCTGGTGAGCGCCTGGGTGCTTGCCTAGCGCCTCAGGCGTTTTTGGATCTTGGCGCCTTTTGGCGCCAAACACTTTTTAAATCACTGATATCAATTGGATGGTATGGTATTGGTACATGCTGAAAATGTTAAAAGATCGTTTGTGTGAGATTCTACTGTTATTATTGCCATGGTTTAAATTTTTGGTCTAACCGGTAGTTTAATGTTGTTATTTATCAGTCTGTCTAGGTGTAAGTGTCTCAGGTGTATGACTCGATACTTATTAGTATCTATTATGTTATTATTTTTTACAGTGATACCAGATGACATGAATCAGTATACCATCACATCTATTGTCATTTACCACTCCAATAACATGTGTTGATATTGTACTGAATTGGTATTTATTGACCAATTTGGTCAGAGTACTGTAGTATCTGGTCCCACCTTATACTTTATAATCTCATATTTGTCTTCTGATTGTATAGATTGTTTGTACTTCCGATGATATGAGCCTAATCATCTTTCTTTGTTGTTTATTTGGCTGGTGATTACTTGCCTTTGCTTTGTTTTTGTTGGATATTTGCTTGCACAAGGACTTTACCAAGTTCGAATGTGTCAGTTTTCTTTTTGTTAATTTTGCAGTTCGTGGAATGATGTACTATAGAAAAGCTCTTATGCTTCAAAGTTATTTGGAGAGGATTACTTCTGAAGGTCTGTACTTGATGATATTTTTACTTCGACTCATACTGCTATATGTCTACATACTTATATCCTTCAATTGGCAGATGGTACAATTGCTGGAACTGAAAATGTAACTGACATAGCAGAGGGATTCAATTTGTCTCCAGAAGCTCGTGCACAGGCAGATCTGAAGTTCACATACGTTGTAACATGTCAGATTTATGGCAAACAGAAGGAAGAACAAAAACCAGAAGCTGCAGATATTGCAATGTTAATGCAGCGGTTTGTATATTGTACTTCTGTGAGCATGCATTTATATGTCCTGCATGGTTGATTGTGTACGTTCTGAATGATTTAGGAATCATTGATATTGACACATTATTCTGGATCGTTCAAAGAAATAGGATTTTTTCACAGGAAATTTTGGTAATTATTGTCTGTATCTGTGTATAAACCTCTTATGTCATAAGGTCCTCTTTTGTTGCAAAAATATCACAAAAGGAGTTTGGCAAAGTTAATAAAATGGCTGTAATTATGTACAAAAGGAGTTTTGACGAAGTAATACAGAGCATTTAAATTAAGTGGTCTATGGTAAACATGGTCCATATGATGACATAAATTGTGAGTTTAAGCACAATGTCCATATTACTTGTATATTTAGAAAATACTTTCAGAAATATCTTAAAAATGTTGCTTCAAGGATTGAAAATGTTGCTCAAGGGTCCATGTAGCTTTAAATTGTCATTAGTTTAAATTGTGGACATGTGCCCAAGGTATTTAAGAAGTGTCTAGAAAGAATCCAACACATATAGATGTTTGGGATATGTTAGATAGTATCTTGGGTATATATGTTTCATAGAAAAGATATTTTTTTGCTTTATAGTATCTATGCTCGTCTATTCTAGCTTTTCTATCTCGTGTTTCTCACATGGTTCCAGGAATGAAGCTCTTAGAGTTGCGTATATTGATACAGTTGAGACAGTGAAGGATGGGAAACCACATACAGAATATTATTCCAAACTTGTTAAAGCTGACATCCATGGGAAGGATAAGGTCAGGATTGGTGCATTTTGTAAATTTTTTCTTACAATGCCATTCTTACTAATGCTTCTTTTACATGAGAAATGATTTGTTTGTCAATATTTTACAAGCCTCTTCATTTTCTTTGATGTTATGTACTTTGTATTTATATAACACATGAACCATTGTTTTAGACCATACTTTTAAAGTGACTTTTAAATTAGTTGCCCTTTTAGTTTAGGCAAAATTGTCTACATATTTCTCTAAAATTAAAGATTTTCATATTTAAATATAAATTTTAGTGTAGCATGTATCCCTGCAATACACAAAATTTAATATGATTGTTAGCATGATGACATTATAATTTCAATTGACAAAAGCAGCCCTGAAAAAATATTGCTTATATATCCTTATAGGATTATTATTTGTCATATTTCCCACTCTAAATTTTGTTAGCTTGTATATCCCTACATAACTTGAAGATTTTTTGATGTATACGTTTGTTGAAAGTGTGGTTCTAAATCTCAGCTATACAGACCGGTATGGTCCAGTCTGGGTCTAGTACCTCAATGTGTGCCATGATACCAAAAGGGGGAGGAGGAGAAAGGGAAAAATAGTACTATGGTCAGGGTCAGAAGCAAAGTATGTAATATCGTACCATACCGGTGTTTCGAGATTGGCTCAGTACGGTACGATACCGGCATATTGAGCGGTACACCAAGGCGTACCGAGCGGTACACCAAGGCGTACCGAGCGGTACACCAAGGCGTACCGAGCGGTACACCAAGGTGTACCAAATAGTTATATATTTTTTTTTTCGTAATACTGTAGCACTGTAGACTGTAGCACGTTCGTAACACCGACCGGCACTGCTACAGTATAATACTGTAGCACTGTAGCACGTTCCGTCGGGTACCAGGTGGTCCGTGTACCGGTATGCCATCGAACTATGGTTGCATGGCATTGGGAAAAATAATGAAAATAACCATTTTCTTTGTATGCTATGGGCTGATTTCTGATTTACAATGCGAAATTATCTCAACACCTTGGAACCATGGTTATCAAAATCGAATCGGAGACCGACCTGATGAAACCTTGGGTCACTAGTTGGGTTGGTAGAATAATTGGTCGAACTACATGTTTAATTAAAAATAATTTAAAATTTATATATCGTAAAAAAGTAAAATATTAAATTTAATATAAAAGCAAATAGATAAAAATAAAACTTCAATCTTGATAAATACAATAAAATCCTAACATCAATCAAATATTATAAAAAAAATTTATTTAGGTTACATAACATTTAAGAATATCTGAATGTCTAAAAATTAATTTTATTAATCCAACAAAATAAATTATCTAACATTATAAAAGAAATAGTTTCTCTAGTATAATTGGTATAACTTGAATAAATGGTTGCATATGTATTTCTCATAGATCAAAACAAATATTTTTTATTATTGAAAAACAATTTGGTAATTCTACATTGGGAGACCATTTTATGTTTTGAATTTTCAAAATTATTTTTTGTTTGTACAACATTTGGTTCATTCTCCTTGTATTCATTTTGATGACTAGAGAGAAGAGGTGAAAAAAAGATATGCGATAGGAGTGGTGGGGAGAGAGTGATAGTTGGAGGAAGAGGAGGTGGAGGAGAGAGGTGATAGGAGGAAGAGAGGGTGGCCAAAAGAGAGAAGCGATTGTATGATCTAGGCCACTTTCTTTCTCTCATTACTCCTAATTTCAAAATTGACATAAACACCCTCTTACACAAATAATAAAAAAGATTTAACTCAAGGATATTTAAGTAATCTTAGCTATATTTACAAAATCGTATCGATTTTATTTAATTCGATCG
Source organism: Musa acuminata AAA Group (assembly GCF_036884655.1). Lineage (NCBI taxonomy): Eukaryota > Viridiplantae > Streptophyta > Magnoliopsida > Zingiberales > Musaceae > Musa > Musa acuminata. The sequence continues at coordinate 4,319,216 of NC_088353.1, read as the reverse complement.
GTTCCTGCTTGTTATCTAAAAACTGGTTAGGTCAATTGCTTCAATTCTGTTTTTTAACATAACTGATCAAATAAGTGAATTAGAACCATTAATGGTCTAGTTCTCAATTTTCTTCCTTTCAACCACACGGTTTGGTTCGGTTCGGTTCAGTTTTGATAAGTATGCTTGGAACCCTTTGAATGGCACTGAACTGGATTGTCACGAACTTAGCTGGTTTTTCCTAAGTCGTGCGGCACTCTTGTATGTTCGTTCACAAAGGTCAATCTCCTCAAAACCTCCTATGGTCCTTTAAGATCTACAAAAGAGAAAATAAGTTAGAGAAAGTGTTTCACTCGGGATTCACAAGCAACAATTTCAGCAAACACTTCATAGCCAATGCAAATTACAAGCATAGACTTCACAAGCTCTGAACGGTCGTACAACAGAGGTTCCAAAATATTCCACTACAGATCGAAATCGTCACAAGTGCCCACATGACACAATCTTTGCAAGCTTAAAATGACCACCAAAACCAACCAAAATGGGATTGCTAAGCCTATTGTTAGTCTTTTATGTGCTATGCATAGTATGAATAAAATCAAAAGACACGGACAGACATGAGCATTACATCAAATACCCTATTTACAAGACAGGATGGGGCTTTCGTTGTATGTTTAAAGGGTAGTTCAACGTATTTATTGTGCTCAAGTCTTTTGGACAAAAGTACTATGTGATCATTGGGTCTACACCTAACCCTTTGTTTGCTACTGTTTGGCTTGTTTTGGAGAGGTTTTTTTGCGTAATAAAAGCTGTTGATATTTATGACAACTTATTGGTGTTCAGATTGACTGTGAAAGCGACTCACACATTGGAGAACATTGAGCCTACACCTACCTTTGAAACCTCCTTTGCGTGTGATCGTGCAGCCTACTTGCGGGCAACTTTTGTGCCTAATAAAAGCTGGTTACTTTGTGTTGCTTGTGATCATGATTATGTTGTCCTTTTCATGTATGGTGTATTCCTTATGCGTTCGTCTTTGTTGACTTTTTACTTTGTGGATTGCACGAGGTTAAGATGTTGTATGCCTTAGATGATCGTTACTAGGGACATGACAGAACAGTCAGGGATCAAGGATCATATCCATACGCCAGGTGAAAATGTGAACATTGCTTGATAGCAATGTTATGGGTAGATGTAAAATGTTGATGAATATTCAATAGAAGTATGAGGTTGGGGATCCTAGAATGTAAACAATCAATATATTTTCTTAGTTCTATGGTCCAGATTTTAGTACAGTTTCCATGCTCTGTCTTCTGCACTGAAGGGTGTGAATTATCATTGAATAATTCTTGCTAAATGGGTTCATATATTTGAAATCGTCCCCAATCCTATTTATGGGACTGAGAAACCCTCGACTGTTGCTTAATTACATTGATACCAAATTTCAGTGATGTAAAAACATTTATCTTATAATTGACTTGAGAATTACTAATACCGGGAAAGAAATATCTAACATAAAGCTGCGGCTTTTACTGTGTTAAAAAAAATGACATACCTTGGAATGCTTCAACTAATTCCTTAGATGAGAAAATTGTTTAAGAATTGGTTCTGTAGTAGTTGTAATTTACATAGTACTATTTAATTTTAGTATGATACAGGTCAAAAATTCAACATGGAGGGAGTAGTTCTAGTCTTCTAGAAGTGATTTTTCACAAAATTTGAACAGGATTTCGAAATTGAGTTGCATTGGTTTTGTTGTCTGATTATGTATGTCTCTGTTAAAGTTACAACTTAGCACCAAGTCCAGTTACTAGGTTGTCTCAAAAAATTCCAGTTGATGTGTTGCATATGAGAAAGTTTCACGTTGTGCCAATGAGATGTTGAGATGGATGACTGCAGTGCAAAGTTACGATGACAATTGGTATATGAGGTAAAATAAGGGCACTATTAAGAATAGGTGAGGTAATTTCAAGTTTGGGAGATATTAGAGGATGATGAATGCTTGGGAAGTTTTGCAATACTGTGTGATTGAGCTTGGACTAACATAATTTATTAGAATTTGAAGGCACGAGCATGATACTGATTTTTGTTCTAGGAACATTATTTTGAACAAAAAAATTTTTGTCACTTATTATGTTTAGTTCATTTTGTATGATTATGTGTTATTAAGTATGAAGCGATTATTTGCAGGTTAGTGTACTGTGAATACTTATGCATTAACATGATGGCCTTACATTTTAGTGATCTTTCATGTTGTGATCAAATATCTTTATTAGCTTTTTGAACTATGTTTATTATATGCACAGTTTGTTTGTTACAATTTCTTTTTTCAGTCAACCAACCTGTCTACATAAAATTTATTAATTAACTGTATACTTATTTCCCATGGTTTCAGGAAATATATTCTATAAAACTGCCTGGGAATCCTAAGCTTGGCGAAGGTAAACCAGAAAATCAAAACCATGCAGTAATATTTACTCGTGGAAATGCACTTCAGACTATAGATATGAATCAAGTAAGTGAGCATTTGCCATATGTGATTTTCTTTACATCTTAATGGCATAAATTTTGATTTGAATTGTCAGGTAGTCATTAATTTAGCATATGAACATTTGCAAATTTAGGTACAAAATCTAGTACTTTTATTTGAGGTTCACCGACTCATGCCAATCGGCAGTGCTAATTTTGGCCCAGTTCGGTACATACTAGCTTTTTGAAAATTCGCCAAAAAAGGGCCAGAAAATACCTGAAAAATCAGAAAACCCTATTTTAACCCCTTTTAATCCTAAATCAATACAATCTCAATTAAAAGTAAGGTAATGGACCTAATTGAGACTAAATTATGTAGAAAGATGATAATCACTATTAGCTAGCTATGAGTTGGCAAAATTAGATCTATATCAAGAGAAATACACTAATCAACCTTAATTGGATACTAAAAAGGATATAATTATGTCAAAATATAACTAAAACATAGAAAGAGTATAAATACTTTAATTGAAGAGATCTTCCACCAAATAAGCATTGTTTGGATGATTGAATCCCTGCAGTTGAATCTCTAATCATTCATTTGGATGCTTAATTGAGAAAGAGAGAAAGAAAGAGTGAGAAAGAGAGGGGGAAAGAGTGTGAGAAGGAGTGAAAGAGGAGAGGGAGCGATGTTTTAAAGAGCAGAACCATTCTCAAAAAGGGGTCCAACAGTCAAATTGACCATTGAAGCAGCCTTGATTTGATCTATTGAACTGGTACGATTAAAATCCGATCGTTACCAATTGCTATACGGTGTTTACTGATTGAGTTTAGATCGTTTCCCCCGATTCAAGAGGTGTACCGAGTGGTCGATCCACCACGTGGTATGTGCTGCCCAATAAGGGCTGGTCCGAGAAGCGGTATGGATCGCTCATATCAGACCCTGTTGGGTGGTATGGTGAACCTTGCTTATATCCTAATTCATCTTGTGGCATTGTAGCTGATGTACTTTTGTTTCTTTACTAATAAACTTTGACTGTTGAGTTTGCTCTTTGTATGTTAGTTCTAGGGTTTTTAATTTCGTACCATACCGGTGTTTCGAGCTTTTCTCGATACAATATGGTACAAGCGTATTATGCGGTACGCAAGGGTGTATCGCTCGATACGTGTGTATATGTATATAATCTTTTATTATTATTATTAAAATTAAAAAAAAGGAGACATATATTGCTTCAATGACGTCGCCTCCTTTTCTTCTCCTCGTCGCATCAGACGAGAAGAAGAACGCGGTCTTCTCCTCGTCTGCAGCGTTCAGTGAAGATGTCGAAGGCCGCAGACTCCTCCAGCCTTCGGCGCGACGCGACAAGGAGAAGTTCACAGTCTTCTCTTCATCTACAGCCTTCAACGAAGACATCGAAGGCTGCAGATGTCTCCGACCTTCACGAAGGATGCGGCGAAGAAGTCGAGCCATCGCTTCTCCGTTACCTCCAGGATCGGGATCGTTGAGGGAGGGTGGCGCCGGATCGAAAAGCATCGAGGTTCTCTTGATTCTCTCTTGACACTTCTTCTTCCTTTGTCGTAATCAGGCTGATATCGCCTGGCATGGGCAGTATGATTCGAAATTAAAAACCTTGGTTAGTTCTATAATGGTGTATGGATTGTGAAGGTTTCTCGTGATAGGTTCATTTCATTATGAATCATTCTTTTAGTACAAGTCCAAGACATCCCATCAAGACGATGTGGTAGTACCATAGTAATGCAAGCAAACTAAAGTGTTGCACTCTTTAGAAATGATATTCCATCTCTCTGTCTAAGCAAGTTTTAATGTACCTATGCTTTGTGAAAATTGTTTAAGATTTTCAGTATAAGCTTACGAAGTCTCTTCCTAGAGCATTTGTTCATCTTTTTTTAGTTTATGCAAGAATCAAGATGCTTGTTATTTTGTTGAAAAAAGTGGATATGTTTGTGCTTTAGTATCATGAGTAGGCCTACTCCAATACATGTCGTATTGTGCCATTGCCAATTGTTCCTGCATGATTGTGCAAATACTTGTATGCCTCCTTTTATTTCATTATCATGCTACATTTTGGATATGGGCGAGTGAGGCAAGATATTAAAATCGCAGTCTGATCGATCAATATATTGGTCCAACCAGAAAATGAGATGTAGACTGGGATGACTCTGGCCAGTCCATTTCAAACAGGGTTGTCACCTGTTATTGTTTGGTTTTGTGAATAAAACTGGGCACCAGACAATGCTTTCAAGAGGTGATTGAGCGCTCAGCGAGCATCGAGTGCCTTGCAATGAACCCAAGAAAGGCGATTTGATCAGGTGGTGCCTAGGCGAGCATCTTCATGCAGCTCAGGTGCTTGCCTGGCCTAGCATAGGCGCTCAAATCAAGCTCAGATTGAGCCCACTCCAACTGACCTCAAATCGAGCTCAGATTGAGCCCAAATCGAGAGACTTGATTCGTTTGACTCTCGCAATCAGAGTTGATGAATTGGTTCGACCCAACCAATTCATCAAGTTAAGAGTTCTCCCATCCCCCTCGTGTTATCAACCCCCCTCACATGATTGAAACCCTAGCTTCTACGTCGCCATTGTGACCACCTCCAGACGAACCCTGCTATTACCATTACCTTGGTTCCTTTGATAACTGTCACCTTTTTTTTCCCTATTCTTTTATTTCCCTTGTTCCTCACTCTCTTTTCTCCCGTTACCATTACCATTACCATTTTGAACGTTTTGGAACCTTGGTACTTTTTAGCACCTAGCGCCTTTGACAACATTAGTATTGGGCGCCTTTGACAACAGTTGTCTCCTTTTTTCCCTTTTTTATTTCCCTGCTTCCTGTTTATCAGTTTCCCCTCCCTTTCTTTGTTACGTCATTCTGCCACCTTTCTGTCATGGCTATGCCTTGCCATTGTTGATCCACTGCCCCATCTCTTCCGTCTGGTTATCCTTTGCATCTCTGTGACTCCTCTTGTCTGCTTTTCCTCCTACCCTTCCTCTTCCTGCTCCTCCTCTTGTCCTTCTCCTCCCCTCCTCCCCTCTTCTCTTCTTGATTTTGTTGCTTGGTGGGAACTGGTGTGTTGTTATACTGTGTCAGTACACTAGTACCAGTGATTTAAAAAGCGCTAGGCGCTCGCCCAGGCGCTCGCCCGAGCGAAGCGAGGCGCTAAAATATAAAAATATAAAATATAATTAATAAATATAATTATTTAAAATTTTAAATAAAAATATAAAAATATATAATATAATTAATAAATATAATCACATTAACAGTATAAATCTGCTGACGGAGAAACGAGGAAGCAGCGGCGACGAGCGGCGGCAGCAGCAGCGACGGCAACGGCAGCAGCAGCAGCGGCGAGAGGCGGCAGCAGCAGCGGGAAAGGGAAAGGGAGCGGAAGGCGCGAGCAGCGGGAGGCCTCGAGGGAGGCGCGAGCAGCGGGAAGGCTCGCGGGAGGGCTCGCAGAAGGCGAGAGGGCTCGCGGGAGGCGTGAGCAGCGGGAGGGCTCGAGGGAGGCGCGAGCAGCGGGAAGGCTCGCAGGAGACGCGAGCAGCGAGAGGGCTCGCGGGAGGCGCGAGCAGCAGGAGGGCTCGCAGGAGGCGCGAGCAGCGAGAGGGCTCGCGGGAGGCACGAGCAGCGGGAAGGCTCGCGGGAGGCGTGAGCAGCGACAGCGGCGAGCAGCGGCAGCGGGAGCAGCGGCAGCGGGAGCAGCGACAGCGAGCGACGAGATCGCGATCGGGATCGGCAGCCGCAGCAGGTTAGGGTTGGGGTTATATCGGTTTAGTTGGTTCGATTGAACCAACTAACAACCGAACCAGGACCGAACCAGACCTAAAATTCTGGTTCGGTTTACCCAGGCGCTCGCCTGAAGCGCCCAGCGCCTGGGCTCGGGCGAGCGCCCAGGCGGCGCCTGATTGAAGCGCGCCGCCTGGGACATTAGCGAGGCGCTCGGGCGAGGCGACGCCCGAGCGCCTAGGCGAGCGCCCGAGCGCCTTTTGCAATCACTGACTAGTACATACTGGATCCATATTGGTACAGCCAGCAGTTGATATTATGGTCCATATTGATATCTCAAGCTGTGACTCGAGGTAAAGGCCTTACTGCAGAAGATGCCAATCGAATATCTATGTGCTTTTTTATTAATCATCTGTCTGTCTCCTTGTTTTGTTCTTCTTGTGTTGGTTTACATGTTGCCTTGGAATGTGCTAATCTAGTACAATAGTTATTGACAGGCATAGGTGTTATGCATAAGATGATCTTGTGGTACTAATTGTTTGGAGTTTTCTTTTGTTTTTTTGCTGCATTATACCCCTATACTAGTTGAATGTTGTGGAATTATGCCTCCAAATTGCTAACACCTTCAAAAACTTTGATACATAACTCAAATGCCCTAGCAGTTAGTTTTAAAGTTTCCAATGTTAAAAGGTCATTGGTAGGAGAGAAAATGATTTCGCTTGGACTGGTATATACCAGCTGATATTATCAGGCCAAGCATGAACTGAGATGCGGACTGTCCCTTCTGGGTGGTCTGATTCAGTTTATATGTATATTCTAAAGATTACCACATGGGATTTGCAAGCAGGACATGAGACATGGACATTTGCGACTCCTGATGCAGGCCTACTTCCTCCTTCACCTTCTTGCTATCATGGTACATAACAGCCCAGTGTTGGTACAGATATACCAATATGAATCAGATCTGTACCAGTTCAGCCATGGACCAGCATGGGTTTGGTACCCAAACTTCAAGTTATGATAATTAGGCCAAACAATTATAATATCTTTGTATATAATACCCTTAAAAATGGCCCAGTGTTGGTTCAGGTATACCAATATGAATCAGATCTGTACCAGTTCAGCCATGGACCAGCATGGGTTTGGTACCCAAACTGCAAGTTATGATAATTAGGCCAAACAATTATAATATCTTTGTATATAATACCCTTAAAAATGAGCCTAATGTTGATTTCAAAAGGTGACAATTTCATGGTTCCTGACAACTGTAGACCCTTCCACTTAATACACTGTTGAGAGTTAATCTTCAGAATGTTTCAGAATCTTGGAATGCTATTCTTGTGAAATTTGTACCTTTTAACGAATAGTTTTGTAAAATCTATAGTTTGAAAGTGTATTAAAAAATTGTCTCCCTTCAGTTAGTTGGTCAAGAATAGCACTTTATAGTTCGTTCATTCAGAGTGTGGTTAAAGTCAACTAAAATTTCTTGGTCAAACAACCCTTAATAAGCACTCTTGATCGCATGGAGATCTTTGCTAGGAGTCAGGATTTTACATGCTATGAAATATGAATGCAATGTGACACTCTGGAGATGCAATTTATCATTTACTCATTTTGTCAGGGCTATATGTTCAAAAATCCTTTGTTGATTAATTACATAGTTAAATTAGGCTGTTCTTAGTGCAAGTAATTTTTCATTTGCAAGTGATTATAACAAACTTTACCTTATAGACTTATTTCTTTTGATCTTTTATGGTTTTGTTTTGAAGGATAACTATTTCGAAGAAGCTTTGAAGATGAGGAATCTTCTTGAGGAGTTCCATTGTGATCATGGCAAACATAAACCAACAATTTTAGGTGTCAGAGAACATGTCTTTACTGGCAGGTATATTGGTGATTTTTCTGCATTACATTTTTCTTATGCGCTATGTTGAATGTCTAAGTTTTCCTGGTAATTTGCTGTCCAGTGTCTCATCCTTGGCTTCGTTCATGTCCAACCAAGAGACAAGTTTTGTAACTCTTGGTCAACGAGTACTTGCTAATCCATTAAAGTAAGCCTTAATTACTAGTAGTTTTTTCTTTCCTTTCTTGATTACATCTTTTCTGAAATTTTTTTCTTACTTTATTTGTAGAGTGCGGATGCATTATGGCCATCCGGATGTTTTTGATAGAGTTTTTCACATAACAAGAGGTGGTATCAGCAAGGCATCCCGCATAATAAACATCAGTGAAGATATATATGCAGGTATAACACCCTTCCATTGATTCAGTGCTATGTGTGGTAGTTTGTCCATTTGTTTCTGGAATTACTAATTTCTTTGATTGTGTATATATTTTCTTTAATACAAATACATAGTTTTTGATATATATATATATATATATATATATATATATATATATATATGTATATGTATATATTCATGCATGTGTGTATGTTGAAAAGTAAGATGTAGTGACTATATATTCTGTATGTAATTATAAGTTTTCAATCTATTCTTCAATTCAAGTCATGTGTCAATTATTTCGGAGGGTCTAAATCATGATTCTGTGGATTTAAATATTACAGCTGGAAACTGGGAGGTCTGGTCCTGGTTCCCAGGTGGACTGGTATGTGTGACATTGTTAGGAACATTTTGGGCTATTATTGTAGTGAAATACTTAGTCCTTGATGGCATGGTACCAAAGGTAGCGAAACTGGGATCATGGTTTGTTATACTTTTCAAACTGTATTTTTTGTCCTATAGTATGAGTTTGGAAAGGACAAGGGAATTCCCAAAAGTGCTAATATGCTGTATCTTGTTTCACTTGATGATTTGCTCCTTCTAGTTTGCCATCAAAAGTTATGCTAATGGTTATAGATCCTCTTGGTTTTTACTGTATACTCACATGAGCCTTCTTTTGGTAGTTTCGATGACTTAAAAAGTTACTATAACACCTGTGCTTACTGATGAAACACCTGAATCATCTGTCGAATGGACATGGTTTTTGACGGGTTTAAGAGCAGAGATATTATCTCCCTATGTACAAGAACTAGAAGAACATGCTGAAATTTCCTTCTGCAGTTACTAAACTAAGTTAACCATTTTGGTTGCTTATTTTATCTTCGACTACCTAGGCCACCTATTTTTATGCACTCAACAGCAACTTCTTAATCATTGGACATATACGATCGGAAAGAAGTTAGTTTCTATATTGACTCCGTTATTCCTGGATATATGTAATCAAAAGAGCCATTTGCTAAATCCACCTCATGCTGACATTCAGTTTTATTGACTCTGTTAAAATCTTGATGCTAACTTTAGATTTTATGGTACTCATTTTCATTCTAGGTGACCCAAAAAAAGTAATTATGTGGTTCTTCTCATTTTTAATTCTCTTTCTTTCTGGCTATGAATTATCTTCTCAGATTGGACTTCGCTCTGGGTCAGTTTTGGAATCTACCATTTGATTTTTAATGTATATCAGTCCAGATCGACTATATTGCCAAATTGGTTCCTTTTTTCTTTCTTTTCTTCTTGAGGTTGACTTGTATGGGTCAGATGGGCATCAATTGCCATAATTAGTTTACTGGCCAATAACCATAAAGATTGTAGGTCCGCTGGATCTGCTCTGTCTTGGTAGGGTGAGTGATGCAATAAGTGGACATTCTTTGTAGAACATATTTACATAATTACATCTTAATCTAAGATTTACTCCGTTGCATGGTAAACTTAATGGAGAGGGAGGGAGCTTAATCTGCATATTATAGTCAGTTGATATGTTCTTTCAAAACCCCATACAACTTTTTGCATTTCAACTTTGTTGCTATTTGATTTTTACTGTTACCTTTAGAATTTCTTCAGATTCGGCATCACAAAACCTAGTTTAATGAGGCTATTATTTCCTTCTAGGCACGGTACTAAAAACCAGTCAAATTGGTTTGTACCAACTGGCATTTGCCAGTCTGACAAAGAATTAACACCTGAATGGAGCTCTTTCACCTAATCCAATTTTAATTTATTTTCAAGTTTCAACAGCGATTGGTGTCTTTATAATCTCTTTCTCTCTTTCTCTACCCCAATCCTGATTCCCTCTCCCATAGGGCACCAACTTCGTGCCACTACCACCCACTGTTTCCCAATGCATGTTACATCACCATCTTCAGTACTCCTCATGTGCCTCCTCTTCCTTTTCGTACTCCTCTCCTCATCTTCTTCATACTTATGTCCTCCTCGCCCCATTTCGATGCCAATCGGGTATGTTGGTATACCATATGCCAATAGGCTAGTACGTACTAGATTCATATCGGTCCAACAAGAGATCAGTATGGGTCCTGTATCAAGATATCTCGGTGCCAACCAGACACCGGCATACCATATGTCATTAGGTCGCTATGGGTCCCATATAGTTCCTGTATCCAGATATCTCAGTGCCAACTGGTACACTGGCATACCGTATGTCATTACTCGTATGTACTAGATCTATGTCAATACAACCAAAGATCAGTATGGGTCCTATATCGAGATCTGAAACGATGCTTCGAGGTATGTAATTCATAGGTGCAATGTTGTAAAATTTATAGTTTTATACATTTATTAGGCAACATAATTTGATGCTCCATTATATTTCCATTTTTGTGTTTTTTGACCGAGTTCTTAAGCAAAGTGATGTTCATCTTCTTCAAAATAGCCACTTAGATCAGTATCACTACTTTATGGCCTTCAGGTTTCAATTCAACTTTGCGGCAGGGCAATATCACTCATCACGAGTACATTCAGGTAAACTCTATATTTTGAAAATAGTTTATTTTATTGGATTCTGAGTTGTATTGTGCTAACAGGTTGGAAAAGGAAGAGATGTTGGCTTGAATCAGATTGCACTATTTGAAGGGAAGGTTGCAGGAGGCAATGGTGAACAAGTCCTCAGTAGGGATGTTTACAGACTCGGCCAGCTCTTTGATTTTTTCCGAATGATGTCTTTCTATGTTACAACCGTGGGTTTCTACTTTTGTACAATGGTATGTTCCCATATAATACTGTGTATTAAGGTCTCATGGATAGGTTATTAAGTCCACATTTTGCCTAAAAAGGTTGCTTTTGCTCCGTTCTTTTAGGAACCATCATTTTGTGGCAAACAGCCATGCTAACACCTCCTGGCATGTCATGATTTTGTGCCATGCTGATCAGCATTTCCCTGTGCTGATCAATACAGGCCAAAATTTGGTTGTCATAGGTTCATAATTTTGGCGTAGTTTGATAAGGCATATGCCTGTACCACTTTGGCATGGTACGATTTGACTGATCTGATACATATCAATTAGTATGACAAATTCTTTTGTCCATCTTTTTTCTCTAAATCTAGTTCTCCATGTTGACAAATCACAGTCTTACTTTGTCATGCTTCAATAGGCATGCAACTAGTTCTTCTTTGTGCATTTTTTATATTTCACAAGGCATCTTAATCATGTTTTGTATATTTCATAAGGTATCTTTAACCACATGAACTCTGAATAATACTTTGTTTCACTTATATGATCCAAAAATGGGTTATCTACAACCTACGTGATTATAGTTAAGAATTTACGGAATCGAGTTTTTGGCAATAAGTCTCATATTTTCTAATTGAGATTTTCTTTGCATCTACTCTTTTGTTTCAACTAATGGTAGCTCTTGCTTGTTCTTGTGTCTGCAGTGTTCTTTATTCTCTCTTTTCTCTAAGAGTAACTTCTAAATATCTTTTTTCATTGCAGTTAACTGTGCTGACAGTGTACATATTTTTATATGGGAAAACTTATTTGGTATGTTTCTTTGCCTTCTCCAATGTAACTTCAGATTTGTGAATACAAAGTGATGGTTTATAAATTCAATACATTGGAAACAAGCAACCAATATGTGCTCTGTTCATGCTTAAAATGACAAAACAGTTGTCTGTCCTATGAGCCAACAGTATTTGATTGCATTGGTCATAAAATAAATTAACTGTACTCTGCGTGACCCGTGAAATTTGATTTGACATTTAAATTTATAAATGTATAGGTCGTTAAACTGCATGATCATGCAGTTGATAAGTCTACCATTAGACATTTTAAGTTATAGTTAATGAAGTTCAACAAGCTGAAGGTTTCTACATAAAATATGATTGGTATGTAGAACAGGAGCTTCTTAGAGAATTACACTGTTTTGTGTAAACTTTATTTTTATGCTTTGTTGTAATTTTTTCCAATCTTTTCCTGATTTTATGCTTTTCTTGTAGTTTCCTAAAGTTGTATTTCTACCTTATGAAGCATTCATCTTTTACTAGATAATATTTTATAGTTTCTATTGCGGATCATGTTCTGGCTGAAGTTGGTCAACTTAAATGTGATCAATGACAATGTAACACAAAAACTTCTTTTTCTTTTTTTGGTACAAGTAATTTAGCATAAAAAATCAAGAATTACACAAATTTGAGATTAATTAATCGTCACAAGTTAATTATTTCTTTGTATCTTTTAATGAAGGCAGTTGGTTGAATGACATTGGGACTATGTATGATTCATAGCAATGCATGCAATTTTGAGTATTCTAGCAACTGGCTTGATTGGTATAGGTCTGGTCTCAATCTACATATTGACATGCTAACATGACGCCACCATTATACTTGAAGGGGGGAGTGGGAATTGAAGTGGAGGGGATGATAGAGAAGAGGATGAGGAGAAGACAATGGCAGATGATGCAGATTAGGAGAAGAGTACCACTGACAAGCTATGTACGACGTGGGAGTAGATCATGAGAGGTAAGTGCAGTAGGGAGGAGGGAGATATGGGGGTTTAAAGTGATTTTATACTTTTTAGGGTTAAAAAATACAAAAAATTGGCTTACCGCTTCATCCACACCCATTACCAAGCTTGTATCAGGCAATAACCCTTGTACCTGATGTGGTCTACCCCATAGTTGGGTGATTTGCATGCCAATTCATGCCTGGACTATTAATTCAATGGTCTGGACGAAATTGTGTTTCTTGATTGAGAATTTTTAGGTCTTCATTGTCCTTAATATGAAATCACAATATTGTTTTATATATTTAATATGGATAACTTTATACAAGAATGAACATATGATGCTAGAAGTTATTGATTTCACATAATTGTCACAGTGGCAATTGTTAAGTGATTTGTTGTGTTCTAATATTTGTTATGATTGATGATATGCAATCTCATAAATGCATTGACTTCTATGTCCTATGGGCTTGGTGCAATCACTAGATAGCCTTCTATGCTAGGATCATCCTTTAGTTCTTGTTCCTTGTATAGTTTGAAACATAATTTGTTCAAATTAACTCGATCTATTTCATGGGGAATAATGGTAAATAATATTATCAAAGTACTTGTCAACAATAATTCTTGTAAAATACTAAGAATTTGAAGGAGGACAATAATAAAGAAAACTAGAGAGTTAAGGCGTGTGAATTCTTATTAAAAGTGAGCACATCAAATGTTAGATCCTACTAAAGATTATGCAAAATATTATGGCAAATATGAGAAAGTATTCAAAGCACATAATGATATGATAAATAAATTACAAAAGATGCCTCTGTATAGAGGTGGTGCATGTTGTGCCTTTCATAAAATCAAGGAATTCAATTTCTCCTAGCACGGTCTGTACCTACCCGTACTTATGGGTTTGGTTATGAGCCTAGATCCTGACCGCCACATTTCTGGCAGTTTGGTTTATTTTTGCTTTTAACAGCTGTGATTTTTTCTTTTCTTTAGGGAATTAGGTGTTTTGTTCTAGGGCTCCGCTGTGAAATTTTGCTTTCCATGTGCTTGTCTCCCTTCGCACAATGGCCCGCAGCTCGCTGACACTGCACCCTCATCTTTGTTACTTCCTCTTTTGTTCCGTTTCTTCTCCTCCTCTCTTTTTCTTCCTTCACACACACCCTTCCCCCAGCAGGAAGTACTGCAGTACATGCTGGCATACCCTGTATCAGCACATTGACATGGACTGGTCCCAATATGGATTCAGTACTGAAATTTCAATCCTTGGGTAAAACATTAACTATTTAAAAGTAGTATGATACATTGAAGCAGTTTTCACCTATTTATGTTTAAACATTCCTACCATTGTGGCCATTTCTATCCTGAGGTTGACTAAGTTTGCTTTTGCTGTGGGTTAAAACCATTAGAAAATAGTTTTGACATTAGTTTGATGCTTCTATCTTTCTGAGTCCTATTATTTCACTTGACTCCCTAATCTTGTGTTGCAGGGTCTCATCTAGATAACACTAACTTTGTAATCATTGGCATATATGTCTGTCCTATTTATTACCAAAGGAGTTTCTAGTCCCTGTGCTTGTTAAAACCCAAAGGTTCCTGCTCTAAAGTATGAGATTGGGATTGTGGATTTAAGAAAGTACAGATAGCTCAAATATGTTTAGCCATCTGTCCAATCTAACAATTTAGGAAGTTTTTAGGCAAGTAGGTTGATTAGGTTAATATACATTTAGTACTCAGCTACCAAGCAAGTTTATTACATCTACACGTGGGTCCACGTGCCCAGATAATGTTTATCTTTACCAAGCAAGTAGGTCTGTATGGGTTTGGTACATACCAGTGTGCTAGTTCCCAGCAACACTAGAAATATACTGGTACTCACACATGTGTTGTGGCTAATGAGGGGAGAAAGAGGAGAGAAAGAGGAGAAGGAGCACCAAATAAGTTGTGGCTAATGGCTGACATGAACAAACTGTGATCAAAGAGAGAAAGAGAGAGAGAGAGAGAGAGAGAGGTCATTCTAGGTTCCGCTTTAGAAAAGCTAATCTGGCGCACTGTCACGGACTTAACTGGTTTTACCTAAGTCGTGCGGCACCCTTGTGTGTTCGTCCGCAAAGGTCAACCTCCCCAAAACCTCCCATGGTCCCTTAGGACTTTCAAAAGAGAGAACGGGTTAGAGAAAGCGCCTCACTCGAGATCCACAAGCAAATATTCCAGGAAACACTTCATAGACAATGCAAATTACAAATAGACTTTACAAGCTCTAAACAGTTGCACTACAAAGGGTCAAAATAGTTCACTACAGACCGAATATCTCTCACAAGTGTTCACATGACACAACATTTATTTACAAACCTAAGAAGACAACCAAACCCAACTAAAATGGGGATGTTAAGCCTTCGATCGTACCTCTACATGTTGTGCAAAGCATGAATAAACAGAAAGACACGGACATACACAAGTATTACATCAAACATCCTGTTTAGAACTTTGTCCGTGAAATTCTCCCCCACTTATTCCTTCGACATCATCGTCGAAGCCTTTGTCGACATTGCAACTCCTCGCCTTTGCTGAGTCTTCAATTTTCTGCTCCAGTTGCAATGCACCTCTTGTCTCTCAGTTGTTCTCTGCTGTTGTTTTTGAGTAGTCGAACCTTTGATCCGTCATGTTACTTTAAATTGCCAATGACTCTGGCTCTAGTGTAGGGTTGGTTGAGTTGTGTTAATCCCTGTTGGTTCCTGCGGATCCTCCAGATGAAGGAAAAGACCATCCTTACTATGCGCCAGTTTCTCAAATGTCTCATGCTGCTTGAACTGTGTGGATGCTTGTTGGAGCTTTAACGAGCATCGCCTCACAAACTTCTGAAGTTTTGGGTCCTTCCTCCACAAAATTTGTCCATTGACTCTTCTTTCACTTAGTTGTCACTTCTAAGTAGATTCGCATCACTTTCACTTTCGATTGGCATTCTGTTGGGAAATAAAGCGGATAATCTACGCTTAGTAGCACTGATCACCATTGGTGAGGATTTGACAACTTTTGTTTTCTAATATCTTCGAAGAGTTTTTGAACCTATGCAGAGTTCCTCTACTGGATAGATAAGAGAATTGGGGTACTCGGTTTCGCCCATTTTCTTAAGAGTTGAGAAGGCAATGGTTACTTGACATCGCTCGCCTCCTCAAGGGTTGTACTTCATGCATCGAGCTGGTTACTGGCATTCGTCTGCTCTTTACTCATACTTCTGAAGCACTCGAAGTGTTTGCACTCCTTGCATTAAGTTAGTTACTGTGATTCACCTTCTCAATGTCATCGAACTTCTGGAATGCATGAAGTTTTCACCCCAACTTGGAGTAATTCTTTAATAGATTTGGTCGCCTCTAGGATTGTACTGTCTTCTCTATCAACCTTGTCGCCTACTCTACTAAGTAGCAAAGATACAACACCGCGTACTGCCTGCTTCGTTCCTTGGTCGTGCACTCTTGCATGACCCGAAGTCCTTCACTTACGAAGTTTCTTGGCCTCTACCCTTCAGCCTTGTCTCGGTACTTGGAGTTTGCTTCTGCATGCTCCACCTCCTTGACTCCTTTAACGACCAAGCACTCTCCCTCCATGAGAGCAAGGGATCAATGACTTTTACGGAAGTCTCGCCTCTGCGGTACTATGGCGTTGCCATGCCCATGGCTCTACTATCCGTCACCTCGCGTCTGCATCCCTTTTCTTCACGATCAGTTGATATGTCTCTATGACACTCCTCCGAGTTCACCTCCATTCTAACTGATTCTTAATTTTGGGTAGCTAAGTCCCTCTGGACTCGTCGTCGCTTCCTTGCCCCTTTCGACCCCCCGCTTCAACACCTCTGTGTTCTCCAAGCAGTTTTCTTTGGTCGATAGAACGACAAACTACAACTCTCATGTGTGGCCTCTACCATCACGTTATAGGGTTTGCACAAATTCTATTCTCCTTAGCTTCCTTGGTACCAACGTTCGTTTACTCAACCTTGTCCTCTGACTTACCGGGCTCCCTTAAGTGAATATGAGCTCTGGAGCAGTCCAACTTTTCAACTGCTTCGATCATACCTCTTCATGATCAAGTCCCTCCCATGGGACTCATTGGTACTTGCATTCGAACTTTTCCCTTAGTGGAACACAGCCCTCATTTGTTGATAACCAAGGCTTTCATCCGATGCAAAATTCGATCCACGCACGAAAGACCTGCCTCCGTGGTACTATGGCCTTCACTCCTTGAATTCATAGCTCTTTTTGTCGTCGTGTTGTTCACCGAAGTGGAGCTTCTAGTAGCTCCCGATCATACCTCCGTATGATCTAGTCCCTCACGGGACAATATCGTGTATTGCATTGCCACGAACTGTTCCATCACGATCCGCTGCACCATATCGCCTCCTGGTGATATCTCTATTGCATTCTGATCCTTGTAGAATGAACTCGAATGGTAATCCCTCCATGTGTGGCCTCCACCAATACATCGCAGGGTCTCTTCCACCTTCGATTTTGTTCGCTCCTTTGGCAATCGACCTTCATCCACCCGCCCTTATGTCACACCAAGATGAAGTACCGCTCTAGGACAGTTCGTCGCCTAGTAGCTCTCGAAGTCTACCGACTTCACTGCAACTAGTGCACCATTGTTTGGATCCTGGGCCTCTGCCCCTACCAGCACAATCTTCGCTGCGCATCGCTTTCTTCATGGCAACTTGAATGGCAACACTGTGGCATATTTTTCAAGAGTACTCGTCTCCACGTCCTCTTGCCCCATGCCAAGGTCTTCTGAACCCAACTTCGCCTCCGCAAGTTGAGTCGCCTTAGTTCTTCCATCAAATGTTTCTCCGAGATAAGGTGCATGTGCCCAGAAGCTCCCTTCGTCTTTGACACCATGCAAGATGTGTCTGCTCCATCAGAATGAAGGACCCATCGAACAATATGATCCTGCTCTTGCCTTTGCAGGAGTTCATGTCCTTGATCTCTGTCCAAGGAAAGCTCTGCGCCTTCGCTCCATGTTTCATCTTCTATGTCGGCTCACTTCATGCGGCTTGGGTACTTCGTCAAGTTACACCCAAGTTACTCCGCTTCTCGTTTTTGCATTGAATTGATGGTGGCCCTCGCGCCTATCATTCCACGGGTCAGCCCTCCCTTGAGTCTGATCTCCATATCGACTCCAAGTATGTCTTCATTTATGTTGCTTTGGGTCGCTCTCCCACTTGATCTCGCAATGCATCTACTAATGCATTCTCTCAAGCGAGATCATGCGAAGACTCCTCACCGCTCGCTCGGTCCATTGAGCTTCATGGAGTTTTTTTTTTTTTTTTGAAGTACTCCTCAACATATGCGGTATGTTGCACATGATTCTCACTCTAGAGAGCCGGGACCTATCCCTCCTGGATATTTGTCCCGTTAGAGTAACATCTCTCTTCGGTTCTTTCTCTCTGAAAGTTTCGGAGACCACCATCCCCTTGGACTACTTCGATTTGCTGAACAAACTGTACATTGTTCTGCCTCCTGCAAATGCACTTGCTAGATTGCGACTCCACGTCAATACAGCCCCCGTTGCACCACTCAAGGCCTAGCAACATATTGAACTCGCTGCACACTTCAGCCTCCTACGGACGTATCCTTCACATGTCGAAGAGAAACTTCCAATGCTCTATGGCGTTGAGTTCCGATCGCCTTGGGATGGCCACGAACATTTCATCGTCCGCATATAAGCCCTTGCATGAGTACCGAATTCTTCGAGTTAGCAATTCCCCTCACCTCTGTGAGCTTTGCACAACTCTTTTGGTCGCTGAGCAACTCATTTCACCTTGCATGGTCTCATCATTTACCAAGCGCCTCACTTGCCTTGAGCACCATCAAGTGTAGTTGTCAATGTCGAGTCGTAGCTCGAACTCAGCCATCCACATTCTTCCCAGCTTGTTTGTCCTCGATGTGCCTCTAGCGCGAAGGGTTGGCCATTCCTCCGAATGCCACTCTCAGATGCCCGCTCCTCTGAACGACTCCTTTTCCCAACATCATCATGCTTGTTTTCCCTCAAATGGTCGCGCGTGTTAGCTGCCCTCAACGCAGCCCCACTAGGTCCCCCACGTTTACATGTCAACTGTTTCTATGAGTGTTTGTCTCGCTCTGATACCATCTGTCACGGACTTAGTTTTACCTAAGTCATGCGGCACCCTTGCGTGTCCGTCTGTAAAGGTTAGCCTCCCCGAAACCTCTCATGGTCCCTTAGGACATTCAAAAGAGAAAACGGGTTAGAGAAAGCGCCTCACTCGGGATCCACAAGCAAACATTCTAGGAAACACTTCATAAACAATGTAAATTATAAACAGACTTTACAAGCTCTGAATAGTTGCATAACAAAGGGTCAAAATGGTCCACTACAGATCGAATATTTCTCACAAGTGTTCACATGACACAGCATTTATTTATAAGCCTAAGAAGATCATCAAACCCAACTTAAATTGGGCTATTAAGTCTTCGACTGTTTCTCTATATGCTGTGCAAAGCATGAACAAACAGAAAGATACGAATATACACAAGTATTACATCAAACATCCTGTTTAGAACTTTGTCCGTGAAAGCACGAAACAGATCTTATCCTTGCAATTAAGTGGTATATCATAGACCATGACCATCACTTTGTTTGCAATACTATACCTCTCATCTAAGTAGCATAAGTTAAGAATTGGTCTTCATGAATGATTGAAGAAATTGGTTTTGCTTTTATCCTCTTTAATGATATCGTTCTTAGAGTAAAAACCAGATATTAGGTGGAGAGGGGCATTAGGAGTTGTACACTTTTATAAAGTTTTAAATGAATATGAAGGCAGCTATCAAGATTAATCATTATATTTTCATATCATGCAACAACAGAACTGACCACCATATTTTTTATTTCTATTTTATTATATCAAAACGAATAAATGATAACCATGATGGAAAATGGTTTAAAGCAGTATTACTAGATATTTTCAAAGGTAATATTAATGTAAACTTGTATTCTTATATAGCTTAGAGCACTTTGTCGTCGTCTTTGTTTCATCTTGAAAAAATAAATATAATCATGCACTTGTTATTTATCACTTCTCATTAGGTTGAACATAAGGAAAAGAAAAGCATCAAACATAACACAATTGCATCATACACATTATATTTAAGTTACTTCAAATCATAAATTTTCAATTAGACACATCAGCATAATTATGTAATCCATACAAATAATTCACAGAAGCAGAGGATGAAGAATACAACATATATATATATATATATATATATATATATATATATATATATATATATATATATATCAATTATTCATGGAACAAGATAAAAGCAGTAGCAACAACAACAACCTATATGTTTTGACTATTTGGGATTGGCTACATGGATCCTTTGCCACACGCTATATGTGTTGTCAAATTAAGAGTATTTAAATCTTTAATTATATTTTATAATAAAATATTAGTGTCTCTCAAGGATCGGCATTCATATGTTTGAATATAAAATCAAATGTATTCTGAAGTATCCATATATTACGTCCGTACTTGATCCTTGTCCATGTTGTTGGATGTAATTAATTGGTATAGCAAATGCTATTGGGTCACATTTGCAAATTTGAAGTATATTTGTTAGTATAAACAAGGAAATGTCCATGGATATAGATTAAAGTATTAATTGAACTAGCCTATTAAGCTTTGAACTTTATGTCGACATCCTTTTCCTTCACTAGGAATCCATAGTGCAAAAGATGATGGTACTGGTTGTGGATTTTTAATTGTTCCTATTTAATATATCTGTCATTTTTTTCCTAGTGGGGAAGTATACCAACTCCTATCACTAAAGTAATAAAGTATAACGGTACAAGAAATACCTTATTCAGCCCCAAAGAGCTCAGGACAGAGAGATACTGCAAAATCTATGATCGAGAAGTTGTTGCCACAACTTATTAAAAAATAAAGAATCATATGCTGTAGCATTGATTGACTTATCTTTGGGAATCTACACGGACAAAATTTATCAAGATAAATGCCACTAAGAATTTCTTCAAAGGATTATTCAGCAATGCAGAAGTTTCTGATGTGTACAATAATGTGTTGGACATGATTTTGGCATGTCACTTTCTCTTTCGATAGACCAAAAACTCAGTGCCACAAGCATTGCTACACATTTGCGTTGTGAGTTCCCAATAGTAACTATATGACATCAAGATGCAAATGGAAGAAATGATAACAAAACACAGCCGTTGCCTTCATCAGCGAGATAAGGTTTTGGTTATTTCTCAAAATTCTTTGCTATGTTTGAATTCACTTAATGGCTTGTCACAAGCCTCAGTACAATTGTATGGTTAATCCTTCGTGACCTGGGTGACCTGGATTCGAGTCACAGAAACAGTCTTTCTACTTGTAGAAGAAAGACTGCCTACACTGATCCATCGCAGATTTGTATTGGCAGGAGCCTTTTGCAATGAGTTGCTTTCTTTTCCAATCAATATTATTTTTATTTAGATTTTTCTTGTCAATATTATCATTTCTGACAATTTGTTACTATTGGAGATTTTGCTGAGCTTTAGCTTTTGCTGTTAAACCTTGAAGTTCATTTGATTTTTGGTAAACATATTACCCTTTTGGTATCCTTAGGTGAACATGTTACCTTATTCTTTTCTTTTTCTTTTTTTTTTTAACCAGAATATGGTAATTGTTGATGCAGGCATTATCTGGCATTGGTGAAGCTATTCAGATTCGGGCTGACATATTACAGAACACTGCCCTAGATGCTGCACTAAACACACAGTTTCTGTTTCAGATCGGAGTCTTCACTGCTGTTCCAATGATTTTGGGCTTCATACTGGAATATGGTTTTCTAATGGTATCCACTTTTGATACCCATCTCATTTCTATATTTGCAAATTGTAGTTGATGTTGAAGTGGTTAATTTGTTTAGAATTATTAAATATAATGGTTTGACACAATTGAGAATGTGTAATTTCCAATTTTGTTAAAAAAGGGCCTGAGTAATGAATATCAATGATATTCCTGTACCAAATGTGTAGAAATGATTTAAGTGCTTAAAGTATAGATTTTGATATAACCTCTTATGACATCCTTGAAATGTCATTTCAATGCAAAACTGGTTATTTAGACATCGATGACTTTTTAGACATCAATTATGTTTGATTATCAGATTTAATTGTCCAATAAATGCATGTTATCATTTTTTTTCTTTTATTTTTTTCTGACATCATTGTTCCTTTCTTATGGAAGCTTTTGGTGAATAAATTCGAAAGGTGAGTGAATCTTGGAGTGTGGTACTGATGTGTAAAGTGAAAAGAGAAAAGCATGCTATTAGAAGCATGAATACTTATGAAAATAATAGAACTCATTTCTTTATTTTAATTGCTTTATGACCAGTATCTAATCTGACAAAGTTCATGTCTCGGAATAGAGTTGTACATTCATATATCTTTTATTTTATATGGTTACCCTATCAATCTTTTGCTACCTGGGCCAATAACATCAAAATTGGCCAAAACTTTTGAAAATATAAGTATTTGGAATTGGTTGGTAAGCTTGCTCCTTTGTGACCTAGGAGACAACGGTTCGAGTCACGGAAACAGCCACTTTAAAATATCTAAAGGTAAAGCTACGTACATTGACATCCGCAAATCCCACATTAGCGGGAGCCTCCAATCGTTCATTCGGTACGCCTTTTTTAATTATCTAGAAGTTTTGATTAAGGATTACCAATCATGATTGTTTCTCCCAGTCCAGTTAAGGTTTGAAAGAAGCACCAAACCATGGATCAGCCAAAATGTGATGTGTTTAGAAGCCTATCATCAATTTGCCAGCTGCTCAGTTGGACCTTAAGAAGGGGGGATGTATGTTAGGAACCACATAGTAATATGTCCTCAAAGAAATAAAATGTTCTTGCTGATTACACTTGTAGTGTTATTTATTGAAGTGGATAGAATATCATTGTTGTTGTGTAACTTTTTTTATGTTCAACGAAAAATAAGATTCTTTGTAGATGTCCTGAACTCCAGTTAAATTGCTCATGATAGTACCCAGTAGAGGAGAATTCACTTAATATCAAAAGTTAGTTGAACTTTTCCAATTATGATATATGTTTGGCTCCCCACAGATGGCTTTAGCTTTTCTCATCTAGTCAAACTTCGTTTCTGAACTTCTGCTGTTGTGCTATGTTGACAAGTGTTGTTTGTAAGCTTTCATGGAGGAATCCTTCTACATGATTTTTCGTGGTTCTAAAGTTAACATGTAAATTTATTTGATAGAAATTTATGTACTATTTTGTTTGTTAGTCTTATTTAATTTTATTAAGAACGTGGTGATACAAACATATATTTTGTGGTTAATTTTTGTACAGGCTGTTGTCAGCTTCACAACAATGCAGCTGCAGCTTTGCTCAGTCTTTTTCACATTTTCTCTTGGAACAAGGACACACTATTTTGGCAGAACAATTCTCCATGGGGGTGCTAAGGCAAAAATCTCTTGTGCACTACTGCTTTATTATTATTATTATTTTTTTGCTTTAATATGTTCACCATATTGATTCTGGTTTATCTTTATATCAGTACCGTGCCACTGGTAGGGGTTTTGTTGTTCGTCACATCAAGTTTGCAGAAAATTATAGGCTGTACTCCCGTAGCCATTTTGTGAAGGGGTTTGCAATCTTACCCAAAATGAAAGGTTCATCTTCAATAATTATAAGGAAATTCATCTTAATATCCTATATTTCTCTTGCAGGTTAGAAGTTGTGCTTTTGTTGGTAATATTCCTTGCATATGGTTATAACAGTGGTGGAGCTATTTCGTACATCTTGCTCTCTGTTAGTAGTTGGATCATGGCATTATCTTGGCTTTTTGCTCCATATTTGTTTAATCCATCTGGTTTTGAGTGGCAGAAGTAAGTATCATGTCTTTGTCTTAATATTAGTTTGCATCCCATGGTATTCCCACTCTGTTCAGCATATACATTTGCCTAAAAGATGCCTTAGTTTACAATGTAGCTATTTTCTATTGTTCAGGACAGTGGAGGACTTTCGAGATTGGACAAATTGGCTATTTTATAGAGGTGGAATTGGAGTAAAGGGAGAGGAAAGCTGGGAGGCATGGTGGGATGAGGAATTGGTACGCTAACGGCCCAAGATTATGCAAAATTACTTGTTCAGATGCCTGTTGATGGATTTTTACATAATCGAGTTTAAAATATTTTAAGAACCTTAGTTGTGTCTTAAATTTTCTATTTTTCTGATGGTAAAATATAGAGAGTGCTTTAAGATATTTTATTGTTGGTTTTGGAGTAGTGGTTATGATGTTGTAAAAGTTGTGATGGGGTTGTCACTAATGTTAAGACTTAAAACTAGGAAAATCTAGTGAGTTCCTACCATTTTAGGTTTAATCACGGATTCACATTAAATCCTTATAGTGGATGAATATATTAGGCAAGGATTTTAATTTCAAATGATACTGTTCGTACCGGCCTTTATCTTCAAATTTAGACCTTTTTTTGCGTTGCTTGTGATCCCAGTTTTCTCATCTTTTTGCATGCGATGATGATATATTATTCATACCTTTCTATCCTTTTCTTCTTTGTACAGGCCCTTTGTCCAGGTCTTCCATAGATTGTAGCGGTCTAGGCTACTCTTGTAAACAAGTGTCACTTTGATACCACACACCTTTCCCAATTGAGGATGTGATGGTTTGTTGATGGCATTAGTTTAGTCAAGAAGAGTTTACTTGGGATTAATTTTTTATTTTGAATTATGAGATGAACCTTAAAATGAAGGATTTAGAATGGTTTAAATATCGTCGCTAAGGATTATGAAAAAATTATTGGTATAGACATGGCTTAATATAATGAAGTTTAAAATAGTTTAAGAACCTTAGTTGTATCTTTAGTTTTTCTATTTTGCTGATGGAAAGTTATAGTGCCTGAAGATATTTCATGGTGGTTTTGGGAGAAGGGCTAAGCAACAGTTATGATGTTGTAAAAATTGTGTGGAAGGGTAGTCACTATGCTAAGACAATAGGAAATTCTATTGAGTTCCTGTCACTGTAGGTTTGCATCATGGATTCACATTAAATCCTTATAATGGATGATTTAATTAGGCATATTCAGGACACTAATGTCTGCTGACCAGTGTCATTGTAAGAATAATAAAAATAAGAAAATGAAAGATATTAACTGGTATGGTTGTTTGTTCCTGTTGCTTGATTGGATTGAGAAAACTGAAAAAATTTGTCTAACTGCCATGTAAAACATTTTGAGTTGGATTAAATAGGATGAAGATAAATATATGAAGTGCAACTTCTTAGAGAGTATAATATTGTTAAAATTTGAAGATAAGAACTACCTAGAGGTAAAAGTTCTCTCTTGGATCTATGTTGAAGCTATTGTGCACAGAACTAAAGAAGGATAATGGTTAAATTGGAGAGGATCATTTATGGAATTGTTGTGTATGTCTTGGGTTAATTGAAAAGTTACCCAACCATCGTATGGCCAACTACTTTGTTATGTTCTGAATGTTAATCTGGTAGGAAATCACATGTACAGAAGTGTTGTGGAGCCAAGGATGTTGAGATTCATGTGCAGGCACTAAAGAAGATTATATTAATAATATCTACATTTGTGAATGATTGGTTGATGATAAAATGAGACGACCATTTAAGATATAAACATGTTCCAAAGAGACCTGTAGATCCAAATCAATTATGAATAATGGTATGAGCTGAGGTATAGGAAGGCTAAAAGAGACTAATTAGAAACTATAACAAATGAGTTGTTTATTCCTAGATTGACGATTATAGTGTTGTGAGGAGAGGTAGAAGAAAATCTAATAAATCAATCACAATTAGTGCTGGAAGGAGAGGTAGAGGAAGACCTAATAGAACTTTTTAGAATAATGAAAAACAGTATGTTTCCTTTTAGTTTGACCAATGATATTGCTCTCAGTTCACATAAATAGCAGGAAGTGACCATGTACCTGATCCTAATAGTTGGCGCAATACGGCTTCTTTTTGTTGTCTTTTGGTTGTTGGTATGCATTGCCTAATTCTTTTTTTTTGTTTCGTATGGTACTCTGTAAGCCTGTAGTTTATTTTACATACATTAGAGTCTTCCATATAATCACTTTGCTCTAGTAGAAACTGTAAATAAAAACCCTTAACTAGAGATATAATTCTTTACATATGTCAGTGGTGGCAAAAAATCCATATTAGCCAATCTCACAGATAGTTGGTGGGGCTGACAGTTTTGTTGTTGTTTTTGTTGGTTCATTTTTTTATTATTTGAGCTAAATACAACTTTAACTTTCCCTAAGTTTGTTACTAGCAGATTTGAAATAATCAGAGCCATTTTGTCATTCATTATATAACTTATTGTTTGACTGCTAGTCTCTTTCAGTTGTAGCATGTCTTATGCACCATAAAAGAAGACGGCTAATTAAAACTTGTGCTACTTCTGTGATGGAAATTTTCTTTTGAGGGATGAACTTAACAATGGGTACCAGTCCATAGATGACATGATATCTTCCTTGGAACATTTAAGTATGAATTTTAGGAAAACTAAATAGGGTCCTGTGGAGAAAATTAATTCTAGGTGTATAAAATATCGGATGTCTGCTTGTGTGTTTGGTCCTCCTATCATTTTTTTCATATTTTTTATTGCCATTGTGTGCACAATGAAAGTAGAATCTTCAATAAACTATAATAACGATAATAGTGTTTTCATTTGGTTAGTATGATCAGATCGAAGATATAGGCTAGGCCTTGATGTCGTAATATGATTGTTCCTTTGCAATTGAAGTGACCATCCTTTGGGTCATGGAATCGGTCTCTATGCCTGTATAAGTAAGATTGCACACATTCTTTTCCTGCACCCTGTTTTGGTAGGAGCCTTATGCACTTTTACAACCAGATCAAACATGGGAGGTGTCTATTATTTCTTTCCTTTTCAAAAAAAAATTCTTAGCTATTCAGTAGGCACATAAATTTTCTAAAACCACCAAAACAATGTTTTCTGAATTACAAAATTCTTCAGAGAGAACGTTTCTTATCAATTCTTTGGTGGAAGGGGTTGTATAAAAGGATAAGACTGTAATTTTGAGAGTGACATACCTTGTTTCAGTTGGTTGATATTTCTAAATTGTTATCTCTGCATGCATCATGCCAGCGTTACTGGCATATTTTCACCGTGCTGGTCTTTTTGAACTTTTTTTTATAAATATATTGATTAGTCCAATTGTCATGGATGAACTTTTGATCATTATGTTGTCTAATCTATTTCTTTTTCTTGAAGAATTTTATTCTGTGAATATCATTTTTTTCAACTGTCTTTTAGATCCTTTATGAATATAATATACCTTAAATTGTTTTTTTGTTCATCAATGAACTAGAATTTTAATGCTTGGAGGAAACAATCGTGCATACTGACTTTCATTCACAAAACTGTCCCATTTTTATTGGTATGGTATTGGAAGTGGGCTATGAATGTTATTAAGGTGCATGCTTAAATTGTAATTTCCTTTTATGTAACTTCATCAAATTGTGCTTTATCTTTCATACATCTTATCCTAAAATTCCTTGTCGAAATTAAATGTTTTTTTCTTGTTGGGTTTTCACGGTTTGCTGCCAAATAAATATACAGGCACATATACATACACTGCGTGGAAGGATATTAGAAACGATTGTGAGCTGCAGATTTTTCATCTTCCAGTATGGTGTTGTATACAAGCTGCAAGCATCTGGCACAGATACATCCTTGACAGTAAGGGACTTGAAATTTTTTAAATTTCAAACATTTTCCTACTGTGTGACATGTTTTTAAATTGAATTACCTATCTTGTCTCACCAGCCATTTTGTGTAAACGGCTTGTCTCCTGTCAAGTTTAGTTGCCTATATCATAGCAGCTTATCCTTGTGCCGCCAATGCACCAGTGTGTTATGTGGCCATCAGTGTTGATCAATAGAGGGGCATGCTGGCTGTTGTATCGTTCTGCCACAGATCATTATGTTACTTGCATCCGTGTTGTGCGTGTAATTATGCTAGTGGCACGATAACACATCGATAGCTAGTGTCATTATGTGTAGCATGAGCACTGATGAGCATAGCCAACATACTTTTACCTCTGCAATAACATATCGATAGCTATCTATTGTATACCTTATACACACCTGTTTGCATCAGTCATGATGTTACTCCATATACACATGGACCATATGATGTCTTGACCTGCAACAATGTTATGACATTGGAATGTCAACTAGCCTCTTGTTGGCCATTAATAGTCATGACCATATTACATGGAATGCACTGTAGTTTGCATGTCAAGATGTAACAATAGTGATCTATGCATCTAGCAGTAGCAACATAAATGAAACAAACTTGATTGAACCTGGTCTATTTCAGAGCTTGGTTTAAAATTTATGTATATATGTTTTTTTTTTGTCAGCCTTGGTTCATTGTAGAAATTATAAGCCTAAACAGTAATATTGAGTTGAGCTAACCTGAGTCTGAATTGGTTGCCTCGGATATGTGGACCTTGTGTTTTTCTTAGCTTGATGTAAATTAGACTCGTGCATATAAAAAAAAAATTATGCTCAAGGTTTTCTTCTTAAGCATGAGTTAATTATTCACTTCTTATTGTATTTGATGCTAGTGGAACAATTTTTCACATTTCTTCTGCTTCATATAATTAGGTTAAAAATCCATCGGAAATAAATCAGATAATATGTTGATATATGCACCTATTTTTAACTTCTTAACAGATTTTGTGCCCTTTTGTGGTTAATTAATGAAATTGTTGGGTTAACTAATACAGTAATTTATTAATTTGTTGTATGCAGGTATATGGCTGGTCATGGATTGTGCTAGCTGCACTGTTTGTCCTTTTTGAGGTTGTGCAGATATCTTGCAATGCCAAGATAGTCTTTATAAATAGTGTATTGACATTTGCAATTTTCCTTCTGCTTTATCAGGTTTTCACCTTCAGCAATAAGGCATGGGTTAACTTCCAATTGCCACTGCGCCTAATTCAAAGCATTACATTGTTGTTGGCCTTAGCTGGCCTAGCTGTTGCAATTGCAGTTACTGATCTATCTGTGCCAGACATCTTTGCGTGCATCCTTGCATTCGTGCCCACGGGATGGGGAATTCTTTCTGTGAGTCAGTAGCTTCACTAATCTTGAATATTTGTTTCCTTCTTTATGTAAAATTGGTTAAGCATGCATCCATATTAATGATTTACATCTCCCAGAACTCATGTGAGAAGACTATGCTGTTACATCACAGCAGAAAACAGGATGCTGGAACTGGAAAAAAAAATTCTGTTTTCTTAAACCAAAGGGAAAAGGAAAATAAAACATATATTGCAGCAATACCAAGGTCCTATTTGGCCTTGATTCACTTCAGAATGATTTGATGCAACGACACTGCCCCATCCAATTAGGTATGGGCGGTATTTACAGGTCTGCAGTCTGTTGGCACATGGATCATGACAAACTAGATGGTTTCTTCGACAAGTGCTTGAATTGCTCGGTACAGGACTTATATCGTCCGGTATGTGCAGTTCAAGCATGTGTGATACAGGGCTTGTAATGGGTAGTAATGTTTTATTGTTCATTCTTTTTTGTGTTTTTCGAATATTTGATGCATATCGGTATGCAGACACATGGTGTGCCAATGTTGCTTGGGCCCATACTGGTCCAGGTCAGAATTGGTATGGGTCTGGCACCCGAAATTAAAAACCTTGGCATACATACGATCAGGCAGATTTTTGCTAATTAAGATTAAGAACAGAATGCTCAAAATGTCTGTAGTTATTTTCAATTTAATTTGGTAAAGAAATATCTTTCATAATCTGATTTTTACTGGTACAAAAATAGCTTTGGACTTCGTAACATGGTTCGGCTTGTTTTCTTACTTATGTAGTCCGTACAGTTTCCACTCTTTTTTAATTGTGGATATGCCTAGGATAGTAAAGTAGCCAACAGAACATAAAAATGCCTGTGTATCCATTTGCAAAGCCCACGAGTGAAATCCAGCATGTTTTCTGGTATTAAAATTGTGCATTTTCATTCACATTTTCTTACATCTCATTACCAGTAAGTTTTTTGCTAGCTGTTATCTCATCATCTGCAAGCTGCACTCAGTATTTGAAAGTGTATTTTCTCATACATTATTACGATATGTTTTTGTTATCAGTAACTCAAGTATTTCACTTGATTATTCAGATTGCCGTTGCATGGAAACCTTTTGTGAAGAAGATGCGACTTTGGAAGTCGGTGCGCTCCCTCGCTCGTCTCTACGATGCTGGGATGGGCATGTTCATCTTCGTCCCAGTAGCCATGTTCTCTTGGTTTCCCTTTGTATCCACTTTCCAAACTCGACTTCTTTTCAATCAGGCATTTAGCAGGGGGCTGGAGATCTCTCTCATCCTTGCTGGAAATAACCCTAACAGTGAAATATGACTGCAGCAGAGGGCCCTTGTGTGTTGCTCACTTTTGAATGATTGCTCCACTCTATTAGCATATATGGGATTTTGGAACATGTAAAATTTGTGTTATGTTACAAAGAAAAAGATGTGGCCTGCGTCCTACACTTATTCTCTATTTTAAGCGAAAGTGATCTTGAATTTTACTCAATTGATTCTTTAATGGGTTTCACGGTGCCCGCCAACTCTGAAATGCAGGGTATAATATGTTCAAGTTTTATCCTACCCAAATCTACACTCGATTGTGTGGTAAATAGATTCTTCTGGTTCGTGATTGTTGAGCTTGGTTGATGATTATGGTAGCGAGAATCCTCGTATGTCATCCCTTATTTCCTTCTCTCACACCCGTCTTTTATTTCCTTCTCTCTTAAACACAAACTATTATATATTTGTTTACACCTCTGACTAACTGCTGATCTACTTGTTCTTTTCAAGAATGTTCATCGATGATTCACCAGGCCATCTCAAACTCACAATACAGCTCATGACTTTGTTTGCTTGTAATGGAGTGAAAACACAGCTCATGACTTAATTTTGGATGTAGTATCTGATAGCTATTCGTATGATAGTAGCTCTAAGAATATAACTTGTGAAAACACAGCTCATGGCTTTATTTTGGATGTAGTATCTGATAGCTATTCATATGATAGTAGCTCTAAGAATATAACTTGTGATAAGTATAACAGGTTACAACCAGACTCCACCTGGGCGTTGGAAGTTGCTACGTTTCCGCCACAACCATTCGCGGTATCGTTTGAGGACAATAAAGCCAAGTTGTTCATCACCACGGAGTTGCCCATGGCAAACGTACAGGCTCGGGGTGGTCCGGCATCGTGGTGTCTATACCGATAAGGTCCTGAATCTATCAGATTCGCGGCGGCTCCGCGGCTATCATACTAGCTTGCAACTGGAGCTGTAGATTTAGGAGCTGCTGCCTGGGATTCAAGTCCTGCCGCCGGTTGTTGCACTCCTCGACCAGTGGCGGAGTTTTGGATGTGAAGCACATCACGTGACCGCCAAAGTCGCTGTCTTCGCAGAGGTACATCCACTGAGATGATCAATCGAAATGTTCTCGGCCATTGAACTCAGACGAGGGTGAGAGGGTGGAGGTGGGATTGGTGGTGCAATTTCTTGGGGAGCGCAGCGCATGGAAGGTGGAGATCGAACTGACAGTGGGGGCAGTGGAAGCTGAAGGCGTCGCCATCTTGGTCACAAGCGTTGCATACGAATCTTGCCGTCGTAGCAGGCGAGCAAGTGGCGGAGGATAAGAGGGATGGGCGTCGAGAAGAAAGTCGAATGTCTTGGACATGTAGACCTCGCCGGAGCACGTTCTTCGGCAGGCGTAGCAGACGTATTCTGCGTCCTCTTTCTCCACCACCTACATAAGCTTCAGGGGATGGAGGTGGGAAACGTGGTGGAGAGAGTTGTTTGTTTTGTCCTCTCTTAGCTTCCTTAACTCGCATGGCCACAATATTATTTAGCATCTCAATCCTTAAATAAAAAAAATCAAAACATATAACTTCATTTATGATAATACCATCGATTTTACTAATACAAGCAACAAAAGGATCGATAAAAGTATACTTTAAATATATTAGTTATGTTTTTGATGATAGACAAACGATAATACTATCGAGACCACGGATGATTATTATGGATGAGAAGAGTGAGTGACATGTAAGGCAAAGGGGAGGTGAAAGATGATGACACAGGTATCGATGCTCTACAACTATGTTAGTGCTGTTGGCAAGGAAGGACGACGATGCTCAGCATCTATATCGATGTCGATGCAGATATAGAGCATCACTCGACATCTATATTGATACCGACAGATCCAATGCAGAGTGGCGTCGCTCATCTATGTCGATTCGATGCAAATGTCGAGTAACCCTTTCATTGTTTTACATCTACGTCGATATCGATGTCATCCTCTTATTTTACCTCACATTTCGTTGTTCTTCTTCCTCGTACATAATATCCACCCATAGCCCTCACCAATGCCACTGTCCATTATCATCGAAAATGTAACTGGGATGTTAAAATTATTTTTTTTTTTCCTTATCAATTTCATGCTTCCCGTCAATAAAATCAACAACAACGCTAGATAAATAGAGCTATATGTTTTACGTTAAGATTTATGCGAAAAATGGCATGAAAAAGGGTTTTGCGTACATCTACAGTAGATCTTCACGTGGCGTTAATATTAATATTGAATGTAACTTAGGTTTTGCCATCTGCTCCGGACGAGACATTACATCAAACAACTAGATAGCAGGCTCAGCAGCAGCAAATGAATCTTCTGACCGCATCCAAACAATCCAACACGGACTTAGCGGTCGGTCATTGCTTCAGATCCTTGTCCTTCCTCTTAATATCTCCCTTGGCATTAGTAATTCACCTCTGATTCAATGTAAGCCAGGTTGATGAAGGAGATGTAGAGATACAACTATTAGGAAGCTGATAAGAGTGATACAGACATCACATGAAGTAATTAACATCTCCATTACAAGTTTCCATATGACTGTGTCCAGAAAACAGTCCCAATGCCCATGAGGGGAACTCTAATATTTTCATTTAATTTGGAGTAATATAACTTTACAATTTAAGAGATTGTAGGTCATCACTAATTTTAACATTCATTGATGCATAAAACAGAAAATGCCTGATCTGCACCATAAGCAAGCATGTCTCCTCCGAGAAAGCATCCTAATCCATCTTCCTTTGAAGCATATTAAAGCTCCCAGAAATAGTCAAAATGAAGCCATCCACATAATCTTGACAACACAATGGCCCAACATGGATGACATGCAAATGCCAAGGAGAATTGGCTTGGTTTGTTGTTCATGCTATCACTATATACTTGATGTTCCAAACTTCCAACTACAACCTGGCTTCATATACAATTTAATTGCCTATTTTACTTGTAGATGGTGTAATGATCCTTTGGATGTTGTACTTTAAATATACTTTCCTCTGATTCTCCTCCCACCATTTCTCGGCTTCCTTCTCGCTAAAATGCTTCCGACTGTTGATAAGGCACCAAGATAGTTAATTATGTGCTCCAAACAAACTATAGCTCATCCAACATAAATTACATGAGCTATGAATGTATAGTGTATCTGTTAAGAAAACTATGGAATTAGGACTGACCTAAACCTCACACGCTTGAGGCCCTTCTGGCCATTTGGCAAAGTAATGAAGGTAATATATACACCAACTTCGACTTGCTCAACCCATTCATCCTTTGATTCTTTAGGTTTGCAGTCTTTTGCACTCGTCGCAGCTAATGGTGCATCATTGGATGAGCTTGTGCAAGTCTGATGCTTGATGCTTTCATTTACATCTTTATTCTGATGACGGCTACTAGATACCAACTTTTCACCTTCAGGCACCGGAAACTTTGTTTCGTGACATGTGCTGACAGCCTCCATGGTGGATCTACTTGTTTGTCTTCTTGATGAAATCTTCTCTGTTAAAGCATTCATCTGCTCCAAACTAGTCCCATTTTAGAACACCAAATTAAGGGAACAAGATGGGAAAGATAGAAGTCATGGTGTATCCTTCTTTTTTGTACTATCATGATTAGCTACTACCTCAAACTTCTCTTTCTATATACCATTAGACTAAATCAGAGTCTCATCCACTTTAACCATTGTGAAAAAAAATGAACTAAAGCCCTGCATTAGAGTGATGGTGTTGGAATATCATTGTGTTTTTTGCAGAATTTTAAATAGTTATGAGGTGGATCTGAAGGTCGAGACAGGACATGTATTATATCCGATGCTGCAAAAGGCTATGCCAGTCTACCTTCAAGAAACATAAACATGCCATTTGGTGTTAACCAGTCTAACCTTCTATCATAGTGTTACATTACAGAAACTTGTATATGATGAAAAAGGACCTAGTAACTGGTAAGCAACAAATTATGGAAATACTCATACCTGGCTCGTTAGAATCTTAATTACAGCATTTGCCGCCTTGCACTTTTCAGCTTCATCCTTTGCCAGCAGCCAGGTTTCCTCTATTTTGCGTTTACACTGTTGGAGCTTCTGACTTCTACTTTGGCATTTTTGAGTGAGGGACATTGCCTAATACAAATGGAATTACAAGGTAAGCACTATCATCCTTTCTTCAGGGGAAAGGTAATCACCATCCTTGAAAAGTAAAGTGATAGTGCAACTAATACATGAATAACCAATGCAAAATATACAAAGCATATCTTAAAATGCATTGGTAGGGAACTGAAGACATATGCTAAAAATGAAGTACAAATATAAATATCCATTTTCAGAAGTAACAACATCGGACATCATTTGAAAACATTCATTTCCTGAGTAATATACAAAAGATAATGTTTCCCATTGTTTTAGCACTAAATATTGGAGTTTAGAAATTATTGATCTCATTGTACATGAATGCACTATACATTGCAGGGTGTTTGAATATACTTTATTAAGCTGGTGTAATAATGTCATCACGTATGTATCTTTGTAGCATTTGTAGCAAACTTGAGTATCCAATCTCCATCTCTACTGGGAAGTTTCTGACCCTAATTACAACAATATTCTAGTAACTACCAAGAAATTGTTATGGTATTGAAATCTAATCAAGTACCAGCACCATCTAAAATTAATGATCTTCATGTTACAGTATCTTCCTATATTACCATCCTAAATGCTATAATAAATTTTTTGCTTCAAAATAGTTGCACCAGATTTTCTTGAGCTGAAATCTTAAATAATGAGTAGGTTTCCTGACTGAAAATGAGAAGAGTGTCACTCTTGCTTTTTGGAAAAACTTGCAGTTGAATAAGTTGAAGGTTATCATGCAACTTTGTCAAGAAAATTACAGAAAAATTGGATCAAATAAAATTAAATATGCAACAAATAACATCAGAGAACATTTCTGAAAATAGGTGCTCTACGGAAAATGTAAAATTTTTATTAATTTGGTGAATGTTTCTTTCTTTAAAAGTCAGAAGCTGAACCCACAGGGTTGTTTAACGAGAACAGGGACAGAGAAGACTATTCACAAAAATTCAACACTTTTCGAAAGACAAAATAACATAATTGAAAAAATTAACTGACTAAGCAATTTTCTGATAGATATATTGTCACCTTGGTAATTTATTTAAATAGATAGTCATTCCATGGAAAGTAAAAAATAATAGCTAGACATGCCAAAACTGAAACAAGAGAACAACTGATTAATGACTACATGAAAAGAAAGAATTATGCAGCTAAGAATACTTGTTTTCAGAAACATCTAACCAAACTGCAATATGACATTAATAGTGAAAGATAACTTGCCCTGAAGATTTACAGTTATAATGTAACAATTAGGAGATGTACCTCAGTTTGCAGTCGCAATAGTTCTTCTCTGAGTACCTTATCAACACTATCTAAATCTTTTCTTAAGCTGCTAGCTTTGGGTAGCATAATATCAGAATTTTCTTGTCCAGATATAGGGACCACCTTCAAGGAGTTCTCTTTAGCATGTTCAAGGAACTGCAAGGGCCGAGGCACATGTCCCCATCTTCGAATTGTTATCAATGGTGAGCTCAAATGTTGATTATGCCTTTTTTCTCGTATAGACTCTGCATCTACTTCCACTGGTTTAGTTTCCTCAAAAGCCAATAATTTATGCTGAAATGATCTTTCTCCAGCAATGAATGAATGTTCTCTCTTTATTGCTACCTCGGTTGTCAGTAGCAATGGTCTAGGGGTTGAAGTTTCTGTGTTCATTCGGGTATCCGAAATCTTTTGCAGCTGAGTGAAGCACGAATTGCAAACACGATATCGCTTGCACCTACTAGGTGCTAAAGCTGCATTCATGGCCTTCTTGCTGCTACAGTGGTGGCAGAACATAAAACCACAATTGTAGCAATTATGCTTCTTCCTTGCAAACCCAAAAACCATTCTGCATCCTGTGCATATCGATTGGTCCTTGCTTGAGATAAATTTATGCAAACATGTTATGACCGTGAAATTGGAACCACATGCTATACTTTCAACATGCCTATCTTCCAAGGACTCCACTGGAGTCGGAGAGTTTCTGTCTTTATTGTCACCTAATCCAAGTTGTCCATTTCCACCCCTTCCCCAAGCATACACTTTTCCCTTTGTTGTCAACACCGTCACATGAAAAGAACCTGCAGATATCTCCTTAACATACTCCGTTTTAAGCAACCCTTCAACCCTTGTTATCGAAACATCCTCAGCTTGAGGATTTCCTAACTGCCCATTTGCAGAACTTCCCATGGTAAAGACTATGCCGGTAACTGTAAGTGCAACAGTTAACGTAGTTCCACAGGTCACTTGAACAAAATCACAATCCACAAGTGAAGCAACGCAAGTTGGTGTAAGCTTCCTGTCCTTATCTGCATGACCGAGTCTCCCTTTATCGTTGTCGCCCCAAGTAAATAACTTACCACCAGGAGTATTGCCTTTAACACGACCGACCATGATTTCCACAACAGCAGCAGTGTGCCATGGTCCACATGCAACTGACTTGACTCGTAACCCTTTCAAGGACTCGACCTCTTTCGGTCGAGAGAGACTCTGCACATTGCCATGACCAAGAACACCAAATGTTCCATCCCCATATGTGAACAACTGCCCAGAGGAAGAAACTATAGCTGTGTGCCACTCGCCACATGCTACCCTTGATATACATATATCATCTAAAGGACCAGAGATTGTGTGGGGAAACCACTGGCTCCTGTTGCCCCTATCACCAGAAAGCCCAAGGCCATGGTTGCTGTCACCCCACACATAAAGTTCACCAGAATGTGCAATAGCAAAAGTGCACTGTGCCCCGCAAACAACTTTCTGTATACAGATACCGGTAAGAGACTCAACAAGTTTAGGACAAGGAACATCCATGTTGACCTTATGTCCCAATCTTCCACCATTTTCCAAACCCCAACAGAAGACTTCACCCTGTTTAGTAACTAAAGCAGCATGATTCTCACCACAGGATACGTTCCGCACGTCAAGTGCTCTGGTCGAATCCAATAGCCTGGGAAATGAAGAATCAATACCACCACCTAATACACCTCCTACTCCTTTGCCCCAGATGAAGACATCTTTTAAACCATCATTGATATATAACTTGGGAGATTCATGATCGGATGAGCTGAGCTTAGAGACTGGATGCATTCTCTGTCCCTTACTCAAGTTAGATTCTATCTTATCCTCATCACCGTAGGAGACCACATGGGGCAGGCGAGGTAATATCTTATCCAAATAAGATTGTATATCCGATAATGTTCTTTGTCTAGGAGAGTAGAATTCATCAGATGAGCCCAGCATTCTATCTGACAAATGCTTATCCAGCACAGATCGAGCAGGACTACCATATAAACTGTGCACCTTCAAAAGAAAAATTAGATATGGAGGTTTGTCAACTAAATTCAAAGAAGAAAAACAAAACAACTCACAAAAGAGATATCATGGGATGTCTCCAAACCTTTGCTAATTTAGCTGAACCCTGGAGTATACCTAGTCTATGATTTGTGGAAGCATACTTAGCAGGGCTATTCACACAACTGTGTGCCCATCTGCTGCTTCTCACATGAGCCAAAGATCTTGGTTGATGAGATGTTGATACCAAGGCCGTCAAACCTAGGCACCAAGATTCAGCTTGTTCTTTGTCTTTGCATATCTAAGCCAAAAAATAGTATACAGACAAGTAAAACATATGTATGTATGTATGTATGTATGTATGTATAAAAAAACAAAACAAGAGCAATTATATTACAAGAAAGATATACTGAAAGAACCAGGTGAGAGTCGGTACCAAGTCGAGTGAACGTTGACCATTTTCGTATACAAGTGAAAATGACTGAATCTTTTTATCTGCCTGATTCTGACGCAGAAAGTTTGCCTGCACAGTTGTTTGCTTGATCCAAATCAGGAGTTTAACAAGATTAACAGAACAATGAGCATCGCTGACCAAGCAGTTGATTAAGAAATACATACAGTTTGCTGTCCGGGGACTAATTTGGAGACAGAATTTAAATTCAAGTGTTTTTCCTTCTCTCCAGAATACCAAATTAAACTTTTCTCATCCTGTAACCAGAAGATTTTCATCAGATGAACAACGGAAACATTACTTGAAGTTAAACTTTTTGTCATCCAACAGAGTGCAGACAAGAAGAAATTTCTGAAAGAAAACCAAATGAACCTTAACATATTATCGCAGGCTTTAAAATCACTAGCTAGGCTTACTTAACATTGATAATATCCTGTGCTAAGTTTAAAGATGTGCAGTTTGTTTCCCTAGAATTGACATGCTATATTATTACTTTCCTCTCGAGGTATACTTGAGAATTTTCCCATTCAACAAGCAAACAGTATTCCATCATGGTGGAAATATTTTTAATCATCAACATTCTTCAGAGTCAGTTTACTTTTAAGTTCTAGCAAAGCAAACCTTGAAAAAATCACACAAGTTACAAATTCATTAATAAATCATGATTTTGATGTTTCCATCGGTTCAGAAAAGAGAAGAATGTGCATTGTCCTAAGAGTCATTGTGAAGAAAAATATAAAATTCATCTACTAAGGAACTAGTAATGAAAACTGAACATTTTGTAGTTTGAGCATCCTTCATCTTGGAATGTAAATCAACAATCTTAGTCAAATGATCTGACAGCACCAAGGGGAGATTCAAAGATGAACCAGAAGTCCTTATTTTAAGGACATAAAATCCAGCTCCTGTAAGATACCTTTCTTCAAGAGAGGTAGAAGAATAAAGAATAAAGAAAAATGAAAGAAAGAAGAAGAGCAGGGTGGAAAAATATATTTTGCAATTATTCCTTTTGATGAAAACAAAGTCTCCGATTATTAGTTCCATTTTTCAAGTAAGGAATCTCAGAAACATGCAAACAACAGAAACCAGAAGGAAAAAAAGATTATCCACATAATGTTTTCAGAACACATACTGTTGAGAGCCTGAAAGGACAGAATTTAGGCTTCCCTCTCCTCCCACACTTGAGAAGATGTGCACCCTTCTTCAAAGCTGTAATGGCCTTTGCAAGAAAAAAGGGGAGGAAAGATTATTTCACAAATTTGCACATAGAACAGAAGAAAGTGTAAAGACATATGGAATTATTTATTGAAATTTTGTTAGGTTCCAAAGAAGCATAAATGCTTACTCATGTTTCCACCAGGTAAAAGTATTTTAGTTACAATTTGAAATGTGTGACGGCCACAGGATGACATAAAATCCAGGCCATATCGGAATATTTCACAGAAAAGGCAAAATGTATTCATCAAACGAGGTCTCCATTGTACAGCAAATAAACAACAGGGCATCGCAGAGGATACACAAGTAGCACATCCACTTCATTAGCATGAGTTACGGACAATGAGTGCCTAAAACCAACAAAAGGGACTATCATCCCCAGCACCATCGGATGATGGAATGATGAGATAAACTTGCCAATGTGCTGGTCACAAGGATTAAATCAAACGCTCTCATGCCCTGTTCCCAAATTTTTCAGGTTCACAGTCTAAACCAAACTCCAAGAACACATTTTGTTCTTTTTCTCTTTCTTCTCTCCGAGGGAAAGACATGGTAATAACACATTCAACTACAACTCTGTGATCAACAGAAAGAGCGCATTCATGTCATTTCAAATGTAAAATCGACAGATCAATTCTTGTCCAGAAACGAAGAGAGAGAGAGAGAGATGGAGAACCTGTTCAACTTCTCTGACGGAGGGGGT
Source organism: Musa acuminata AAA Group (assembly GCF_036884655.1). Taxonomy (NCBI): domain Eukaryota; kingdom Viridiplantae; phylum Streptophyta; class Magnoliopsida; order Zingiberales; family Musaceae; genus Musa; species Musa acuminata. Next base: position 4,279,050 of record NC_088353.1, on the reverse strand, counting down.
TCTTCTTCCAAAATTTTCAGCCATTTCACTCATCTCCACACGTCGCAAGCGTTGCTCATCGAACGAATAAAGAGGAAGAAAGAATACGAGAGAGGACACCTCGCAACAGAAGCAAAAGAAAAAGCAGGAGCCGGAGAGAGAGAAAGAGAGAGAGAGCGTGTGTTTTAAGGATTGCGGTCTTCCCCAGGAAAGGAAACGGTGGTGTACTTAAAGGAAGAAGCTCTGGTGACAATAGGAAGAACAACAAGTAGAAATGACCTCCATAAACTACCAACTACAGAATCCTTTCTTTCCTGCAAAGAAAGTGATGGAGAGGATTCTGAGCCGCGATCACTTTTTACTGCTTTTGCTTTCTTTTTCCTCCCTCTGCCTCCTGTCTTTTGTTTTTCTCCAAAACACAGATCATATCAGACAAGCATCCAGGCTTGCCATTCCACCACCCTCCTCCCTCCTCCCTCCTCCCTCCTCCGTCCTCCTGGTCTACTACCACTGCTACTGCTCTTGCTCCTCTACTCTTATCCTCGATTTCAGTGCTTCAGTAATTGCAAGAGAGAGAGAGAGAGAGAGAGAGAGAGAGGGGGGGGGGGGGGGGGGGAGAGGAGAGGGTACGGTAGATTTTAAATTCAAGATTATGGCTTTGCATTCCTCTCGATTCAATTCAATGGCCGGAGGAAGGGAAGCCAACAAACGAAAGCAGCAGTGGGGAAGGCAAGCACGTGTGCATCGATGGCTGCTGCTGTCTGCACTCGCCACACCCAACCACTCGATCGCCACGCCATATGATGTCGTTTACGGCGTCTTCTATCGACAAGCGCACGCAAGCCGGAGGGACAACTTATCGGGTCGGATTCGGGTCCGGAGTTTCGGTGTGCAATAAGAAGCCGATCCATTTAAATTATTCATATTAACATTAAGCAATTATATTCAATTCGATCGCATGTCAGAGACCAAAAATAAATCAGAATATTTATCTTTAATTATTTTCAACAACAAGAAAATAATATTATTTATTGTTATTTAATTATTTTATATAGTAAAAAAAAAGTTTTTTCATTAGCATATTATTATAGATAATAAGTGTCGAATCACTTAAATCAAATCGTAGGTCGATTAGTTATTATATAATTATTGATTTCTAAATTATTCGATCTTTTCTCCAATAAAAAAAATCTTATTTATATTAAAAAAATTACACATATGATGTTAAATTATTAATATATAACGCATTCCTAACCTATTTATTATGCTCTATTTGGCATCCACGAACAATACAAATCACAAAGATTTGTTGACCGACCAATTGATAGAATTCGGGTGGCTAAAATCTGATGAAATAGGGAATAAATGCATCCATAAATAGCGATGTACTATTGGATTCGGCATAGTACTTACCAATTTATGACACGATTGCTTTTTCCGCGTCATTAATGGTTCGACTTAAAGATGATTCCATTTGAATCGCCATTATGAAAGTTGAAGTTGTTTGACTTGTTTTTATGACTTTTAATAATCAAAGTTGAATCTATGCCGCTAATAAATGTTTTTAGCAAAAACTTTGTGCAGACTAATTATATTTTTTTTTCTCCCTAATAGTTGCTTATCTTTAGTATTTCAGTTAAAATATCCATATGTATTTATCTTAATATTATCAAATTAACTAACGAAAATATTAAAATAAAATATTAAAAAGATAATTTTAATATTTCAGTTAGTAACAACGGATGACATTGATGAAAACAAATGATGGTATCGTTGGAGTCTATAGACGACTATGGATAATGAGAGTGGTAACGAGAGAGATGAGGGTCACTCATCGAAGCTAATGTAATCGTCAAATGGTAATTTCGTCACTCTGCATATGCATCAGCGTCAATGCAGTAATCGAGCTATGAAAGGGATGCTCGACATCTATATCAGTATCGACGTAAATGCAAAGTGACATGACTCGATATCTACATCAACGATCATTTCGTTGTTCGACAACTATGTCGATACCGATACAGATGCAAAGCAGCAAAAGGATCGCTCAGTAATTATATAGACATCGACGCATATACAAAGTGACATTTAACTTTCGTTGTCATTCTTCTCATCTATAACAGTCATTTGTAGTCCCCAGTAATATCATTATACATCACTATTGATGTCATCCGTCATCATCAATTAAAATATTAAAATTATTTTATATTTTTATTAGTAAAATCGATAACATTACGATAAATGGTTCCGAATGCTTCATTTTAGTAATTATAAGGATATCAATATAATTTTTTAAAATATAAAATTTGAGATACTAAAAGTAACTCACTATTGAAGATAATAATAATAATAATAATAATAATAATAACTAATAAGCTCACGAACCAAACAGACTAATAACCTTAGCGAATATTAATTAATCTAAGCCATAAAAAAATTCGTAACTAATTATTATATTAGTACGACGACAGAGGATCGCATTCATTATAATATCTTGAAAAAGTTACATGCAATATCATGCATTTAATGATCTGATCATACGAGTGATAAGTGTCATATTTTAAGTTGGTAAACATTATGTATATTATTTAATATAAGAAAAATCACGATTCCGATGTATTTTTTTGTAATTTAGTATCCGACTAAAAAATATGATATATTGATCTAATATGTGATGATCATAATTTTATCCGTGTGTGAAGATAAAAAATATCTCTTACCACCACACGAATTCTAAGGATGTTTTCAATAATATATCATTATTCTTTTGATATTATAAAAAAGCATCAATGATAACATCTATTGACTTCTCTTTTCCTTATTTCTCCGTTCTTAGAGCCCATGAAACATCAAGTCATCGAGTTATCATCGGACATCATCTCTCAGTGGGCAAAGGACCGTGTCAGAAATGGTTGCTATTTTCGCTTCAATTAATCCGAATTCCTTCTCCTCTCTGAGTGCGTCCTCCATCAATGCCGATGGCGACCTTTCGCTCCATCGGAACAAGGGATTTTGTTCTGCACCACCTGACTCGAGAAAGAGAAACCGGGAGACGCCTCCGTTGCACTGGTGGTTCTGCATCTGTTCGTCCGGGGAGGAGCACACATGGGTTTTGGCTCCACACGGGATGCTTCCAAAGCTACAACAGCCCCATCACATCACCATGGACATGAAATTAAACTAGAATAAAATGGTCTTTTATGATGGGGAGGGAGGGAGACGTACGATGCGATTCGATTCGATTCGATTCGATTCCTCCCACTGTAACTTGACTTTTGTACACCCTCGTCGCTTTTTCTTTTTGATCTTTGCAAAGATTGAAGTCAAAAAAACCAAGTTTTATGCTCGTAAAATTGACCCGATGATCGCATATCAAATAGAGGATTCCGAATTGATGGATTTATTAGAATGATATAGCTTCTTGGCTGCTTCGATCCGGCACCAAATCCTGCCAAGACGATGCCCGGTGTGGTGTTGTTGCCTGGAAGCGGTGCACAAGCTTTCACAACAAGCGTTCAGCACTCTCAATTCCCTGGCAATTATTGTGAGGAACTGGTGGTGAAAGGACCGTTCGTTCATATTGAGCACAGTAGGATTAGACGCCTCGAGTGAGATGGCTGGGACTGGTAAGGCAGGAGGACGTGTGCACTGCAGCTCCTGGGATTCCGTGGAGGGCGAACGAGCTTGTGGTTTGTGTGCCGGGGTGAACGAGGAGGAGAAGCGAGGGGCGGGCGGGGGGTCGTCAAAAGGCGCGATTCCCGTGTCCGATATCGTGGTTTGGGGGTGGCTCGTCGGGACTCGGGATTTGGTCAAAAGCAAGGAGACGACACCCAGGAAGAAAGCGGACCGATCGATCGGGATCGTAATGGGGGCAGCCAATCTTATTCGAACTATAAGAAGGTTGAGGTGAGATTTCAAATCCTAATTCGACAAAACCTCAATCTTACACACACACATAGATATGAAACGACTAATCAACTAAAGAGCTACATGACTGAACTCCTAATTACATCTTTTATGTATCATTTGGCGTTACTTTTCTTAAACTAACCTCAGATCACACCTGATTAATATAGATGCTTAGGTGCAAGATCTATCAGGAAGTCATCCAATCATTTGCATGTTAGATAGCCATGTGGTGCACATCAACGATCCAATTCACCTAACACTAGCATTCCACGCACACGTCACATCATGGACCGAGCGGTGATCTACCTCTTTGTTGGTACATCTTCTCGAAAAGCAAATCAACCTTTTGTTGAGATCCTCTCCAGCTAATCACACATAAACTTGGCCTCAAGTTGGTCATCGGCCATGTGAACTAAATCCCTCGTTTTTCTTAGGCCTCGATTCTCTAAAGAGAGCTAAGTACTGAGTGCATGATTATAATGTTATTAACTGATGATTGTGTATTGGTCAGTTCAATCATATTGGCAGACGTATGTATAAAGAATATCTGATGCAGTTGTGATATGTTACATGTCAAGAGAGAGAAGAAGCCGATTGTAGTAAGCAGTGATCATTATTGAGTTGTATCACAGTTTAACAGAGAAGTGGATTTTGTTGTGGTGTCTCATAAAAATTCTTCCCAACAGGATTTTCCGGGTTTTAGGGAGTCTCTTTTGTTTGGATATAGATGAAGAAAGATAACATGGACTCAGCAGAAGAAGAAGAAGAAGAAGGCAAAGGCACATGCAACCACAATGATTAAATCAGAGGACATAAGAATCAAAATCCTACATAAAATACTTCTTTAAGTGGCATGTGATGATGAACTACGAAAATTATTGGCTTCTGGTAGATAGTATGCAAGAAAATTGTAGTCATCCAGATGGTTATTTAGAGCACAAGCAGTGGATGAGGACTGACTTAACTGTTAACTTACTTGGACTGTTCTTCACTTTACTTTTGGAAGACTACAAAGCAATGATACAAATGACAGCTTGTCGTTCTCCCAAAGTGTTCTTGTTGGTATGTGTTTGCTGCTTTCTGGGTTGGGAGCTCCTCTTTGGAGTACTTGTATCTGCCATAAAGTGGTCTCTTTAGCAAGGCAAACTAGTCCAATCCAGTCCAAAAGCCTGGTAGGCTACATAGCCTTTCATGATTGTACAGTACTGAATGCCACTTCTGCGGGTGGAGAGAAAGATTAGATGACAAAGTCCTTTTAAAGCTTTGGATTGTTTGCAGTGCCCACAACACAACAGCAGCCCACTGTGACAATGGCATGCATGTGTTATATTCGTGTTGATGCCTCGGCAAGAAGCTCAGCCATTCCTTCCTCACCGTTCTCGATCGGCACCCCCAACCCCAGTCACGTCTCTGTACTGCACGTAAAGCGAAAAGGAGAGGGAGCATGATGGCGGGAGGAGCCATCTATTGGTCTCCCACTCCGATGCCATGCCCACGAGCGGCCGAAGGGCGCAGCGCAGAGCCATGCGTGTCCCGTGCACAGCGTCTGCTTTGGCCGGAGATCATCATCGTCACTGTCGTCATCAGATCAAAGCAGCGTCGGCAACGTCCGACAGCATGATGGATGGTCAGTCTACAAGTCGACCGACTCATTGAGCTTGTCACAGATTTGAAGGCCTCGGAGGTCGGGAGAGAAGATACCACGGCCCTAGGAAAAGACTTTGACTCGAAATTAGTGTTTTATAAGATCCTCCTGCACGATCCGACCGTCCGTCCATTTGTTTTAGTTCTTCGAGATGATGTAGTTGACTTTCGTCGACCCTCGGTGGAACAATCTAGCTGTCGGCGTTGACTTAGTGCCGTAGAATAGTATACATTTTCTATAGCCGAGTCGAACTCCGCGCATGAATCGAACATATGAAGCCGGATCGAGATAGAGTGGGAATCCGCAGATGCGTGCAAGAACAACACTGTGGAATGCAGTCATCCCGGTTGCCACTGGTAAGTTTCTAAGGGGCCCATTTTGGGTCCACCTTCGAGGGCCTTAATAATTGGGTTGGGTCGGGCTTCGCTGGTGATCCGATTCATTGAGCAAATAGATCATTCCTGCCCCGAAATCCGACCCAAAGAGCTTGGCTTATGTTCTTTCCACATTAAATATATTAAATTAAATGCTCTTTAAAATACAACAAAGGCATCCATTAAGCATGCATGAATAAATAGTCAAAAAGCATTAATGGGAGATGCCTTTTCTTTATATCGCTCAACCGTCTCCATTTCACATTGCCGAAAGGCTGGTTGGCAACTCGCCCAATTCAATTGACCATGAAATCTAACGATTAAAATAACCAATGGTCGTACGCACTGCTATCAACGTCAGATTGGAACAACGCATTAAAATGGTTGGCGTGCAGTAATAATCCAAGTGTGATACTTGACGTGTTGATATGATAGTCAGCCATGGTGGTAGCTTTCAGCACATGGAACGACTTCTGGTGCTAAGACAGTCGTCGCCCGCCTCATCGGTGGATTTCACTGCGAGGCACAACGAAGAAGAGCTTGTGAAGGATCCTCGCTGTATCCACTCGGTGGCAGAGTCATGGAACCAGCTTTGACAGTCACGGCGGTTCGCTTTGCCGTCGATAAGTTGGTAACCCTCCTCGAAGAACAGTACAAAGCAGTCTCAGGTGTTCAAGGAAAGCTGAAGATCTTAGAGAGTTTGCATGAGCAGATTGACAACGTGCTCGAAGATGCCGAGTCGCGGCCCGTAATGGATCACGCCGTGAAGCCTTTGTTGCTGAAGCTCCGGGACATGGCCTGTAATATCGAAGACGTGTTGGATCTGTTCGACGCCGAAGCCAAGCGAAGGAGATCAGGAGCTCGGCTCTGCATGACGGTGCGTGATTTCTTCTCTCATAATAACCAAGTTCGGTTTCGATTCAAGATGAGTCGCAGTATCGAAGCAGTGACAACAAGACTGAATTCGATTTTGGTCGAGAAGACTCTTCTTTTAAGTTTAGCACAGGGCACCTCCAAGAGGCAGGCAGGCGGCGAGGACCGTCCAGTGACCCGCTCCCAGAATGCCTTCCGTGATGTGGGGAGAGGAAGGGAGACGGAGGAGATCGTTAACCTGTTGATAGATCATGAAAGCAAGGAGACGATCTCGGTCATCGCCATTGTCGGCATGGCGGGCTTGGGGAAGACGACACTTGCTCAGCTCGTTTTCAACGATGACAGGGTGAAATTTCATTTCAGCTTGACCATGTGGAAGGATGTAGGCCGTGACTTTAATCCAACAAAGCTGATGGAATCTATTCTAGAACTAGCTGCCGGAAATCCAATCAACATCTCAGAAACAGACTTAGTGCAAAGGGAGCTTCGAAGAGCATTAGCTGGGAAGAGATTTTTGCTTGTGCTTGATAATGTATGGAACGACGACCAATTGAAGTGGGAGGAATTGAGGGTTCTCTTGCAAGAATACGGAGCAAAAGGAAGTAAAATCGTGGTGACTACTCGTAGCCTGAAGGTCTCATCCATCATGGGATCATCGACTCCTCATCGATTACAACCTTTGTCTGACGATGCGTGCTGGTCTCTGTTTCGGATATTCGCTTTTGAAGATAGAGAAGAACGTCACAGCTTGGTAGAGATCGGCAAAGAGATTGTCAAGAAATGCGGAGGCGTGCCCCTGGCAGCCATAACTCTGGGGAGCCTACTGCGCTTCAAACGAGATGAAGTTGATTGGTTTTCGGTGCTGAACACTGAGATATGGCAGCTTAAGGAAGACGAAGACAGAATAATGGCTGCACTAAGGTTGAGCTACGACGATCTCGATCGACGGTCGAAGCAGTGCTTTGCATTCTGCTCCTTGTTCCCCAAGAATTCCCAGATGGAAACGGAGAACTTGGTCCAACTGTGGGTGGCGAACGGCATCATCCGACCAGGAAGAGGGTCAGACGTCGAATCAATTGGCAACGATGTCTTCCGCGATCTGCTACTGAGGTCATTCTTCCAAGAATGGAAGAAGGATGTCGACGGCCATGTCACCAGCTGCAAAATGCATGATCTCATGCACGACCTGGCACGATCAGTAGCTGGAGATGAATGCTGCAACCTCGGACATGATCAGGTAAACCACATCCAGAGCAGAACACGCCACGTGTTCGTGGACCAGCTCGCTTCCTCGAGCGTTTCCGAGGCCCTGTGCAAGCCGGAGTCGTTGCGCACACTGCTGTCGCAGAAAGATCATCTTACGGATGCCGACGTACTCCGCTGCATCTTCTCGAAATTGAAGCTCTTGCGGGTGTTAGATTTAGCTGCCAGTGACATCAAAAAGGTGCCGGAGTCGGTAGGCAAGCTGATACATTTGAGGTACCTCAACCTATCTAAAACATCCATTGCAGAGTTGCCTTGCTCCATAACACTCCTCCAAAATCTACAATATTTGATCCTGAGCCGAAGTAAGTTGCGAGAGCTACCGAAGAACTTGAGCGGCATGCAAAGCCTCAGGCATCTCGACATCAGTGGTTGTCCATTTTTGACTCGCATGCCCCGTAGGTTCTCACGACTCACCTCTCTCCAAAGATTATCGAACTATATAGTGGGGAAAAGAGATGGATGCTCGATTAGAGAACTCAAGGATTTGGACCTCCACGGTGATATAAACATCGAGTTCTATGTGAATGTGAGTAATGATTCTTGTGCCGGACAGAAGATACTGAACAATAAACAGCACCTCAAGTCCCTGAGATTGCATTGGGACGATGCCAGTTCTGATCACAACGTAGAGAACCTGCTTGATGATCTTTGTCCGCACGCAAGATTAAAGCGGTTGAGTATATCCAAGTACGGAGGTGTCAAACTCCCGACATGGTTGGCAGATTCACAGATACCGAATCTAGTTGAAGTTAAGCTGATCAACTGCAGAAACTGTGAGCGTATCCCTCAGTTTGGAAATCTGAAGTTTCTTACGGAGCTCCAGGTAAACGGAATGGAGAGCGTAAGCCGCATCCATGCTGATTTCTACGGTCATGGAGAGGTACAAGGCTTTCCCTCGCTCAAGCAGTTCTCCCTGTACAACATGCCTAATTTGGAGGAATGGTCAGGGACGGAAGCCCTCGAGCTGTTTCCTCGGCTGCACACGCTGACCATCGGAGAATGTCCTAAGTTGATGGCAATACCGAGGCTTCAAAGAATAGAACGGCTGGAGATGCAGAAATGCAATGGGAGCTTGCTATCGTCTCTTGGAGCTCTAACCTCCCTCTCTTCTCTTCTGGTGGACAGAATTCTGGGCATCACTTTTCCTGTTGGCTTGTTTCAGAACCTCGCTTCCTTGAGGAGATTGAACATCACCGACTGCACGGAGCTAGAGTCTCTTCCCGTGGATGAGATGCAGCACCTTACGGCCCTTCAGCACTTGACTATCTCCGGCTGCAAGAACTTGAGATCCTTCCCACTGAATGTTGAACGCCTGAGAGCTCTTCAAAGCCTGAATCTCCGCTACTGTATCAACCTAGGCTCGCTGCCGGAGGGCCTACACAGCCTTACTTCTCTCGGGTCCTTGAGGGTGGTCAGCTGCCGGAGTGTGACAACGCAGCCGGAAGTGATCATACGGAGCTTGAACTCGGTGCGTGAGCTGTTCGAAGCAGAGATTTGCTGCAGCAAGGTGAATTTGTCTGGACGACTGCAAGACCTTGGGACGCTTCGGATGTTGAGGATATTTGGCGGACACTCCATGCGTCCAGTCTCGGCGACGGTGTTGGCTGCTACGACGTTGAGCATTTGCTGCTGCGAGGAATTGAGCTCGTTGATGTCGAGAACGCCATCAGGAGTGCTAGAAGATGTAGCAATAGAAGATTGTTCGAGCCTGACGGCTTTACCGGATTGGCTTACAGAGCTCCGATCGCTTCGATACCTATCCATCCACAACTGTCCGGAATTAGCGTCTCTGCCGAGAGTATTACTTGATCTCCGTCCTCGGCAGGGACTATGGATTGAAGGCTGCCCACGACTGCAGATATGATGTCAAAGAGAGGCAGCCAAAGAGAGGATTTAGGGAGAAAGAAGATTGATTTAGGAACTAACATGCCACTGAAATTTCTATCGGAGAAAACTCTCCACCTTAATTGTCATGCACACAAACATTACCTGAAGCCCATTTATACTGGTAAAAGGATTTCATCACAAAGATCAACATGCAAACAGTCAATGTCATTTCAAGCAAAATGCCTGAAACCAAGCATTTAGTATCATAGATGCTAACCAAATCCCACAAGCATCATATACATAGCACAATGAGTACCGGACAACTTAAAGGTTTAATACTGTATATAAAACAACCAAACACAAACGGAACATTCAAAATCATCAGACCAAAAGGACCTACCTACAAGAAGAGTCAGTAAACACACAAGTCCATAGTTTTCTTTTCACAAAAGGGGTGAGCAAGAGAGGAAGCATCTAAAGAGCAGAAGGGCAACTTTTCCATGCATGGAGATGTCTATGCTACATCTGATACCGATAGACACAAAAAAGAAGAGGCTAAAGGAGAAAGGAAGCCCTTTCCAAAATTGCTTCCTCCACAGATCACCTTGCTCCTATTCACTCCTCGTCCTCTTCTTCCTGCAGCATGATTTAGTAAGATTCCAAAAGAACAGAATTTAGCGAGGGAAAAACAATAATAAGAACAGTTTAAGATCCCACTAGCTTCTTCAATGGTAAATTGAAATATTGAAAAGAAAAAACCTCTTCATTTCCATCTTCGTCATCTTCCACTTCAGATTTAGACTTATCAGACCCCTCTTCCTCGACTTCCTCCTCAGCACTTGCATTTCCACCAGAACTCTCAGACTAATGCAGATAGACAAATAACAGTGTCAATTAAATGTCTAATCATCAATAATCCTCCAACATCTGGGCACTTATAAAAGAATACATACATAAATATATACATACATATACATATATATATATACATACATACATATATACATAAAATCAAAGAAGAAACTTCTAAATCATTAGAGAAAAGAGAAATACCTGCTTCTTATCAAATGAAGCAATGATCTTCTCGTATTCAGCCTTCCTCTTGGCTGCCTTAGCTACATATGGGGCTTTTTCCTTCGTGTTTTTTTTTGGTATAGTGAAAAGACACAATTATTAATCTCAAGAAAAAAATTAAATCCTTCCCCTACAGAAGGGATTAGTAAAACCCCAAATCCATTGTTCAAATACGAGAGATGACTTACGGACTCAGACATGGATTTCCATTTATCTCCACAAGCCTTGCTAACCTGTAGCAATGATCATCAAAGAGAGATAGTATGTGATAATTGGGTTTTTCCTATCTAATATAAAAACGCAGAATACTGATACATAAAGTGGAGAGAATAACTTACCACGGAGACTTTCTTGTTTTCAGGGTGCTTCTCCTGGAATGTCTTCCTAAACTCCTCCCTTCAAAACAAAACACGAAAAGGTAGGAAAAATTGCCAAAGAAGGTGGTTAAAGCAACAGAAGAACAAAACTTTAAAGGCGCACATGAAGATGAAGAAGGCGCTGGGAGGCCTCTTGGGCCTGTTGGCATCCTTGGCGGCTTTCCTCCCTCTCTTTGCCTTCTTATCCACCTTGCCGGCCGCCTTCCTCTTCCCTGCCACCCTACAAAAATCACCCAGGAGCGCCTGCCGCTTCAGGATCTTCGGCAACCCCAGACATCACCCAAAAATACGGCAAAACAAATCCGGAAACGGCAAGAACGACAGAAAACAAGAACAAAGTGCGAGAGAGAAAGGGCTCACTTGGTGTCGTCCTTGCTCGACGCCGCGGCCTTCGATTTGCCTCCTCTCATGGCGACGCTGCAAAGGAACGCGGTCGATCAAGTGAGAAACCAGAAGAAACGGGTTGCAAAAGGTGAAAATAGATCATTTTTGTTACCTTAGGGTTAGGGTTGTGAAAGGGGAAAGTGCAGTGGTACTCGAGGTTTGGGCGAAATCGAAAATTTTGGTCGATCGGAGTGGATTATAAGGGGTGCATTAGGCGGGATTCTCAAAAAATATCTTGGTCCATTCGTTGTATCCGTTGGCGAATTAACTGATCTTTTAATTAATGCTCGCCACACTGGTAGCCGAGGCGGGTAGGAATAAGAGTGTTCTGACCGTGCCACGTTTTAGTGACCAGACAAATGGACTCGAGTTGAGCCCTCCTATCTCGACACAGCCTGGTCTAATCGTGACCCGATTAAGCCGACGAGTCGTAGCTCGACCTACCACCTATTCTTGAGTTCTCTTATTGTAAAGGATCCAATTCAAATCTCCTATTTCAATTGTTCGTTCAATTATCTCATATCAATAGGCGATTGGGAGGCGGGAAAAAAAAGAAGGAATTTTAATATAAAATTGAGCTAGAGATTAATCTTATATTGCTAAAGGACTAAAAGATTTAGGTGATCCATTGTTTATATATTGTATCGGTGTCTAATTAGAGAAATCAAATGTGTATTAATACCTATTTTCTATCCTCTACCATTTATCTTCAAGTCAGGAGAAAAATTATGGAATTTATAATTAATAGGCATTATATCTTAAAATTATACGAGCATGGCCTTATATCCTTGTTGAATAACTTCTTGGCGAAAAAAGATTTGAAATAGTTTTTTAATAGAATTTGTTTAAATAAGTCGGATTTAGACCGGCTTGAGCCGGGTCGACCGTATTCGAAGCCGGGTCGGTATATTCGCGGGTTTGCTTTCTTTTCGCAGATGACATAAATCCCGATCGCAGGCTTCCCTCGAGACCACGACGCAAAACCCTAACGGTGCCCAAGTTTCTCTTCGCCTCGCTCCACAGATCGCTTCGCTTCCTCTCGTATCTTCTTCGCCTCAACCCGCCCGCTCGCCGCGCTGCCTGCTCTCCGCTTCGCATTGCGGGCCATCCTCTACGCTGTGCTTCTCTCCGCCTTGCCCCACCATCGGCGCCGTTGCCTCGCGTTGCAGCCTTGCGGTCCAGGACTCACCTCTGTTCCGTGGTAGAATGTCTTCCCGTATACCCTAAATGCTTGCTTTGTCTTCGCACTTAGGGCAATAGATCGCTGCGTGTCTCTCCAGCCCTTGGTGAAAAAGTATTTGCTCTTCTATTTATTTTAACACGAAAAGGTTTCTGCTACGGTTCCGAGGCGATGGGGCGGGCAAAAAAAAACCGTAAATTTGCGGTCATGAAGAAGCTTGTCAGCTCGAAAACTCTCAAGAAGTACGGTAATTTCACATCCTCTTATCGTCCTCTTTTCCAGATCAACTTATCTTAAACCTTGAATTCCTTCAGGTACAAGGAAGAGGTGCTGAACCCCAAAAAGAAAGACCTTGAGAAGGAGAAGCTCCCCCGTAATGTGTATGTTGTATTAATCATCTATCTCCTGTTTTCATTCTTGATTTTCTGTTATAGTTTATCCTTTTTTTGATGTTCTGATAGGCCGAGCGTCTCATCAGCGCTGTTCTTTAAATACAACACTGCTCTTGGTCCGCCTTACAGGGTCATTGTCGACACCAATTTTATTAACTTCTCCATCCAAAATAAGGTGACCTACATTTTAACGTTTGCAGCTTTGGATGATTATTTTTTCTCCGAAGTTCTGATATAAAAGAGCTTAACATTGTTTTCTATGTATAAAAAAGATTGTTTCTTGAATGGTTATTGGTTACAACATGGGCCAATGCTCGAGATTGTCTCTTTATGGGGCACGAAGGGCTAGTGAGTATTGGCATAACATTGTCCCATGGATACTTTTGGATTGCATTGTGTGGAGTTCATTAGTTTAGTTTCTTTGCCGTAGACGGTTGTTGGGGTCTGTCCTCAGATCCTAGCCTTTGATAGACATATGGGTGATACTATTGTTGTTCACAACCATCAGGTTATATGATTGGAATTTATAGTTCTGAACCAGTTTTCCATTTACGGGTTAGCGTCAACTAGCTAGGTCCCATCTTATTGGATGAGCCTTTGGTTCATGGCAGGTGTGTTGCATTGGAAGTCTAGAAAAGTAGGCAATTACCAAAATTATTTCAATGTTGTGTCAATCTCAGTAGTTACATGGTAGCTTTAGGCTTATAAATTTAAGATCATTGTAAATAACTTGAAGACCCACATAAATAAATAATCTTTTTAATGTTTCCAATTGTCTCATTTGTAATAAGAGGTATAGCTTATTAACTTTTATGAGATTTTGATTGTAGTAGTTAACAAAAGAGGATTAGCATAATTCTCCTGTTGGAAGTATAAGCATTTGATGTGTAAAGTTTTGTATTAGATATGATCATATCTAGAAAAGTCTAGAGCGGCTTGAAGCGATTATTGTAGTTAATTCAGATTTCTCAACAAGTAGAAATATCTTTAGAAATTTATCTAAAATTTGAGAACAGTTTATTAAGTATTTATGTTGCTTATGAAGGCTGATGATTGATCAAAACGTACAACCACCTGTTACTTTCTTTTGAATAGACAAGTCTGAGAAGTCTCATTTTCATGCTAAGATTTTAAGGTTATTTTGCTAAAATATGGTTCGTTATTTTTTATTGTTTCCTTCTCATGGCTGACTATTTTCTCAATTGTTCTAGTTGGATTTGGAGAAAGGCATGATGGATTGCCTTTATGCAAAATGTAAGTTGTCTTTCTTGCCACCTTTTTAGTCTTTTGTCAGTCTTACGATTGTTTGGTTCATTTTGCCACCTTGAATTTCTTTTCTTGTTTCTTTTATTTTCCCTTGTTTGTGTTGTAGGCACTCCTTGCATCACAGACTGTGTGATGGCTGAGCTTGAAAAACTGGGACAGAAGTACCGTGTGGCCTTACGGTAATGCTTTCTTATGAGTGCCTTGTTCTTTTTATATAACTATTTATAGGTACAATTTCCATGTAATTATACCTAGAAGTCACTTAGCTTCAGGATATTATTTGTCCGTTTCCCCTGCAGTATTGCCAAAGATCCCAGGTTTGAAAGGCTACCATGCACGCATAAAGGGACTTATGCTGATGACTGCATCATCGACAGGGTTACACAGGTATTGTACTATATATTGCAATTTGATATCAGAACTTGTTTTCTTCCTTTTCAATAGTCTTCATTTTCTATAGTGCTCATTCAATTACTATGCTGAGGCTCAATCTTCCAGTTTCCTTTCGGAGATTTCCCTTTATTTATGGACTTGTTGTGGTTCTTTTCCTTGGAGAACAAGTAAAATTTTATTTATTTTGAAGTGAGGCAGAGAACAAAAATCGTTAAAATGTTGATGGACACTTGATATTTTCAGTAATACTGAAATTTAACACATTGAAGATCAAAATTCAATTCCTAGAAAGTTATGGAGATAACCTTTCATATTGAAGTTTTAAAATGACGATGAGGAGAGAGAGAATTCCTAAGTTGAGAGATTTTTTTTATATGTATTTATATATAATATTTAAGATTAAGTAAAAGCTTTAGGTAATACAAGGAGTAATTAATTATAAACTTAAGTTATGAAGGAAATTCTTAGAAATTAAGGGTTTTAGATTAAGTAGGACAAATTAAATGTATGAGATGCAATTTTAGTAATACAAGTAGATTGGAGAATATAGTTAAGTTGGATGGACAAGAAGTTCCCTTAAATAAATCCTCTAGGTATCTTGAATCAATTATTTAACAAAATAGAGAGATTGATGAAGATAATATTTAGAGTAAAGATAGGATGTTTAAAATAGTGATGAGTGTTAAGAGTCTTATATGATCATCGAATACCTTTGAGATTAAAAAAAAAATCTTATAAGATGGTTGTGAGACCAATAATTTTTTATGGATCTAAGTGTTGGGCAGTTAAGAAACAACATATACAAAAAGTTTGTGTTGCTAAAATAAAAATGCTGAAATAGATATGTGAAATTCCTAGGAAATATAAAAAATAAAAAAAAATTATTCGTGAATAACTAGATATCGTTTCGATAGAAGATAATATGAAAAAAAAAAATCGCTTAAGATAGTATGAGCATATGTTCAGGAGACTTACGGATGCAGAAGTTAGAAGATGTGAAATGATTAATGTTAATGGTACAAAAAAAGGTAGAAGAAGACCTAAAAGGAGCTTAATAGAAACCATAAATAAATATTTAAATATTTTAAATTTAACTAGGCATATGACTTTTTACATGTCTCAATGACGGTAAAAGATCCATGTAACCGACTCCAGATAGTTGAGACTTACAGCTTTGTTGTTGATGTTATTGTTGTTGTTGTTATTATTATATTTATATAATAATATTTTCTTGATGAAACTTAAAGCATTCATAAATCAAGATTCAGAAACCTAGCTATTTTGGCCAAAGAAAACTGCTGACAAGATATTCATCACATCAACATGAAAAACCTTAACTATACCATTCAACGTGGGGTCGAAATTGAGGTTGGGTCAACAAACTCAACCACCATACTTATTGCCTGAACCCAGCATCTTGGATGGGTTTGGTGGGTTTAGGTTAGGAATTGCTGCCCTGAGAATCAGGTAGAATCATGAGGTCTGTTTTTCCTTTATTGTCCAATACTTTGTCCTCGACCTTATTTTGCTTACCACTACTTTTTATAATATTAATGCATGAGACTGATCATGGTATTGTTACTTTTTTTTCGGTGACAACTTCACCATTGAATTCTCTTCTTCTTTTGTCCCATAGCAGCTGTGAGCTTTTTTTTCGCGTACTCTTCATAAGTTTGTTTGATTTTCTCAAGAGCTTTAGCTGCTTGTTGATAATCTGAATAATGTTTTGTCTGGAGTCTTTGGACCATATATATTCACCTTTTCTCTTGTTTCTTTTATTGAAAGTTCCCATTCTTTTTTGGAACAGCACAAATGTTATATTGTTGCAACATGCGATAGAGACTTGAAGCGAAGGATACGCAAGGTATGGGCTTTAGAGCAGTTGTTTCAGTTCTGCATCTCACATGACTCTACAAAGACGCTAATATGCATGTTTCTGTAGATCCCTGGTGTACCTATAATGTATATCACACAACACAAGTATTCAATTGAGCGGCTACCAGAAGCAACAATTGGTGGAGGTGGGAGTCATTCTATACTTTCAGCTAATTTTGACATGCTTAGTTATAATAGTAAAGCAGTTGTAAGATCGGTTCTCTATTTTCAGTGATCTGCAGGTTTTTTTCTTTTTCTAAGAGTCTTCTAATTGTTATCAACCACCTCTTAGATTCATTTTTTATTACCTATGCAGCTCCAAGAATTTGATGAAGAGTATGTCACCACAAAAAGAATTGCTTCTCGCCTCAAATACAGTATGCAGCTTATTGTAGGAATAAACAGTACCAAGTTGGCAGCTAAGTGGTTAGTCTGGGGTGGGGGGTGTAAGTGATAATTACAATCTCCAAGTTTTGTAATCAAGAAACTTTTGAGCTGTTGATGTTTAAACCTTAGCTTTCCATATCAAATTTGGAACAGAAGTTTGCAGTTCCCCTTTTCTTTTGTTGTACATTTGATCTGGATATGTTTTTAATTTAAAGCTATGTGAGCAAACTGATGACTACATTAATACTTGTTTCATTAATGTCTCTATTTTTCAATTCCTTAAAGTCACATTCTACTTTCTTAATGTTTACAATTGCATCTTCAGTACGAGTCTCTAAATGAACTAATCTGATGGTTTGAGTTTGGGCAACCTAATTTAGTCACTGAATTCTTAGGTGGCTCCTCACCACCTTAGGCTTCCTGGGTTACTGGCTTCATGTCCCCGTCTCCATTTCCATGTTTGCTAGAGTTGTTCATTTAAATCATTTGCATTCAGAAAGAACCCTTCATTTAGTCTCTCTATTTGATGTTCAAAGAGTGGAGCTGATGGATATTTGTATGGCCACCAAAGGTATGTGACTCAAAACTTGTTGTTTGACGGGTAAATTAAGCCAAGAAACATTCTATGTTTACCTTTATCAGAAGTTTGTCAATTTCTGATGCCTAACATGGGGTAAAAATGCTCTTGAAATTATATTGATACTCATCCTCTTCCTCAGTCCAGAGGACTAAAGGCTTTACGTATCTCCAATCCTCCATTATGAGGCCAGAAGAGCACACATTGAGTTGCTGATGGTACGAGTTTGCTGTATCTTGTAGATGAAGCCTATTGTGCAATTCGTTCAGTTTCATCAGGTAACTACATAAATTTGATTATTCATGGCTCTTGGTTGATATGCGTTTCATATGAAAATTGGGAGTCAGTTATGAGGCTTAAATCTTGGAATTGAGCTACTTGGACCTGAAACATACCTTGGAAGCTATGGTATGAAGTGTGACAAAATATGGCAGGATTGGTCCATTCTTGCAGCAGATCTGGTTATTTTTCCCTTGCTTGCTGCCCAACTTCCGGCACTCTCAAGATTGTGATGAGGAATAAATGATGGCTTACTCCTTTGGCTTCCTTGTATATACATACATTTGGAGACTGGCTGAGACCCTAGGTTTTGTACCAGAGTCTTGGCTTGCACAATGTTGTATCTAGACAATTCAGACATCCACTTGTTTTTGTTCTCATGTCCCTGCATAGCTTTGGTGATTTTGTTGTTCCAGCAATTGTCTAGCAAAACTAAAGCAGCAGAGAATTATTATATGCTAGTGGCTTTGGAGTTTGCATATTAAATGATTCTGTCTCATATTTAGGAACATGGAGCACATTGGTCTTCTTTATAAACTGGTAAGCTTTCCAAAGCATATAACCACTAGTTCTTTATGTAATTCAAAAGTTGCAATATCACAATAATTGTATTGATAAGAACCTTCTTAATGTTCTTCCTAATTTTTTAATCAGGTTATGGTCATGGAAATTTCGTCGTCGATCAGGTGAGTTAATACATTCATTGGCTATTGGTCATAGTGCAATGTACCCACTTGTCTGTCACATTATTCCTGCTGCAGACCCAAATATTAGCTTCAATTAATCTAATGCTTTTGGCTGATTCAATTTCATGGTATTTGCAGAGAAATTTGTACAGGATTTTGACGTCACTACATCCATGTGCATTCCTATTTTAAATTAAGAAACAAGATTTTTCAATAACAAAGCAAAAAGAGACTAGGAATTTTAGTATAGAAATTTAAAAAGATAGATGCAAAGAATATGATTCATTTTATCGACCCATCGACTAATTATTGATGTGGTATGTATTGAGTTTTGAACTTCGATATAATACTCGTGTATATATGTATCTTTTAATTTTTGTTCATTCTTGATATAACACATTGAGGGCTTATAGTAAATTTGATAACCTTATTTTAGTTGGCTGTGGTGATCGTTTCAAACTAGTAGACGTAGGTTATGTGCAGTTATCACTTAAATACAAAATTGTTCAAAAATAAATCATCTAGGTAATCATTTTATGGGTTTTTTAGCTTCGTGCATAGTATCAACTAGTACCTAAGAGCTATTCCAATGATATATGATTGGAAAGGCCATTAGGATAATGATATATGATTGGAAAGGCCTTTAGGATATTATCCATCGTTGATTTGTTGTTTTGTTGTGCAACAGATCATTTTTAAAGTCATAGGTCTTGAAACTTGTAAAATCGTAAATTGCATTATCTATCATGTGTTTGTTGAAATAATTATTTTATACATTTGAGTTAAATATTTTCTCTAATTTGTGGATAAACACAAAAAGGTATCGCGCACGATTTAGATAAAACTAAGTCTATGACTGTGTGATATGTCAAGATCATTGCATGTTAACCAGAAGATCTAAGCCAAAGAGCGAGAATTTGATCTAGCACAGCCAACAAAGCTTTCTACTCATTATATATATGTACATCCGGATTACAAAAATTGGACAAGGTGGAGAGCATTGACAGTTCCTTCCAAAACATGTTGCCAATGGTGGAAGTTTTTGCGAGATCAGTTGAGGCTGAGGATGTTGAGAAAAGAGACTCTGCATTGGATAAGTCTCCTAAGCAAGCTCTGTAGCTCCGTCTCAACAGCTTCAATGGTATCCTCTGCTGCCATCAACTGTTCTTGCGCTTGCAGAATCCTCTCATCATCG
This sequence comes from Musa acuminata AAA Group, assembly GCF_036884655.1. NCBI lineage: Eukaryota > Viridiplantae > Streptophyta > Magnoliopsida > Zingiberales > Musaceae > Musa > Musa acuminata. The sequence continues at coordinate 4,259,112 of NC_088353.1, read as the reverse complement.
ACATGTTTGTTTAGGATGCACCGGAGAGAAGAATCGAATGACAGCTCGTCTGTATTCTCACAAGCCACCTTTCTCTTCTGCATATCTTTCGAAATGATCGACCATCTCCTTCCCTTCTGCTTTTGCCATGGCGTGGACAGGAGATGCAGGACAGAGCGAAGCACAGAGAGGGTGATGTCTCTTGATTCGATCAGTACTCTTATAACCATCGATAGATCAGAATCCCTATCCAATGTCCCGAACGATCCACATCTCTCATCCATCTGCTTCGACGCTTTGCAGCACCTGTTGACACTCTTTTGCAGCTCCTTCCCTGTGAGAGCGTGTCTGCGCTCTTTACCCTGTGTGATCTTGTTGCCTCGTCTTCGGAGGGTCAAGCTAAGGTCCTGAACATGGTCTTTCATGGCAACCAGCACATCCTTCATGTTGTCAACCAGATCAAGCAACACGACAGATATCTCCAGTTCCTCTTCCAGCCTTTTCTTCTGGGCGGAGCTGAAGACAGCCCGCTCAAGACTTGGCAGGCGCAGAAGATCTCCCACGGAACTGTAGAGGTCGCCAACACCTCTCAATCCACTGCACACCTTCTCTGCTGACGACCACTTCGAAGTCGCAGCCGTCTTCAACTTGTGCAGCTCTTCCTCCACTCTGAGCGCAATTGGGTGAGTTCTCGAGGTCAGGCTGATGGATCGAGCATGGAAGGGTTGGTCCGACGTTGCTGCAGAACCAGCCATCTCTGGTCTGTTTCACCTGTGATTTCTAGGGCTAGACTATCTCTCTCAGAGGAGCAAGATCGAGTGTGGCTTGCTCTATTGGCATCCACTACTTATACAACACACGGCGAATTGAAGGGAGACACACAGAATCCATTCCACCTATGCCGCCATGTGACTTAAAGGTGTATGTTCTAATGGATTCCTCAATCATGCAAGTTAAGTGGCCACGAAAGTGACGCCCCCACTGTAGATCTAACACCAGCTTCAATGAATCTAATGATTTGGTGGCTGCAAATTCATGATGCATAAAGAAAGATGGCACGGAACTTTCACATGTCAAATTTCGTGTCCGCTTGTTTACCACGTTGTTGGCATTTGGCTTGCACTATTCTGATGAATCGGCTGTCACAACTAGTGAAAGGATCGAAGAGGTTTCCACAGCCACTCATTAAATATATCTGCTTGTCGCTTTGCATCGGTTCATTGAAAGGACAAGGAGAATCATGCATGATAGCAGGTGTTGCTGTCGCCGGAGAGAACATGATTCATTGCTCCGGTGGCAGAATGAGACCAGTTGTGACTAATTTACTGCTTTTTTTTTTGTTTTGTTTTGTTGATGATGCATTGATGCTGCTGGTGCATGAGGATCATATTCTGTCATTGTCTCCCCAACAATGAATCATTCATGCTAATATTGTTATATGAGGCAACATTCATGAGTTTCGAATTTATACTGTGCCTGCAGTGTCCTCTCCTTGTTGAGTGAGAAGTGTGCTCAACTTCATTCTCATCATCCAGCCAATGTTTTTCCATTGTGAAGACCTGAAATGTCACATCCTTCTATTAATTAGAACTTTCTGATTCATTTACTAGAGAGGTAGATTTTCTATTTGTTTATATTCTTCCTTAAAAGCTAACTTGACATTAATTTTGTAGATTGGACGAAGAGATTCTATGTACAATTGCAGGTGACAGTACTAAACCTACTTCATCTGTAACATACAAGCAGGCAAGTCAACAGATATCCTCAGTCTTCAGATCTTAGATTTATCTAATAGACTCCCTTCCCGACTCCACAAGTCGCATGCGAGTATGCCTTCTACTGATCTGAAGAAATATCCTTAAGAGACAACATTGTTGTATTCTTAGATTGCGATGAATGATCAATATCACATCTAATATCACCTAAAGTATTAAGGCATATATAACTTACAAAACCAAGGTTCAATATCAACATGAAACCTGTATGATTACCAGAGTTTGGGCGATCTATACTAACAGATATCACTGGAACATGACAACAAAATAGACACTGGTACGATTTATATCATCGGATATCGATCCTTGGTCCAAATTGGAATGTAACAACCAAAGAAACATAAAGGTAAAAAAAATCAACCAGGAAATGATTGGGCCAAAGAATACACCAGGCAATGGGAAACCAAATGCACTGATTGAACCAAAGCACTTTCCCTATAATACATCTTCCCATGGCACCACAATCACAGATTTCACATGATGGCTAAACTCAAATCAGCAACCAAGTGATGGGGACAAGATACAAGTACAGCATGCAGAGGTGCATTATGGACCTCTACCACTTTTCTGCCTCTTCTCTTCTAGAGCCGTGGCCTCCTGCAACATGTCGAGGGAGTCCCCCTGCATGTTCAGCTTGGCCAGGGCAACTGCTTGCATATAGAAAGCGGTGGGCCAATCGGGGTAGAGACATTGTGCCTGCATCGCATCCCGTAGAGCAGCATCGGCTTGATCACACATGAGATGGCACAGACTTCGCCTTGCATAGACTGTAGGTGAGAACATTGTCCCCACATCTATGAACTGCAAGCAAAAAATAGGCAGTGATAACATCAACATGAGGAATTCATTCTCAAATTCTGAAGTTAGTAGGACTTGTGATGGAGTGCAATCTGCATAGTATAATGACTTATATGCACTAGACCATACGGCTAATAAAAGTTCGTTACTTGGGAAGGGTAAAAATAATCTGAACTTAGTAGTACTTCTCTACTATCACGGAAAAGAAAAAAGGTATCAGTATCCACATGTTTGACGAGTATATTCATTCAGTCAGATTACCTGAAGATGCAGATAGAAGCCCTAAAGAAAAAGCAATAGGAACATTACCATCACCATGTATAACCGGCTTAGTTTCACATTGAGAGTGTGTAAAATTCGAATAGACTTAAAGGGATTATATGGCTATAATATTATTAACTTGAGTTTAGGTATTTTGACCAATAATTCAAACTCAACAAAGTTAATAGGTCAACTATCTCATCAGGTTTGACTAGTATCGGACATAGTGAGGAGTAGGAAATAACATCCCATGGACAGGGCTATAGGATTTGTCATGGTAGCTAGGTGCATCATGCTAGGGTGATTGACAACTTGGAGAAATTTACTTTTATGTGCAATAGAATTCCATCCCAAACAATGAGCCATTAAGTTGGTCTCTTTGATTGAAACTGGCTTAATTCATCAGGTCAAAATTCATCTTTGATTCTATGGCAGAGAAGTACCTGAGAGTAACACTCGATTGCAGTCTTAAAATCTTTATCACGGAAGGCAAAATCCCCTCGCTTCCTTGCTTCCAGCATATCCCTCATCTGCTGTGTCCACTCCTGAAATGATAACTGATACCAGGAAGAGAATATTATCGATCATCATATTCAACTGTACAAACTGAAACAGGCCTCACTATAAACAGAATATTTGAAATAGCAATCGAAGACAATCTCTTATGTCAAAATTGCAATGATACCTCATTAGTTACTTCATCATCTCTATAGTGTGCCATTACTAGAATCTGATGGATGGCAGTAAGGTCCATTCTGGAGCAGGCTTCCCCCATTGGTGAAAGAGGTTGCTGAGGAGCTGGAGGGGCCTCTTCATGCTTTTCAATACCCAACATAACATAAGATGGTTCCTGTGTATCAAAAAGCATTATGCCACGCCAGAACAAACTTCAAATGCAGAAATCAAGTTTCAACACATTTGTGGCATGATCAACAAAAAACAAAACAGCACTTTGCAATCCTCCATTAAATTGAAGAGCAAAACACTAAACCTTTAGTGTTTAAGAGATAATTCCCATGTTAGAGATGGCAATCCTAATCTAAACCTGTCAAGTCAACATGACCTCATTGAGACCTGACCCATTTACTAAAAGCCTTTGCACATTGATCTGGTGAACTGTGAACATCCAATCAAGTGTCATAGCAGGCCTCTAGGAAGCCTCTAGGAGGCAAATGAACTAATCATTGCCAAAGGCCCATACCAAAACAAAAATGTAAGCTTCAGTTTTTGAGGGGACTGCACCATCTCTTGGTCTTCATTCAGGTTCATCATACCAATGATTAGGTTGAAGTTTCTATACCTTTTGAGTTGCCAAAACATTATGCCAATTCACAAATTATTTTTCTTTTTGAAAAGGAAGAAAACATCTATTAATCAACTAGCCAGAGGCTACAAAAGAGATGGGTAAAAACACCCAATCAAAACTACCCATATCCAGGTCTAGTCTAACTCATTTAGCTTTGAATAGAAGCTGAAAGAAGACTGTACCTATGATTTGGTTTGCAATGGACCAAGTGTTGCCACCAGCATCTTTGTGTTGGGTCGATCCCTAGGTTCGTATTGTAGGCACTGAGAAGCAAGGTCAACCAGTGTTGTTGCCTCTTCCATTGAGAAATTTCCCTCCAAGTGTGAATCCATTAAGCCTAAGATGTTTTTACCTCTTATCATGTCAAGAGCCTGCAAGAACTTCAATCTCAATAACTAATTAAAAGAAATCACAAATTTGTATGTGCACAAAAATGTTCAAGCGAATGCATATGATATCAGGGATCTATAAATATCACCAACTTCTCCTTACATCCAACAGTTTCATTTATATTTTCTCAAACCATTGTGTCGTTGAATTACATAGTTTTCCATAAATATTCCTTTTACTGAGTTCATAAAGTTTTCTGTACCATGTACTTGAATCACATCAAATAATTTTTTATAGTCTAGTTATATAAATGAATATTTAATATGTCAAGACAGATAACCTAATAGGTTATTTATTTTACAAATAAACCTGAACTTGGTTTAAATTTAGACCCTAAATGATTTTCAAGAACTTTCATCAGTACAATTTAGTTGGTAAAAGATAAAATTACCACCAGATTTATTGCTATGACAATCAACGACCAGGGCACAGAATCGTTGATATCAATGATATATCCTATTGCAACTGTACTAGCATATTGCAAAATATTAGACTTCATCTACAATAACCTTAGATGTTTAGAACAAATTCTTAGCAACACTGCATTAGGTTTTCCAAAATCTTTCTTAAACTTTTGACAATAGGAAATTCATCTTTAATATTCCTTGCGTATGTTAAGATAACTATTTCCCTATCACTAAATATCTCATCTATCCCATGGATCCACCAAATACACTATCCTGAATTTTCTGACTATCTATATTCAGAGCCTCTCCATTGCCAAAAATATAAAACCATATATGCAAGAGCCTCTACGATTTTTCTTGTATGAGCTTCTTAATGTGTCAGAGAAATATTAACATCACACAATTCTAGGAGCACTATCCATTTTATTTCACCTGAATTTACAGAATGTTAATAATTTTACTACCCTCTTGCAAATGTCAAGTTCTGATGCAACAAGGATATATCTACTAATCTTTGCATTCTAATGTGACAAGTTCTGAAGGTCCTACTGCCAATACTTAAAAGACAAAAAGTGAAAAGGAAAGAAATACTAACATGACTTGGAGGAATGCGCTTTCCACTGAGAAGATCCAAAAGGACAGTGCCAAAGCTAAATATGACACTCTCTGGAGTTACTCTCCCTGCAGAGATCAATAAGATTTCAGTTATTTTGCTTGTGGACTTGTTTCTCGTTCATTTTGACAGTATAAAATTGCATATGTAAAGCTAATTACATGATACATGAATCAAGTATCTAAAAGTTCATGAGCAGAACCAAATCCAAATTAATATATATGAATCGAGATATCACAACAAGAAAAGATATAAAAGCCCTAGGCAAACAGTGTTCACTAAAAATTTTTCATTAGATCCCCACCCTAAAAAGAGTAATTCCATAAGCACTGATTAACAGAAACAAAAGAGAACTAACAAATTTCACCAACCAACTTGAGGACATCATAGGATAAAAGAGACAGTTCTTTGGAATGAAATTTTAACTTCGTGTATTTCCTAGTAATCATGCAATATTCAAGGTGGAGTAGAGTATAAATCACAGTCCTACTAACAGAGCATTAGTAAACGTACTAGAAGACAAGAATGAACTGATGCTGCTAAGGAAGAATCCAAAGCTGTCAAATGATCCAATCAACCATTAGAAAAATTTATCAAGATGACATGTTAAAGATATGGTCCTGATGACCATGATGGACTGGAAGAAGAAATGCATATCCTGTGTAAAATATTAATGGCAAGTTAACTAACCTTAATACTTTTGCATTTCGTCTTCAGTTGGCAACAAAGGCAAACAAACTGTTATTATAGGGAAACAGAAGTACCAAACTCAAACTGAAGAGAATGGTTTGGAAACAGATATTAGGAAAGTAAGTTAAGGTTGACAGGTCAATAATATAGTTCAAGTAATTGTCACTTAAGTTCTTAGATATAAAAGAAGATATGTCTTTATGTGCAAATGTACATGTATATAAAAACATACAGATATAGACATGATTACTATATGCATGAGATAAATTCAAATATTTGTTATTATCGCATGATAAGATGGGTGCCACAAATGTCATTGCCATTCCAAAAACGGTGGTGTGAGACTCAAGTTATAGTGGCATAGCCAATTGAAATTTCGGGTGTCTGTATTTTATACAAAGAGTCATAAATCAGAACCATGAGAGGAGAAAGGTTGCACAAAACCCCATTCGGTGTCTCTCATGGCATATTATCCTAAAAAGCATCATTCATCGGTAAATGGGACTAGATGCGAGGTGCTCCTTCGAAATTAATTAATTAATTTTCCTTTTCCTCTAAAGAAAAAGCATAAAAACCTGCATAGTTGTGTTAGCGCAAAACCAGAATCGAAAATGACATAGACATTTTTAGTTTTAAGAAGCCCAAAATAGTGGCTAAAACTTGTTCCATCTGGTAAGATTCTAGGTTTTTATGAATTGTATTTCAGAATTACTTTTAATTGTGTGCAAGATATATAAGACCTAATATGCAAGTTAATGAACCACTAATTTAGCAGGGACAAGGAATCAAGGACAAAAAGCAACACAACTGTAAACTTTAAGGAGAGAATTTAGATGGAAAGCATATGTCATAACATATACTAATGGTTGATAGGAAGGTGCTTGTAGATCCAATGATTTTTAGGAATCATACGACTCAAGCATTGTTGTAAAAAGATACAGTATTTTGGTGAAGTGGTGTGTATTAAGAGATCATAAGTGTCCACAAACACTTCCTGTTTTCAATCTCATAAAACCTTTACAAACTCATATCACCTTGAGGAATTCAGGGATTTTTTCAAGTTTTGAGATGAATTATAAATTTGAGTGAAAATTATTGTGATACTTCAGTGGTCCATAATAAGAAAAAGAACATAAATAAATAAATAAATTCTATGCATGCACCAAGTGGCCTACTAGTATTAAATTGGTTTAGGCATTTTGCACCCAGTTGCGAGCCCACTTAAATAAATGCTATCAGGTTTGTATGTATTGTTGGGTAGTTGTTAATGGTGCCAGAGCAAAGGCCATCTATAATAAAATAGGAAACACTATGGTGAGGTGTGAACTGGGGCTTACAGAAGTCAGTTATCTCTGTAGGTGACAATGTCGAAGAGAAAACCGAAGGACCCCATTAAGTCTCATAATTATTCTTTCAAGCAAATTTAGGGCCTTTGGCGTATGGCTATTAGCTGCTATATGGTATAATTTTAATTACTGGTCAACTTTTGATGATACAGATCATGCATCAATATCCTGTTGCTTCTTAAGCGCCTCCACCCACCCCCTATTGCATTTATTTTCCTGATCGCTGATCATATGTATCGAACTAACTTCGGGATTGGGCACAGTATCAAAGATCTTTTAGAAACTTGAAGGGTCTAGAAGGGTCAATATATGCAGCCTCAGTTCCAAATATAGAGCAGTTGTTTCCGTGACTCGAAGTCTTGAACCTTGGTCTTTCAAGTCATACAGGAGCAACATTATCATAGTACCAACCTTACAATCTTATTGCTTCTTAGATGGTATTTTTTATGTTTAAGTTGGATGGCTTCTGATATGTTTTATGGTTAAATTTGATGGAAATACCACTGAAAATTAAAAGTTCTTACATCATCTGAACATTACAGTGGTGATGTAATTCATGAGAATTGTATCACAGAAATTACCAAGCTTTGAGGGTAATCCTCACAGTACAAAATCCATGTTTGGAACTTGTTAAAAATTGATTATTATTACCAAGCTTTATGGCGTCTATATAGCTCCTCCACATGAGATTCTTCAAACTCGACCATGATTTTCACAGTATGATAGAAGCAACACTAATGAATTTCAGTAAATTTTAGTTGATACTTGTAGGAATAGTTAATCTTTTTCCTGAGCAGTACTGATCCAATAGAAATCACAGGAACACATCCACATATACCCAATGCTGAAAAATGATACTCCCTGAGCTTGCTGTAGACAAGTTTTGATTGGTCTAGAGTCAAAAGTAAAAGAAGCACAAGCAAAATTATGCCTAGGAAGTGTCTAGTACATACACAAACCTATACTTCAGATAAGCACTAAATCTAACTCCCAAGTTTAGTCAGTAGTAGATATCTTCAATAAAAAATAAGAAAATACCATTTCTTAAATATTCTGGAGGTGTGTATGCCAGGTTTGTGCTATAACTTTTCCCATCCCGGCTGTTTTTCATAAGACCAAAACAAGAAAGCCGAGGATCACCATCCTGCATATAGATGAAAAACTTTGTAACTGCTTTTCAAGGGAATTGCAATGAGATAATTTTTTTTTACAAAGTCCAAAAGATGACATGCTTGTATTTGTCGATAACCAACCAAGAACTAGAGAAGATACTATCTGTGCCCTAATTGATACAATTTAGAGAAATTAATGGTTTTGACTAAAGCAGCCAGGTATAAGCTAGGAAGAACCAAATCGTCAACTAATTTTATAATTTGCCTACTTTACACACTTTTTTGGCTTATGATAATAGTAATTTAAATACAAAAACATCTCATGGGCAATGTAAATTTGGTACTTGTGTGCATATTAAGCAATAAATAGCAAATAAACATTATTTCATGAGATTACTGGAAAAGTCTATAATTGCTTGCCCTTTCCCTTTCTGTCCTTTTATTCAACACATACATGTCAAAAGATTCATTGTTTTCTGCCGCATAAGAGTTTGCATTGGAGAAAAAATATGAGCTATGGGCTCTTTGTGACAGAAGCATAATGAGACAACCTATAAAATTTGTCAGTAGCATTACATATCTCTAAATGTTTCTATAAGAGATTTGATCTCACTCATTCATGCATCTTAAAACATTAAGTAATAACTATGTTGTGTTATCTTCCTCAGAGAAATAAAAAATGTTCCTTTTCCTCGGAAACAGAGTCGCTAGATCATACAATTTGGGTCAATTCTGCCCAAATTTCTGATTGTGAATTTGCACCTTTGACGACCTGGTTACACATGTATAAATGAATTTAATATTGCTTTATCCTAGACATGCAGTGATCACCATACATTAGAGTTGGTAGTTTTGAATGGTTTTCTGGAGCTCAGTAGCTTTTTCTGTCAGTGTATATTAAAGAATGCACCAATTTTTTGTAAAACATACCGAAGCAATTAGCTAACCAGTACCAACATGACTCTGATTCTTTGCTGAAAGCTGACAGATTTAACATTTCATATCCAGAGTTTAACCTTGATAGAGAATCCAGGAAAAGAAAGCTTTTTGACAGATCTTGAAAGTTTTGTCACACTGAAAGATTAGTTCTTTAGTTATAGAAGTTCTATTCCATATTGACTCGACCCTGATCTCCATTGAGTAAAGGGAGCAACCTTACCACAAAGGGTTCGCTCTTGACTTTATCAATTAGAAAAACAATAACAAAGTTCACAACATAATCTAACAAAAACCAACATCTTATTTTCTGTGCATAAGTTTGCAAAATAAGAAGCATCATAGAATGAAGAATGCAATTAAGTTGCAAGAATTTTTCATAGGATGGAACATGCTCGTCTCTGCAACATCAACTTGGTTACAGTGTACAAATTTACAAAATAAGAAGGTCCATGGAGTGAACATGCCATACAGTTGAATGATTATTCATATAGAGTAACATGCTCGTGTCAGCAACATTTTACGTTATAAGAGAATCACAGCTGATGCCCAACCAAAAATACCCTTCAGACAGGTCAACCTACAATATCAGTATTCCAGTTACTAATGAAAAGGATGATTTGATAAGAAAGAGATGTGCGACCTCGTCAAAAAGGACTCTGTAGGCATTTAGGTCGTGATATAGTGGCCGTCCCTCACTGCTACAATACTCCAAGGCTTCAGCAATATAGAAAGCAACCCTCAAACGCATGGCCCATTCAATAGTCTGTTTTTCCCCTGTCCAGAAAACTATGATAAACAAACAAGATTCCATATCCCTGCATAATTATTTTATATTGAAGAAATATAATAAGGAACTGAAACGATTCGTAACATATGAGGATTGATTACATAAGATGCAAGATGTTGAAGAATTCAGTTATTTCTCTCATTCCAAGAAGCCTCCTCATTTGTCATTTATCAAATTTTTTTAATCAACTTTATCTAGTTAACAAGAAATAGCCAAATATTTCTTAGTTGCTGTTTACCATACAGAAAAAAACAAATGCATCAGATTTTGCTTGCATTTGAAATTAATCTTTTGCTATTTCTACTTCTTAAAAGCACAGAGATACCATGTCACTTTTCCAAATTGTCATGGGGATCAATTTACATAGATCTATTACTCTATCAACAAAAGTTGGTATTTCCAATTTTGACAAGCCACTCAACCTTTTCTACCATAATGCACAAAGTTCATACTTGGCAATCTTGTACTAGTTAACCAAATTCAGAAAAAGGGGGTTGCCAAATCAAAATTCAGCTACAGGCAGAAGGAAGCATGACAAACTCAGCCTCCAAAACCGAAGAATGACTTTGCAACTTCATGTAGCTGCTAATAGAAGGAGAGGTTCCCCAATGTGTAACAGCAATATCCAGTTCAAGAGGTACAATAACTAGCAGTGCTTCGCAATTCAGATCAGGGAGAAACATAGAACTGGGCATACATACAGTGGAAGAGATGCTTAGCAAGGGTGTCATTGGGCATATACTCGGCCACAAGAAGCCTCTCTTCGCCATCGCAACAGTATCCGATCAAATTCGCTAGCCTCCTGTGCCTCAATTTCCCCACTCCCGAAGCCTCCTCCTATAAATCCCAACAAAACAACATTTTTCTCCTTCCTGGTGATCCAGAAACAGCAAGGCATGGCGGAATTAGAACAAAAATTGAAGGGGGAAGAAGCTAACAGCGAACTGCTTGGGATCGGGCCATGCGGTTCTGGCGAACTTCTTGACGGCGATCCACCGGCGGCTCTGCAACCGGCCCTTGTAGACGACATTAGGGGCCTTGTCGCCGCTCTCCGAGACGGCGTTCTGCGGGTTGAACCCGTTGGTCGCCGCCTTGAGCTCCGCAAGCGAGAACTGCGCGAAGGCCGGCACCTCTCGCCCGCTGCCCTCGGCCGCCGCCTGAAGCGACAAGGACGGACGGCGCTGCTGCTGCTGCAGGCTCTGGTGGCTCCGCTTCTCCACCGGGTGGTTCTCTGGCAGGAGGGAGGAATTGCAGCACCCCATCACCACCACCACCACCAGTGACGACGACGGCGACTACGAAAAGCTTCTCCTTTCTCGATGGAAACTTCTTCTCTCCTCTTTATACCCCTATAATATGCATCAGTTAAACCGTAAGAGAACGGTAAAAAAAAAGAGTCGCTTTACAGTGGTAACGTGACGAGGGAGAGTTCTACTGATCTACTCCTTCCTCTCTCTCTCTCTCTCTCTCTCTCTCTCTCTCTCTCTTTGCTTGCTTCTGCGTGCTTCCTTCTTTATTCCTCTCCTCTTGCTCTGATAGGAGTTTGGACTTGTACAAGTTATTATGCCTCTTCTCTCAGTCCATTCCTTTGAATGACCAAGCATCGACATAACAAAGAAAAACGTATTTGGAGTACCTGCAGCTACTGTTGCTTACCCCTTATCGGCATCATATGTAACTCTGGTGGTCACAGATGTTAATTACCAGCAAGGAAAACACAAACTCACAGATCATGAGCCCCTTGTTACGGGATCTGCAAATATTCTTTTTTTTTTGTGTTTCCGAAGTTTTTGGAAGAAAGTTTTCTACTTCCAAAAACCACAAATTCAAAAAAATTCTGTCAAATGTAGCATGCTTGAAGTTGAAGTTTAGCTTGCTCAATAATTCCTTTGAAGAACTGTTTTTTCTTGTCAAGATCGAGTGGTTGAGTTGCCTACATCTCGGCATGACCCCAATGCATTGGATCGACACTTTTTTTAATCCTTAATCCCCCCGAATCATAGTTGAAGAAAAGAAAAGAAAAGTCCTCACGTCAAAATCAGGGCCTGGAATAACGAAGTACCAGTGCTTGTGCCATGTGAAAGAGAAAAAAGAACAACCCGACGATGTACAAATTGGCTCATCAGCTCTTACCCTCCGAGACAAGAACCTGTTCTTGATCTTGCTGAAGATAAGAAATGAAATGGGAAAAACTAGAAACCCAGCGGAGATTAAAGATGTCGCCAGACTAGTCCTCACTCTATTGGGGTGCTTGCAGGGACTGGTAAACTTCCACGCTCTTGCTTCTAGTCTTCTAGGGAAGAGAAGGCTCAGAGACTGCCAGGTTTGAACCAAGTTTCCAGCCACCACTTGGCTCACTCCACCGTCAATGTTTTACTACTGGTCGAGCTGAGCTATGGCCTTTGAACAGTAACGGTTACTGGGGGCTGAAATAATATTGCGCAGCAAGAACTTTAGCTGCGGACGACGATGACGCAGCCATCACCGAATCATTCCTGTTTCTATTCTGACTCACCTGAAGAACCTCCTGTTAAGTGTCTCTCCCATGTGGGGCTGCTATTGTTCCAGCCTGCAGTCTCTGTGTGAGGTGCTGTCTATAAATGAAGCTTTGTGACAAGCTTCTGGTATTGAGGTGAGGTGAGGTGAGCTGAGAGTAGCGAATGGGTGCAGCCAGTCGATACTTGATGTCCAACTTTGGCTTTACCATTCTTGCAGAAAAGAGAGCAGTGACGGGTTTGGCGGTGGGAGAGAAGAGAATAGGAGGTGGGATCCGTGAAACCCCCTCGCAGTGGCCAATCATTGGTGGCTTGCGTATGATCGTGTACAGGCTGTGGCAAGATGTGCCGTACGCGCCGCTGGGGCCGACACGCAAACAAAGCCGCTTTTGTGATCTGGGAAGCAGAGAACAGATACGGTGGCGGGGGCAGGCGAAGGAGCGTTGCGTTGGTGGAGCTGAGACTGCTGCGGCTTGGGCAGTGCGGGTGTCGCCTGCAGCCGCTGTTGCTCGCTGCAGACTGCGGGTGGCCGTGCGACAGCGCATCAGCGAACGTACCCCATCGACGTTGATGTTGCGTTGCGCACGCTGACAGAGATGGGAGTGCTGTCCGGCCTCGTTACATCCTATCGCCTATGTTCTTTGGTCACCGGCGTTATTAGGCTACCGGTTGGGCAGGGCAGATGCCACTTAACAAACAAGAATAAGAAGATTTAGCTACATGCAATGTTCATCATCCATATTATGTTTCATTTCCTGCGACATGCAATTTACATGTCATGGCAGGCATGCGGCACTTGACGTAGTCAAAATTAGCGATGTAAATGGACCGGGCCTGGACCGAACCAAGATGTCTCTAATCCGAGCCTGGCCGAACCCAACATTGTTCATGAGAAGTGTGTATCTGATCTGATCTGATCAGATCAGTGTTTTAGATCCATGATGTGATTAATTGGTGCTTGCTCTCTTACAAATAAGGCCATGAGAAAGTATTTACTGTATTACTCTAATCTGAGATGTACAAAATTCTACAGTATTTACTGTATTATAATGGAGAAAAATATATTATAATTAGTTAATCATGTAGCTGTAGATCAGAGAAATCTACGCGCCTCCTGTCTCCTCGATGTTTCCTGATCGGTGTTCAACACTGGACACTTGGTTCTTTAAAGGAGTTTAAACATAGCTGTACAGTGGCATTTATGACGTGGGAAAGTTTCCCTCTAGATTTGCCGCCCTCGACTCCGTCGCATCGACACCCATTTTTGTTTTGTATCTTTCTTTTTCTGATATTTCCGGATAGACTATTTCTTCCAGCTCAGCATAGAGTGCGGGGGACACGTGGCGCTTCCGATTGGGTACGTATGTTGACCTACGATGCAACTGCCACGTGAGTCGTGATTGTGATTTGGGTCGGGAAATGTGAAGCATTTCTCGCTGATGCCGCCGACCGTGGATGGGCGGAGGTGCGTGAGCACCAGGTGGAATCTCCTCTATTACTTGTGATTTCCACGTGAAAGCTCCGTCCACAGCGCCAGCCTCGGGCGTTTTGAAGATGCTCGTCGGATCCACCCCCTACACCGACGTGTTTAAAGCTAGTTTGGAAGCATCAAATGCACAACCTCCCTCTCTTGTATAAATCCAACGAAGCCCATCGTCGTCATCACCATCGTCAAGGAAAGAGACATGAGGCCTGATATGGAGGAAATGAAGAGAAGGATGGCGGGGATCGGATTCCGCCGCTCCATCTCCTTCTCAGCCGTACCCCACCCCTTCAGCCAACCCTGCCACCGCTCCGCCCGAGGCGCTGCGGAGCTCTCCTTCAGAGCACGCTCCGTCAGCCTGCCCGCTCGCCTCCACCCCCTCGCCGACCACCTCCGCCCCGAACTCTGCGCCCTCCGCTCCTGGTGCCCGTCCCCTTCTCCCGCCTCGCTCTCAGACGGACTCGTGCGCGTCCAGCTCCTCCTCGCAGCCCTCCCCGACCTCCTCGGCCTTCCCCAGGCTCAGGACCCACTCCGACGCCGCCGCCGCTACTCTCGGCTAGCTGACCGCCTCCTCGACGACCTGCTCCGCCTCGCCGATGCCCACGCCTCCTTCCGCTCCGCCGCTCTCGACCTGAAGCACCGCCTCTCTGCCACCCGCGCCGCCCTCCGCCGCCGAAACGACGGGCTTCGTCTCTCCTCCTGCCTCCGCTCGCAGCGCCGGGTTGAGAAAGAGCTATTCAAGCTGGCTTCCTTAATTCGCGTCGTCGGACGGTCGCCGCCGCTGTTCACGGGCTCGGCAGACGAAGAGGAGGCGGAGCTGGCCAAAGTAATGAAAGAGGTGATCACAGTAACGGCTGCAACCTCGGCAGCGGTCTTCAATGGAGTCGCAGCTCTATCGGCCTCCACGACGATGGCTACACCTGCTTTGCCGCCGACATGCACGTGGGTGGCTGCAGTGATGAGGTGGAGAGAGAGGGCGAGGTTGAAGCTGTTGAAGAAGGGAGGAGGGACAGAGAAGTGCAAGGAGGTGGAGGTGGAGGTGGACGAGGAGGACGAGGAGGAGGAGATGGGGGCGTTGGAAAGGTTGGTGGAATTGGAGGATTGCATGGCAGAGATGGAGAAGGGTAGCGAGCTGGTGTTTAGGACTCTCGTCAACACCCGTGTTTCCCTCCTCAACATTCTCACTCCCGGCTTCTAACTACTGTACTACTACTTCCATTTATAGCGTATATACATCATCGACACATTATGGTTCAAACGTGAAATAAGAGATAATACAATTTTTTGTTCATTTATATTGTTGGGAGGTACATGAATGAGATACTATTACTCTCTTTATGTACATGCATGAACTTATTTTCTTTTCGTTTTGGCTCATTTATGTGTCTTCTCTGATTTCTTGGCAACCATTCCCTCCTGAAGTTAGCAAAGAGATCATATTGTTCATCACCCACTATCAGAAGCAGATGCAAATTAACTTGCGTTATGGCTCCGGTTGTTTTCTTCATGCACTCTTCATGTTTGCAGGGAGGTTGTATATATTATTATTTATCATCAGAAACATATGATCTGTGGTTAGCAGAAACATATAATTAGCCTATCGAATCTTTTGAAACGAGGGAGCTCGAGCGTGCATCACTTCCAGTCTTTTGTGTCACAGGTGTAGCAGCCTTCTTGAGCGATGTCAGTGATCTGAACCCGCAAGTCGTAAACCGACCCGGTCTTCCAGTCGACCGGCAGGACCTCCTCCTGAGCCCAAACCCACTTCCCGTCGTAGCCGCCGGTGACCACCATTCTGAGCTGCAGTGGCCCCGGAGGCGCCCGGTTCGTGCTCCACACCGGTCCGTATTCCCGGCTCATGAATTGCCAATCCGACGATCCCACCTGTGGACCCAACGCGTAGCATTAGTACTCCGGTTCAATTGGAAGTGAACCAGTTCTTGTGAGCCTTTTTACTACCTGTGCCACGTCCACTGCTACTATATCAGTCTGACCTCCCTGATACAGGAACTTGATGGCCAGATAGTTCGGGCTTTGGCTCTTCTCTTCCACTCTAATGGATAAGTTCTTGTTGTGCTCACATGGAATCCTGATCACAGCAAACAAGAAGAAGTTTCCGATTCAGAAACAACAGTGGCTACCATGTTGCGAGAAACAATATATGCATGTTTGACGACAACTCTGACATCCAACATTCAACTCACTACCTCTTGTATTCCACATCTACGATGCCCAGTTTCTTCAGCTCTTTGGCCATCCCATATCGTGCCATGGCTGCATAAGCCGGCCTATTGAGAGCCAAATCGGTGTCGCTGATCTTGTTGAGGTCCGTAAGGATCACTTTGACACCTCCGCTGCTGCATATCTTCGTGTTCTTGCATCTTACCTGCTTAAAACGAGTGATTATATGATTGACAAGAGCAATAAGTTTTACGTGGAATTGCATGTGAATCTAACCTGGAAACATGCTCCACAGCCAATACCACCTCTGTGAAGAGAAGGGCCTGCAGCAGCAACATAGCCTCCGCTGAAGCCCAAAGCCAAGGAACCATATCCGCAAGCTCCGACTGTAAGGACAAACCGATCGAACCGGATAAAACCTCTTCTGCTTTGGAGCACTGAACTAAAGAAGCACAAGTTTGCAGTGCTGCAACATACCAGAGAAAGCGGAGGAGGAGGAGTAGCCAGCCCTGGCTTGATGCACACACTTGTCACAAGCCATAGCAGAGCAGGGAAGAAGGAAGAGAACAAAAATCAAGCAGACAGAGTCACAACCCATGTTGGTGTTCAGAGAGGAGATGGAGGACAGTTCCCTTCTTCTGATCAAATAGAGGCGAGGCAGAGGAGACGACTGGGTTGCCGGATCTTGGGGCAGAACAGTCCAATAAGATGAGTGTAGATCAATAAGAATATTAGAAAGGAAACTGACCGATGCACGCGCCCATCAACTGGTCCTGCAGCCATATGTCAGAAGAGAAGAGCAGACCCATGCATGAAGTATCAATCTCTTTCGGCATCTTCTCAGAACCATGTTTTAATTGTTCCTTGGGTATCTTTCCATGGGTGAAATCTAATGGACGACGTGAAGTAGTCGGTCCAAAGCAGTTGGAGATGAGAAAACAAATGCCTCTAGAATTGACGAGATAATAATATGGACGCTACAAGTGCTAATCGTAGTCAGCAATCCTTTTCGCTTTTCTCTTTAAGCGTCAGCCCTTGACAGGATAATCTCTCTTCTCTTGCATTTGTCAAAACAGAGTCGGGGTTGTAGCTACTGCTCGCGAGAGGAGTTGCCCCCTGTAGAGTGCAGATCACACTCTTCCTCTCTACTTTAGCCTGTATTGTCTGTTTCTGGAACATTTTGCAATGATTCTTGCTAGCTTAGCTCAGTAATCGACGGAAGCATGTTTCTGCTAAGCATGATTTGTCAACATTTCTGCTGTGAGCAAGTATTAATTATGCTTGGCAAAAACAAATGCTAAGACTACTAACTAGAATGGATATACTAGTAATGCCAAATGGCATTTCTCAGAATGATTTGCTCGGGGTTGTGGTAGAGGGCCATGAACTTGGTCTAAGTTCTCCTTTGATCATCAGCATGGCACATTGGCCCAGTTCGCCGAAAGGGTTGACCGAGGACAATGAAATGCCTCGAGTCCTACTCTTATCTTTTCTACATTGATTCCTCATCATGCAAAGCGTATGTTGTGGTCCTCTACACGACTGAATGAAAACTTTGTGCAAAAAGGATGGGGAGGTAGCGCAGAGATTGTTCGATTTGTATATGCGTCTTTTGTGATTGTTGTGCTTCGGTCAAAAAGATGCATGTAGCAGATCAACGATCATGCATGCGGTCCACCACCCCAAGCTATCATCTTTGACAATTTCCCAGTACTGTTGCAGCTTCGAAGAACGAAGGTAGAGATCACATGCACCTGTCGAGACCTTCAGAATTTAAGCTTGCAGCTTAAGAGAAGTATACATTCTTTTTCAAGACAGAGAACCTTAAAGTCGATGAGTTAGTATAGATAATATCTCAGTCTGACATTGTTGGTGCCATTGATGAAACAGTAGCCTTCAACATGATTTCATCATTTTCCAACTAAAATCCTTTTCCATGCATTAAGAGAAAGAAGTTTAGAAGTATGTCTTAGCTGACAGATTCCAAGTATTCGATCCAAAAAAATGTGGGCGAATGTTGATCACAAATAACTCCATTTGGGAGATGTTCTTGAGAAGAGAAGACAGCAATATCCTGTCAACGTCAATGACAGCTACGCAAGGTACAGAACCTTAAGCAGCAGATCGTGGGTTCATGGTTCTTTGAAAGCTTCATCGATCATTAGAATGATGATGTTCTTGATGCATTCCTACACCACCAAGGACAAAAGAAAATACATTCGTAGCAGTCACAAAAGATTAATGGCTCGACATCAGCATAAATGCAGAAATTAATCTTCTCACCAGGAAGCACATGATCTTGCTTCCTAGAAAGTCGTGATTCTGATGTCAAGCACCATTTCATGCATACAAGAAGATGAATGATCTTGAAATGATATCACAATATCAGCATTACAAGAAAGAACTTTGTCGATTGTCTTCCAAAAGACTATATAATCTATCACTTGGATGCCCAGTTCATTCGATTAGTTCAGGGATGTCTTTAGGTATGATGCCATGATGCGTAAAAGCAAATACATATAATTCAGGATCCTAAGGTGACTGTCTCAATTATGATTCAAATATAGCTGTCTTGCCTTTCTAAAAGTGAGTTCAAATTGGATGTTTCCACTTGTACGATATCTGCATGACAAGAATAAAGTTATATTTGTGTCGATCATTGTTCTCCAAGAGTACATCATTGGATGATTGCCAAAAAGTGGGATTTCCACTTTTTTCTGTAGAGTAATTGAGGAAGAGCTCCAGTTAATATATACGAAGATGTCGAAGAACCTACGGAACTTTTCCAAAGATCATGGGCAAGAATCCAACAGTCAAGAACCACTTGGATGCCCATATTGTTAGGTCAACTAAGAAATCCATTTAAGATGACCAATGGCATGGAGCCTACATGTCTTCAGATCACTCGAAAGAAACTAGGGATCTAAAGCTGCCAGCCACAGACAAATCTAATCAACCCAAGTGTCGTGATGCGTCTTATCTTCCTCATAGGTGTTGTCTAGATGTAGTGCTGAAATGGAGGTGACAAAGTGCATGGTGTCAACTTCCGATGAGGACTGCATTTTCAATTTTCATTACGATGTACATGAGCTTACACTGGTAAAACTGTTCTTGAGAAGAGGACGTGTAAGAACACGTCCAGAAACCATTCAAGAGAACTTTGCTACCGAGGAACATATACGTGACATGTCAATAAATGCCATTAGCAGATAGAACAACCATGACGACCGTGGAAGCTATACCACCAGCCTTAGGCGCGTTTGTCGGTCCATGCTGTTCGCGTTCACGAGTCAGCAGAGCAATTGCCATCACCAGACAGACAAAGTGCCCTGCTGAAAGCGAAACCTAAACGAAAGCCCGTCGGCGACCGGTCGCTTGTCATTACTGTCATGCATCCCCTACACTGCAAGAACAAAAGAAGCACATCCGTAGCCCTCGCGAGAGCCAAATGGTCAAACGTCACGAACAAAAACGATCGAGTTCCGCAACAATTACGAAGAAGCTACTGAGATGGTGTGTAGGATCACGTAGTGGCTGACCGTAAGGAGGTAAAGGAACGTGTTTTGGGTTCTAATGCAAGTTCAAGAAGGAACTACATGTTCTCTAGAAACCAAGAGACGGTGAAGGTAACAGTAGGGTGTACATTTCATTAGGTTGGTTCAGGATCTTTTCGAGGATAACCCCATGGACCTACATGTCCTCAGATCTCCCAGAAGGAAAGGGAGGAGCTACACTGCTAACCACGAACACATTATCCGACCACATAAAGGAATCGTCCAACCAAATCTAAACATATAGCTGTCACATTTACATCCTCTTGCAAGCTCCCACATGGCTTTGCTCCCCTTGCGATGAAACGTTTGAAAGATACAGATCTGGACTGAGGTGCTTCCTCTTCAATATAAGTAGAGGACTACGTTTGGTGATCCCAAGCACATCCAAGGCTTTTCCATCGGTCTAAGGGTTTGTTTGCCGAAGAAAAGTGCCTGTTCAGCCCGGTTAACCATGTTGAGTCCCAAGAGACTTGTCGAGAAGGCAAAGAGGGGTTTCCCGTTGATGAGAGCTCCCAGTTCCGGCGCTTGCACGACAGTGGTCGCTGAGAAGGGCCATTTTGTGGTGTACACTGTGGACGATGCGAGGTTCATGGTCCCATTGGCGTTCCTCAAGAGCCGTCTATTTCAGGAGCTACTAAGGGTGTCGGAGGAGGAGTTTGGATTACCAGGCGATGGGCCGATCACGTTGGCGTGCAGCGCGGTTTCCATGGAGTACATCCTCTCCTTGCTCGGTAGACGCATGTCCGGAGATGTGGAGAGGGCTTTGCTTGCCTCCATCATCGATGCAGACCGGTGCAGGCTGGTTCATCCCGGATGTCACCAGCAACAAATAATAGCGTCGTAGAAGCACAAATGTTTCCGTCTACTGAATCGTGTGTCGCATGTACAGAGATTTCCCACCAGCAGAAGTTGGTTGTCCATTTGCTTTCAAGGTTGTCAAAGGCCAAGTACGGGAGCCTTTGCTTTTTGAGTCCTCACTATCCTCCCAAGTCCAACTGGGAGTTGGGATGGGTCTTCGTTAGGGCTTTTCAGACTTTGAAGCCTGGCTTCTTGTATTTCTTTGGTAATAATCAGATCCTTTTTTTATTGTATTTAGTTGGTAATGACCAATCTTGTGATCATTTTGTTTTGGATGTCCCTATTGCTTCTTGAACTTACTTTTGTAAAGCTCTTGTGTGAAGGACTTGATGGTTAATGGCAGTGGGATCAACATACTATTGTTTAAGCTTGATTTCGATGAAGTGGATTGTACTTATCATTTTATATATTTCTCTTTTTTTTCTTTGAAAAATTTATTTTGTCGAAAATTTTTACACCGTTATTATGTTTTTATTGTTGACTGGATGGAGAGATTCAAAATCTTTATCAACTAAACTAATCAATACTTTCATGTTCATCGTATTCTTATAAGTCAATTTATATTTTCACTCTCTTCGGACATGGGATTAGAGGAAGATATCACAAATTAGCGTAAGATTTTTTCAAATTAGCTTAATAAAAAAAATTTTGTTTGAAAAAAAAAAACAAACATGTTTTCAAATACATATATGCATACTGGCGAACAATAAAAATCTATTAGCAATTCCAAATCCAACAAAAGAAAGAACAACCACATGAGCTACAGAACCCTTCAGCACACTGTAGGTCCATCTTCACCTTATCCAAACAGCATATTCATGGTCAGCAATGCCACTGTTCTCACAGACCAAATTTCCAGCTCAAACTGCACTGAAGTCATAAAAGACTCAACCAATGGTATCAAAGGACCATCGATGAGTAGCTTCGGGGAAGCTTCCGCCAACCCCTCCTCATCCTTCATTGAAAGCCTGGGCCAAATGGTAGCCAAGAACAAAGCATAGTAAGCTTCCCTCCGAGGAGGAGTTGTGCCGTCACTCTCATCAACCACAAACATGAGCAATTGAAGTGTTCTCGCTGGCGTGCACATGCCTCGCCCTCTCTCCAACCCAACATGGACAAGACATGGGTGTCAAGGCATCGCAGTTTCCCCGTAGTTCGTTGATTTCGTTAACATATATTAACACATATCGAATCAAACATAATTCAATCTATAATTTTAAGTTTTTAAATTATAAATAATAATAATAATAATAATAATAATAATAATTTATATCTCTCGATATTATTAATATAAGATTATTCTTTTAATCTCTCTTCACACAAATATTTTCTATCAGACATGATTTATGATGTTAAAATATTTTAAAATTATAATTTATATAGTTTGAAAATATTTTCTGTATTTATCAAATAAACCAACACACAATAAATAATGTGAAAGCATTGGTGCATGAATTTATGATATATATAAGTCATTCTATTGAAAAAGATAGACCATTAATTTTTTTTTTCTGTAGAGATGAAAACCATGAATTCTACGTTGATAAAACTGTTTATATTTTGATTGGCTAGATGTATATTTCAGTATGTATGGTTCTTTTTATAAAAGTTTCTTAAGCATCTTAAACAAAATTCATGGAGTAGTTGATTTTTAATCAATGGAAATGAGGCCCTAATCCTATTCATAAAATGGTAGCTACCTTAAACTCTAGAAAATGTTGGTGTACCTATGTGTATGACGGGAGACACATAACATCATATGTTCTCAATCCATTATTTTCGGTTATTAATTAATAAAATAATCATTGATAATGTATGTGTCTGAAAGACGTGAGTTAGAAAAATCTGACCCGTATGAGACGAAAGTTAATATGACAAAAACGTAGAACAAATTATACTTAAGGCTCGTGAGTTGGGAAAACCTGACTTGTAAGAAGAGATCTCAAACCCTCTTGTGCCAAATAAACTAAACGTCGCACTTCGAGCCCCTCTCGTAAGAGCTCCGAAGCATATCTTCGAAAAGAAGAGGACAAATAATAAGGAATATAATGTCGGTTAATCATCATTTGACACGTAACCGTCACATGAGGTCCAGGTCACCTTCCATTCGTCTGTCAACATGGACAAGAGTCCAAACGATATTTTACTGAATATGTTACTCTCGTGGAATATTTTATCCATTTACGACTAGATATAAAAATATATCCTTAACATAATTTAAAAAAAATTTACCTTTTTATGACCGCTCATGTCAATACTCGAAGACTTTGGATTACTAACTTGAAAATTGAATGATTAGGTTGGAAAACCTCTTTTGACCTTAGTATTCGTGTATCTGACACCTCGAGAGCTCAACGTTTTCACCTTGAACAACCCTGTGCATGTGGGTCCAAACCACATCGACTAAAACTTTAATAATATTTTCTCTCATCATAATTTAATTATTATCCACTCGGATCATATTCTTGACTGATTAACTAAATTAACCATTTAATATGAGTTAGAAATGCAAATGGTTCGAATAATATCTCTTTCTTTTTCAGAAGATGAATAACGAAAAAACAGTCAAAAACTTTCCATTTACATAATGTATATTTGTCACATATATTCTGCATCATTATATGTAATGGAAATAAAACTACTAGGTTTTGAACTTGCCTTAAATCATGACAAGAGAACCCCTAGTGATCTATTACTCATGTAAATAGCAACCATTTCCACACTCTTTGCTATTTAAATCCTACGAGTTTTCAGAAGAAAGCAAAAGAATTCTTAGTGATGAAACCTACCACTTCTCCCACTCGTTGCTCAAAAAGAATCAAAGCCATTGCTAACGAAATGCAAGCTTCATTTCTAGTGTAAGTCCAACAGTAGTAGTGACAAAACTACTTAGATCCGGATATGTGTCTTAAAAATCATTTCTACGGCACTATCCCTGCTGTCGTAATAGTGTTTCGACCACCACAACAAAAATCTATTTGGGAGCATTATAAATGATATAAATAGACTCGTAACATCAATCAAACTAATTTCAAATCTAAAAATTTGATACATCTATGTGCAAAATAACTAAAGATGTTTTTCAATATCTTTATAAGTTAATAGAAATACTATAATATTATTGAAAAATACTGTAAGTGGGTCAAATAGAATCAAAACACATTAACAAGTATTTGATACATCATACTATAATTCAAATAGGTATTTATAATAATTTAGGAATAACATCACTTAAATAAAAATAAAAAATTAACTTATTATAGTGTTTTGATCAGCATAATAAAAATATTATAAATGACCCGAATAGATTCCTAATCTTAATCAAATTAATTACAACCCTAAAAATATGATATTATAATATTCTACCAATGATAACCAAAGAAACAGAATATACTGCCACTTATAATATTTTTAATATCTTAACAAAAAAATATTAAATGATATTAAAAATATAAATAAGTCAAATAAAATTACTGTAACGGTTCAAAAAATTGATGAAAATTTTTGATAGGAAGAATTCGTGAGACGTATTCTGAATATTTTTTGAATGAGGGTTATTTTTTGAGAAAAACCAAAAAAAGACATCTATTGATAAAACTGATATATATATATATATATATATATATATATATATATATATATATATATATATATATATATATATATATATATATATATATATATATATATATATATATGGAATTCACACAGACAATAATTACGATCCTTTTTCCCTACAGTTCGTTCAGTTCATTTCAAAGGGGTGCATCTCGAGAACACTAATTGAGCTGATACCTTATTGAGTACCCCCACTGGGCAACTTGGCGTTGTTTCACAAGATTACATACTTCGCTTGCACTAAAAGTTTCCATCACCACCACAACCCACGCTCACACAAAACCCATCTTCTTCCTGTTCACATCCTGTCTTTGCCAGTCTCCATACATCGAGTAGAGACGTATAAGATGTGAAGTTGAGTGAAAGCTCAGAGTCGGTCGCTTCCCCTTCCATTTCAGACCCTTCTGAGATCAATCGATGGCCTCGGGCAAGGCGACTGTCGTTCTTTTATGTGGTTGTTGTTTCTTGGCCATGCTTGTTGGTGCTGAGGACCCGTACAGGTTCTTCGATTGGAACGTCACGTTCGGAGATATCTACCCTCTGGGAATCCGGCAGCAGGTGCTCTGTGCTGTTCTTTATCCTCTCTCTCTCCCCCTTTCTATCAACATCGCCAAGATTTGTGGTTCAACGTTTCCTTTTCTTGGGTGGATCGTTCCGAATGAACACAGGGGATACTGATCAATGGGCAATTCCCAGGGCCGGATATCCATTCACAGACCAACGACAATATTATCGTAAACGTATACAACAGATTGACAGAGCCTTTTCTCATCTCATGGCAAGTCTCCTCTTCCTCTCTCTCTCTCTCTCTCTCTCTCTCTCTCTCATGTGCATGCGAAAGGACCTCCTCCTCGGAAGGTCAACATAGCTTTTCGTATTAATGATCAAGACATTTGCATCGCAACGAAACAAAGAGGTCATTCATGTCGCTTTCGCAATGGATTAAGTGCAAAAGACCAGAATCTTATTGTCCCATATGGCCACCTAAATAATGTTGCTCTTTAACTCTTAGTCCTTGTAGAAAAGGCTCAAACTTGTTGCCCATGCATATAGAAATGCATAAATGGTTATTGGAAAGAGAATTAATGGACTGAGCTGAACACTCGAAGCTATAAACATTCATGGAACCGAAAGAAATCGATATGGTAAACTGAGTTCTCTTAGTACGCAGTCATGCACTTCTAAGAATAAGCACTTTGGGTCGCTTACTGATGATTCCGGAACTATTGATGCTGTCTATTTTCTAAGTAGGATATAGTAGCCCACTTCCTAAAGCTAAAAAGGGGACGCCATCAATGTATCTGCCATACGGAAATCATGCTAACTTGCCCTTCAGTCCTTGTCCTCGATTGGTAGCTAATGGAGTTTACGTAGCTGGAAATGTTTGCTGCGGAGGTAAACGAATGGCAGAATGGCAAGCTGACCAGGTTCTCTGATTCGGGAAGCAGGAACGGGGTGCAGCAAAGAGGGAACTCATGGCAAGATGGCGTCTCGGGGACCAACTGCCCCATCCCACCCGGGAAGAACTTCACCTACGTGATGCATCTCAAGGACCAAATCGGCAGCTTCTTCTACTTCCCGTCCTTGGCCTTCCACAAGGCGGCCGGCGGCTTCGGGGGCATCCGGATCTTGAGCAGGCCCCGCATCCCGGTGCCCTTCGCCACCCCCGCCGATGACTTCACCCTCCTCATCGGTGATTGGTACAAGGCCGGTCACTCGGTATGAGAACTCCATCTCCTCCTTGATTGTTCTTTCGACTCTGCTAATTCGTTCGAAAAATATTTGTGAATTCAAGATTGATATCATGATAAAAATTTGACTAAAACTGCTATTAGTCGTAAAACAAAAATCACAGCGGTGATAAGATCTGTGGGGTTGTGAGCATTGGTGGCGTTGGTCACACACGAGTGTGATGCTGGAGAGTCGTCTCGGGAATTGGTCATGTCTCATTGGTGTGCAACCATGCCATCATTTGACACGATACCAAATCACGCAAAAGATGTATATATACTAATTTTGAATTTATAGTTTATTAGTCATTAATTCTTTCAATTGGTTATTTGCATGATCATATTATTGTACCGTCTTTTAATGTTGTCGAGTAGGTTCTAAAAGCCAGGTTGGACCGCGGCAAGAGGCTCCCCTTCCCGGACGCCATTCTCATCAATGGCCGCAGCTCCAATGGCGCCACCTTCGCAGTCGATCAAGGTTGGTATCGCTTACTCATGTCGCACATCATGAGTTAGCTACTTCTTCCATCTCTGTGTTGGGCGCTGCAGGCAAGACGTACAGGCTGAGGATCTCCAACGTTGGGCTGCAGAACTCGTTGAACATCCGGGTGCAGGCGCACACGATGAAGCTGGTGGAGGTGGAGGGCACTCACACCGTGCAGAACGACTACTCTTCCCTCGACGTGCACGTCGGCCAGTCGTTGTCGGTGCTGGTCACCGCCGACCAGCCCGTCCGGGACTACTACATCGCCGTGTCCACCCGGTTCACCAACCCCGTCCTTGCCGCCACTGCCACTCTTCACTACGGCAACTCGAAGCAGAAGGCGTCGGGACCCATCCCGGCAGGGCCTACGGGTCAGATCGATTGGTCTCTGGAGCAAGCGCGCACGATCAGGTGCACATTTCAATGCTGTGCTGCATCTCATTCCCATTCTTCACCTGCTTTTCTGCAAGCATAACGTTGCGCAGGACGAACCTCACTGCAAGCGGGCCAAGGCCGAATCCGCAGGGCTCATACCACTACGGCTCGATCAACGTGACCCGGGCGGTCCGACTCGCCAACTCAGCCGCCCAGGTGAACGGCAAGCAACGTTACGCAGTGAACAGCGTCTCGTTTGTGGAAGCGGACACCCCCTTGAAGCTCGCTGATCACTTCAAGATCGGCGGCGTCTTCCGGCTCGGGAGCATCGCCGACTACCCCCCGGGCGCCAAGGAGCACCTCGACACCTCGGTCATGGCGGCCGACTTCCACGCCTTCGCGGAGATCGTGTTCGAGAACAAGGAGAGCATCGTCCAGAGCTGGCACCTCGATGGATACAACTTCTGGGTCGTCGGGTAATCCCTCCGCAAAACCAAGCTTGCTTGCAGCCAAATTCAACTTCTTGATGTTGGTATCTCATTATGGTTTTCAGAATGGATGGTGGAAAATGGAGCCCGGACAGACGAAGGGATTACAATCGCATCGATGCAGTGTCTCGCTGCACTACCCAAGTAAGATGAGAGTTCTGATTCTTCTCTCAGAAAATGATACATTGTCTCTGCTTTTGACCTGCACGAATCGGAGCAAGCTTGTCGCTGAGCTGATTCTTGCAGCTATTAGTATAACTCTTTGCAAAAGAAAAATGCTGACAGTTTCATCTCTCCTCGCTCTCTTTAATCTCTCAAACTAATACTGGTCTGATACTTTGCCAAGTTTGTTCAAAGGAGCTCAGAATTAACACTCTCTCGCCAACTGATATGTGAAGGTATATCCCAAGTCATGGACTGCTGTTTACGTCGCCCTCGACAACGTGGGGATGTGGAACCTGCGGTCGGAGTTCTGGGGGCGCCGGTATCTCGGTCAGCAGTTCTATCTGCGTGTCTACTCTCCTGTGGAATCAGTAAGGGACGAGCATCCAATCCCAAACAACGCCCTTCTCTGTGGTAGAGCAGCTGACCGATCTACTCGCCCACTCTAAGCTAAGGCTGGCTTAAGGGAAGAAGCTCCTGCTGATATTTCAATCATATCATCTCACCTATAAGATTTGTGCTGAAGACATTCGGTCCAAATGTGCTAAGGTTTCTTTTCTTCTTGGCAATGAGTTCTTTTCCCAAAGAGTACTCTCAATATTTATGTAGCCACGTAAGTTATATTCTCATGAGACAAGCATTTAATTTTAACTCATCATTTGACGGCTGCATAATTCCAATATCTAACGTTGATAGATTATAGCAGCGGAGAAGAACAACCTCTTCCTAACAACGTACTACTAAAAGAACGAATAAGAAAGGAGCTGCATGTGTTACCTTCTTTTCATATTCTGGGCATGTAAGTGTTTGCTTTCTCCCTTATAATGAGAGCAATATAGGGCTTGTTCGGGAACAAGATCTGTCAAATGGGCTTTACAAAGAGAAGCCAGCAGAGTTCAGTTGGCAGGATGCCCACCTCCATCTGTAAGCTTCTCTTGTTCATGGGAGATGGATGATTTGGAGGTGGACAGAATGCCAATAACCTCTGCAAGCAACCCTTTGGTAATCCCACATGACGTCGACCACGAACTAAATGAGACGCCGCTGCCTCCACCTTATGATACTGCCGACCAAGCGAGGGGATATATTGTGTTTATGCAAGAGGAAGAGAGAGATACATAGAGAACCACCGCTGATGGGGTTCTTCTTCTCGTGCAATGCACATTACAGCAGACAAGATGGAGTGGGGTTTCAATCATGTCTCTCCTTCTTTCTTCTCAAATCTTTCTATATAGAAAACGAAGGATTGGAAAGTGCGAAGGATGTGTGCGTGTGAGAGAGAGAGGATATTAACCGGAAAGGTAAAAGGAAACACACAACTTTCCTGCCTCCCAATACTAACGAATCCCTCTCTTTTTCCCTCGGACACGCACAGTCATAGAAGAAAGTCCCAGTTCTGTTCTTGACCACTTCCTATGGGGAAACAGAGACTGCAAGGATGAAGAGAGTGCAGTGCCACTTTGAGTGAAAGGTAAATGCAGGTGTGACTTCGGCTATAGGTATTGGGTTCTTAAAGGCCAAACATTTCCTTGCTAAACAGTGGAAAGACTGGATTCGTCAGAGAGAGCTGCAGCTGCTGCAAGTCAAAAGGCGTGGCGCTGGTTAATGGGAGTGGAACTGGCAGGAAAGCAGGGACAGCAAAACACTAGTTGAAGATTTGGTGTGGTCTTTGTCATGGAAAAAGACTAGTTTAAATGAACAAATGGTATTGGATGGAGAGGACAACGACGGTACCACTTGCATTCAGTCCTCGCTTGCTCTAACTTTCGAAAAGCAAACTTGTTATCAGAGTCATGGAAAGATGCTGGATCATGGGAGACATTATCGCTTTTGAAGAACTCACTCTAGTGTTCTTACAAACCTCCCTTTTTTTTGTTTGCAGGAAAAAGAGGCATCCATTTCTTCCTTCCTCCAACAAGATAATTAATCTACAACTGCAAGCATATATTGGGTACGAAAAAGGAATCAAATTAAGAATATAAGCTTTAGATTCTGATACGACACATTTTGGTATCACCCAAGGATCTAGGCAAACGGACGTAAAAATGTCGATATGGACTTTAAGTTCGATGTGACGTGTTGTAACGGACAAACTTCTAAACAAGATGTTGGATGTAATGTTGATGTATGTCCGTTGTCTTTTGGCATGTTCATGCCTTGTATAGCAGGTAGAGGGGCGGCCGAAGGCTTATAAGTCCCATTTTAGTTGGGTTGGTGGCCTCTTTAGGCTTGTAAATAAAGGTTGTGTCATGTGGACATGTGCGAGAGCTTTTCGGTCTGTAATGGACCATTTTACCCTTTGTTGTGCCACTGTTCAGAGCTTGTAAAGTCTGTTTGTAATTTGCATTGTCTATGAAGTGTTTTTCGGACATGTTTGCTTGTGGATCCCGATTGAGGCGTTCTCTTTAACCCGTTCTCTCTTTTGTTGGTCCTAAGGGACAATGGGAGGCTTCGGGGAGGCTGACCTTTGCGGACGGACGCGCGAGGGTGCCGCACGCCTTAGGCAAAACCAGCTAAGGTCGTGACATTATGGTATCAGAGCGGGACAAGCACTCATAAAAACACTTGACATGCAAATGTGGGGGACCTAGCGGGGCTGCATTGAGGGCAGTCAACAACGCGCGACCGTTTGAGGGAAAACGGGCATGGAGATGTAGGGAAAAGAGTCGCTCAGAGGAGCGAGCATCTGAGATTGGCATTCAGAGGAATGGCCAACCCTTCGCGCAAGAGGCACCACGAGAACAGGCAAGCTTGGAAGAATTTGGAGCGCACAAAGGTTGGGATGGCTGAGTTTGAGCTACGGCTCAACGTTGACAACTATACTTAATGGTGCTCTAGGCAAGCGAGGCGCTTGGCAAGAATGAGACCATCCAAGGTGGAATAAGTTGTTCAACGACCAAAAGAGTTATGCAAAGCTCACAGAGGTGAGGGGAATTGCTAACTCGAAGAATTTGGTACTCATGCATGGGCTTGTATGCGGACGATGGAATGTTCATGGCCATCCCAAGGCGACCGAGACTCGGCGCCATGGAGCATTGAAACTTTCTCTTCGGCATGTGAAGGATACGTCCGTAGGAGGCTGAAGTGTGCAATGAGTTCAGCATGTTGCTAGGCCTTGAGGGGTGCAGCGGTGGCTGTATTGACGTGGAGGCGCAATCTAGCAAGTGCGTTTGCAAGAGGCAGAACAATGCACAGTTTGTTTAGCAGATCGGAGTAGTCCAAGGGGATGGTGGTCTCTAAAACGAAGAGAGATGTTGCTCCAACGAGACAGTTATCCAGGAGGGATAAGTCTCGGCACTCCAGAGGGAGAATCATGTGAGACGGACTTCACATGTTGAGGAGGAGTACCTCACAAACAACAACTTCACGAAGCTCGATGGACTGAGCAAGCGGCGAGGAGTTGTCGCATGATCTCGCTCGAGAGAATGCATTGGTGGATGCATTGCGAGATCAAGTGGGGGAGCGACCTAAAGCAACTTATGAAGGTACACTTAGAGTCGATGTGGAGATCGGACTCAAGGGAGGGCTGACCCGTGAAATGGTGGGCGCGAGGGCCACCATCGACTCAATGCAAAAACGAGGAGCGGAGCAACTTGGGTGTAACTTGGCGAAGTACCCAAGTCGCCCGAAGGGAGCCCGCAGAGAAGTTGGAACATGGAGCAGAAGCACAGTGCTTTCCTTAGACAGAGGTCAAAGACATGAACTCTTGCAGAGGCAAGGGTAGGATCATGTTGTTCCATGGGTCCTTCATCCTGACGGAGCGGACTCATCTTGCATGGTGCCAAAGACGAAGGGAGCTTCGCGGCACATGCACCTTAACTCGGAAGAGCATTTGATGGAGGAACTAAGGCGACTCAACTTGCGGAGGCGAAGTTGGGTTCAGAAGGCCTTAGCACGGGGCAAGAGGACGCAGAGGCGGGTACTCTTGAAGAATATGCCACAGTGTTGCCATTTGAGTTGCTATGAAGGAAGCAGTGCGCAGCGGAGATTGTGCTGGTAGGGGCAGAGGCCCAGGATCCAGACAATGGTGCACAGATTACAGTGAAGTCGGTGGACTTCGAGAGCTATTAGGCGACGGACTGTCCTAGAGCGGTGCTTCATCTAGGTGTGACCCAGGAGTGGGTGGATGAAGGTCGATTGCCAGAGGAGCGAACAAAATCGAAGGTGGAAGGGACCCTGCGATGTATTGGCAGAGGCCACACATGAAGGGTTCACAATTCGAGTTTATTCCACAAGGATCAGAATGCAATGGAGATGTCACCAGGAGGCGACATGGTGCAGCGGATCGTGGTGGAACAGTTCGTGGCAATGCGATACACACAATCTGTCCCGTGAGGGATGAGATCATATGGAGGTATGATCGAGAGTTACTGGAAGCTCCACTTCGATGAACAACACGACGGCAAGAAGGGCTATGGATTCAAGGAGTGAAGGCCATGGTACCGCAGAGGCGGGTCTTCCGGGCGTGCATCGAATTTTGCATCGGATGAAAGCCTTGGTCATCAGCATATGGGGGCTGTGTTCCACCAAGGGAAAAGTTCGAATGCAAGTACCAGTGAGTTCCATGGGAGGGACTTGATCATACAGAGGTATGATCGAAGCAGCTGGAGAGTTGGACTGCTCCAGAGCTCATATTCGCTTAAGGGAGCCCGACAAGTCAGAGGACAAGGTCGAGTAAGCGAACGTTGCTACCAAGGAAGCTAAGGAGAACAGAATCAGTGCAAACTCTACAACGTGATGGCAGAGGCCATGCATGGGAGTTGCAGTCTGTCTTTCCATCGACCAAACAGACTGCTTAGAGAACACAGAGGTGTTGAAGCAGGGGGTCGAAAGGGGCGAGGAAGCGACGACGAGTCCAGAGGGACTTAGCTACCCAAAATCAAGCATCAGTTAGAATGGAAGTGAACTCAGAGGAGTGCCACGGAGACATCTCTACTGATTGTGAAGAAAAGGGATACAGAGGCGAGGCGACGGATAGTAGGGCCATGGGCATGGCAGCGCCATGGTACCGCAGAGGCGGGACTTCCGTGCAAGTCATTGATCCCTTGCTCTCATGGAGGGAGAGCGCTTGGTCGTGAAAGGGGCCGAGGAGGTGGAGCATGCAGAGGCAATCTCCAAGTACCGAGACAAGGCTGAAGGGCAGAGGCCAAGAAACTTCGTAAGACCGGTGTCAACAAGTTTCTCATCAAGATAGCCGTAAGTGAAGGACTTCGGGTCATGCAAGAGTGCACGACCAAGGAACGAAGTAGGCAGTACGCGGTGCTGTACCTTTGCTACTCAGTGGAGTAGGCGGCAGGGTTGATGGAGAAGACGGTACAATCCCAGAGGCGACCTCATCTATTAGAGAATTACTCCAAGTTGGGGTGAAAACTTCCTGCATTCCAGAAGTTCAATGGCTTTGAGAAGGTGAATCACAGTAGCTAACTCAACGCAAGGAGTGCAAACACTTCAAGTGCTTCAGAAGTGTGAGCAAAGAGCAGGCGAAGACCAGTAACCAGCTCGATGCATGAAGTACAACCTCGAGGAGGCGGGCGAAGTCAAAGTAACCTTTGCCTTCTCAACTCTTAAGAGAATGGGCGAAACCGAGTACCCCAGCTCTCTTATCTATCCAGCAGAGGAGCTCTGCACAAGTTCAAAGACCCTTCGAAGATAATGGAAGACAATAGTTGTCAAATCCTCACCAACGGTGTTCAGTGCTACTGAGAGTAGATCGTCCGCTTCATTTCCCAACGAAATGCCAATCGAAAGCGGAAGTGATGCGAACCTACTTGGATGTGACAACTAACTGAAAGAAGAGTCAATGAACAGATTTTGTGGAGGAAGGACCCAAAACTTCATAAGTTTGCGAGGCGATGCTTGTTAAAGCTCCAACAAGCATCCACCCAGTTCAAGCAGCATGTGGAAATTTTTCGAGACTGGCGCAGAAAAGATGGTCTTTTCCTTCATTTGGTGGATCCGTAAGAATCGACAAGGATCAACACAACTCAGCCAACCCCACACTAGAGTCAGAGTCATTGGCGAGTTGAAGCAGCATGGCGGATCAAAGGTTCGACTACTCAGAAACAGCAGCGGAGAGCAGCTGGGAGCCAGGAGGCGCATTGCAGCTGGAGCAGAAGATTGAAGACTAAGCAAAGGCGAAGAGTTGCAGTGTTCACAAAGGCTTCGACGAGGACGTCGAAGGGATAAGTGGGGGAGAATGTAACGGACAAACTTCTAAACAAGATGTTGGATGTAATGTTGATGTCTGTCCGTTGTCTTTTGGCATGTTCATGCCTTGTATAGCAGGTAGAGGGGCGGCCGAAGGCTTATAAGTCCCATTTTAGTTGGGTTGGTGGCCTCTTTAGGCTTGTAAATAAAGGTTGTGTCATGTGGACACGTGCGAGAGCTTTTCGGT
The DNA here is from genome assembly GCF_036884655.1 of Musa acuminata AAA Group. Lineage (NCBI taxonomy): Eukaryota > Viridiplantae > Streptophyta > Magnoliopsida > Zingiberales > Musaceae > Musa > Musa acuminata. The sequence goes on along the minus strand of NC_088353.1, from coordinate 4,224,887 downwards.
CTGTAATGGACCATTTTACCCTTTGTTGTGCCACTGTTCAGAGCTTGTAAAGTCTGTTTGTAATTTGCATTGTCTATGAAGTGTTTTTCGGACATGTTTGCTTGTGGATCCCGATTGAGGCGTTCTCTTTAACCCGTTCTCTCTTTTGTTGGTCCTAAGGGACAATGGGAGGCTTCGGGGAGGCTGACCTTTGCGGACGGACGCGCGAGGGTGCCGCACGCCTTAGGCAAAACCAGCTAAGGTCGTGACAGTGTAGCACACACATAGTGAACAGCTACTCGTTGTCCCCTCCGTACGAACAATATCATCATGATACAGTCGTCTCGGAAAGTTAGGGGATGCACCACGCGACGTCGATCCATGCAAGTCGATCGACGCTCTCACAAAAGCTTAAGTTGACCGCCCGAGAAGTCGATCGCAGTTAATTGACCTTGTACGGCCAACTCATCCTCACAGATATAAAAGCTAACCCTCTTTGATCATGAAGGTGGACACTCAACTCCCCCTAACTCTACAACACTGACTTGAACTTCGAAAGGGTCGAGTCGAGAAATCATTCTCTCAACCTCGACCTTTATATAACGAAGTAGTAGCAACCCCCAAGGGAGAACCGCGCTCAGGATACGATGCTTTGACCTAACCCGACCTGACGTCGACGTGACCATAGTGTCCGCGTGGGCAACCTTGCGCATCTGGGATTGGACTAAACCGTGACACTTCTCCGACGACACAAAGGTTCACCAACATATTCAAATTTCTTCAGCTACTGTTTGATGAACGAACTCAAGAACGGCAAAAAGGGTAAACAGAAGGCACTGAAGGAACTGTACCCCGTAGCACAATTGTCTTCTCATCTACAACCATTCATGGTGCCACGACCCTCACCCCCAGCATCACTTTCGAATGAAGTCCTGTGCTGCACAACAGCTCGTCAACCAGCTTCTTTCCACGTCTAAATCCCCTTTCTCGCCATGCATTTAATTCGCAGCAAATTTACTTCACCAAAGGAGGAAGTATGAGGCGTGGAAGGTCATAAATAAGATGTCGAACGGAGCAAGTATGCGTGGATGGCCAAGTGCGACATAACTCACTGTGGATGTCTTGGAGATGGCGACCCTAAGGCAGAGAATCTAGTGATGAGTATCCATGGCTCATCTTCCCCGGCAGTCTCAGGTCAAACCCGTTCTACGATGAGAGAGAAGGATGAGTGTCTTTTCGGTCACTGCTCTTAAGCGCATGCGGACGACGTGAAAGCTTACAAATAGCTTATCGAAGGCTTAGAAGACCTTGGACTCGAACTCGGTATGCTCCAGTTTGGATGTTGTCATCGTTGTGGGCTGCTGTTACTGTCCGCAATACTTCAGCTTCATGCTATTGTTTTATGCAAACCGAATCAGCATTCGTCTTATCCTTATCATCCATCCCAGCATTAAGCAAAAGACTGAAATTGAACAGTGTCGTTGCTTGGAACAATTGCTGGTGCACTAATTCCACATTGAAGAGCAAACTCCTCAAAATTTCACCATGAATTATGTTCCTCGAAAAATGAGAAAACCATTAGAAAATGTTTCAAATATTTAAGAAATTAGTCTTTTGTTCTTTTTGAAAAACAAAAAAAATCATATTTTCAGAAAGAAAATAGCTTTGCCTTCTCTTATATTCGAAATAATAAAAAAATATTGATCTCTTTTCTTCTCTAAGCAATCGAACAATTACTATACGTGAACGAGTATAGAATGAGCACTGATCGAAAACATAACTTATCGTTAAACAGTTCCTTCAGCACAGCTGAAACCGCTTAGTACCCATCGAATCGAAGCATATTGCATTATTTTAACGTTAAAGCTATAGTGGTTATAAGTATTATTACTTTGACAACGACGATTCGGCATCACAATCTTAAATATTTCCAGTCTCCATATGGTTGGAAAAGATTGGAGAGGAGAGCCGAGTCTACCGCCCTATCCGCATCAAACTGTGGGCAGCTCTCGTTATCATGTCTGCACTGATCTGGACTTCCAAGTTATTATTTGGCCCCCACGTTGTCCGTCCTTGGGTGGCTCCATGGCCAATAATGCAACCGAGTGACCCGCACAAGCGTACTGTATACGTGGAACGCGTCTATACGAGCCAAGGATGTGCGATGTGTGTCATGCTATGTTTTGGAAGCCACGACTCATCCTTATCGGAATCCCTTAATGTACGCCCTATAATAAAACACTTAATCCTTATCAACATCCTGAGATTGTTTTCGTATGGCTTCAAAAGACCGTCCTAACATCAAACTCCAACTGATTACGTTGGTTAGGTTGGAATTATGTATAATAGGACATTGCTCCTCCATCCAATCGATCATCGATTGATCCAAACCGACACAACCGCTTTTAGATTTAAAAGCTACTCTTATATGTATATGTATTTACAGTTACGGCCTTTCGCAATCCGAAGTAACAAATACAAGTAAGAAAACAGGGGGTTGGTCCTCCCACAGGGCTAGGAGATGCAGCGGAGCGAGTGCATGGAGGCGGCGGAGCCTATGGCGGGGTCGTCGAAGGCACGGTGGTGGTGGTCGCTCTCCACCAGGCCGTAGTCCATGAGGGGGCGGTGCTCCAGCTCCTCGTCGTGGTCCTCAACGAACTCGGGCACCTCCACCTCCCCTCTCCTCATGTGCTCCCAAAGGAACTCCAGGCGGCTCACGTACCGCAGCTTCCGGTACAACCTGTATCGCCACAGTGAGAGGATGTGATAAAGGAGGGAGAAATCTCAATTTAATAGCTCCAACAATAGAGATAAAATTTGGTCATGCGGCCATTTTTTCTCGGTAGATAGAATTAAGCATTCCAATTAAACCCCTAATTATTCGTTAATTAATAGAACGAGCCCTTATCCCGTTAACGACAATTCCGTTGGGTTGGAACTGATCGAAAACCGTTTTCCGCCGTGGAAGGAACGACTCGGTGCGCCAGGAGGAGCGGAACACGATCCCGGCGCAACGTTAACGGCAAGGTAGGCGTGACTCACCCGGCACTGAAGAGGAAGCGACCGAAGGTGGCGAAGAACAGGCGGGCCTGCAAGCCCGGGTGCACGAAGTAGACGGCGCGCAGCCCGTCGCGGACGGCGGCAGGGAGCGCCTCGTAGGCCGACCGCAGCGCCGCCACGCCGGGGAAGTTTTCGGACCGCTGCACGAGGGAGTGCATGTACACCACCACGAACGGCGCCCCGCCGATCTCCGGGAACACCCTCCTCTCCAGAAAACCCTGCAGCGCCTCCTCGCCGCCTCCACCCTGTCCCGCGCCCATCAATTCCCTCGCTGTCGCAGACGAATCCGGAATCAGAGACAGATCGAAAGACTCAAACAAGACGAACAAAAGGATGCGGATCAACCCTTCGTACCGGGAAAGAACTTGCCGACGATGCGGAGGATCTTGCGTCCCTTCTTGTCCCGGCCCTGGATCTTGAATGCCTCTTCCAGCAGCCTCTCGGCGCGATCGACGCTCATCATGTATTTGGTAGAATTCGTGAAACGAATATGCAAGGTAGGACGCTGTCCCGATTCTTGCTGAGGGGAGGGAGGGAAGAAACGGGGGGGTTGTTATATAGGAGGAGGCGGGCTGAGATGAGGGGGACGAGAACCTGATTTGGAAGAAGAATTTTGCAACGGAATATTCCGTATTGTAGCGGAGCGTGAGGTAGGACTGACGTGACACGGGCGGGTCGTCACGTGGAGGCTCACGTGGTCCGTTGGTTCCCATGTCTGGGTCGGCCCGGTGAGGTACGCAACGGGCAAAGCCACATAAATGGTTCTGAGAACCTGCCTTGCAATTGCATGACGCGATGGACCCAGCAGTGGGCTCGGCTCCATCAGTCCCGGACACGTGACGGTGGTAAAATGCTAGCCTTGGATGCCTACGAATAGTGGACCCCATGGGTGTGACCTTTGGGTCCCTTTCCTTTCCTTTCCTCTCCTCACCGAATCTTCATCTCTCTGTCGTGACTGCCCCTCACGTTTTTGTTGAAGTTATCCGCTTCCAAATCACGTAAATGTCAGATTAGGATTGGGTCCTCGTTATGAAGATATTTTAATAGGATAATCCAGCTTCCCTTACATTATTGGTGACATGTTTTCCATGACTACAAGTTTTGATTCCAACACTTTATAGCGATCAAAAATTATATAATGTTTTTATAAGTCTTCCAACTCAGAAACTAAAATTAATGTCTGACTAAATACGAGAGCATCAAGGTATTGAGAGCTCTTCTTTTTTTTCTTGGGTTCTTCCCATAGATACAGAAGATGGACCACAATATACGTCAGAGTGCTGTGTGCCGGCTTTTTGTCAGGAAATAAAGCCAATAATGTCAGCTTCGCGACAAAATATAACTTGATGTTGAAGATTGATGTTGTCGAGTGTGGGGAAATACTGTACGAGAAGGTGCGTCGGCTAACTTCAGACTCGTAAATTTAGTACGATTTGGGTGCTCTCGTTGCGTGAAAAGGAAGAGAAACTCATTGCAGTTGGGCTCTTCTAGTCTCATCGATGGCGATAAGTTTGCAGGTCAATAATTGCGAAGATAAAAAGAAAAAGCCAAGAGAGGCTTGTGAATGAATGGGGGGAGATTCGCCCAGCCATTGCCCGCAGGGCACGCACAGATGTTCGTTTGGAGGGTGGTGAGGAATCCAAAGTCCGGCGCCTCACGGTCGACGTCGGAGGTGTTGTCGGGAGGGAGGGAGAGATGTAATGTACAGTGTTGGAGACAGATCTGTCGCTTCTATCCACATGTGATCCCCTCCATCTGAGGGCGTGACGGTGTTGATTTCTCGGGTGGAAAGCTGGATGGAATTTTGGGTCTCGCGATGGGGAGTAGTGCAGCGTGTCATACTGTTGAGACTCTCGATTGGATCCAACCTCTACAGGAAACTATTTTAAGACGAAGAAGGCCGCCGACGGAGGAGATAATATTGATTTACCGAGCGCTGCCTCGTCTCACCACTTAGACCGCGTCAAATGGGATGGTGAGGGGTCCGAGGCTTGCACTTTGGACCAGCATCGTGATATGACTCGTTAGATCCACTAGGCTACGACAATAAAAATAAGATAGGGATTTTTAGTTAGTTACCTTAATATCTCGATCTTTATATATTTAAAAATTTATATTAATATTTTTATAATTACAAGATGAAATATCTAGATATATTTATTTTAATATTATCGATTCTACTAATAAAAATATAATATAATCTTAATGCTATAATCGGTGATGATGGACGATATCGATAGTGATGGATGACAACATCACTAACAGGTGTTATGGATGAAAAGAATGATGCTAAAAGATAAAGATCACTCAATATTTACATCGACACCGATGTAAATACACGATACAAATGTTGTGCAATGTCGCTCTACATCTTAAATGTAGAAGAGGATATATAATATCCTTAACAATAATATATTTTAAATTTTGTACTATTTTGATTTTTTATCTTATAAACTAATTTGTGGTGGGTGTTGAGTTATCATTGTGCAGATTAAAAAATGATCAAAATATTTACAAAAATCTCATACTTTACAAGGTAAATGAGGCCGACAGTATCCTAAAATGTGAGTGAATTCATTTATTTATTTATTTTTGGTCAATAAAATTGTTAAGTGATCATTGAGTCTACCCTTATCTTTAATGTCCTTTGTGTATGATCATTGAGTCCATTTGGGATATTATTTTTATACTTAATAAAATCATTTTTTATTTTTTATGTATCTTTTGATAGTGAATAGTGACGTTTTTACCAATGTGTTTGTCATTGTAATATTTTTCTCTATAGTATATATCTTATTAGGGTACATACAAAATTAGGATCTAAGCTGTCTTGAGTCTTGTCGGCTAAAGTTGTTTCGGTTTCATATATGTTAAGATAATGTCAACTAGCGATATGAGAAATGGAAGATCATTTGTTTTTCTTTGATATCTATGTTTTGCCCTAAACAAGTAATCTTCCATTACTTTCGTTAGCTAATTGAATCTTTTATCCCACCATCAGTCGTTTTGCATACGCCTTCATAAATTACGTGACTGCAATTTTGCCTATATCATTTAGCGAGAAAAAGCTTATCCTGTCCATGTAGAAAAAGCTTAACACGTTGCTCAGCGTCTTCTTACTCCGGGCGATCATCTCCTCGTCCTGCTCGAGGTCCAGCAGCGACGCGAACGCCAGATTGAAGATGAGCGCCGTGCCGGGCGGGTCGGAGTTCTAAGCCTTCATCTGCAGGCACTGCTCGATCGACACCCTCTCTAGGGTACCCGAGCCTAGAAGGTCATTGTTACCTTGATCCGTGTCCTTCTTCCTCGCCAAGTGTCACCAAATGTCTCTCGAATCTGCACTCAGAACAAGCATCATTCGGCACGAGTATATGTTGAATTCGGTAGTGCACGGAGCAACTGTGGTGATTGTAAAGAAAGGGAGAGAGAGAACAACCCCTCCCTTCTCAATCAAATAGTAATAACAAGGTACTGAAGTAGCTGTGCCAAGAATTCCAAGGAGGTTTAGCGATTCATGTCCACTTCCATGAGCACGTAGCAATACTCATTCTTTCTTTTCAAGAAAGAAGAAAGCTTTAATTACAGAGGATAAATTCTACAAAATGACATGTGAGAGTCAACAGTCGAAATGGAAAGTAAATGTGAAGGAAAGAATGGGCAGCTCTATCAGAAAGGTCATCAGCCCAATCTGACACCACCGAGGTCCCTTTCTCTGAAATGCTGCTCTTCCTCGGTTTCAAGCAGGACGCAGTAATAGAACTTGTGACGACTAAATCGAGGAACGAATGGTAGGAAATGACACGGAACAAAGGGGAAGAAGAAAAAGGTGTTCATCTTGCAACAATAGCAAGCAAATACGAGACGAATATATATCCTTTCCCCAGACGGCAAGGAACTCGGAAAGTTTGTGTACAGAATAGAACAACTGTGTCAGCCAAAGTTGGGTTAAGACATTAATGCAGATGTTGAAGCAAGCAAGCCTTATAGCACCGTTTGTGCAACATAAGAACAGGGGGGCAAGTCTTCAATCTCATACTGATAAGAACAAGAACAGCCCATTGTGTTTAAGCAAACCTCGAGCGCACCGAAACCAACTCTTCAACGCACGATAGAGCTTACGTTACGTACGTTATTCATCTCTTCTGCCCTAATGTTCTCCGGACAAAGAAAACAGATATGCAAGAAACGTACATCAACCATTCTGGCGAGCCATTTGCCATTGCACTCCTCATAAGAGCCTCGTGTCCACCACACTACTTGCTTAATGCTTTATTTATTTATTTATTTTACATTTTTATAATGAAAAGGGAGTGACATTCCGCATTTATTTCGAAAAATAAAAAAAGAAATAAAACACAACCTAAAGGATAGAAAATACAAAAGCTTACTCCTTGGATCTGATATCTCACTGGAGGAGTCTCTTCCCCTTTTCTTCTGAAAACTAGCACTTCTTCTTGAATCTTTTACCAGACTCCACAATCAGATCAATACTACAAACCCAACCCAACGCATGCATGCAATATGTGTGCTTGCTATTTCGGCAGAGACTTCGAGTGATGAGATATAGTCGCTGGATTTATGAACATGAGATTGTCATGAGTGCATCAAATGACAATTAAAAGCAAAGAACAATCTTTGCCCGGCATCTACGCACATAAAGATGCCATCTCCATCACATATATCAGGCTTGTTTTGATCTTCCTTTGTGCGTATATATGCATGGTGATGTATCTTTATGGCATGCAAAAGAAGAAATGTATGCCTTGTATGTCAGATAACAAGAACAAGGAGTTAATATATACAAGTACCTGAGTGGAAGAGTTGCATGCAGGCTGAATACTGATTCTGCAACAGGTTTAAGAACGAAAAGTTACTAAGATATTGGCGCGGCTCAATCAGAATGCAGTGCATGTCGTCTTTTGCTTAGCCGTGCATGGTGGTGCTTTCTGATCGAGCCGGGCCAACATCATAGTGACTGTTTCATGGTTGATTCTTCTCCTTTCTTCCAAACTCTGTTAGCGAGGGAGAGAGACGCTGCATTCTCCTTTCAAGTAAGGAGGAAGAGAAGATGAAGAGGGGAAAGCGAGGTGGGTAGGCGAGGAAGGAAATGTGGTGGAATTTAAGGAGGTCGATGGCGGTGGCAAAAGCATTTAAAACGCCCGACTGCCAAAGGAGAGAGACAGTCTGCAGCATTAATTGTAAACCACCTCCTCAAAATATTCTCTCCTTCCTCTTTCTCTCACCGAGATATAAATGACCAGCGAACGTAGAGAGAGAGAGAGAGAGAGAGAGAGAGAGAGAGAGACGGTTATGAACACGTATGTGTACATAACCGAGAGTATAATGAATTGATTCAGAATGACGTATGTGTACATGTAGCAGAGGCTATCTACACACCATGCATGAACTGCAACCTTCAGGTTGTCTTCTCTGTGCATTCTGCAATAACGTCACATGTCAGAGCCGATGGTTCACTCACCGTCAACCTAGCCTCGTCAAATGGTTAGGTACAGTGTTTTCTTTGGTAATGAGAGATTGGGATGACGTGAAAGTCGATGAGATTTCTGTTCTTTGCGAGTGTTTGTCGTATGAAACGAGGGTGCGGAGTAAACGAGGGCATGACTCCACAAAGAGCAGTAAATGAAGGAATCTTTGTCTGAGCAACGATATAATAGCAGGCATCTTTCTACATAAATGCGCTACCGTCTCATCACGCAACCGCCATTGAAGTCTACCCTCCCTCTCACCACTCTCCCTCTCCATTGTCGCATCAGATATAACTACAGAATTCTATGCCTGCTGAGACATACTATACTTAGGATTTGTGGGTTCACCGACCTTGACTTCAGAGACATCACAGGTCTCATCTTTCCAAACTAAGAAACAGATGTGTTCATGGAAATTGATTCAGGATCCGATACCTTATAATAATTATCTCCACTTTCCAGCTCATCTGTTGAATATTCTATTTTGTTCGACTTCAGAGTGCACGTCAAGCTGAAAGAAGACTCCACAAGAGGTCCAGCATCAATAATTCTATGCTGCATGCTTGCACTTGTTGATGCAGGTGGAATCATCGGCCTTTTGTTTCGCAGTACACTGGTGCAAATCTTCAGTTGGAGATGTGAAGTCAAAAGAAACTTGCAACAAAATATTTGTTCACTGATGAAATCGTTGACTTATGCACTGCCACCAATTCAACTCTGTCCCACAATCCTCTGCACAAAACTTAATCTGAGAAATAGATGACTTTCTTTTGGGGTAAAAAAATAGGTCATATCTGAAGCTGTGATATGAACTCACACATTTCGATGGATACCTCTCACAGAATCAACAAGGTTTCTCTCGGTGAAACGAGGACTTCCCAAAATGCATTCCAGATCATCGTCACATGAAATAAAACATATGCTGAGCATCTTAGCTTATTTATTAATGCAAGTAATTCTCCAAGGTTATTTGAACGTATTGTTCTGCAATGATCGAGTGAAGCTCATGTTTTATATTACATAAAACGTAGCTAGTTAGTCTCATATCCAAGCTTACCCTATTTTTCTAGTCCAGAATCTATTTCAAGTTGCCTGCTCCATATGATCCTTTAGTGCAAGATAAGTGGAGAAGCTATTGTTTGTACTAGTTTTATTTGTTCTTATAGTTTCTCTTTTCTGACTTAACCCTAATGGATTATACCTTTTCGGTGTTATTTGATTGATTTCATGGTTGTGGGGTTCTAGCTCATCCGAACTACATATATATCAGAGACAGAATCTAAAAGCTAAGTTGCCATGGGAACCATATCTATCTTTATATGAGCAAAGATACGCGGGCTGTTTCCACCTAGCAAGAAAATGCGAACTCCTTTATCTTTTTGGATAGCAAGCGCAGTCCACAGTCACAGTGTTTTACGAACCAGAAAGAAGAGCACTCCCAATCACCAACTTATTCCATCCCCTTTAATATGATGGGCAAGTTGCTAATAAGATGGTTTTGTTCGTCTTTACCATTCTCGTGCACTCCCATCTTTGGTGGTGCATGGAGCAACTTCAATCTCAGGACAAAAACTCAATTGGCTGAACATAGAACACGAGGTTTCAAATTTCCATACAATTATAAGTGTTCCAACTTGTAGCACAAGTTCTTGAAAGAACATGACAAGAAAAGCTGTTCATGCTTGCAGTAATCAGTCTATACAAAAAATGCTTATGAAAAGGAGGGCAGAAACCAAATAAGATTGGACCATGAAGCACATGCAAGACATTAGTTTCCTTCCCCTTAGCCTAAATAATACAGCCAGATCAAGAGAGAGACAGACGTCTGATGCGATAAGGAAATATGCCGTGTCGCCGTGATCTTTCCTATCCTACGTCGTTCTGCGTCATCAAGACTTGCCATACTTGCGCCAGCAGAGAAGCATCACCACGCATCTCCGCAGGATGTAGAGCCTGAACCTCATCTCCTTCGTCACCGCGAGGCAGCCAACCTTCTCCGACACCGCGTGCTCGTCCCACCCTCTGCTTACTGCCCTCCTCGGCCTCATCGATGCGCGATGACCCCTACGACGATGAAAGAGAGGGAGCGGGAGGGAAGAGCGCATGAGGAGGCGACTTCCTTTCCTCTCTTTGCTTTCGTCTTGCGTTTGCGACGGGCGAGGAAGAGAGGCGACCTCACGTTATAACTGCTCACTTCCCGGACAATGGACGGTCATGATCGGATCTAGAATTCCATGAGTCCCTGGATCACGTGACACGCGTCTTGACTGGTCGGTAGAGGAAGCCGGGCGACATGGCGGATAGAGACCACCACAAAAGAAAAGAGCTTTCGTCACCTATTAACGTTTGACTCGCGAACGTACCTGCCTTGTGATCGGCTTGTTTTCGGACCCACATGAGGGCTCCATGGAGTACCGGAAAGGTAATCTTGTTGAGTAAGTAGAAATGAGATGCCACGAGGCGAAAGGACGAGCGAGAATTGCTGACGTTGCTTATCCGAAGTCGCCTCAAATTTGGATCGGGTCGGATCCGGATCCGATAATATTGTGAAACTGAACCCGATCCACAATCTGGTTCGATGAATACTTTCGTGAAGCTAACATATTAAGATGATCTGCACACAAGTACTGCGAACACAAAGAATTCAATTTTGGCGAGAAGGTTTGCCATCTCAAATCAACTTAATCATATCATTATTTTTGGGGTTCAAAAACAGGTACGAAATGCTTCACTGATGCTCCAATGCAAACCAACCATCCACACAACTTTTTTTGTACAGATGATAAAGCAGAAGGCTAAAAGCTCATAGCAAATCATACATACATGAAACTATCGACATACATGACAGGGCGACAAGGAGCATATTACATAGAGTGGTAGATTTGTTTCCTTCATCATGTTCAGTATCCAAAGAAAAGCGATCAGCTTTTGCCTTGTGAGAGAACTCCTCAGAGGTCTTACAACTGAGTATTTTCCTCAGTTCATCCTTCAAGTATCAACTGATCGATCATCTTCTTGCAGCTTCCAGTTTCTTACATGCTAGAGACCACAGAATTGAGAATAGGAACACGAGCTGAACGGGAATTTACATTCTTGAGAACATGTACTGTACATGTATTGCACCGTTACACTTTCTGATACGGTATCGTCGTAGTTGACATCATTGTAATGCTCAATGTGAAGGCTAAGAGCTGAAGGAGAAAAAATGATGAGTGACAGTTTTTTACCGAAAGTTTTAGGGACTAACAACATTAAAGTTACTTACCGATGCAAACCCAGCACACATGATACTGAAACCTTTGAAGGTAAATGGCGCGTTTTCTGACAGGAACAGAGCTGCATGAAAGCAGGTGGCATTTTTAAGTTGATGCTAAACACATGAAGCTAATAGCATCACCAATTAGCTACCTGTGAGAGGGGTGAAGGCTAGTGGAGAAAGAATACTAGCAAATGAAGCTATGCCAGTAATACATCCTTGAGCCATACCCTGAAATGAACACACATATTAAAGAAAACAAAATAAATGCATGCTATTAAAGTCTTTGGGCTGTGAAGAAATTCTAGCTGTAGAAGGCTTCATCACCAATCAGGGTCCCAGATAATTAACATACAGGACTAAGCTGTGTTCTTCTATCAATTATGATATGGGCCAGCCTTGGCATCACATGAACTAAAGTTCCTCTTTTGCAACCTGAATGAGCAGAGTTTGAATCATAGAAACAGCCACATGGCCTGCAATGGTAAGGTTGCATAAGATTTGACTTCTCTCCTCAGATCCTATCATCGGTGGAAGTCTTTGTGCACTGAACTGACCCTTTTCTTTTACTTAAAGATGTGGCAAATTGCCTTAGTGTTTGTTCAAGATAACACTGAATCAGTTGACCATGTGGTTGGAGCTCAAAATGGCACATAGTAAAATAGTCTTTCAATGTAATAGACACTGAAAGGATTATAGGCGATATTAATGGTGAAGCCTTTTTCACAAGCCAGCTAAAACATTCCAGTTGATTTAATAGCAGCATACGAGATGTGAAATCAAACAACACTAGTAAATGTTCATATCAAGATTGCAATACAGTTATAAAATTGAAATTTTTTGTTCAGAAATCAAGCAAGTCCTTTATAATGAAAATTCAGCATCAACAAACTTACTAGTACCTGTTCATTGGATCTGACTTTTTTGGATACAATGCTCCTAATCTGCATTAGCATTGAGAAGTTCAATATAAACAGCCATATTGTTTGTGACTAAGAGTAACATATCAATGCAAAGGAAACTACTTACACATGGGTGAATAAAAACACCCAAAATTACAAATGTGGAAGCAAAATAAGGGACCTGCAAGATAACCTTGGTAAGCTTCATCCCAAAAGAAAAACAATAATTGCTCCTTTATAAATTCATCAATAATGCCGACACTTAAATTTCAGTTCTCTCATCGCAACAGTTCATTTAGCTTAATGATTTAATTTATTGAGATAACAGAATGGGTAAAAGTTTATCAGGCAAATATTGGGAAGGAACATTCACATGTTTGTGAAATAGTATATGAACTAGTTTAAATGACTGTTACTTATGAAATAATAACTTTGTCATAATCTTCCTCTTAATTGCATCTCTTGTGATCCATGCTAGTTTAATTGTTGGGTGTACTCTTAAACATTCACATGTTTGTGAAGTTGAAAATTGATATTAAGCATTCACGGACACTAAAATTACCTGATGAACCGATTTGTAACTTATGAGCATCGTATCTCGAGATTTAGTTGACATAAATATCCTTGAAAAAGTGTGTTAAAATCTTATATGTGTGTGTGTGTATACAGACTTAGAGGAGGAATGATGGCAGTGTAGAATCTGGAGGCAGCGAACCTACAAAGAAATGACTTTAATAGAAAAATAGAGATTTAAAGTATATTAAATTGGAATATATATGTATAGGAGTGTGTGTGTGTGTGTGTGTGTGTGTGTTTTGATCTACACTTGAGGGATGATGAGAGTGTTGAAAGAGCTAAGTACCCAATACGACCATGCAATGCTGTAAAGGAAGATCTGCAAAATTTGGAGAAGAATTCAGATAGTAAAAACATTGCAGTAATAGATTAACCAATAAGTATTAGTAAATGAAATTATAGTGAGTCCCAATTACATGTGCGCAGCTTGCCAAGAGGCCTACATTTAACAGTCTCTCCTCGCCTATAGCAGGTGCTAGTGAGGGCATCAAAAGTAGCTGCAAAAAATGCCATTCTTAAGAAATATATCCATTTACAAAAATTGTCATTTACATAATGCATTGCTCAGACCTGTGAAAAGGCTCCTGCACCACCAGCAATAAGCAGCAAATCAGCAAACTGGTCTTTGTTGAAGTGGAACTGTGCTTTTAGATAGTACTATTGAATACAGAATTAAGTAAGTAAAAAACCTAGTGATGTCCTCAGAAAAGCTAGACTTCAAACTAAAGATTGAACTAGAAAGATTATAACCTAGATTTGAATGTGAAAATAACAAGTTGTTCAAGTATCAACTCTGTTTTGGTTCATTGTTTCATTATAGCATGAAATGTGCTTTTCCTCCTGTAAGATATCTGGAGATTCCATCCATACAGAAAATGCCACAGCAAGCGGAGAAAATTAACATTGTATTATGATTTGGGGAAGGGCCATTAGTTTATGAACAGTGCAGCATTCACACAGTATCTATGCCATTATTCAGATTTAGAGGTAGTTAAGTTAATTATCAGAAAAGCAATTTGTAATTAGTCCAAGGAGAATTGGAGGAGTAATGATACCAATAGTGCAGATTGAAAGCCACTGTCAGCAAGGCTGTTGAAAAACACAACAATTGCAGCTCTTGTTAAGGTCAAACTGCATGGCAAGCAGTCAAAGTATGAGGTCTCTTCAGCAGTAATGATACATTAACTAAGTTTGCAGAAATTTCATTGATATTCAACTCAATCGACAACTACTTCACTAAAATTGTTTATTTGAGAAGTCATCATTTTATTCTCATTTAGTACTATCAAGTTGCTACTTGAGCTTGAAAGTTTGTTCAAGATACTCAATAAAAACCAAAATAACACAGAAGAACAGGGAAGATAATGGTTTGCTGGTTTTCCAACCAACACAACCTTTACGTTATCAAGAAAATTTCTTGTCAGCAAATTTAAATTTTTGATGATTTAATCGAAATATTGGCCAAGCAAATCCACATATCTGTTCACTCACCTGTTCCTCAGGAGGGAGATCATGTCACCCAGAGACGGGACCTTCTTCTTAAGGGTCGGCAAACTCGGGCACGACTCGCCATCAGTTGCAGGGGAGCAGAAGGGGCGGGTGGACTCCTCGTCCATGAGAGCAGCTCCGCCGTCGGTTTCCTCCAAGAAGACCCTCATGTAGACCGCTGCGAGCGCCGCCACGGAGGCCGAGACCTGGACACAAGAGGGAGGTTAAATAAAACAGACGATAGAGTAAGAGAGGGACGGAGAGGCAGAGACCTGAAAGGTGTGGGAGGTGGGGAGGAAACGAGCAGCAACGGTGCCGGAGACGAAACCCGCGGCGGATACCCCGGAGAGCACGCCGAAGGCCGACGCCCGCCTCCGCTCGCAGACTTTATCCGCCTTCGTGGAGCGCAGCAGAACAAGTCTCAGCAGCAAGCAAAGCAGGGCTCGGCTTCGAGCCATGAATGGGACCATTAGCGAAGTAATACAGCTTGTGTGACGCACCACATAAGCAAGGGAGAGGCATTGCATGCTGCCGTCGGAGAACATGCCGCTGACCATCTTGATCACGAAGTAGGCGTACAAGTGCGTTCTCGACCGGCCGCAAGCCAACACAACTGCGATCAATGCGTGTCACAACAGCCGTTAACATTAGATCCATCTGCTCGTGACAATAACGGCGATTTTGAATCGAGTGGGTTCGACGATTGCGCCCCAATTCCATATCCCAAAGAGGAAAGTGACGTCACCTTCCGCTCACATGGTAGTGCGTCGTTCTTATATACAGACAGGGTGAGTCGCCCTGTTATACTGCATGGTTTGACGCATCGGTCTACGAACAGCCACATCAGCCCTAAAATTTACGGGAGTTGATTTTTTCTTATATTTTATGATTTTTATGTTGTATTGCTACCGTAACTATAAAAATATTATCAATATTTTACATATATATCTCTTCACATATTAAGATTATCAACAAATTACATATGTATTTTAAGTTTTATATTTTTAAAAGTAACGGTGACAACTTTATATTTACGAAAGTGAAACATCAAACAAACTTTTTTCTTGATTCTTAAGATAAAAATTTTAATATTATATTTTTATAATTATATGAATCTTAATATAATTTTTAAAATATAAAAATTAAAATACTAAAGATAACTAATGCCTGTGAAGTTTACCCCACGTGAGTTGTGTGGCTCAGGAACTATTCAGGGCTGCTAATTGATAAAGCTTAACGAATTGATTAACAATTAAAGGAGTGCAACACATCTGATCGTTTACTTTAGAAGCTTTAAACGAAGCAATGGCAGAATGGGAGTGGGATGCATGTAGACGAATCAATGAAAGCTGAAGTGAGTGCGTAGCCACCATTCTGAGCATGTTTAGTTGTCTATTGCAGACAAGAAGAAGGAGCAAGGATTAAAGATTTTACACATGAAGAACAAAAAAGAAGGAAAAGGAGGAAGAGAAAGAGAAGGCACGCATGGCCCAGCTTCCCTGGGAAGTAGGCTCCATATGTGTTTGTGGCAGATCATCACGATCCCGACTTTGTCGATTCGGATTGCAGAAATAGCACATCCCGGTAGAAGTGCAAGGGGCAAGAGATGGTGGCTGGTCCATTGTTTATTGAAGCATATGAAGGAGCAGGGGTGGAGTGAATGGGTTTTGGTACCCAAGTGGCCCATCTTCCTCTTCTCTCTTTTCTTTTCTCTCGTCCTTGAGTCTTCTTTTGTAGGACTGGAATCTGTGCGGATTGGTGAACGGTGGAAGGCATGGTTAGCTCTCGGTGCCTTCCACCTCTGCTTGGGAAGGATGGTGGTAAGGTGAATTCGTTAGGTTGAAGATAGTGATCAGCGAGATACGGTGCACTTTCCACCTTGACACATCAATATCTAACACCTACTTCCATTTCCCATTTATCTAGCAAGTCCTCTCGTTCTATATCCGGAAACTTTCGACAGAAAGAATTCCAAGTGTGATTTTGGAGACATCCATGTATCGATTTAGTGAAAAATAGAGTCGATGATCGGTCGAAAACTCATGAATTTGAGTTCTGTAGAAAGAAAGTATCGAAGAAGAAACTGATAGCAGTGAACCCATTCCAAACTCGATTCAAGAGTTATCAGTGAAGGAACAGGAAGAAACTGAGAGCAGTTTATGAGATAGGTGAACGTACCCAATGGAACAATTGCAGAGGTCATCGGCAGGGTAAGCAGAGCCTTTCGACCATATTTGTCCGAGAGATTGCCAACCAGAGGAGTCACAACAAGAGTTCCCAGTCCTGTGATCTGCAAGAAATGGGTTGAAGAAAGTCGATTAGGTGCTTCGACCACCGGTCACAAAAGCATCACATAGCAGTGAAGACACTGTATGATTTTAATCTCAAAAGGGGGTCGAAGACCAAAATCATGTTTCACGCTCTGGCGAGTGCTTTACTGCCAAGCATAGAACAAAGTGCTCTCTCCACCAATCGACTGTGTTAAAAATAATTAGTGTCTTTGATAGAGACACAGCAATGGAGTTACTCAAAGAGAGGTAAAGACAGTGGAGACACGCAATGCAGCAAGGAAGCAAACAGAATCTCCCGGCTTAACTGAGTCGCAGACCCAACCCCACCTTTTCCGGGCAGCGAACAGATTCCACGAAACACGACCGAGGAAGAACGTTAAAGATAAGAATGCTTTAACGGAAGACAGAGGAGCCACCATACGGACTGTAATCTCCGGTGAGAAGGACATGCATATGGCTCTCAGGGGAAGACAACAAAGTTTTTGGATGCATATTATCTGTCGTCACTCACTGCTTGGTGTCGGGACCCCAATATTAACGGAAACAAAACAAGGCTCTGTTTCTATCAGCTCCATTTCATTTTTCTTATGACAGAGACAACTTCCAAGTAGCTGCACTTCACAAAACGATAAGAAATTAAAGGAGAAGAAAACGGAGCATCCAATTCCACACTTTAACGGTAAGCATAGAGAGGAAGAGAGAATGTTACTCGTCGGAAGAGAGAAGAGAAGAAAGAGTAACGGCGAACGGAGCTTACGGCCTGGTTGATGCCGCTGAGGTAGATGGCGAGCGAGCACTGATCCCGGCCGGGGCACAGCGCCTCGATGGTGACGTCGGTGATGGCGGGGATCACCATGAACGCAGAGAAGTGGAAGAGGAAGGCGCAGGCGAACAGGTGGAGCAGGTCCCCGAGGTCCTTCATTTCCTGGCGATCTCTGTTCCTCTCACCCACTTTCTCTTCCAACACCGGATGCTTGAGATGGTAAACTTCTCAAGGAGGAGGAGCAGAAGCTTCTCCACACAATATAGCAGAAAGACAGGAGGTACAGACGGAGGAAGACATTACTTTTAAGCAAGGAATGGAGTGTTGCGGTTCTCGCTTTTACTTCGGGAGTTGGTCGAGTTGAGTGGGCGTCAGTGGAGACGCTTCTGGTGTTGGTGGCGAGTCCTCGTCTAACCTTTTGGGCACAAGAGCTCTGCGATTTGCTTATCATCAATGATGCTGATGCTCGAAGCGTGTACCTCCGCATCACGACGCAGCGCAACCTTTTGGATTGGCATAGGATGCGGACTGTTCAGCGCTTATCTTAAAGAGAGACGTCGAGACGATCCTAACCGTCCGAGCGTAAAGGAATCCAAAGAGCATGTTCTTGGCCATGCTTTAGAAGTCGTGCACAGGCTATTCTTGTGGGGATTTACACTACTGTGATATGTGGTCTCTTTGTGTTGGTCAAATGAGTCACAAAGGGAATTGAGTGTCGAATTGGACTATAAATGATCAGGAATCTAAACGTAGAGTAGCCCATGAGAGAATACAGGCTTGGAGAAGACGGAGAAATGAAACACAAACTTCAATCCTCCTCTGGGATGCTTCTGAGAGCAGGCAGCCACCCACGCCCGCCCTTTCGGCTCTCAGCTCTCTTCATGTGCCGCCTGCGGAGCACATGCAGCGACTGCTCAAAGCTCTGCTGCGGCGGTGATCGCGGTGGCTCAGCGACGCGACCATCGGCCGGAGTTCTTGCTTGCTCACTACAATATTCAAGCGAACTGCTCCATCACCTTCTTCAGCGGAGAGAACTCTCCCACCGTGAAGCTCCTCCACGGCCTCTTCTGCAGAAGCACTTCCAGAGAGCTTTGTGACCTCGGGCTCCATTTCCATCTCTGCTTCTGGCGAAGGAGACTTCTCCGGGCTATATGGAGGCGGAGCGTGCTGCTACATCTTTGTTTAGGTGGCAAACAAAGAAATCAAATGTCTTATTCTGATGCAATGTAATTGATGTTGCAATGAGAAAACATGCAAAGTGGTCTGACCTCACGCAGCAGAGCCGAATTATTGGCTTCGGTGAAATTTGCGAGCCAACAGATGTCAGATGGATCGGTCTCGTTTCTAACCAAGAGGTGTTGCTCGACAGGTCCATACTATTCATTTCCTTGATCTCAGGTAGCACAACAAGGAGGCTTGTGGCTACTTGACCGTCGTGAGGGGCCAAAGATGATTCCATGGTGCACGCCACCTGCTCCATCACATGGGGGAAGCAACAGTTGCGGGGAGTAGCAGCCCCTACCCACAGTGGAGAGAGGCCCCATGGCGTGTTGATGAGGTTCTCATGTTCCCTGTGGTTTCGGGAATTGGAACTGATATGGGAACCCACCTGAGATATGTTCTGTTGACTTCTGACGAAACCTATGTTTCTTACAGTATCCCGACCTTGGATTCTGACTTCCCATATATCAAATACATCGTGCCATTTGAGTTCTTCCGAGGGGATAGGACACAGTTTGGCAACCTACCCTCTACCAACCGATCACAGTCATATCAGCATAAAGATCAATATAGCAGATCACGTCGGCATCATGCCGCTCGAGTATGATGCCACCCTATAAGGATCGGGACGACACCGCTCGAGTACCGCGTCGCCCATAAAGATCGGAACGATATCGACCGGGTACAACATCGCCCTGCAAAGATCGGGACGACATCGTTCGAGTACCGCATCGGCCCGCAAAGATCGGGACGACGCCGATCGAGCACATCATTGCTCCGCAAACATCGAAACGACACCGATCGAGTACGATACCGCTGTTCGACACCATAACATGAAGGGTGCCTAATATCCGGGCGAGAAGTAAGCTCGCCGCTTGATGGGTCGACAGCTATGAATATGTCAAGTACTACTAGTCCCCAAGCACAGGGTATAAAAATTCATCGCCGGGCCGACGTTAGGAGTGGTTTTTTCCCCTTTTGAACTCATTTTTCACTAAGTTCTAACAAAATATTTGGAATGATCGAGTCGGAAAATCCCCCTCCCGACCTTGACCTGTGTACAGAAACCGATAATAAGGAAGGAGAGGATCGATTAAAGGGGAACCCCACGCCCCGGAAGCAAGGCTCAGAGCTCAACCCAATCGGACACCGACTTCCCCCACCCAAGTATTGACTCGGTTGACCTTGCGCATCTGGGATTGGACTGAACCATATCGACTCCTCAGCCACAGTGTACAGGTTCACTAACACGAGGTATAAGAAACTATCTAATAATATGATTCTCAAGCACCACAATCTGACATGTAGAATACTTAAATACGATTCTTACGAGACTAACAACACGATAAATAAATAAATAAAATCCTTTTCCGAGAGCTTAATTCTAACAGATATCTCTTTTTTGATATCCGAGCAGGTCGCAAGTGTCCAACTGTTACAAGCATCTTTAGCACCTTAAAGATCAGCTATAGGAGATCGAAATCCAAGTCGATCGATCGGAGGTTGCTGTCTCAAAAAAACTCGATCATTATCTCTATTTATTACCTTGGAGGTTGGTTTCGACTCACTCAAAACTGCTGGGATGTATGTTAGTAAATTTGTTTTATATGAACGATGAAAGGTTCAAATCATGAGGGTTAAATGTGGTATGATTGATTATTGAAATTTCTTGAAAAACACAATTGGGTTTGGTGGCTTTTCCAAAAATCTTAAAAAAAATTAGATTCGGTTTTTCCAAAACTTATAGGATTTAGTACTTCCACTATCATTTTTCTTTATTCTTAGTTTTTTTATGTTCCTATTAATCTCGAGCCTATCTTTTTTTAATATTGGCATGATATATAAGTATGGTATTTGTTAGCGAACAAATATATTGTAGCTGATGAGTCAGCATGGCTAGGTCCATGGGTCGATGTTGGGAGTTTCCTGTAGAGTAAACTGGATGATGAAGTGGCCACGCCCTCGGGAAGGAGTGCTGGTTGGCGTTGGTCGGGATCTGGGCCGATTGATAGCTCTCCGTTGTGCAGTGGATGGCGTCTCCCGGGTTGAGACGCTTGCGCGCTCGCGAGTGGTCGTTTGCCTGCAAAAAATGGCCCTCGTCAGGTCATCCCCGGCGAGGCCCCTCCGACGAGCAAGTCAGTCTGGGGTGGATAGTTTTTTTTGTCCACCTTTTTTGGCCAGATTGTCACGACCTTAGCTGGTTTTGCCTAAGGCGTGCGGCACCCTCGCGCGTCCGTCCGCAAAGGTCAGCCTCCCCGAAGCCTCCCATTGTCCCTTAAGACCAACAAAAGAGAGAACGGGTTAAAGAGAACGCCTCAATCGGGATCCACAAGCAAACATGTCCGAAAAACACTTCATAGACAATGCAAATTACAAACAGACTTTACAAGCTCTGAATAGTTGCACAACAAAGGGTAAAATGGTCCATTACAGACCGAAAAGATCTCACACGTGTCTACATTCACAACCTTTATTTACAAGCCTAAAGATGCCACCAACCCAACTAACATGGGACTATTTAGCCTTCGGCCGCCCCTCTACCTGCTGTACAAGGCATGAACATGCCAAAAGACAACGGACAGACATAAGCATTACATCCAACATCTTGTTTAGAAGTTTGTTCGTTACATTCTCCCCCACTTATCCCTTCGACGTCCTCGTCGAAGCCTTTGTGAACACTGCAACTCTTCGCTTTTGCTGAGTCTTCAATCTTCTGCTCCAGCTGCAATGCGCCTCCTGGCTCCCAGCTGCTCTCCGCTGCTGTTTCTGAGTAGTCGAACCTTTGATCCGCCATGCTGCTTCAACTCACCAATGACTCTGACTCTGGTGTGGGGTTGGCTGAGTTGTGTTGATCCTTGTTGATTCCTACGGATCCGCCAAATGAAGGAAAAGACCATTCTTACTGCGCCAGTCTCTTAAAAATTCCTAATGCTGCTTGAACTGGGTGGATGCTTGTTGGAGCTTTAACGAGCATCGTCTCGCAAACTTCTGAAGCTTTGGGTCCTTCCTCTACAAAATCTGCTCATTGACTCTTCTTTTAGTTAGTTGTCACACGAAGTAGGTTCGCATCACTTCCGCTTTCGATTGGCATTTCGTTGGGAAATGAAGCGGACAATCTACTCTCAGTAGCACTGATCACCGTTGGTGAGGATTTGACAACTATTGTCTTCCATTATCTTCGAAGGGTCTTTGAACTTGTGCAGAGCTTCGCTGCTGGATAGATAAGAGAACTGGGGTACTTGGTTTCGCCCATTCTCTTAAGAGTTGAGAAGGCAAAGGTTACTTTGACTTCGCCCGCCTCCTCGAGGTTGTACTTCATGCATCGAGCTGGTTACTGGTCTTCGCCTGCTCTTTGCTCACACTTCTGAAGCACTTGAAGTGTTTGCACTCCTTGCATTGAGTTAGCTACTGTGATTCACCTTCTCAATGCCATCGAACTTCTGGAATGCGGGAAGTTTACACCCCAACTTGGAGTAATTCTCTGATAGATGAGGTCGCCTCTGGGATTGTACCGTCTTCTCAATCAACCCTGCCGCCTACTCCACTGAGTAGCAAAGGTACAACACCGCGTACTGCCTGCTTCGTTCCTTGGTCGTGCACTCTTGCATGACCCGAAGTCCTTCACTTACGGCTATCTTGATGAGAAACTTGTTGACACCGGTCTTACGAAGTTTCTTGGCCTCTGCCCTTCAGCCTTGTCTCGGTACTTGGAGATTGCCTCTGCATGCTCCACCTCCTCGGCCCCTTTCACGACCAAGCGCTCTCCCTCTATGAGAGCAAGGGATCAATGACTTGCACGGAAGTCCCGCCTCTGCAGTACCATGGTGTTGCCATGCCTATGGCCCTCCTATCCATCGCCTCACATCTGTATCCCTTTTCTGCATGATCAGTAGAAATGTCTCTGTGGCACTCCTCTGAGTCCACCTCCATTCCGACTGATGCTTGATTTTGGGTAGCTAAGTCCCTCTGGACTCGTCGTCGCTTCCTCGCCCCTTTCGACCCCCTGCTTCAACACCACTGTGTTCTCCAAGCAGTCCGTTTGGTCGATGGAAAGACAGACTGCAACTCCCATGCATGGCCTCTGCCATCACATTGTAGAGTTTGCACCGATTATGTTCTCCTTAGCTTCCTTGGTAGCAACGTTCGCTTACTCGACCTTGTCCTCTGACTTGTCGGGCTCCTTTAAGCGAATATGAGCTTTGGAGAAGTCTAACTCTCCAGCTGCTTCGATCATACCTCTGCATGATCAAGTCCCTCCCATGGAACTCACTGGTACTTGCATTCGAACTTTTCCCTTGGTGGAACCCAGCCCCCATATGCTGATGACCAAGGTTTTCATCCGATGCAAAATTCGGTGCACGCCCGGAAGACCCGCCTCTGCAGTACCATGGCCTTCACTCCTTGAATCCATAGCCCTTCTTGCCGTCGTGTTGTTCACCAAAGCTGAGCTCCTAGTAGCTCCCGATCATACCTCCATATGATCTCATCCCTCACGGGACTAGGTTGTGTGTATCGCATTGCCACGAACTGTTCCACCACGATCCGTTGCACCATATCGCCTCCTGGTGACATCTCCATTGCATTCTGATCCTTGCGGAATAAACTCGAATTATGAACCCTCCATGTGTGGCCTCTGCCAATACATCGCAGGGTCCCTTCCACCTTCGATTTTGTTCGCTCCTCTAGCAATCGACCTTCATCCACCCACTCTTGGGTCACACCTAGATGAAGCACCGCTCTAGGACAGTCCGTCGCCTAGTAGCTCTCGAAGTCCATCGACTTCATTGTAATCTGTGCACCATTGTCTGGATCCTGGGCCTCTGCCCCTACCAGCACAATCTCCGCTGCACATTGCTTCCTTCATAGCAACTCAAATGGCAACACTGTGGCATATTCTTCAAGAGTACCCGCCTCTGCGTCCTCTTGCCTCGTGCTAAGGCCCTTCTGAACCCAACTTCACCTCCGTAAATTGAGTCACCTTAGTTCCTCCATCAAATGCTTTTTCGAGTTAAGGTGCATGTGCCGCGAAGCTCCCTTCGTCTTTGGCACCATGCAAGATGAGTCTGCTCCGTCAGAAAGAAGGACCCATGGAACAACATGATCCTACCCTTGCCTCTGCAAGAGTTCATGTCTTTGACCTCTGTCTAAGGAAAGCATTGTGCTTCTACTCCATGTTCCAACTTCACTGCTGGCTCCCTTCATGCGGCTTGGGTACTTCGCCAAGTTACACCCAAGTTGCTCCGCTCCTCGTTCTTGCACTGAGTCGATGGTGGCCCTCGCGCCCACCATTCCACGGGTCAGCCCTCCCTTGAGTCCGATCTCCATATCGACTCTAAGTGTGCCTTCATTTAAGTTGCTTCAGGTAGCTCCCCCACTTGATCTCGCAATGCATCCACCAATGCATTCTCTCGAGCGAGATCATGCGACAACTCCTCGCCGCTTGCTCAGTCCATCGAGCTTCATGAAGTTGTTGTTTGTGAGGTACTCCTCCTCAACATGTGAAGTCCGTCTCATATGATTCTCCCTCTGGAGTGCCGAGACTTATCCCTCCTAGATAACTGTCCCATTGGAGCAACATCTCTCTTCATTTCGGAGACCACCATCCCCTTGGACTACTCCGATCTGCTGAACAAACTGTGCAATGTCTTGCCTCCTGCAAACACACTTGCTAGATTGCGCCTCCACGTCAATACAACCACCGCTGCACCCCTCAAGGCCTAGCAACATGCTGAACTCGTTGCACACTTCAGCCTCTCCCGGACATATCCTTTGCATGCCGAAGAGAAAGTTTCAATGCTCCATGGCGCCGAGTCTCGGCCGTCTTGGGATGGCCACGAACATTCCATCGTCCGCATACAAGCCCATGCATGAGTACCAAATTCTTCGAGTTAGCAATTCCCCTCACCTCTATGAGCTTTGCATAACTCTTTTGGTCGTTGAACAACTCATTCCACCTTGGATGGTCTCATTTTTGCCAAGCGCCTCGCTTGCCTAGAGCACCATCAAGTATAGTTGTCAACGTTGAGCTGTAGCTCAAACTCAGCCATCCCAACCTTTGTGCGCTCCGCATTCTTCCAAGCTTGCCTGTTCTCGTGGTGCCTCTTGCGCGAAGGGTTGGCCATTCCTCAGAATGCCAATGTTAGATGCCCGCTCCTCTGAGCGACTCTTTTCCCTACATCTCTATGCCCGTTTTCCCTTAAACGGTCGCGCGTTGCTAACTCCCCTCAACGCAGCCCCGCTAGGTCACCCACATTTGCATGTCAAATGTTTCTATGAGTGCTTGTCCCGCTCTGATACCATAATGTCACGACCTTAGCTGGTTTTGCCTAAGGCGTGCGGCACCCTCGCGCGTCCGTCCGCAAAGGTCAGCCTCCCCGAAGCCTCCCATTATCCCTTAGGACCAACAAAAGAGAGAACGAGTTAAAGAGAACGCCTCAATCGGGATCCACAAGCAAACATGTCCGAAAAACACTTCATAGACAATGCAAATTACAAACAGACTTTACAAGCTCTGAATAGTTGCACAACAAAGGGTAAAATGGTCCATTACAGACCGAAAAGCTCTCACACGTGTCTACATGACACAACCTTTATTTACAAGCCTAAAGAGGCCACCAACCCAACTAACATGGGACTATTTAGCAAGGTTCGCCGTACCGTACCGTACTGGCGTTTCGACCCGGGCTCGGTACCGGTACGGTACGGTATTGCTAGTCATAAGTGCCCAGCAAGCCAATCACGTGAGTGATGGCACGTGTGACTTGATACAGAATCTTTTTGCTTATTATATTTTGGCGTATATCACTTTATAACTATTGCATAAATGCATATATATTGTGATGTCCTTGGATTTGTGCAATGGGAATCGGATCGTGATGAGATCACGATAATGAGACCGATTCACCTTTAAACACATATCCTAAATAATCCCGGTCATAGGTTACTCGAGAGGGACATCGTGATAACCGGATAGACTGGTGTGCTGTATACCCGTCCATATGATGGATGCAGCTGGTCTCATAGCTGCTCGTGTAGGGACACTAGGGATACAGTACAGGTGCTCATTGGAGAATGAGTTCACTGATTGATCCGCTTACGGAATGCTGGATGGTTGATGATGCCTTATTGTCAGACAACGATTCCGTAGTCCTAGTGGTGTATCTGGTTCTTAGACTTGAGACACCAAGGATGTCCTGTATGAGTGCTCCACTCTTTGATACCAGACTTATAGGTTTGGCTGTTCCCAGATCTAGTACAGCTGGCCATTGGGAGTGGTAGTCGACCTTACGAGGGCTATTGAGTGTCGATAGAGGATCATCCACTCTCAGCATCATGAGAGGTATATCCCATGTGTTCTTGCTCAGACAAATCCCTGGCCAGGGTCATTCGGGTTGAGAGAGAAAGAGTTCTCCGGGAGAATCCGATTAGAGCGAGACTCGAGTAGAAACCGTATGGGTCTGACAGCACCATGCTCGATATACGGTCTCTGGGATATTAGATGGATGAGGGACTATAGGTACATGGTAACTGAGGACAGACAGGTCCAATGGATTGGATTCCCCTGTATCGTCTGGGGACTACGGCGTAGTGGCCTAGTACTTCCGTAGTCGATGAGTCGAGTGAATTATTACAGAGATAATAATTCACTGAGTTAGAAGGAGTTCTGACAGGTATGACTCACGGCCAGCTCGATATTGGGCCTAGAGGGTCACACACATATGGTAGGCATTGCGATGAGTAGAGGTTTGGATATGAGATATCCGACGGAGCCCTTGTCTTATTGGATGCAGATCCAATACCCACTAGGGAAAGGACCCATTAGGGTTTTGACACGGGATCTCTATAAATAGGAGGGATTCACAGCCTCATAGGCTAGAGTCTTTGCTTGCCCTTCCTATTCTCCTCTCCCTCTCCACCTCAGAGTAGGCCTGGAGTTTTGAGGAGCGTCGTCGCAACCCTGCTGTGTGGATCACCGCTAGAGAGGAGGACGCTTGACCTCCTTCACCCTCTCCTAAGGATCTGCAAGGAAACAGGGATATACGATCTCCCTAGGTAACACAATCTCTATACGCAGTTTTGTGTTTTTGCGGATTTTGCGCACCAATCTTCGCACGACGATGAACATCTTTTTGGGAATCGGGGATTTTTGTTTTCTTGTTCTTCCGCTGCGCATATGATGTCGCCCCCTATGATTTCCCAACAGTGGTATCAGAGCCAGGTTGTTCGTGCGAATGATTGGTTTTGAACTGCGTGTGTTGTGTTTAGGAAGAATATTGACGTCAAAATCGTTGACGCAAAAGTGAGAAAGGGCAGCAACAGTTGCTGCCCTCGATCTGCGTGCGTGCAGCGCAGCCGAAGGCGGGCAGCGCAGGGGCTGCGTCTCCAGCAGCCGGCCGGCGGTCTGCTTGCAGCAGGCTTGCGGCCGGCGGGGCTGGCAGCCCGCGGGTAGAGGCGCCTGCGGCCGCTGAGCCCGCGGGTAGAGGCGCCGCGGGGCAGCAGCGCGGGCTGAGGCACCGCAGGGCAGCGGCGCCTGTGGCCGCTGCTCCCACGGGCAAAAACCCCGCAGGGGCGGCCGCCAGCGAGGCAGCACCGCCTGCGGGCGCTGCCTCGCCGACAGAACTGCCCGCGGAGGCGGCGACGCCCGCGGGGGCGCCCACCTGCAGCGGCAGCGCTGCCAGCGGGCGTGCCACCCGCAGGCGAGGGCAGCGCCCCGCCCCTCGCCGCACAGGCCGCCACCGGCAGGGTGGCGGCGGCGGCAGCAGCAAAAAGGGCAAATGGTATTAGGGTTTTCTGGGCAAAAGATAGTTTTGCCCCTCGGAATTTGAGAAATTCCAGTTTCTGTCTTTTGTCCAAATTACGAAAATACCCTTAGGAATTGAGAAATTCCCTATATATCCCTGATTTCAGAAAATATTAATTAATTAAAAGGTTTAGTTGATTATTATTTTTATTATTATCTAGTAGTCCTACATGATGATGATTATTTATACATGTGATGTATGATGAGTGAACGGATGATCATGGACCGTGTGATGTGTGTACTTGTGATTATTATTATTGAGGTCTGCGAACCTCCATTATATTTCTCGTTTATTGTCGGGCCTGCGTGCCTATGATTAAGTTGTAATCACATGAGGAGGCGCAGCGGGAGAGTGGATGCCATAGCGGGACCCACGAGACGGACGATCGTGATGCATAGAGATGCATCAAGATGTCGACGGAACCGACGAGGACGAGATGGACGATCACAAGGCATGGAGATGCACCGTTGCACACATAGATCTTGATGTGAGTGATTAGGCCTACTGGCTCGGGCCTAATCATATTAGGTTGTGGTCCATGATCATCTGGTGTGATTGCTTATACACATACTAGATATGTATATATATTTGCATGCGATGTAGATATATATTAAATATGATTATGTGTGACATGTCATATTAGGAGACCAAATCATAGAAACATCTCTCGATAATATTAAGTCGGTAAACGTGAGGCAATTAGATTGACCCACGTGGCCTTCCATCGTTATGAGTAGGAACCGAATCCCGGTGTAGGTTGAGTTGGTCGAGTCCCTCGAGACTCACCTATATCGCGATTCGCTATCTTGCTTACGACATAGAGATGTCACCGGTGACCTGAGGGCATGATATGCTTGGTCGAGTCCCTCGAGGGTATATCATCAAATCAGACTCATCTTGTAACGAAGGTGTTGACTTAACCGAGCATCATGGTTGGTCGAGTCCCTCGAGGCCATGGTGATTCGGAGGCCGAACAGGGCGGGAATCACAAGGAATTGTGATCGGCAAGAGTTGTCTACCTTTTAGGCTTAGTGTGATTGGTCGAGTCCCTCAAGATTACACTAAGACGCTGATTGGATCCTGATCCCCACTAGAAGTCTGCCGGAGACTTCCGTTTCACGTGCTGAGGGTGTCGCGTGACTCGTTAGTAAAATAGTGGGAGCATATTAAGATAGAAGTCCATATCTTGATAGTTTATTTCTTGCAAAATCTGCATGTTATTCATTTTTTGCTACATCTTTATTTTCAGAAAATGTCGCTTTCAAATCCCTTACGTGGCATACTTGATGTCAACCGCCTCACTGGTCCAAATTATACGGATTGGCTTCGTAACTTGAGAATTGTTCTCACAGCGGAGAAAATCGTGTACGTCCTTGATACAGTGATGCCTACGCCCGAAGAAGGGGCAAGCGAGGATGAGATCGCTCGCTACGTGAAGTACATTGATGACTCCACTCTTGCTCAGTGCTATATGTTGGGCTCTATGACTCCAGAGTTACAGAGACAACATGAAAAGATGGATGCCAGATCCATTCTCCTACATGTCCGTAAATTGTTTGAGGAACAGGGAAGGACTCAACGATATGAGATATCCAAGAGCCTTTTCCGCGCTAGGATGACTGAGGGGACACCGGTTCAGAACCATGTCCTAAAGATGATTGAGTGGATAGAGAAACTCACAGGTCTAGGAATGGTCCTAGAGGATAACTTGTGTGTGGACATTGTGCTTCAGTCCCTACCAGATTCCTTTTCACAGTTCATAATGAATTTTAATATGAACAAGCTTGAGGTGACTCTCCCAGAGCTCCTCAATATGTTGAGGGAGGCAGAGAGTACTATTAAGAAAGAGAAGCCAGTTCTCTACACTGGTGAGACCAGAAAGGAAAGGAAAGCACAAAGGTCCCTTAAGAAGGGAAAGGGCAAGGGCAAACAAGGTAAAGCAAAGGTTGCTAAGAAAGACCCAACAAAGGACAAAGGCCAGTGCTTCCACTGTGGTAAAGATGGGCACTGGAAGAGAAACTGCAAAGAGTACCTTGCAGAAAGGGCGAAACAAAAGCTTGATGAAGCTTCAGGTACATTCATGATCAGTCTCCATTTGTCAGACTCTTATGATAACACATGGGTATTAGATACCGGTAGTGCTTATCATATATGCAATTCGTTGCAGGTTCTGGCAAGGCCTAGGAGACTAGAGAGAGGCGAGATGGACCTCAAGATGGGTAATGGAGCAAAAGTTGCTGTATTAGCTGTTGGCGAGGTCGCCCTACATCTGCCTAGTGGAGCTTTTATTGCATTAGATGCATGTTATTTTGTTCCTTCTATTATCAAAAACATTATCTCCATTTCATGTTTAACAGTTAGTGGATATAAATTTGTTTTTGAGAACAATGGTTGTTCGATATTATTAGATGATAAGATCATCACGAAAGGAACATTGCATAATGGTTTATTTATGTTAGACACCACTCCACATATCATGAATGTAAATGTGTCCAAAAGGAAACAAGATGAGTTGAACAGTGCATACCCTGTGGCATTGTAGGCTAGGTCACATCCATGAAAGAAGGATTCAAAAGTTGCTAAATGATGGATATCTAGATCCATTCGACTATGTGTCATATGCAACTTGTGAGCCTTGCATTCGTGGAAAACTGACCAACTCTCCATTTAGTGGAACTGGAGAGAGAGCCACTGAGTTGTTGGAACTCATACATAGTGATGTATGTGGACCCATGTCAACTCATGCCATTGGAGGTTACTCCTACTTCATTACATTTACTGATGATTTCTCAAGGTATGGATATGTGTACTTAATGAAGTACAAGTCCGAGGCCTTTGAGAAATTCAGAGAGTATAAGAATGAGGTGGAGAACCAGACTGGAAAGAGTATCAAAACTCTTCGATCAGATCGAGGAGGTGAGTACTTAAGTACAGAGTTTACTCACTTCCTCAAGGACCATGGGATATTATCCCAATGGACACCTCCTTATACACCTCAGCTCAATGGTGTCTTTGAAAGGAGAAATCGTACATTATTAGATATGGTACGGTCCATGATGAGTTTCGCTGACCTACCCATCTCATTCTGGGGATATGCCCTAGAAACCGCAGCTTACCTTCTGAACAGAGTTCCAACTAAGTCGGTGGTGTCTACACCATATGAGATATGGAAAGGGAAGAAGCCTGATCTTAAGGTTGTTAAGATTTGGGGCTGCTCTGCCCATGTTAAAAGACACAACCCCGATAAGTTAGAATCAAGGACAGAGCGATGCAAATTTGTGGGATACCCCAAGGAAACTTGTGGGTATTATTTCTATCATCTCGAGGACCAAAAGGTCTTTGTAGCTAAGAGAGCAGTGTTCCTTGAGAAGGAACACATTCTTGGCGGAGACAGTGGGAGAATGATAGAGTTGAGCGAGGTTGGAGAATTAAGCTCAAGCACCACTCTACAGCCCAAGTCTGTTCAGGTATCTAATACACAAGTTTCAACTTTATGCAGGTCTGATAGAGTATCCCATCCTCCTGAGAGATATGTGGGACATATTAGAGCAGAGGATGTAGAGGATATTGATCCTCAGACCTACGAGGAGGCTATTATGAGTATAGACTCCGGGAAGTGGAAAGAAGCCATGAATTCTGAGATGGATTCTATGTACTCCAATAAGGTTTGGAACCTAGTTGATGCACCCGAAGGTATTGTACCCATCGGTTGCAAGTGGATCTTTAAGAAAAAGATCGGAGTAGATGGAAAGGTAGAGACCTATAAAGCAAGGCTAGTGGCTAAGGGGTATCGTCAAAGGCAAGGTGCTGACTACGACGAAACTTTCTCACCCGTAGCAATGCTAAAATCCATCAGAATTCTATTGGCTATTGCAGCACACTATGATTATGAGATCTGGCAGATGGATGTGAAAACCGCATTCCTCAACGGGAACCTGGAGGAGGAGGTGTATATGATGCAACCTGAGGGATTCGTGTCCAAGAACTGCCCAGATAAGGTGTGTAGGTTGCTTAGATCCATTTATGGACTAAAGCAAGCTTCCCGAAGTTGGAACATAAGATTTGATGAGGCAATCAGATCTTATGACTTCGTTAAGAACGAAGATGAGCCTTGTGTATACAGAAAGGTAAGTGGGAGCGCTATTAGCTTTTTGGTGTTATATGTGGATGACATCCTCATCATTGGGAATGACATAGGAATGCTATCCACAATAAAGGCTTGGTTATCTAGACACTTCTCCATGAAGGACTTAGGAGAAGCATCTTATATCTTGGGGATTAGAATCTATAGAGATAGATCCAAAAGGATGCTTGGCTTGTCCCAGTCCAGGTACATAGAAACTATTGTCAAAAGGTTTGGCATGGAAAATTCCAAGAGAGGTCTCATACCGATGAGACATGGGATATCGCTTTCTACGAGTATGTCCCCAAAGACTCTAGAAGAAAGGGCGAACATGGATATGATACCTTATGCCTCAGCAATAAGGTCTATCATGTATGCCATGCTATGTACTAGGCCTGATATAGCGCATGCTCTGAGTGTCACGAGCAGGTATCATGCGGATCCAGGCTTGGAGCACTGGAAAGCAGTAAAGTGTATCCTTAAGTACTTGAGAAGGACTAAGGATCTTGTACTAGTATATGGAGGTAATAGCCTTAAGGTTGAAGGCTACACTGACTCAAGTTTTCAGTCTGATGTCGATGATAGCAAGTCGAATTCAGGGTATGTGTACACCTTGAATGGAGGAGCAGTGTGCTGGAAAAGTTCCAAGCAAGATACCACTGCTGACTCGACCACAGAGGCGGAGTACATTGCCGCATTAGATGCAGCAAAGGAGGGAGTTTGGGAGTCGATACAGATAGCGACAAGTCGACTTCCTTATATTGCGACCACTATGGGGTGATTACTCAAATAAGGGAACCCGGGTCTTATCAAAAGTGTTCTGAGGAGGTTCCAGCTTATAAAAGAGATCGTAACCCGAGGAGATGTAGCAGTGGAAAGAGTTCCATCCGAAGATAACATTGCAGATCCACTAACAAAGCCATTGTCTCAGATTGTCTTTGAGCGTCACAGGGGTCTGATGGGGATCAGACACATAGGTGATTGGCTTTAGGTCAAGTGGGAGATTGCTAGTCATAAGTGCCCAGCAAGCCAATCACGTGAGTGATGGCACGTGTGACTTGATACAGAATCTTTTTGCTTATTATATTTTGGCGTATATCACTTTATAACTATTGCATAAATGCATATATATTGTGATGTCCTTGGATTTGTGCAATGGGAATCGGATCGTGATGAGATCACGATAATGAGACCAATTCACCTTTAAACACATATCCTAAATAATCCCGGTCATAGGTTACTCGAGAGGGACATCGTGATAACCGGATAGACTGGTGTGCTGTATACCCGTCCATATGATGGATGCAGCTGGTCTCATAGCTGCTCGTGTAGGGACACTAGGGATACAGTACAGGTGCTCATTGGAGAATGAGTTCACTGATTGATCCGCTTACGGAATGCTGGATGGTTGATGATGCCTTATTGTCAGACAACGATTCCGTAGTCCTAGTGGTGTATCTGGTTCTTAGACTTGAGACACCAAGGATGTCCTGTATGAGTGCTCCACTCTTTGATACCAGACTTATAGGTTTGGCTGTTCCCAGATCTAGTACAGCTGGCCATTGGGAGTGGTAGTCGACCTTACGAGGGCTATTGAGTGTCGATAGAGGATCATCCACTCTCGGCATCATGAGAGGTATATCCCATGTGTTCTTGCTCAGACAAATCCCTGGCCAGGGTCATTCGGGTTGAGAGAGAAAGAGTTCTCCGGGAGAATCCGATTAGAGCGAGACTCGAGTAGAAACCGTATGGGTCTGACAGCACCATGCTCGATATACGGTCTCTGGGATATTAGATGGATGAGGGACTATAGGTACATGGTAACTGAGGACAGACAGGTCCAATGGATTGGATTCCCCTGTATCGTCTGGGGACTACGGCGTAGTGGCCTAGTACTTCCGTAGTCGATGAGTCGAGTGAATTATTACAGAGATAATAATTCACTGAGTTAGAAGGAGTTCTGACAGGTATGACTCACGGCCAGCTCGATATTGGGCCTAGAGGGTCACACACATATGGTAGGCATTGCGATGAGTAGAGGTTCGGATATGAGATATCCGACGGAGCCCTTGTCTTATTGGATGCAGATCCAATACCCACTAGGGAAAGGACCCATTAGGGTTTTGACACGGGATCTCTATAAATAGGAGGGATTCACAGCCTCATAGGCTAGAGTCTTTGCTTGCCCTTCCTATTCTCCTCTCCCTCTCCACCTCAGAGTAGGCCTGGAGTTTTGAGGAGCGTCGTCGCAACCCTGCTGTGTGGATCACCGCTAGAGAGGAGGACGCTTGACCTCCTTCACCCTCTCCTAAGGATCTGCAAGGAAACAGGGATATACGATCTCCCTAGGTAACACAATCTCTATACGCAGTTTTGTGTTTTTGCGGATTTTGCGCACCAATCTTCGCACGACGATGAACATCTTTTTGGAAATCGGGGATTTTTGTTTTCTTGTTCTTCCGCTGCGCATATGATGTCGCCCCCTATGATTTCCCAACAGGTATACCGCTCGGTACACCCAGGTGTACCGAGCGGTGCACTCACGTGTACCGAGCACTGTACACTGCTACAGTGTTACTGTACACTACTACAGTACTCGGTACGGTACGGGCCGGTCCGCGTACCGCTGGCCTGTCGGACCGGTACGTACCGCCCGTACCGGGCGGTACAGTCCGGTACGGCAAACCTTGCTATTTAGTCTTCGGTCGCCCCTCTACCTGCTGTACAAGGCATGAACATGCCAAAAGACAACGGAGAGACATAAGCATTACAAGATGTCGGTCAGAGGTCTTTATATTACTGTATGTGGGTCGATCGTACGCGGGCTGGCGTGGTGGACGTGCCAAACAGTGCCTTGGTACGGATTCTGACTTTGCATGTCTTGGGGGTGACGTCGCAAGTCGAGATTCCCGAGACGTGATGTGCCAAGCAACATCTTAGTATGGATTCTGACTTGGCATGTCTTGGGGGCAGCGCCGTAGATTGAGATTCCCAAGATGTGATATGTCGAGCAACGCCTTAGTACGGATTTTGACCGTGGCTGATGGCGTCGGCTATGATATGTCTTGGGTCCAAAATATACCGTATCAGTATTATTCTTAGACTTTCGTGATTCTAACAATCTCATTTGTTGCACCTTCTTGCTACGTGGGATCGGTGTCGTTTGGTATCAGTTGTTTTCTCACTACCTCCCAACATTAGATCGACTTTCGACGTTGAGAATTTGTAAGAAGAAGCAATGCACCTATTGTAACATTGATCTAAAACCTACTGATTATTTATTATTTTGATATTTATTTCATCAGTTTTCTAAGATCATCTTAGTTTATGATTTGATTTTTTTGACTTCTGACCCAATATTTTTTTGATTAAGGAACTAAGGCATCTTTATAAAAAGAAAATGTTTATTGCTGTAACTTTATGGGTTTTATGGAGCTTAAAATAATATTTTTTTGTTTTTTTTTACTCATCCTACCACTTTATTTTTCAAAAATTATCTTCAATCTGTATTTGGTGCTGAAATTGAGTGCATTTGAACAGAAGGGTTAGGTCTAACCTTTGCACTATTAAAAGATAAAAACCAATAACTCATTATATTAAATTAAATTATGATGGTTTTTGGTATCATGAGTGTGATATGACATTGGTTAAACTCTTAGACAGAGCGTCGATGTAGATACAGAGTGGCGAAAGGATCAACGTTGCACTTCGGGTAGATAAAGCTGAGGAGCTGCCTTCTGAGAGTGTCCTGATCGCATGGCGATTGCTATTGGGCCTTATCGTTGTTGTCCTTGCATCGACTACCGTTGGGGGACGAGGGTGTCGAGTAGTGATGAGATGGGCCACGCTGACACGTAAGCGGAGCCCAAAAGGAAACGCAAGCATCGAGCCAACAACATATCTCGAGGACTCGATTTTATGTTCCTTTGGGGGGCAAAGAGGCGATGATGTTGGCACGGGCAACACGATCATTGTGGAGGCAATTGACGTTGTGGTGAAAGAAAACTTTATTGTCGTCGGAGGCGGTCAAATAATTGCATCAACATCAACGCTAACAACATCGTCATTTATCATCGAACGTTAAAATTATATTTTTATTTTTTATTTTTGTATATCTGTCAATAAAACTGAGATTGTTATGATAAATGGATCAAACTCGTGTAATGACTGAAATACTAAAAAATAACTGGTTTGGTTAATAAGCTCCGTACTCCAAACTCTCTGTTGACGTCGATTGTGTGTGTCAGATTTTGATCGAGTTCATCTGATGTTCTTAGTCCACTCCAATATCAAGATCATGCTCACTGGAATCTAACCAGGCGATTCGAAGTCTTCGGGCTTTGACCAACGAGGTGTCTCTTTAGAGATGCTTTGCCTCCTTTAAAGCCGAATGGTCTAAGCTCGTGCGTGCTTCACTGTTGGAAGGACTTCTTTGTATCTCCCGAATCAGCCGCCATTTTACTTCGACTCCGTCTCTGCGTATGTTCTCATGTCAATTCTTTCTGCACCAAACAAACGGTTGTATCATGCTTTTACACTATATAGTCGTAAATCTGATCGTCGCTGCGGATTTTTCATCTTATCCTCGGTTCGGTGTGGTTGATTTCTTGTGCTCTTGCATCAACATTTCTGATTTGTCGACTGGATACTGTCCTCCTCGTGCAAAAAACGTCCTGTTTGGATTTGTTTTCAACTTTAGAGATGCTGCTCTCTGTGTTAGCACTCGAGGTGTTTGTCGAATTGCCGTAGTGGTGCTTGCTCCGATGTAGCTTGACATAAATTTGGTGTCTTCGTCAGCGCTTATCTTTGATGAGGTCTCTAGCTAGGCATTTGTAGTAACTGTGCATCGATGACCAATGTTCACAAACACCATCATTCTGGTTGTGATGTTCGTAGGAAAGTTCCGTATGATTCACTATGGAGTGCCGGGAGTTATTGCGAATTTTTCAAACTTAGTGAATGGCAAGTTTCTAACTTTTGCCAATCAGAAATATCCTTAAAGAATGATGGGATTCTTGATGAAGCGATTTCACATAGAAACACAGGCTTCCAAGTGTTTGCTTGGAAGTGTGTCTTGGTGGTGCATGCTACCCAAATGATTTAACAGAGTTGTACTCCCACTCCCAGTAACTATTAGTTTTTCCCTTGGGACTCTTGATTATTGACATTTATGAGTCTGTTTCAGATTGTGAGAAGTACACTACGAATCAGATTCCAACTTAAGATCATACACAGAACTGAAATTTTCTTTTTTTGTATTTTTTCAAATAAATTAGTTAATCTTTATTGGCTATTTGATTGAGTTTTAGTTCATTTTCTTATTTATGCATCTTCCGATCATGACCAACTGAACACCGAGTCATTACCTTTCTGATCTTGCATATCTTATTACCAAAACCTGACATTGCCTATACACTTATGTTATTGATAGCAACAACATGTTCATCGTAAGAACACTGTAGCTTTCCCAAAAGGAATCGGAAGATTCCAATATGTTTGTGCCACTGTTAAATGATTGTCGATGATGGTATCATGACACATTCCTATTGGGTCTGATTCGAGCTGGTTTCCAGCATTGCTTCAGGTACCTGGTTTTCTCATAACTACATTCTATCAGCCACAAGTTCACTAATCTATAGTTGTACACATTAGTTCTAACATGCAAACCAGTGGGGAGAATCGTCTTAAAATGAACTTTAAGAGATATCATGACAGATGATATTTATCTTTTCAGTGGACCTGAAATTTGATATGCACACTTTCTTCTTTTAGATCTTCAGTGAAATGACATGATTTTTATACCTTTGCAGTGAATCTACTATGGTTCGGTATTTAGATCTGCAGAGCTTCATAGTTCGAGCTCGTGTACTGAAGCTTTATAGGCAGGCATTGAGAACTGCACGTCGGGCACCTACTCATGCAAGAGGTTAATCAGTAACTTGTTTTTTTTTTTCACTCTCTGCTCTTCTTTTCTATGATAAATTGGCAACAGTTGAAGAATCGATGATACCGGCAGATGAGCTGAGACAAACTATGAGGCAGGAGATAGAGAAGAACCGGTATTGCGATGATAAGCAGAAAATTCGCTTCCTAATTAGCGAAGGCTTGCAGAGATTGAAGGGTCTTGATGAGACGCTCGACATGACGGGCCATAGCTGATGCGCTTATTTGGATTTGATGCATTCTATCTTCTTTATAGAACTTTCAGAAACCCAGCAACCTTTCTTTAAAATGTCAAGATGGTCAAGGAGACATTGAGGACACCTATGCACTCTTATTATTTGAGCTTGCAAGAGATCCTGTTATATTCATCTTCTTGCATACGAGGTATAGGCCATCGTGTTTCACCGATGAGAAGCAAATCGATAGCTCAGGACTGAGCCCTCTTGTGAGCTTCTCACAGCCTCATTTTACGCATTAAATCAAGTAGAGATGTGTTTGTGAAGCACAATAACATTAAAAAATGGCAATTTATTTTGTATTCTGTGTAGGTGCCATTTCCAATTTGGATTGGCGGCCTGCTATCTGCAGTGGTTTTCCTTCTGATCGTGAAGCAATGAATTCGAGTACTGAATAAAAAGTAATGAAGCAATGAAGTTTTCTCTTAGTTCCCTAACATGGTAAGCTAAAGTTCCTCTGCACCAAACTTGTTCACAGATAATAATCAATTTAATTAGGTTAATGCGCGCATGTTTGTTCACAGAGCATGCATCCCTTTGCCTTATCTGACAACATACTTTGCATCTTCTTACCCCAGGTTCGAAGATACCTTCCATTTAAACCACCTTTAGCAAAAGCTTTTTCCTACGGTTCACAGACAGCAGGAGGAGCATAAAGAAAAGAGGAAAGGAGCAGAATACTCTTTGAGACCCATCAACATCCCACCGAGCACAAGCCAAAAGAACAGGGTCGATGGTGGCACGAGGAGAAGAAGTCCAACCTTTAATTGAATGTTGTCTCACTGAAATCCATGAAGTTCCCATCTCCTCCGACGCCGTCAAGCTCCCTCACCTGGATAAGGCCAAACTTGCGCAGTTCTGAACTAAGCTTTCTTCTTGACTGATGAAGAAGGTTATTGCAGAGATTCTTGCAGAAGAGTAGGTTAAGGGAGTGCAACATATGTTCGAGAACATGGATACTGATCGTAGTAGCGATACCATTACCTTCGAGGAACTACAACTTATGGATGCAGTAAGGTTGCAAAGTAGTTTTCCTTAACCTACATTCGTTTTCCTGTCACAATCAGATGTGGACAAAGAGTGCGAGTATTGACTGCATTGGATTCATGACTGCTACCATGCATCGCCACAAGCCAGACAATGAAGACAAGTGGTGTTCCAGGTACAGTACTAGAGATGAACGGAGAAATGCCAAGTCACATCTTGTACAGTATCACCCTACATGTATGCTTATGCCTTGATGGTGGAATCAATTATGAAGAATTGGAAGGTCACATATGATTCTGGAGAAAGCAAGGGATCCATCCCAAAGTAAAAGTGTGTATATCTGGTAAGCAAATAATGGTGTTTCGGTTAAATATGAATTGCA
This sequence comes from Musa acuminata AAA Group, assembly GCF_036884655.1. Taxonomy (NCBI): domain Eukaryota; kingdom Viridiplantae; phylum Streptophyta; class Magnoliopsida; order Zingiberales; family Musaceae; genus Musa; species Musa acuminata. Next base: position 4,185,393 of record NC_088353.1, on the reverse strand, counting down.
GAATTGAATCCAGGTTTCTTCGACTCACAGAGCAAGAACAGAGTAATTGTCTCCTTCATTGATCCATGACACTGTTGGCTTACGCTACATAAACAGTTCTTCCATAATTCCCTCGTCGGTGTGAGGCCAACCTATTTAGAGCTTAGATCACGAGAATCCATCCCAGAAGACAGTCGGTCCACCTGTTCTGAATAATGTCACCGTGCTGGTCTCCCTGCATTGGCTTCAAGAACTCTCCGGTCACCTCGACAAGATCTCGTTGCCTTGCCGTCCTACTCGTACTGCACCCATGACTGTGTAACGCTACTGTGGCACCAACACAGCAGGACAAACACAGTAACTTAAAGGATCCTATTTGGTTATCAGTGTTTGGGTTGGCAATGAAGGCTGCTGCGGGAGGGCAATCGGCAGAGCAGGCAGGCTTGCCCCTTGCTGCAAGGAAAAAGAGGTTTTCCATGATTCGAAAGCGGCTTTCGGTACGAAGACTGACCCCATCTTCTAGTCTTCTCCACATGCCGATCCCATATTCTTAACTTCAGCAAACATGATCATCAATGCCAATCAGTAGATTTCAACCACCCCACTATTATATCCCTGTCACGAGTCACATGCGCAACCCTAGAAAAGAAGACGACATTGAAGTAGCTGCGGTCCCAGGCATCAGCGGCATCCGGAGCTTGCTCAGTGATGGCAGTGACAGGGAAAGGCGATGCGATGTCAGTGGACCACGAGGAGAGTTGCCGCGATGTGCGATGGATGAAGGGTACTCATGGCTTTGTTGATTTGCTATTTCCTTGACATTTGATCTGCTGATTTGACTCCTGCAATAGAAAGCTTCATCGGACGAAAGATTTGCCGCCACCAAAACGCCGTGCGCCGCTGGTTTCATATTCTATTCAGGTTTGGTTCCGTCGTTATATGTGACACCGAAAGCTGAGAAGAGTATCAGAACCGGAGAGCATCAGAAGCCACGCCTTGGAAACATGAACATGTCGTCGGAGTTGACCGACAAACAAATCGTTTCTGTCCAGTGTGCAATTCTCATTTTCAGTTGAATTATATTTTCTGTCATCATAAATAATCGTGATAGGGAGTCCCAACACATACATACATACATACAACACTAATTCTATATATTTTTTCAAGTAAAAAGCAAATATATTTAATCAAAACATTGCGGTTAAAAAACCCATCCTGTTCTTCTTCTTAAAAACATTGCAATCTGAATTCTTCAAGGAGAAATATATTTAAGAGGTTAAACGGATGGTCGAGACGAAAAAAATACGTCAAGAAGAAGATCAATAATCCAAAGAATCAATAATAATAAGATACAGCCCGAGAAAATATTGAGTATAAAACTCGATGCGATTCGATGCTCCTTATTTATATTTATATTTTTTTAAAATTTCACTATATAAAAAAATAATGAGACTCTCCGAATCGATTCTTCGATTCCTATAGATATATTAAAGAACACATATGAGTAGTCAAAATATATTTTCTTCGTATTTTTTAATCAAAACTTGAGATATATAAAATATTTATAGAACATTTGATTTTTTCTACACTTGAATGTTTTATATTCCAAGTAACATAATTCTACGAACGATTTAATTTCTATTGCTAACACACCGAAGAAGGAAGGAAAGGGAAACAGAGGCCTCGCTTGGTGCAAAAAACTATCCTTCACCCTTCACTTTTCCTAATTCCATTTCCTTAATCTATTAAAACTACCGGTCTTCTCTTCCTCCTCGTTTTCTCCCTTCTTTTACTTCTCCATAATTTTCTTCTCTCTTTGCTTAACGTTTACGTAACATTCATAATAATAACATCACTCCTCCTTCGTAGAGTGATGTGTGTGATCTGCTACCGAACCGTTTGGTAGCACTCACCTCTTCCTTGTTCTACGGCCAAGTCCTACACTATACACTCTGCAGATAAGCTTCCTTCCAAGCTTTCCATTAGCATGGTAGCATCTACTTCACCCCTTTCATTATTTGACAACTGCCTTCGTCTCCACGCACTATCCAACTAAAAAACTTGATGACCAATCCACCGTGTAAATAAATATTTTTGTGTTGTGGATGGATGTGGGATGAGTTAAACGATGGCTTAGAGACATAACCACACCATCTGCAAGAGTGGTGCTGGGGGATAACACCGGCCGGCCGCTCATGACCGACAGCACCCTAATATAAGCTTCTTCTTGATGCAGTCCGTTGCATGGTCACGAAGAACGTTGACCGAGGACACCCCATTTGCTCTCTTGCTCGTAATGTCGTGAGCGCAGATTAATCATCTTGTCGGCCAACCTCTTTCAATTCCTTGTGGTAGTACCTGCGGTCATCCACAATACAGAGCAAGCGGAGGGCATTTCGTGTCTTCTCTTTCACTCGACCTCCTACTTCAAAATTGAAGAAGCTGCAGACGACGTTTTCCCAACCGCGAATGCTCGTACTGAATTCTGCCCTGCATGAGCTGTCTCATTTATTATCCTCACGATATTTAGGGCACTGCTAATTCTGAGTGCTACTAAATGGGCCACCTCACGAAGGACGGAGGTACACGTTCATTTGTCTCAGATTACATACAATACAAGTTCACGCCCATATCTTGGGCCACAAGTCAATTCCACGCCCATGATCTCTCGGGTCAGTTTCAGTCCATTCTTGTGTGATTCGAGGAGGAGGAGGAGCATTAGTTGGCATGTCTCCGTGAACTCAAAGAGAAAGTGCTTGTTGAGCACTTCACTGGTACTCATTGCACATCCGTGGTTTTCTTGCTGCGAGTCATTTTCTTGCAACCATCACCACAGAGAACCAGTGAAAAGGAACCGAGGAAGCTTCTTTAACCTCCGGCGTAGGTAGGACAACGTAGGGTTGCGAAAATACATGCATAAGGTCAAATACATTTCGTGCATGGGGGTCGGTTCTGCTCTTCATTCGCTCCCTCACTCTCAACATTTAAGCACCTCTCTCATATATGTCTCCCTCTCTCTCTCTGTATATATTACCCTCACGTCCACAGCCCATCCCACCTACTCCTCAACAGTAGGACATGGATTTCCTTGCCTCCTCATCCTCTTCTTCTTCTTCTTCTTCTTCTTCTTCTTCTCACTTCTCTTCTTCCGAGGGCAGAGAGAGTGACGGATACAGCTTCATGGTCTTTCAGATGTTTGGGAGAGTGCTTTGCGCCGTAGTCACCTGTGTCTTCGCGATAGGTCGATTGTTTCTCTTCTGACCCTCTCTTGCCTCCTCCTGTTTCTGCTGTTTGCCGCTGTCGGTGTTGATTGTTTCCAGTAGGGATGTCTCCCTAATTTTCTCATCACGCGAATATTTCTTTTCCGTTAGAGAGAAATAACATGGAGAGGGTGATGAATTGCTTGATTATTCCTACAATTTTCCACCCGAATTGCTTAATTTTCTCTGGATAACTGTCTCTGTTCCCGTGCCGATTCCTATTCTTTTCGTGAATCATCTAAAATATGCTTGTAGATCTTCCCAAGTATGAGTTCTTGAGCTCCTGCCGCTTCATACAGACGAGATATACCAACAAATGGTTCTCCTTGTCATGTTGTGCAGTTGGTTCATTGGTCGGGGCCATCACAGGTGCTCCCATAGGCCTAGCGACTGAGAGCGGCCTGCTGCGAGGTGCTGGAATCGGAGCTATTTCTGGTGCCGTCTTCTCCATCGAAGTTGTTGAATCATCTCTTGACCTCTGGAACTCCCAGGAGTCAGGGATTTGGAGTGTTCTCTACGTGGTAATTCTCCAACGCTTGTCCCTATTCTTTTGAAGCCTGAGCTTCAGATATTGCCTGTGATATCACGACCTTTTAGTGGCGCAACTCCGAATGCTTGATTCGAGTGAGTTCTAATTTGAGTTCTACAGATGGACATAATCTCTAGCCTATTGAGCGGAAGACTGGTTCGGGAGAAGGTTGGCCCAGCTGTACAGAGTGCAGTACAGAGTCAGGTATGTTTCTCTACCTGAGTCGCAGAGATTCAAACCTACTGAGACTACCCCTACCATGTGGTTTATATACGATGAACGTCCTCAGATGAGTGCTCTCAGTTTGCCCTTCATGGAGAGTCTCGATTTCTTCGAGACCGGAGGCATCAGAGGAATGCCCATGGATGCAATCGACAGAATTCCCAAGTTCAGAATTACTACCCAAGACCGTGAGGACGCAGCAGGGGAGAAGAATTGCTGCTCGGTCTGCCTGCAGGTAGGTTTTGCTGCTCCTGAAACTTGTGCTGCACACAGCTACCATTCACCTCACCTTTCGTCTCAGGACTTAAAAATTGGAGAAATGGCGAGGAAGTTGCCCCACTGCCACCACATGTTCCATTCGCCATGCATCGATAGCTGGGTCATCAGGCATGCCTCTTGTCCGCTGTGTAGGCGGGATGTTTAGATCTCTTCTCTCTGTGAATTTTGGTATGTACAAGCTTGCTTTCCTCTCTTTCGAGTCTCTCCTTTTACAAAACCAACAAGGGTGTATTCCCCTCTTTCCTTCTCGCTGATAAGCTAACTTCTCATGTACTAGCTTTCCTCATCTTCCCCTCAAACAAGTACTTGCCTCTTTTGTGATGGTAAAGTCCTCCCAGCTTAATATATTTCGTTCTCGGTGAAACTAAGGATGTGTTTGGCTTGAAAGAGAAGAGAGTTACTTCAACCCATCAGGCTTTCTTGGCTTTTAATCAGTTCCATCCTTTTCAACGTGAATAAATGCATATTAAAGCGATGCATGCACAGTCAAGAAATGTGTACTGTTGTTAGCTTTTACTGCGTATGATATTTATGCAATACATACATAGATTTGAAGAGACAAAGAGTATGGCAAAACAAGGTGTCATTTTTCCTCCGATGAGTAATTACATGCAGTCAGTAAGTAGCTGATGGATGATTCTTTGGATTACGCTACGACATGGTTGGCCGTGGCATATGGAAATGTTGCCAACACAGGAAGCTGAAGCCCCATGTCATAATCGAATTCAACAGAGGTCTCCTTGTCTCTGTATTCTGTCTTCTTCTTCTTCTTCTTCTTCTTCTGTATCTGCTGCAGGCGCGGCGCTGTGTGGGTTCTGCAACAGCACCAGAGGCGGTTGCACAAACGCATTAAAGCATGGGCAATTGATTATGACATCCCACCCAGCAAGAAAGGAGTAAGAAATTAGCCACTGCTACTCTAATTTTAGCAGCAGCAAGCAAGAACAATAACCCTGCGAGCAAAACACTCTTAGCAGATAGAAAACACGGTAGCATATCCTACCGCTTGTTCTAAGCTTGCACAGGTAGGCGGACATATGTCTATCCACCCCAAACAGAGGAAAGTATAAGTTTTCACATCAAATTATCTTTGTATACTAAATCTTGTCTGTGTGAGAGTAAGACGTAGATATTGCATGCTTATGCATGATTCACGATTTAGAGTCATCGATAATCTCAGAGATCCAATCCCCTTTCTTCTTTTCACGACTCTTTTTATATGTAGTGTGTGATCACTGCAACGAGATTCCCTGCATGGATGGCCACCACAAACTTAACAAGATCTATTGTCTGATGATGACAAAATTAGGTCAGGTGGGGATTAGACGTAAAGGTCAACCATGCACAGACCGGTCGGAGGGTTCGAAATCCTCCATCCACTCCCATCGCAATCGTAACCTAAACCACTTCTCCACCGCCATTATCGCCATTGGACACGATCAAATGGTCGCATCCTACGAGTGCGAGGGACCCATCAGTTGACATGGCTGCCGCGATCGTACCGGGACGATCCAACTCTCCACCGATGGCATTCTTGCGTTGCAAGCGGAGCGGCGGTTGCTGCCTATGGACCAATTGTTGGACCGGCCTTCGGTTCAATTGGGGTGGGGGGGAAGGAATCGTTCCCTCAAATGACGGTGGTGCGGTGATGTTATCGGGTCGGATCCGTCTGCATCCAAATAATACTAACGTTTTGACTAATTCCGAATCGGGTTTCGGTAACGGAGGTCATTTCCGGGGGGAGATGAGAAAAGGGGAGTACAGTACGCCTACCCATGGTTTACCTGATCTGCGCATCTGCACTCGTGTTTGTGTGGTGGTGGTGGAGCCCGTCGCCGGGGCCTGCGCCTCGCTGTCTCTGAGCTCTATTTGGTTGGATTCTTTGGGGGTTCTCTGTCTCTAATTTGTTCGTATCCCATATTTTTTTAAGCTCCCTCTTCTCTCCGTCTTCTTCCCTGCCCAATGGCTCGTCCGAATCGGGCCGGGTAATCGAGAGCAGAGCGAGAGGAGCCTCCTTTTTTCTATCTGTCCTTTTAGCTCTCCGCTTTGTTCGTTCCGGAATCCTTCGGCGGAGATACAGAGATCTCTCCTCCTGTGCGATTTGCTTGATCCCCGCCCGAAAGAGCCCAGATATTGCGTAATTTTCTTCGGAGAAAGGTCGGAGTTTTTTTCCTTGTTGTGATCTTTAATGAAAGAAAGGACAGGTTTTGATATGTTATTCTTGTTTATTTGGAGGAAACGCAGGATGCGTTCTTGTGGAAGGTAGGAAGATTGAGATGCTCTTTTATTTCTTTCGGATCAGTCGTTGGTGGTATTGAGAGACTGCCGAATTCGAAGCGGAAAGCAGCAATTTTGTTCTGTTTAACCGACTTGGCAATTTTGGAGCTTGGTAGTGATATTTTCGCTGTTTTGCGCTTTTTTCTTTATTTCACGTTCCTTCTTCTTCTTCTTCTCATAATCACTAGGAATTAAGAGAGATATGGGGCTTCCGCGGTATGATTTGTAATTGGTCAAGAACAATTTTTTTGATGTCGTCGAAAACCCGAGGCAGTTCCCCATAAGATGAGGGATGACGGAGAGATTTATGAACTTCCTAAGGTCCTGCTGGGGGCCGTCGTCACGGCGGCACGACCACTCGGGCACCGACGCTCTTGGGCGGCAAGACGGGCTTCTCTGGTACAAGGATATAGGACGGCTTGCGAATGGGGATTTCTCCATGGCCGTTGTCCAGGCGAACAGCTTACTTGAGGACCAGAGCCAGATTGAGTCGGGTTCGCTGAGCTTGCATGGGCTCGGCCCCTACGGGACCTTCGTGGGGATCTACGACGGACATGGTGGTCCAGAAACATCCCGGTACATCAACGATCATCTTTTCCATCATCTCAAGAGTAAGTTTCTGAAGCTGGAGTGTGAACCTTGTTGCCGTTGTGTACTTATTTATGTGGATGGTGCATCGACATCCTTCAATGTCCTGATCAATAGTTCTCCCTTAATGAGTTTGTGTTCGCATTATTCTGACCTTAGAACGCAATTTATCTTGACACATGGTATGATATGATTTTTTTTCCTAATGCTTCTGGTGTAATCAGCTCCATTTTGTCTCCTAGCTTTTCAGTCATATTCTAGGATTTGCTACAGGATAAGATTTCCATGTGCTATATAATTCGCGCTGGTCCTTTTTTGGTCATTCCGATGTATAAAAATGTTAATTCTTTATATGAACTATAGCCAAAAATCACCCCAGAGCATGCCATCTGATATATATGTTGCATGGCAGGATTTGCATCGGAGCAACAATCAATTTCAGCTGATGTGATACGGAAGGCATTCAAAGCGACGGAAGAAGGGTTCCTATCTCTGGTAACTAAACAATGGCCTGTGAAACCTCAGATAGCAGCCGTTGGCTCCTGCTGTTTGGCGGGCATTATCTGCAGCGGAACCCTATACGTTGCAAACCTCGGAGACTCCCGTGTTGTTTTAGGTAGGCTTGTCAAGGCAACTGGAGAAGTTCTGGCTGTCCAGTTATCAGAAGAGCACAATGCAGGGATTGAGTCAGTCAGACAAGAATTGCATGCCTTGCATCCAGATGATTCTGAGATTGTAGTTCTAAAACATAATGTTTGGCGTGTCAAGGGAGTCATACAGGTAAAAATTAATCAAATCGTCGTTATGCCAATTCATATTTTTGTTATTTTCCCTGGATGAGTATTAATCAAATCTAGAACTTTATGATGGACGAGTATCAATTTGGAGGAATTAGTTTCTCTTTTTAAGTATATCTCTTGCTGATTTTTGGTGGATGGATGTCCTCCACTCTATCCTATTGTCATCAAGGTCACATTATTCATCCTTTAGGTCTATGTTGCATGTGTTTCTTGTATCGATGCTTTTAATGGACAGGTTTTCTTTTCACGACAGCCTAATTTCTATATGGGTATTGGTGTTGATAGAAGATTGCTGCTATACATCCTGTGTAAAGCATTCTTCTGATTAGATGTTCATATTTCAAAATGATGCATGGTTACTCAAGAGTGATCACAAATAGTATCTCAAAAACGCAATGCATTCTACAGTATAAATTGAAATTCAATTATGCAAATAGAATTAATGAACAAAGTGTGGCATGCATGCAACTCTGAAAAGTTTACAGAGTTGAGATATTGGCAAAGTCTGCAATTAAATATTGTTAATTTTGGCAAAGTGTGGCATGTATATACATATATTTCCTGATGTTCTGCTTGTTATCAGCAGTAGGTACTGTAACTCTGAGGTGTTATGATCTTGCTTGCAGGTTTCTAGGTCGATTGGAGACGTGTACCTTAAGAAAACAGAGTTTAACCAGGAGCCTTTGCAAGCAAAGTTCCTTCTTAGAGAGCCTTTCCAAAGACCAATTCTTAGTTCTGAACCATCAATTTCTGTACTACCATTGCAGCCGCAAGATCAATTTCTGATATTTGCCTCTGATGGCCTTTGGGAGCATCTAAGCAATCAGGAAGCAGTCAACATCGTTCAAAATAATCCATGCAGTGTATGTTCTTCATCTCAAAATAGCTAGTTGTTAAATTGGGAGCACAACTTGTATATCACAATGAAGCCACATTCAATACTTATACGATCCAGAAATTAATTGCGAGAGTCTAACTGTTTACCATTGTTTGAGGGGAGATCTCAATGACAGAAATAGTTGATTTCTAACGGCATGTGAATTTATGTGAATAAGAGTTTGTAGTGGGCATGCACAATTTTACATGTTAATACAATCATGATAGTTGAATAAGTTTCTGATCGTGAACTTTCATTACTGATTTTTTTTTATAAACTAGAATATCATTTTCTAGAAGAACGGTTTCAGATTTTTAAGGCAAAGAGAATTGCATCCTTTTTTGTTGAATGTGAAATTATCTAGAACATTTTCAGATTGTAGAGTGAAATTCCTCAATTAGGCTAACCATGAATGTCCGAGCTGATTTGGGGTTTTCTAACTTCAATTTGTTTTCCAATATTTAGCTTTAATTTTAAGTTGATATTGTGCCTTCTTCCAAAAGATAACATTGTTACCCAAAGCTTCGCCACCTTTTGTCTTTCAACTGTAATGCTTCAATCTGCAACAGGAACTACATCATTAATCCTTGACATTGATTCTCGCAGGGAATCGCTCGGAGGCTTGTCAAAGCTGCACTACAAGAAGCGGCAAAGAAAAGAGAGATGAGGTACTCTGACCTAAAGAAGATTGATCGTGGAGTTCGCCGGCATTTTCATGATGACATTACTGTCGTCGTTGTGTTCCTCGATTCAAGTCTTACCGGCTGGGTCAGCTCACACAAAGGTCCAACAGTGTCAATAAGAGGTGGTATCGATCGTCCTGCAAGTTCTCTTACATCTTATGCAAGTGCGAAGCTCGGAAATTCTTACTGAAGGCAGATCATGTGGTTTCATGTTGTACTAAATTAAAGCACACATTTTTCCATACTGTTTCGATCGACTCTTCTGCAAGCGATGTTTTGCAGATGGTCAATTATGAATCTCACACGCTCATTAATTAAGGGATGTCCATCTTATCTTTTATGAACAGCAAGGAGAGGAGAGATAGAAATGTGAAATTTTGTTATCCAGGAACTTGTGGTTCTTTTTTGTTATATATTTCCATTTCCATTTTTCCATATATATTATCTTTTGGAATGTGTACATCTCTATATATTGTAGGAAAAGTATGCACTTTTCCTTGCAATTTAATTTTCCGGGCATAATGTTCATCATTCCATACTAATTATGTATTGCATGAGAAGATGGGAACAAACATATAGCAGCACACCAATGCGGTTATGCTTATCCAAAGTTTGCCTTATAAACATTGTTGGATTCGGCCACACTCGTGTTTAGTCATTTAAGATGTGGATTTCGATGAAAGCAGAGATGGTGAAACTTTGGGCTTTTGTCATATATAATGCGTCCAGTATTTGTGTTTATACAGCTCGACTTCTATTAACATCGATATGGTAATCCCCCCATTCCACGAGAATTATCATCCTTTGTGTTGACACTATTATATGTTCGTGCAACCTGACAGCCTTTGGTGAAGCTTGCGATTTCTATTTAGCTCGCAAATGCATCTTATTTCTTCATTGACTCCATTAATTCTTAGCTCAAGCCGATTAATTCGCAAATGTAATGTAATGTAATATAATATAATATAATGTAATGTAATATAATATAATATAATGTAATGTAATATAATTATACTATATTATTTAATGTAATATAATTATAATATAGGCTCGAGCCGTCAACCACAATACATTTTGCGGTCACTGCTGCGCATCGCGTGCAGCGGAACTGCTTGATCCAATGGCGACTCTCCCCTCCAAAGGCATCACCGTTCCCGCATCCCTCCTCCTCCTCACCGCGGCCGCCGCCCTCCTCCTGTTCCTTCTTCTGTCTTCTCTCTCCCCTGCTCCCTCCTCCTCGTCTGCTGCATCCTTCTCTTGCCCTACCACCTCCGCGGCCTCCTCCATCGCTGCGGCCACTGGACCCCCAGATCCGATCTCCCCGACCCTCGACGACATCGCCTGGCTCAAATCCCAACTCGTCCTCAACTCCATCCAGGAACCCCCATCCTCGCCTGCCGCTTGGCATTCCCTCCGCAAGGGTATCAACCCTCGCACCCGCGACCAGCAGCTCCAAGACCTGCGCCGGTCGATTCCTCTCCCATCGATCGACCCAAGTCCCTCAATTTGGTTCAAGTCCTTCAAAATAAAATCTGATTTTGATTTGTTTTCTGCAGGTTCAAGGGCGTCTCTCACTACAAGGGCGACGACGCCGAGAATCACACGGCCCTCCCTTGCCCCGAGGAGCTCCTGGTGGAGGAGCACCACAGTAATTACGGCGAGCCATGGGCCGGCGGCCGTGACGTCTTCGAGTTCCTCGCTACCGCCGCCAGTCTCTCGCCCGCCGACCACGTGCTCGAGATCGGGTGCGGCACGCTCCGAGTCGGCCTTCACTTCATCCGGTACCTCGACCCGGCCAGATTCCACTGCCTCGAGCGGGACGAGCTGTCCCTCATGGCCGCGCTCCGCTATGAGATCCCTTCCCAGGGTCTCCTCCACAAGCGGCCGCTCATTCTCCGAGGGGAGGACATGGAGTTCGATCGATTCGGGTCCGACGTGCTCTATGATCTCATATATGCTAGCGCGGTGTTCCTCCACATGCCCGACGCGCTGGTCTGGGTGGGCATGGAGAGGTTGTCAGCCAGGCTAAAACTCGAGAAAGGTCGGATCTTTGTGTCCCACAACATCAAGTTCTGTTCACGATTGGGCGGCGATGTGTGCACCAACAGGCTCACGAATTTGGGATTGGAGTACGTTGGGAAGCGTACACACGATAGCTTGTTGTTCAACCATTACGAGATCTGGTTTGAGTTCAGAAAGTTAAAAGCTTAGGGTCTCCATGGTTGCTGGAATTGGGGGGTTTCGGTTGTAGGCCAGGGAGAACGGGCATCGGCATATATCAAGAGCAAGGCAGTGATTGCAAGACACTGAAGGAAGATAAAGGAGTGCCTTACATCTTCTCCTCGTTACAGGCGCAGATACACCTGGTGAATCTGCATCATTGGTCTTCTCCTCCTGGGAGTTCGGTGGATCTTGCCATGCGTGTAAGAGTTCTTCATCTTCTGGAGCAGCTCCAGAAATGCAGTAAGTAAGAACTGTGTACTTTTACTTGGCTCTGAGGAATTCTTAGAATGCAAATTATTTCTTTTTTTTCCGCTGGTTGATATTTGGGTCAAATTGTTAACTACGAGGATTCTTTGGAATGCTAGCGTAGATCGATCTGCATTTCCTTCTCCTCGAAGAAATTTATGAAGAGATCTGAATAAGATAAAATGACAAAATCACCAGCTTTAAGCCTTCATTCAAGGCTGACACCCAAGAGAAGGAAAAGAAGCTTGAACCGATCATACCTTGAAGCATATGTCAAACTTAATGGGTTGCATTGGTCTCTCTTCTCAAACATAGGACCCAGATGAAGATATCATCAAGTTATCTATGCCAGCAGCTTTCTATCATCCATCAGACTTGCAAATCTTGTGGAAGTACTGACCAACCAATTCGAACCAATTCCTACTTATTTCTAGCTCCTTTTTACCTGTCTCCAATCACTGCCAACGAGTCTCAAGTCAACTGCTAAAGTTGGTAGATTCCATGAAATCTGATCTTGTTCCTCGGATGTATTCTTGATCCACCAACCCTTCATGAATTCTGGAAACCAATGGATTCGAGTGTTCATGAATTTACAGTCAACATTCACAAGGAATGCTCACCAGTAATCACCGCAAGAACAGCTTCCATCCTTGAAGTGATGAAACCGGTTTGTATCTCTTACGAGTATCTCCCTGCCCTCGAAGCTTGATATGAATTTTATAGCAGCATGACAGTCTCCACATATTCGAAGATTCTTGATCACCCGGAGCATAGTCCCTGTCGGCGTGCTAATGAGTCCCAATGCTACCGCTAACTTCTCGCTGTGCCCGCACAGGATCTGCTCTTTGTCTTGCTCCTCCACATCCTGCAACACGAAGTCGGTGCTCGGGAGGTACCCCAATCTCTTCATCTCTACACTAAGCTTCTCCAACCTCTCGGCAATCTGGCTCATCTGGGGATGTGATTTGTCCCCAGCCAACAACATGTGCACCTTGTTCTTGATCTCGATCCAGCTACATCCTGGGTCTTTCCTCACACCCATGTTCTTCATGACATCCCTCATCCTGTCCACCCCCTCCAACATCCCTTTGGCAGCATAGATGTTTGAGAGCAACACGTAACTCCCGGCATTTCCAGGCTCCAACTGGAATAGCTTCTCTGCTGCAATCTCTGCCAGCTCGACATTGTTGTGAATCCTGCAAGAACTGAGCAAGGCTCCCCACACACAGCCATCTGGCTCAAGTTGCATCTTTCTTATCAGACCATACGCCTCGTCTAGCCTTCCCGCACGACCGAGGAGGCTAACCATGCAGGCATAATGCTCCATTCTGGCAGTGATCCCGTGCTCTTCCTGCATCTCACCGAAGTAGCGCTCTCCCGCTTCTGTTAGCCCAGCTTGACCACAAGCAGAGAGCACACAGGTGAAGGTTATATGGTCGGGCTTTCGCCTGCATTTCTTCATCAAAAGGAACAACTCAATTGCATCCTTCGCCTTTCCGTGCATTGCGTACCCTCCGATCATTGCATTCCAAGAGACCACGTTCCGTGATGGCATTGCATCAAAGACGACTCGAGCATCCCTGATCCTACCGCACTTTGCATACATATCCGCCAGGGCGCTGCCCACGAACACATCCGCGAGAATGCCCTTTCGAAGAGCAAAGCTGTGGGCCGATTTCCCGTGCAACAAGGCTGCGATGTTTGCACAAGCCGGCAACAGACACGGGATTGTCACCGCATTCGGCTCCACCCCAACAATCTGCATCTCCCTGAAGAGCTCCAATGCTTCCATGTCCTTCCCGTTCTGCGAGCAACAAGCCACGATCGAGGTCCAAGACACAACATTTAGCTCCACCCCTTGTGCTTCGAAATTGCTAAATGCCTTTAGAGCGTCATCAACACGGCCGTTCCTCGAAAGTCCAGCAACGAGAGCATTGCAAGAGCCGACATCTCTTTGGCCCGCCTCATCAAACACTCGGACCATCTCCTCCGGGCGACCACTTTTTCCGTGCATATCGACTAGAGCACTGACGACGGAACTATCGGCTCCCAGTCCTGTCTTGGTGACATAGCCATGAATCTGACTTCCGATCACAACATCCTCCATGTCACCGACCGCCGAAAGCGTGCTCGAGATGCCGACCGCATCCATTTCAAAGCCCTCGGAGTGCATTCTCCGCATCAGCAGCACAGTGTCATAAGGACGCCCACTACGGTTGAAACCCACGATCATCCCATTCCAGGTGATCGGATTTGGCTCTGTGCCGGAACTTCGCATGCGTTCAAGCATCCGCAAAGCCTCGCCTACGTGTCCGTAAGTCGCGTAGCCAGCTATCATGGCGCTCCAGGTCACGATGCTCTTCTCCGCCATTCGGTCGAACGCTACGTGCGCGTCGGCCATCGCTCCACATTTGAGGTACATATGGACGAGAGCGGAGGCGACGAAGGGGTCCCCGGAGATGCCAGCCACAAGGGACAGGGAATGGAGCTGCCGGCCGAGGGCGATGGAGGGGAGAGCGGCGCAGGCCTTGAGAGCGGCGGGGATGACGAACGGGTCGGGAGCGAGGCGAAGGGAGAGCATGGAGGGAAGGAGAGAGAGGGCTGGGGAAAAGTGGCGGGATCGGACGAGGGCGGAGATGAGAACGGAGAAGGAGAAGGGGTCGGGGCGAGGGAGTGAGCGGAAGAGGAGAGCCGCATCGTCAAAGCGGAGGTGACGAGCGTAGAGGGTAAGGAGCTTGGTAGTGGGGTGGGCGTCGACGGGGACGAGGCCGCACTTGAGGAGGCCGGCGTGGGCTTGCTGCGTCTGAGGCAGAGAGGGAGATGAGCGTTGGAGGAGGTGGAGCGAGGTGGCCATGTATGAGGAAATTGCTCTGAGAGAGATGCTGAGAGTAGCGAGTGAGGAAATTGCTCTCATAAGGCACGCATGAAACGATCCTTATGGCTCAAAAACAATTTTTGATTTGATTTGAATTTTTTTATTGTACCCACACAAATAAATATTTAATTAATTTTATTAAAAATATTATATAAAATAATATATGCCGCTCACACATGAATTCAAATATAAGGGATTTAAACTTGAGACCTATTATGTATAGGGCTAATTTAGTTAGCATTTTAAAAGTTATATTTGGGACTCCATAATTTTAAAAATACTATAAGTTAGTTGACTTTTAACTCAATTATATTCCTTTGTTGGAAAATAGTGCACATAACATCGTGTGCAAAATTGGCACAAATAGATAATAAAAATAAGGATATTTTGATTAAAAAATAGGATTGTAGTTTACTTAAATTAAATTTGACTTACGGATAAACTTTCACCGTGGGACCCACGAGGGTCACTAGTTGTATAATTACATTTATATTAGTAATTGTTGTGATTTGAAAACCGTATCTCTATTGACTTACTCTTCCTCGCCTTCTAATTCGATATGTGATACAATGATGCGATGGTGCTAGCAACCTATTGTTGTTTTCATCTTTTTTACTATTTCCTTCTCATTCTATGTCTCTTGTGACTTCCTCTCATCTATCACCTCTTCATCTCCATCACCACATTAAACTCCACCACCTTGACCTAGCCTATCGACTGCTTAATGAATCATGTCATCCATGAGCTCCTTGCATCCCTCTGCCACCTCCAATCTTTACTTCTCCTGTATTCCATCCTCCTTTCCGATTAAGGAGATGCTACTTCTCATCTCTCTTAATAATTCCTCTACTATAATCAGTGGCGTCAAACTCTTCTACCTCTTTGACACGAGTGTCACCCCTCCGGCCCTTCACGTTAACTCTTCCTTCTGAATAATATTCACCATATTCGTCCTTTCTATACTTTGGCATCACTTTGGAGCCATCTTCATAATACCCTGATCTCAAGTATCCACTAGTCAACATGGCTCACGTATGAATCATTCTCTATCGCACATGACATCGTCATTTTTATTAAGATCATCAAGTTTTTAAAATAATTATGCAATTATTTTGATCATCAATTTCACATGTGAAGTGTTTTTTATTAAATAATTAAATGACAGAGTTAGTAATAGACTAATAATCTATAGCATTTTCAAAACTATTGAGATCACTTTTAAAAATCCAACATGAGAAAATATATAATTAGTCCTCGTTTATAAAAAAAAATATACTAAAAAATCATATATCTAAAAAAACAGATGCATCTTTTGTATTCGCTGGTAAGTAAAGGAAATCTCGACAGAACCACTAAGGTCTGTGCGCTCCATCATCCATTTCTATCGAGCCATTGGGTTCTTCCGCAAGATAATTCCCAAGACATTTAAAATCGACCACTTAAATGATTCTTGTCGACTGGCACCAACAATTATTCCCAACTACTTGCGGTACTGTTAAGTTGCATGATTGATCTGACCGCAAAGTGTGCACTATTCACA
Organism: Musa acuminata AAA Group; assembly: GCF_036884655.1. NCBI lineage: Eukaryota > Viridiplantae > Streptophyta > Magnoliopsida > Zingiberales > Musaceae > Musa > Musa acuminata. Next base: position 4,169,015 of record NC_088353.1, on the reverse strand, counting down.
TTGACCCGAATCAGGTTCGGTCAAGATGCTGACGGACTCCAACTATTATTCGACCAAAGACTTTGCTGGGTCAATTGTCCATGTTTGCAGTTCAAGTTTGTGGACTTGACTCGCTCATCGAACACGTTGACCCAACAGTCCCAGTAAGTTTCCCATGCAACCGAGGGAGGAAGGTGGAAACGCAGGTGACTTCTTCGTGTTGTAGGAGGAAGCTTCGGGGATGAACACGATGACTCCATGCAAGTTTGGCCATGGCCATCTTTTCTTCAGGCAACATATAATAACGGGCCTTGAACTAACCGAACCATATGGATCAGATGTTCTACTCCTTCACCTTCTCAAACCTGTGTTGGACAATCAAGATCTATATTAATAATATTAAAATAAAGTATTAATATTTTATCTTAACTTTGATAGATTGAGTCGATTGGTATGTTACCCAAGACATTTTCCACTTATATTTCAACATCGCCCTTGTATTAGTATGATCAACTTCTGTACATTTATTTTGAAATAGATAAATTGTTAGAATAATATACCTTTAATCCTTTTATATCAAAAGAGACACAATTAGCCTCGTCATGATTTTGGGATTATCGGTTTCGTCTCATGAAAAATAAAATTATATGCAAATTGTTACGGGTGATTATAGAATTATTAATTTAGATTCTACTTTTTAATATAATTTTAAAAATATATCGTTGACGTCTTTATCGGTACGATGTGATCCTGATTCGAAATCATTCAAATGAAAAACATCTTCTTCGAAGTTGTTATCAGTACGATGCTTCAGTTTAGTGTTGATGTCCACTTCTCTGACTCTAAGTTCTCTTCTCCTTACGTAGAGTTATAAATTTATTTTTATACCCGACCTTGAGAAGACGAAATATCCTATAAAAATTTTATAGGGGAGACGATTTATAATCAATCTAAGTTGCCTCTAGACTCTCGAGAATATTTCGTAAGGGAAACAGTTCGTAATTATCCCAAGTTATCCCATGAACTCTTATAAATATTTTTATTAATATTTCACGATGGAGATCGTTTGATATTGAACTCGTGCTATCATATATATATATATATATCCCGTTCAAAAAATATAGATATACCATTGTAGTCGATCTTCTTCGTCGGTTGTCGATGACGTAGACACTAATATATACTTCAAAAGAATTGAGAAATATAAACTTTAAATAATCGACGAAAACATAAAAAATAAATCTTATTTTTTAGTTGGCGTAGTAAGGAGGACATGAAGAGTTAGCACTATGCAGTACGATTGCAGTCATTCATTAACATACATGTGGACCATGACTAATCACATCCATATTAAAACTGAAAGGTACCTATCGAAGAATCTCCTTCACGCACATGAAACGGGGCCCATCCCTCGTGCTATGATGTTTCAAGATGGGGGAAGGTTGCAATAGTGCAACCATACCTCTAAATAACTATACATAATGACTTCTTCCCACTGGACAACCTAATCGGGTCCCACCATAGCATCGGACCAACCGCCGAGTCATTGGACCGCCCAATATGAGCTCCTCCTGCTTGAGCTAACGCGCGGATCACATGGAACACCATAAAACTCGGGAGTTTCCAAAACAATGTCAGTCCATCCACCAAGAAATTGAAGTGCAAGTGACGGCCTGTGTACTGACGATTAAACTCGTCCTTTTTGCACTGCAATAATAATAACGTTTGACTCGATGCGCCACAACATGAACCGCTTGGCACGTCTCGATTGGCCAAACAATTGCACGGTTGCTGTTTGCCATTGCCGGTCCTCGGTTCACCACCGACTTAAGCAAGAGAGGCATAACCACATGGGAGTGCAGCGCAGGAAACAGAGGTCTCTGAAAGAGGGGTTGTTGTGCCTTTGACTCTGAGAAAGGGTGAAGGGAGGGGTGATGGCAGAGACGACGCCGAATCACACGCAGACTGTGTTCGGATGGGCAGCGAAGGATTCATCCGGAAAGATCACCCCTTTTGTCTTCAAGAGAAGGTGATGCTGCTTTGTGGTCTTCTTCTTTCTCTGTTTCTTTCTTTTTCCTGCTTCTTCTTCTTCTTGTAGAGAAGGCCTTAACCGGAAAGGAATGGGTTTGCTTTGGTCAACATAGGGAGAACGGAGTCGACGACGTGACGATCAAGATACTCTACTGCGGGATGTGCCACACCGATCTCCACTACATCAAGAACGACTGGGGAATCACCATGTACCCTGTTGTTCCTGGGTACACTCTTTCTCTTTCTCCCAAACCTATAGAATTCAATTTTCTGTCACCGAGAGTCAGATCGACAAGTGACGCATGTCAGAGATGAGAGGTTTTACGATCTCTTCCGCATAAAGACATGTTGGAAGCAGTGCGGACATCGAATCAAGGCTAAAAGTAGAGTTTCTACTCCTCGGATCAGCTGTAATTGCTGATTGGATAGTCTATGATGCGAGATCGATGAATATGAATGGAGTCTAGTGGCGTTTCTTTTGTGGGAAAAGAGATTGTATTAGATGATTTTTATGATCTTAATTAATTGATTAAGATATATTAAAATTTTAATTATATTTTGATCAAAATAATTAAAGCAAAGTGACGTCTTTGTAGATTTCATATGATTAAAGCTAAATAAATGAAATTATTTATGGCAGGCATGAGATAACAGGCATAATCACCGAGGTTGGGAGCAACGTGAGCAACTTCAAGGTGGGAGACAGAGTAGGGGTAGGATGCTTGGCTGCGTCGTGCCTCAAATGCGAGTTCTGCAAGGATTCACAGGAAAACTACTGCGACCAGCTCCAGTTCACATATAATGGCATCTTTTGGGATGGTAGCATCACCTACGGCGGCTACTCCCAAATGCTGGTGGCCGACAACAGGTCAAATCCACTTCATGGATTTGTCATCTCCTAGAATCCCATCCCTTTTCTTGTTCTGTGATCTTGAAGTTTCACCACCATAATATGTTTCAGGTATGTGGTGCACATTCCGGACAGTCTCCCCTTGGACAAGGCAGCTCCGCTGCTGTGTGCAGGGATCACCGTGTTTAGCCCCATGAAGCAGCACGACATGCTGCAACCAGGCAAGAAGCTGGGTGTCGTCGGCTTGGGTGGGCTTGGTCACATAGCTGTCAAGTTCGGGAAAGCGTTCGGGCTTCACGTGACCGTGATCAGCACATCCCCCTCCAAGGAGACGGAGGCGAAGATGCGTCTGGGCGCTGATGATTTCCTCGTTAGCACCGATCCGAAACAGATGCAGGTATGGATCGATCACCCTGGTGAACTGTAGCTGTCATCATATCGGACTCTCGAGCTTAAGAGAGTCCCCTGGCTTGGCATCAGGCTTGTGCGAGGAGCCTGGACTTCATCATCGACACGGTGTCGGCGAAGCATTCGCTGGGGCCAATACTGGAGCTGCTCAAGATCAGGGGGACGTTGGCTCTCGTGGGAGCTCCAGATAAGCCGATGGAGCTCCCATCCTTCCCTCTAATCTTTGGTGAGTTGACATGGAAATCCCAAACGAGTGGTGGTGTGCAAAGGTCGACGTTCTTGTTAGTGATGGACCGGCGATGTGATTTTGCAGGGAAGAGGACGGTGAGCGGAAGCATCATCGGCGGGATGAAGGAGACGCAGGAGATGATGGACGTGTGCGGGAAGTACAACATCACTAGCGAAATCGAGCTGGTGACGCCGGACCACATCAACGAGGCATTAGATAGGCTCGCGAGGAACGACGTCCGATACCGATTCGTCATCGACATCGCTCCCAAGACCAACCTCTGATGTCACCAAGACGAGGAACGATGGCTCTCGTCTCGGTGTCTTCTTCCAAGAAGGCTCCTTTCATTTGCTTGTGTGCCACCAGTTTGGATTCTAAGATCTATGTTATGTAGCCAAGAAAGCAAGAGAAGCTTGTGGTCGAACTCGTTATAGCGAGACCTGCTTAAGTAAGTGGTCGACGATCCAATTCGGATCGATTGGTCGAGAAGCATCGGCATGACTCGTCGAGATAGGGCTCATTAAGATCGTAGCCTAATCTTTCTGCGATAATTCTAGGCATCACTACGAGTACGATCGTAATACGAATAAGTTTAGAACAGAAGTATTTAGCATCACTTGGAAATCAGCATTGGCAGATCTTAAAATAGTCATGATTGATTTCAAGAGCCCATAAAACAAATCCAATGGGCAAGCAACTAAAGAACAGTTATCAGCAGAAGAATCCGAATCCGAATCCGAATCCGAGGTGGTGGAGATCCACACGGGACGCAGACCATTGTTAGTAGGTCGTCCGACATGTTAGGGATTGATACCTGATTCTAACATAATATTATGTTAGAATCATCAAAAGTAACTCCATTAATTTTTAGTTTCTAAAAAATAATTAGACATCTAAGATATGTTGACCATCTCGTCATGCTCTAAATGATCAAATGTTATAGGTAGTAGTATATAAATATGTTGACATTAGTGGTTTTCGATTGAAATATCATGTTGATTAGACATTTAAGATGATGAAAGAATTAGTTGATCGATATGTCGAGCTGACGAGATGGTCAATGGGAAGTTCGATGAGGATAGAGTAATAGAGTTATTTTAAGAAACTAAAAATTAGTAATAGAGTTTGTCGATTACGAGATATATCCTACTTGGATGCATAATCAACTAGTGTTTATATATAGATAAAGGATTTATTTGAGAAGTAATAAGCGCCTTTGACATCTCTCTTGAGCCTTATGTTGGATAGAATTATAGTTAAGTCTGATAACCTAATGATTAATATAAATAAAGGTCAAACATAGCCTAAATGTATTCGGCTCACTCGATTAGGGCTTGATTAGAAAAGAATCTCGTATCTATTTAATATTTTAAGATTTCTTCATAAGTAGTGTAAATAGGTAATTTGAGTTTCTAGGTTTCTATTATTCAAAAATAAATTATTATTTTGGCTACCATTAATTTTCTTCGTCATCTTCCTCGAGTTTTCTCTTCGGTCATCAAAATGGTTTAATGTTGGTGAACAATTCAAATTTGAGCTCATTCATAATACAAGAGTAATCTATTAGGTCATACAAATCATATCAAAATCGAGCCAAACATAAACAATCATATTCTCATTTACATCAATCACAAATAAAGGTTTTGTTTTGTGATCGACATATATAGCGCGAGACCTAATTCGTCATAGGTTCAGTAATATTTTGGATTAGTCAGAGTGGGAGAAGACTTGATTTGAGTTAATGATGATTAGATTGGTTTATTACTATTAATTTGTTTTGAATATTCTATGTCAATAATTCAAGCTCAATAAACTTAATAGATTAACTATTCTATCCAACTGAATAGTGGCATGCTTCGAAGAATATTTCGGGAGGAATATTAACAAAACATCCCTTCAAGATCTCAGAAAAATATTTTGAAAATCATATTTTGTTATTATTAATAGTGCACATTTCGATATTGCCCACATGGACCAGACAAGTAAACACGACGATATAGACATAGAACTTTAAGTTCGATGTGGCGCACAACACATATACGATGGGTAACCGCTCATTGCCCTCTCCGTACGAAACGATATCATCATGGTACAGTCATCCCGGAAAGCTCGGGGCGATGCCGCACAATGCCAATCCGTGTAGATTGGAAAGCTTAACCCTTTTAAACCATACCAGTGCTAACTTAACCTTTGGAGGGGCTAAGTCGGAAGACCCCTCCCCTCCTGACTCAGGCCTATGTGCAGAAGCTTAACGATGACGAAACAGACTGCGTATTGATTGACGGAGCGAGAATGGAGCCAACTCCTAGTTTGACTCGACGAAGGCCTTGTCACTGGTCCTGAACATCGACAATTGGACCTAATCGTGTTGACACTTCGACTAAAAAAAGGTGAGACTTGGTTTTCTTTTTTTTTTTCAACCTCGTCATAGCTGTATAGCTACATGTATTTAATTGAATTATATAAGAGCAACAATTGGTAAATATACATAATTGGATCTCCAATTAGATTTTTTTTTTTTTGACAAGATGATAACTAGTCGTAATGTCTCAATTATTTAAGACCTATTAGATTTTTCTACTTCATTAAAATTTATATATGCTACAGATATTTTTACCGTGTCAGTACAAAATTTTTGTCGTCCAACTAATTAAAATGGAAGAATAGTATGAATAGTTTCAATGTGTTGAGACAAAGAGATTGAGCTAAGAAATTCTAATAAATGCCATTAAATTTGGTATGGATAAAGAAGCAGCAGCATGCCATAGGTTCAATATTATTGTCAATCATTTTCATTTCGTTCTGCTCCATATTTTATTTCAAATCATTAAGAGTTTGAATCATTTGATTATTTCTTGTCTTTACTCATTCGTGGGTCATTATGATGGCAGTACATATAATTCACATTATTTGTACGTGATAGAGACACGGAAGAAGCCACGTTTTCCATCACCCTCGAAACACGCAAGTATTGTTGGGTCATTATTCGAAGCTTATTTGTTGATCGGACATTGGGACTTGTCCTCGAGAACAAAAACTTAAACAGGCCTTTTAATATGATGATAATTCTTCAGCATATTTCAATATATACAAATGTCGAGTATCATACAAAGCGGCTAATTATATAATATAATATGCAGTTAGTTATCTTTAGTCTCTCGATCTATAACACTTTAAATAGTTATATTAATTTCTCTATATTTACGAAAGTGAAACATGTAAGTTCATATATCATAACGTTATTGATTTTATCAATGAAAATATAAAAATATAAAAATAATTTTAATGTTTTAGTTGGTGATGATAGACGATGGCACCATTAGAGATTGCAGAAGACAGTTATGGATGAGAAGAGCAATGACGAGATGAAAGAGTCATCTCAACATTGACACATTGCTTAGCGATTCTTTCATCTGTTTACATTTATATCAGTGTCGGTGCAGTTATAAAGCAACAAAAGGGTTGTTTAGCAAATTGCGTCGACACTTATATAATTTGTCGAGCGACGAAAGGGCTACCAATACATATGTAGAAAGGTAAAAAAGTCACTGGGCAATTGTATGGACATCGACGCAAATGTAGAGCGATTGTCATCTCTCGTGATCGCTCTCCTCATTCATAATAGCTACCTGCGATCCTTAGTGCTGCCACCGTTTGCCACTACCAACATCGTCCGCCATCATTAACTGGAATGTTAAAATTATCTTTTTACCCTTTGTTTTTTATATTTTCGTTGATAAAATCGATAGCGTTAGAATAAATGAATATAAATATTTAACTTTCATAATTATAAGAATATTAGTATGACTTTTTTAAATGTAAAAATCGAAATACTAAAGATAATAATTATTTAGATAATATGTAATTAGCAAATATCTTTTTATCCGGAAACAAATTCTAATTCTTGCTGAATGAATTGGTCGCTGCACCGTAATAATTTGATAGGAGGATCGATTACGTGGAAGATTTGCAAATCAATAGGTTGATTGATGTGTACTTGTGAGGCTTGAATCGAAGAACTTGCAACGTGATCGAATTTTCTACACCGAAAGGAACAAGACCCTTCACGAATCTTATGGATGGCCACATCAACTATGATTAGAACACGACATTGTGGATCAGGTTGGCGAATTCGATTGATGCTCGCTGCTGCGGCTCGAATTGGAAAATATGTAATCTGATCGAATATGAGAGGTCTCTTCACACCACTTAGCGGCGGTCGACAACTGGGAGTGGAAAAGATGAGAACACCACTCACAACATGATCGCAAGTGTTGGATCGAGAAGCTTGTGATGGCCATCGTCGATTGCGAACGGAAGGGACGATAACATCACGAGGGATCTTGTGACTCGATGGACAAGCACCTTCCTTGTGTGCCTGCCATTTCAGACCTTCTCCCTCGCCAGTGCTGCAGCACACCAACAAGCTGTCAATGGTGCAAGCCAAGTGCAGCACGCCACAGCTTTACAGAGCTGCGGCAGGAGGGCCAACCTGAGAACTCCACACTGTGAGCTTTCGACGACCAGGGACAGTTATCCGCGTGGCACGGCAGTCGGGAATGAACAGCCTTTCGCTTTGCACGAGGCAAAAGATCTTTCTGTCTTTCGCTCGTCTTCTTTTGCATAAAAGAAGAGCAAAGTAGGGTTGGGCAAAGTAAAAGAAGAGCAGAGTTGGGTGGAAGCAAGTGGAGGACAAGTTAAAAGATACGGGCCGAGGAAGCAAGTGGAGGGCAAGTCAAAAGATAAGGGCCAAAGGTGGTGGGTGTGATATGTCCTGCAAATTGATTCCCCTCTCATAATTAGACTACCAATGAGCACAATTTAAGACGATGTTACTGAGAACAGACAACGGTGTTGTTAAGAAATAGACTAGAAGACAACAACCCATAGTTTCCCCCAACTTGAAGTAACCAGAGTGCCACACATCCCCCTTACATTACACAAGGCAAAGAAGAAGCTGAGAGAGACGAAACAAAGGCAGATAAAATAAGGAAATCAGAAGCAACCCTCTATCCCCCTTTCTCTTCACTTCCCTCGCGTGCAATCATCATTCACACAAACGAAAGAAGACGAGAAAAGGCGAGGCTTCTGCTGCTGCATGCTTCAAGAAGCTGATTTTAGTTGGTGGGGTTGCTCCTGAAGGAACCCAGAGCCTTGATGGCCGCTGCTCTCAGGATGTACTGGTGGTACGCCGCCGCGGCTAACGCTCCGACGAAGGGACCCACCCAGAAGATCCACTGCATGCACAACCAGAGAGAACACAATCATTCCACCTCCAAAACAACCACAGACATGAAAGAATTCGTATAATGCCCGAAATTATGGTCTCACATGGTCATCCCAGGGCTTGTCCTGGTTGTAGATGACTGCAGCGCCAAGGCTCCGAGCAGGGTTGATGCCGGTCCCGGTGATGGGGATGGTGGCGAGGTGCACCATGAACACGGCGAACCCGATGGGGAGTGGTGCCAACACCTGTAAACAATTAATTCAAGTCAACAGAATCCACTGAAAAAAGACTTCAAAACACCAGTAATTTAGGGTAGACATGCGTGTTGTCTTTTTGGTACGTACGGGAACGTGCGAGTCGCGAGCGCTGCGCTTGGGGTCGGTGGCAGAGAAGACGGTGTAGACGAGGACGAAGGTGCCGATGATCTCCGCCCCGAGGGCGGTACCCTTGGAGTAGCCGGCGGCGACCACGTTGGCTCCGCCGCCGAGGGAGTTATACTGGTGCTTCATGATCCCCTTCACGATCCCCACCCCGACGATGGCTCCCAAGCACTGCGCCACCATGTACAGCAACGCCCGTATCAGCGACACCTTCCGCGCCAAGAACAGCCCGAGCGTGACCGCGGGGTTGATGTGCCCTCCTACAGAACCCAAGCGAAGTAGGATTTAGCACATATGCATTTTAGTTGAATTTTTGGGTTAAAAATCGAAAGGTGGGCGAGGAGGACCAGAGATGCCGGCGGTGCAGTAGACGAGGATGAAGATCATGCCGCCGAAGGCCCAGGCGATACCGAGGAGGCCGACGCCGCTGCACTGGTCGGCCGCGTTCTGTTCCTTGTGGCCGATGACGGTGGCGATGGTGACGTACAGGAAGAGGAGTGTGGCCACGAACTCGGCGATGAGAGCGCGGTAGAAGGACCAAAGCCGGAGCTCCCCGAAGTTTAACAGCGGCTCCGGCGGAGGGTCCGTGTAGTCCTTCACCGGCGGCTGCTCCCCCTCCACGTTCACCTCCTTCGACATGGCGGTCTTCTCTCTGCTTTAGCTCACTTGCGGCTACTGCTACCCTCGGTGGCTCGTCTTCTCTATCATCGAATGAGGGTGCGGGGGGTTTTATGGATCGCAAGTGGACTGCCCTGCTTGGTGGGCTCGTCTTTTCAAGAGTTATCTTCATGCCATAGTAAATCTCCGAATCCGTAACACGACCACCGTTTACACAAACAGGTATAGTAAGTTCAGGTATTCGGGAGAAGAAGGCCCACGTCAACGGCAGCTCCACCTGTCCGCCTTTGATTCCAGCTCCAATCGGGAAAGAGCTGTTGGATTATGTGTCGTGATGTTTGCCGTCGTGAAGAGATAAGAGGCAGATGAGTTGTAAGGTGGTCCAGGTAGGGCCCGGTGACAGCCAGACCATGTGAGCTCATCATCTTTCCTATTCATTTCTGGGTGGCGCAGTAGATGAGGCTGCGTCTTCTCGCACAGGGAACTCTAGCCTGCCATGTAACGGCTCTTCCATCCTTTACAACCCAACAGTCATTAACTTTGTGTACGTGTGTCTCCTATATTTAGATACGGATCTGTCCTCTTTTTTCTTCCTTTATTCTTCTTCCTCGAGATAGAAATTGGGCGGTGGAGTGAAGCTGATTCGTGTCACCCGTGAACCAAATGTTTGACCGGGCAGCGCTCGAGGGAACCAAATCTGTGGAATGTGTTGGTCCCATCCGGTCTGGTTGAGCCGACTGTGGAATATTCTACTTGTTGCTACGCTCCAACTTAGGCTGACACACAGTCGAGTGCCTTACGGGAGCCACAAGGAGACAACTCCAGCTCGAGACGGCTCGGCCACCAGCCGTCCAGATGCAAACCAACGACGGCTTTTCTGCCCTTTAAATCTCCAACGCACCGGACCCAACCTGGGTGAAGAAAGGAAAAGGAGACGCTCGAGTCTGCGATCGAGCTCGTGTCACGTGGAAAAAAGGAGTCGGGCCCTGCTTCGTCCTCACGGCCTTTCGCTGCGCCTCGAGGGGCGGTCCTCGTCAACCTGACAGTACTTCGATCGCTCGCTGCATAGCGCCAAACAGCAAACAGTTCGATCATGGTGGATCGCTTCCCGTAACGTGTCGGTTTCCTTGGCTGCTTCCGGCCTTTTTCTTCCTTTTTATACGTTATACCAAAGACAACGCAGCTGTGCCATCGAGGACAGCAATCGCACTTAAAACCCAGCAGAATAGAGGAATCGCGGAGTGGACGCACTCTTTGCTTCTGTGTTTCAGAGGGACACTCGAAGAAGATGCTGTCCCACTCGGAACAGCTGATGGAAGTAACATGGGACCGACCTTTCCCCCATTTTTCCGCTGAGCAACTATCATGCGGGCCAGCTCATCGGCTGTTTGTCGATGGTCACGGAACAAAGTGATTTACATGTGGAATCGCGACACGTGTATCCTGGTCGTATGTTGTCCAATGGGATTCTCGAAATTAGGCTGTCCGTCCATCCATACATCCACTAAATCCGTCTCTTGAGAGGGTTCGCTGCAAATCTTTAATTCACCAATTTTAGCATGCGCATGGATAAACATGAATCATGACAACTGCTCAATAATAATCCCTGAAACGAGGCGGACGCCATTTGATTTATTTAATCCAATGCTTATTATATCTCAAAGTCAATGATTAGTGATAATTCTACATTAGCGCATGGACTTAATAGGCATTATGCCGCAAATTGAACCATCATCAAGGAAATTTTTTGCACTTCTTTCGATTTCAAGCTTTCTCAATAGAATCCCAATCAGAAGAAGCAAAGGCATTCGAACATGTTTTGATTCGCACAAGGCTTCGTTTCAATGCTGAAATGTTGTACACCTTGGAAAATAGAAACACATCACATGAGACATGACGAGATGAGATTGATCTTGCTTATGATATATCTAGGTTGTGTATCATCGATGCTCTAAAGTAAACAGAGTTCGGCCAACGACAGAAGCGCGATAATTCAGCTAAAATTCGACAGCTCCTCGCCAAGGGTGAATGAAGCCTGTCGACAGTAGACACGGTCTACATCATATATTTTTGGGCACATCAAGTGGCATGTGTCGATATGTTATCATAGAATCCAAACACGCTGCAAATAGTGCATGTCACGTTCATATCCCCATCACGCATCTATCCTGTTAAAGTCGTATGATTAAATGCATACTTTCAAGTAAAGAATTAGATGATAAGCTGTCATGCCTTGTATACTCTCATTTTTCTCGCTAGGTATCGTGTTGTGGTTCATTAGTGATAAAGCTAATGCAAGTTTCTGATGGGATCAGAGCAATTGACAGAAGTAATCCTAACATTACTGTCAAACAATGGCTAAAGAGTGTTGGTCGGTAACTCGGCAGACTCGGTTGGCCCAAGACAGAAAGGGGTCTTCACACTTCACAGTTCCAAAATGTACATGAAGTGATCCTCACGTCATCCTTGAGGATAGACTTCGACTGCAGTCATGGGGATTAAGGAAGAATCTTTTAGGTGGGAGGTTCGAGAGTAATGTATCTACTTCTGCTGGAGAAGGTTAACTGATTCAGCAAGCAACAAGCACGGTGGGCTTCCATCATCTGTACTGCATGGATATATCTTCTTTTTCTTTTAAGAAGAAGATAAAAAAACTGCAACAGCATCTAATGAGACAGTGAGGTTCTGCTGGCAGCTTCTTCTCTGGATATATCTTCTTTTTGTTTTAAGAAGAAGATAAAAAAACTGCGGCAGCATCTAATGAGACAGTGAGGTTCTTCTGGCAGCTTCTTTTCTGGAGAATATGCTCGCTGAAAGAGTGGTTTAGGGTTTTTGTTAATCAAACATGACCAACGAAGCATGGCGTCTCAATCATTGGAAGCCAGAAGGAACCACAGATTTGGTCGGCGGGCTGCTACAAAACAAATCTTTTCAGTGGATTGAACGTTGATTGATGGCTAGAGAGAGAGAAAGCGAGAGAGGTTAACGAAGCCAGTTTTCATGGAAGCATCACCATCACGTTTTTTTTCAGAAGGAAAGCTCAGTTCTACCAGCAACAATCCATATTATTTACAAAAACTGCAGCTCAAGTCAATTAGCCTTTCTGATGATGGGAATTAGCTTCATTTCGAATACTGTAGAGTAAGAAGTGTGTGTGTGTGAGAGAGAGAGAGAGAGAGAGAGATAGAGAGAGAAGCAGACTCGCTGAAGATGAGGGACTTATTGTTGTGACATGCACCTATAAGTTTCACTTATTCTAGAATTAGGACATAAGAACTTGTACCGAAAACCCTGAACTGGAGCATGGCTTAAGTGCTAGAGAAGGTTCGATGTTGTTCCTTGCCACAAATTCGTGTGTGATTTGCTTCAGCTTTGAAGGAGAAAAATCTCCGAGGCCGCATGTCGCCACTTCAAAGATAATATTAATACATGGTGCACAACAAATCGAGATGCTCTCAGACCTCACATGAAAGAAACTGTAGCAGCTTCTTTGCAGTCCATCCCTTTCTCGCCCGGTTGTGGCCTCTCATCTCTCCATCCTTAACTGGTTGGAATGTGCCGTCGGCCTCTCACGCGTCTGTCTTGTTTGAGTTTATTTTGGGCTGATGTGAACCTTTGCTCGCCAATGCCCCCACAGATTGTTGCAATCGTTACCGGGCTCAGCCCATGCGCATAACTTCTTTACCTTTCCCTTTCATGCTTGTATATATATATAAGCGTTTTGTTGTGAGTAGATTTGCATCGCAAGTTGAAACTTGGTGCCTTCCCACTTCTTACAGCTCCTACCTTGGAAACTCCATATGCTGTTGGAGGAGATCGGCAATTTACTTCAGGATGTCTCCGTGCAAGATGCAGTGTCTTCTTTCTCGACTGCTACTACGCCAACTCCTCCCTTTCAACGAAAACACGGCCTCTTCCTCATCTGCTCTGAGAGCGATCCAACTTGAAACCTGAGAAGTGCTGGCAAAAGGGCAGAGCGTGCGATGAGAAGGAGCAGATGAGATCCAAATAACTATTTCGGAAGAAAGGTGCCTGTATACTGCTGCTCCGGCACAGTTTGAGTCGATGCATAACGAGTTAATTATATATTATATTATAGTTAATTATTTTTAGTATACTGATTCTTATATTTTAAAAAATTATATTAAAAATATTATTATTTTTATAATAAGAAAGTACGTTTTAATTAGTTGTGATGGACGATGACACCGTTGAAGCCACCGGTGACTATAGTAGATGAAGATAATGACGACAAAAGGTAAGGGTCATTCTGTACATTTGTCGACATCGACGCAGTCGTCGAAAATGTATCAACACAATTGTCAAGCGATTCTCATCTCTTGCTATCGCTATTCTCATCCATAATAATCATCTGTGGCTTATAGTAATATTATCGTCTATGATTATCAACTGAAATATTAATTTTTTTTTTCATATTTTTATTTATAAAATTGATAATATTATGATAAATAGATTTAGATGTTTTATTTTTATAATTATAATGATGTCAATATAATTTTAAAATATAAAAATTAAAAATATTAAGGATAATTAGCTACAGTGTACACATAATTAGCCCGTACTCACTATTAGCTTCGTTTATACTCGCATATTTCTTTCCGATCTGGCACAGTACAAATGACTACAGAGGTTCGTCGCATCCTCAAGAGGGATCATTTGGCTCTTTGGCCACTTTTGGCCCCAGGTTCTCATCACCACAGTGAAACAAGAACTCCATCAATTATCCCTCCTTTCATATCATATCAAACATCACACTGCCCTTTTGCTTTGCTTATACCATAAAACTGTAATATAAAGCAAAGAAAAGTATGATGAACGCAAAGATATCTCATCAAAGTCGGCTTCATATCATGTCAAAGGACAAACTTGTGCCCCATTGTTTCCTCCCCAAAGGACAAAGGAGCCCATAAGCGAGCTCAACAAAAAGAAAAGCCAACAGAGTACATGTTTGGTGGCTGTATCTGGGTTCTCAGGTAAGTATAATTTTTCTCTGTGCATTTCTTGTTTTTGACTCTCATAAAAGAGATCTAATCGGAAGATGTCTTGCATACCATGAATCAAAAGGAGGTCCATATGTGTACTTTGGTACGGATTTCAATTCTGTTGTTGTTAAGAGAAGAAGAATGCATTACGGCGCAATTGATGGCAGAGCCTCGTTTCATCCCTCTCTTCTTGACCCCAGAGCTAGCATGAGAAACCTTTTTCTTCTCCTTCCCTCACGACCTACAGTATCTTCTTCCCTACACAGTCATGAGACCAACAGCAAAATCGACCATTACAGAGTAGCAGTAGCTCCAAGGGGTAGTATCATCGTCTTCGACAAGACCCTCCCCCTTCGTCCAACTCTTCCGTCCTCGTTCCCCAGATACCAAGCAGGAGGACCATGGAGGAGGTGTGGAAGAATGTGACTCTCAACAGCCTCTACCAAGACAAGCCCATGACGCCTGTGGACTGCTACCGCCACGACCACCCGACCTCTTCACCTTCCTTCAGGGGCATGATCCTACAGGACTTCCCTGCCGGGCCATTGAACAGGCCCCTCACCATCTCTCCACCTGCCATCGAAGAGCTACCGGTGCCACCTCCTCCATCCCCTCCTGCCCACCCTCAAACAGTCGTCAATTTGAACTCGGGTTTGGAGTTCCAGCACCTTGTAGTTGATGCCAACTCCCGCTCCAATGCTAGCAATTCCAATGGCCAGTACTCATCCGCATTCTCGCCCACTGGGCTCTTCTCGTGCTGCTCCAACAGAAAGATGATGAGGGAAAGCATCGCCATCGGCATTGATCGCAAGCATAAGAGACTGATCAAGAACCGGGAATCTGCCGCCCGATCACGCGCAAGGAAACAGGCATATCCATCTTTCTCTTCGACGGTTTATATGGCTTGGCTTAAGTCTTCGTTTTTATTCTTTCATGATCAATCCGGTGCAGGCGTATACCATTCAGCTAGAGCTGGAAGTTGCCCATCTAAAGGAGGAGAATGCCAAACTAAAGAGGCAAAATGAGGAGGTAGACTTATTTGTTAGAGATGATCTTGGTGTTCCTGATGTTTTCATTCTTTCGGGGTTTTAAGATAACCTTTCTTTTACGTGTTGTTGATTGTTGTACTACGGGACAGCTGCAGCTTCGTTTGGCAATGGCTACCCAGCTACCCAAAAGAAACACACTCCAAAGGAGCTCCACACCGCCATTTTGAGGCAGAATGGAAGAGAAGTAGAACATTTGGCTGCAGCAGAGGATCTCTCTCCACCACTCTCATTCCCCTGTTTCCTTCGATCTATTACGTGTATCTTGCCCTCCTCGCTTTTCCTTTTCACTGAAACAAAATAGTAGTAGGAGCTCTGCTATGCAGAAACTGAAGCATCTGATGGGTAGCCTATCACTGAGCTCCTTTCTTACTCCCTTTTTTTCCCGCTAATCAAGCACATCCCACATTCTCTCTCTCTCTCTCTCTAACCAGGTAGGACTGGATTACCCGGTACTTTTACTATGGCGTAAGACTGTTTTCAGCCATATTTGCATGGTTAGATGACGACCCTTATAATAGAAGGCAGCCAGAATCGCTTGCTTAGCAGTGTGGGGGTGAAGTGACTCTCCAAATAAGAGGGAGGGCCGGAGACCGTCGGTTGCCGGCGGGGAAAAGCTTTGTTGCATGCCGGGCATTTGGCTTGTAGCGGTGCGGGCCACTCGGGCTCCATCACGAGCACTGCATGTCAGCTGGATATCCAGCGTCACCGCCACTCCGCTCCGAGGTTTGCGTACGTGCTTGGCACCGCTAAAGTTCTGCTATACGGCACTGCCATGACACGATGGGAAGGGAATCTTGCAACCCTCAGGCCTTTGACCAAAAGTGTAAAGTTGACCATTCAACACCTTCGATTTCCGGTTAGCATGGAAAAAATAATCGAACCAGCATTATCGAAGTTGCCATAATTGTTGATTCCCATGCATGTTCCAAACGAGCTCACCATTGCTCACATACGTACTCTTACGAGAAGCCACGGTAAGTAACATCGACTTAGGGGCATGCGTCCGAAGAGGGAGACTGAAGGCGGAAACATGTACTCGTTAATCCGATTTGACTAGCGAAAAAGTCAAAACATTGTTTTGTACTTAATTATTGAGTATAATGGATCATTTTTAGAAGGCTGTATCAAAGGGTTGGGCTTAATCGGGAGAAATATAAGTCAACCTTGAGTATCTATCTCTATAAATAATCATATTGGTAAAGCAACATATTAAAGCATTGTGCACATTTATGAAGTATGCATTGCGTCCAAGTGTATTTCAAGTTAAATATTATTTTTTAAGCTGATAAAAAAAATATAGATTTTTTAAAATAGATTATCTTTGAATAATTAGAAACTGTTTGTCCACTTTAATCTGACAATTTTTTTCTTGGACCAAGTTAGCCATAGCTCATGTAAATCATAATGGATTTTTAAGTAATTTTCACACTTTTTGAAATGTTTATTCAACTTTAACAAGTCCAAAAGATATCATAATTCGTCGCAATTAGTCCTCTTATCCATTTTAGGAAAGATCTGAGTTTGAGTCATGAATTTTTTTTTTATATTTTAAAAATAATTTAAATAGAAGAATATTTATATTGACTCATTTTAAATTTCATATTCACAGGAGCTTCATTGATTAGGTATATATCTAGATTTTGTAATACGTCCCTAATATCTCTTTACATTCTCATTTAATTTTGGTGACTCATCCCTAACATCTACATCGTAAAAAAAGATAATTATTCTTTAGCAAAAAAAATTCTATTATAAAAATAAAAAAAATGATCACAACTCATGAAAAATGGTCAAATGATATTTTTATTTTAAAAAAAAATCATATGTATCAAATACTGTATGGATGAATTTGGGAACAAGCTTTTGGTTGTAGTAAGATTTGATGGACATCAAAAGAAAGAACCATTTTCTCAACATAAAAATGGTAATAATTAGTTGATTTGAGGCCACAATTATAATTTGTGAAGGTAACGTGAGATGCAATCTAGCTTATATTTCAATTCAACCAATTAGATGCACCATAGGAAAATGCATGATAACTTTACTACCGCAATTTCTTTGAGACTACACGTTGGATTTGACTTTGATATCGGATAAACATAGCTTCTTCGCATAACACCTTTTGACGAGGGTTTGGATGTAAAGTTCATAGTTTAAGATCAGTGAGTTGATTATTTGTTATGCGTTCAGGTACACTCTCCATACATCTGCTCTTCGACATCTGATCAAAGTCTTTGAACCCAAACTCACTATAAGTATCAGAGAGGAGGTGCAAATATAGTATTCTATCTAGAAATCTATTTGGTTAATTTCGAATCATTATCCACGTTGGACAATCAACGTAGCACGCCCATATGATGATGTGTAAACGGGTTGGTCTGTGCTTGTGAATGTGGTATGAGATCGATCCGAGGAACAGAGATATTGGATGGTGAAGGCGATCCAAGTGCGGTGGGTTTTGGATCGAGGTGTTCCAAACCCAGCCGCAACGGTGTCCTGTTTTCGTGGGTGAGAGAGCAACTTTGGCTATCATGCTCCGCTATCCGAATCTCCCCGGAAAAGTGATCCTTATTCATGTGAAGACTCCAGACCAAATCAGGCGCTTTCCGAACTCTCCTCGACGTTGCGTTGGGTCGTATATATTTCCTACGTGTATGTTGCGGCGGACCACCAGAACAAAAACCCTCTCTACGTCGCCCCTTCTCTCGTGGATTCTTCCGCAAGGATTCCCGTCTCGTCTGCCGCCGTTTAATATTTGCCCTAATAGAGAGAGAGAGAGAGAGAGAGAGAGAGAAGAGAGAGAGAGAGAGAGAGAGAGAGAGATCTGTTCTTGAAAGGGTCGGATCGCATCGGGAGAGAAGCAATGGGAAGGGTTGCTCACGGTCTCATCGCTCGATCCCTTCTCCGCCGCAACCTTGCTCCTCCCCCCTTCTCCTCCTACGCCGCCGCCGCCGCCGCCCAGCGGACGGTCCCAATTGCATCTTCCTGCGGCACCGCCTCTGATGTTGCGACCTCTCCGAGGCCGAGATGGCGGTTGTTCTCTCTCCCGGTTGCGCCTTCGAGGTCCGTCTCTGTCGGCCTGGCCGGAGCTCTCTCCTTCTCCTTGACCCTTGTGACGGCGGCCGAGGCGAAGGAGCCTCCGTCCCCCGAGCTGATCCCCAAGGATGTCGTCCTCTACCAGTACGAGGCCTGCCCCTTCTGTAACAAGGTCAAAGGTGAGTCCTTCGTGTTGGATTCTTGGCCGACGCTTGCTTTATTATGGATTTGAAGGAATTAGCCGACAAGATGAGCTGCGTATCTTTTAATTTATTAATTTACCGATGCAACTTCCGGTTCGACTTTGTTGTACAATGCGTGCCGTGAGTTATTCGGTTGAAGTGATTGTACTTTGCATTAGGCGATGAGCAAGATTACGTAGCAGAAAAATTAGCCACGACCAATGATGTATATACAGGATTAGGAGGAAAAATTGGTAATTCAATTCTTTGGATTACATACATGCTGCTTCTTTCATGGAGGACCTAAAAAAGCTAATACAGTTGACAGGGGGCTTAAAAAACAATTCGTGTAGATATCATTGGTCATACATGATGTTGAAGGAGTTTTTGACTGGGGGATGAACACAATACTATTAGGGTATCAAGTTAATCATCTTGATATGCTAACTTTGCTAATCGGCACATCTAAGTTTCTTTCATCAACCTATTCTTACCAAGTGTTCGCTAAAACTTTAAAGAAAGGATAGGTTGTTTCTCTTTTCTCATGCACCTTTCATGGAATTTTTGAAGTCGAAGATCTCTTCAATGACAAGCATGTGCCATACCACTAGCAGCCCTGTAGGCGAGAACTTGTTGGTTATATATTCATGGTTGTACTCAATTTACCAATTCCGGTTTCTAGGTTATTTTATTCACTCAATGGCCAGTTCTAGTTTTGGTTCAGTTTTATGCAAGCATGTAGTATGCATGTCCTTGAAGGTTCAAGGATATTTGACTAAGAAATTACAATTGATTATTTTCTAGCAGTGTGTATATTTATCTTTTTAACTATGGTTCTCATGTTATTCTTCCAGCTTTTTTGGACTATCATGATGTACCATACAAAGTTGTAGAGGTCAACCCTCTCAGTAAGAAGGAGATCAAGTGGTCTGATTATAAGAAGGTTCCCATACTGGTCGTGGATGGAGAACAGCTAATTGAATCATCAGGTTCTATTGATTTCGTATTGTTTTAAGCAAAGATATTTGAATCGTCTGATTTAATGCTTAGAGATATGATAGGTGGCCAGGACATAAAAATTCTTTACAAGATTTCTTACCAGCTTGTCAACATTTGGTTCCTGTTTGCAGATATAGTTAAAAAATTAAGCCAGAGGTTCCGTCCTGAGAATTCCGTCATTGATGAGGAGGAGACAAAATGGCTTAGGTATGCTTTTTCCGAGAGCCGTTGGTTAGATCATATTTTAAGAACATTGCTTTACATGCTAGAAAAATATGGATGTGCATTTGTAGTGTTTGAATTAGTACTTTTTTTTAAAAGTAAAAGTAAGTCTATTCAACCATCAACTGTAAATTGAGAACATTGTTCGGAAGAAAACACTGGAAATATTTATATAGTTGAGAGACTCTAATGCAGCAGATATGACCCAAATTTGTACCATATTAAAATCTCACTTAAAACAATAAATTAAATGTTTCATTATTTGATTTTTCTGCTATATTCAGTACTCCAGCTTGTTCATAATCTTTGATATATTTTAAAATTTATGCACTGACAATTTTTATTATATTATGCTAGCACTAGAAGCTCTTTGCATTTAAAACAAGATACACAGAGACTGGTGGTTATGTATGCACATATTGAGATTTTCAAGTTGCTTTAATAAAAAACATATGTTATTTTATCATACAAGTTAAGTTTGAGTTCTAGTAGTGGGATGTGATGCTGATGCCATGATACCAGCATTTTCTCAAAGGAATCTGCTCTTGATACATTTTGCTTCATTGTAGGTGGGTTGATGATCACCTGGTGCATATGTTGTCACCAAATATATACAGAACTACTTCTGAGGCGCTGGAATCCTTTGATTACATAGCCAAGCATGGTTTGTTCTCTTGATGGTCAAAGCAAACCCTTTTAATTCCATTTTTCATTTTTTTATTAAGGATCAAATCACTCCAAGAAGAATTGTTATATGTTCAAAGAAAATGCTTAAGATAATCTGGTTGTTAAAGGGCAAATTCTCATATTCTGTGAGACTCACAAGATTGACATTAGTGTTACAGTATTATATAGCATGTGGAAGAGCACTGGTAGACTTTTATATAGACAAACCAGTTTTAAAAGAAATCCTGATGTATTCCAGACCCTCACCTCCAGCCTGTGTTTCTCTTCTTTTATCAGTAAATACAGTCTTTCTTTCTACTAAGTGTACATTGTTTTCCAGTTGGTTTGATCGTTTGCCTTCTTTCCTTCACTATGATAACTATCATTTTTTACTGTAACTGTTTGAATTTGGCCAGTTGTAGAACCACTGATATTATTATTCAGCAATGCAAATCTTTATAGATGTCCCTGTTATGATAGCTAAATGGGAAAATCATAAACATTTACATTTATATACTAAATGACATTATGAAGTGTCATTTACATTTATATTCCAGACCCTCACCCCCAGCCTGTGTTTCTCTTCTTTTATCAGTAAATCCAGTTTTCTTTCTACTAAGTACATTGATTTCCAGTTGGCTTGATCGTTTGCCTTCTTTCCCTCACTATGATAACTATCATTTTTTACTTCAACTGTTTGAATTTGGCCAGTTGTAGAACTACTGATATCATTGTTCAGCAATGCAAATCTTTATAGATGTCTCTGTTATGATAGCAGCTAAATGGGAAAATCATAAACGTTTACATTTATATACTAAATGACATTATGAAGTGTCTCAATGATCTGCATTTTATAATCAACAATTTTTTTTTTCTCTTTTTTTGTGTGTATTTGTCATTCTGCAAATAATTGTATTTGACATTGTGATTAGAACCCTTTTAATTTCAGTTGCGATCATGAGGTTGCTTCAGATGTGGTTGAGTATAAATTTTGTCGTATAAGTATCAATCTGTCATAAAATTATAGTACAAAATAGACAACTTTCTAGTGTGAGACAGTTGTGCTGCCTGAGAATTAACTATCGCCATTGGTGGTTGATTTCTGAGCTGAGTGGATATCCTTATTTGAATTAACTATTGCCAGAATATTTCAGAACATATTTTGTTACTAGTGTGTTGTTACTCAATTGTCAGAATATTTCAGAACATCTTTTGTTACTAGTGTGTTGTTACTCGATTGTGAACACTCTGAAGGTTGACATGCTTCTGTGGGAAAATTTATGGTCTAGCTATCACTTCTTTTCTGGTACAACTCATAAAAATCCTCAGATGACTATTTTTTACTTCTGTAGGATCTTTTAAACATTTATAAACCCAAATACTTTCAGATAAACTTATCAGCTGCCTGATAATTCCTTCACAAAAAACTTTTTTAGCAAGCTCAGCTAGGCATTGGAACGTCAACGTCACGTGTAAAACTACCTGTGATTGCAGGAAACTTTAGCATGACAGAGCGGTTCACCGTGAAATATGCCGGAGCGGCAATCATGTACATGGTGTCCAAGAAGCTGAAGAAGAAATACAACATCACCGACGAGCGTGCTGCATTATATGAAGCTGCACAAACATGGACCACAGCACTTGATGGCAGAGATTTTCTTGGTACCCAAGCCTCAAACTTGAGGATTGATATGAAAGTTATTTTGTTTATTTGCTTCATTACTAGCCTCTATAAACAAATTTTTTCTTGATTTTCCTTCAGGTGGTGCAAAACCCAACTTAGCAGATCTTGCTGTCTATGGTGTGCTGAGACCAATTAGATATCTGAAGGCTGGTAAAGATATGGTGGATAACACTAAGATTGGTGAATGGTACCAAAGAATGGAAATTGCTGTTGGAGAGTCGTCAAGGATTGCAGCCTAATATGCAAATTGGTTTATTGCCAACTGATTTTGTTAAGGGAAAGCACAGAATTCTTTTCGGTCCTTCCTTGCAGTAGTTTTTTTTTTTTTTCTGATTATGTTTTACAGAAGCCAAAACCAGTTTTGGAAAACAGTTTGCCGGTTATAAATTGAGAGACTTAATGGGGAGATCTTATTGTTTCTCTGCCAGACAGGAATATCAATCTTGTTTCATTTAAGAATAATCTCGATTTGTATGGTTTATGTATTGAGGTCGTTTCTCTGCCAGACAGGAATATCAATCTAGTTTCATTTAATAATAATCCATATTTGTATGGTTTATTCATTAAGGTCATACTTGTGAACATTCTGGAGTTTGGTTTATTTATGCTTTTGCTTTTTCTGTTCTCTTTTCTGAAATAATTTTATTGCCAAATCAATCTAATTTATCCTTAATTTCTTGCAGTATATTTAAGCTATAAAAGGTCATAACCAAACTAAGGTTTTAGGGCTCTGTATTGTCGAGTCGAACAATTTAGATTTAGGTAGATATCAAAGATCTCTTCATTTACTAAAATTTAAATAACTATGTAATTTTTGGATTTCCAAAGTTTCTTCCTATCCATCTAAATAACTATATAGAATGGATAGGACAGTCGAGCATGGCATGGGCGTGCCAAAAATATAGGCTGGATGGATGATGACAAAATTGGTGGAGCAACGAAGCAAGCAATGATTCGATTGCATAATTGCAGCAAACATCGATTATGTGGCCATCTTGTTGTGATCTGCCTTCATGTTTCCTCCATACGAACAGGTACGACAAGAGATCATGCAGCATACGAATTCACCCCTCGGCAGGTATGAAGATGAAGGGAAGAGAGGATGACGAAGAGTTCCGAATGATGCTGGAGATCAAGGAAGAAGCAGTGACAACTGCGGACATCCTACCGATGATTCATACTACTGCTCATGTTAATTTTATGACGATTACATTTCTTTTAAGAACTTAACGAAGGTACGGTAACAATAGCAAAACGTATACTTCACGAGAACCTCTAATCAGCAAACTCTGCCTACTGCTACTTACTACCACATACAATAGGGTTTGTGATCCAAGACGGCGATGATCTGCGTCAAAATATCAGCACGAGGCGACTCTCGGATCTCTGAGCCTCACGTTTTACACTGCATGTGAGAGATGCAGAAAGAAACAAACTCAGCTCGTTCGATGATTCCTCACCTCCACGCATCTATCCATCCACCAAATCCACAGTCCATCGAAGTAGGTGCACAATATCAGCGTTTACCACTACTAGAGATTGAGATCACCAAGAACCATTGAATAGCTGGGTACAGGAAGCTGGCTCGCAACCACAAAGCAAGTACACGCCCTTCAGAATATTATTCGCAAGCGGAAGAATCTCTCTCTCGGTTTGGACTGCATGCAGAAGTTGGGTGAGTTGTTCTCCAGGGAAGGCTGGACCGGTGGTCAAGGAGACCATTTGTAGGGCTGCTCAGCGAAAGCTACTGACGAGCATCAACTGAGGTACTAAACAAACCCAGGCGAAGTATCCTCCTCCCTTGATGATAAAGGCAAGTCGGTCAAGAAAAAGAAAGAGAGCAAACACCCCCCTCTTTGTTTCACGTGGCCTGCATGAATGCCTTTTAGGAAGGCCATCTCACATGCCACCCCGAAGTCTCAGATACGGCTAAGTACGTCGGAAAAGTGGGGTGAGCCGCTTCTTCCGCCCATAAGGGAGTCGAAACTAAGTTGGATAGATATGTGTCCTCGTAAGCCTGTTTTGTACTTTATTCAGTGGTTCGGCCAATGGATCATAGCTTTCTACCATGCATGTATGAATAAAATTTATCGATATCATTAGCTTTTTTCTGGGATTATGTTAAGCAAAGGCTAGCTAGCTATTAAAAGCCTGTGACAGTACGTACATAAGTGGATAGAACAGTGAATATTCTTGTAACATCAAGTCAAATAAAACTGTGGTACAAACTGAAGAGAGATTAGCGAGGTCGAGTTGAATTAGGATCCGTAATAGAAATAGTTATCATATGGATGACATAAAAATATACGAGCTATCGCAAATCCAGACCACCCATCCGAAGCAAAGTCCGCGTGTACAGAATCGACCCAACATAAAACGACGCCACAACCATAATTTACCCAAACACCCCACGTTGGATGTTTCCGCCTGCATACCGCCATGCACGACTTCACATGGAACGTGGAGAGAGGAAGGAAAAGACAAAAAAAGAAAGGAAACCTCCCTCCCCTTCCCAATCCATTGAATGAGTCCATTTAATACGCATGTAGGTAAAGAGATCAGGGATTCGGCGTGTACGGTGAGCTCAGCCTTTTAAATGCCGTATTGAAGTCAGAGAGGCGAGCGAATCCGAAGGAGAAACCCACGGCTCCCCATAGTCCAGTCTTTGTAACCTTTCCCCATGTAAATCTTGCCATTACTTGCGGGTATTAATTGGCTTCCAGGCCTATGTAAGAGAGTCTCCTTCCTTCCTTCCCCCCACGTCGCAATCAATATATCTGTGAGATATAGCAAGGTTTGATGTACTGAGGAAGCCAAATCTCGCGGTTTGAGGAAAAGATCAGGAGGCGGCGGCTTTCCGTCCTCCGCCACTTCTTTCCTCCCATTACGTCGACGCGTGTTGTTGCTAGGAGATATCAGGCTTATCCCGTTACCTTTACATGAAGTTTCGAGGAGGAGAATAAGTGTATCAGAGTCCAGAGAGGGGGAAGCACCTCATCGCTTCTGCACCACCAACTCTTGCGTTGATTCAGCATCGGTCTCTCCCTTATATTTCATGGCCATCCAAGCGCCGCTTCCGTTCTTCTACAGCAGCGGCAGCAGTTTGGACGGGATGATGGAAGGCGGAGGACGATTGCCTGGTGATCCATGCCAATCTTTTCAGCAGCAGCAACAACAACAAATGGCGATGATGCCTTGGCCTCTTTGTCCTCCTCCTGCAACGTCGACGACAGGGTTTACTTTGCTTTCCTCTTGGACTTCAGGTCCTTCTGTTTCCATGGATCCTTCTCGTCATCTTATACAGAGACTTCTGGAGAAACAGGGGGATGAGATAGATCAGTTCCTTCGGCAACAGGTACGCTTTCGCTAAAGATCAATTTTTTTGCGCAAAGAACGATTAGAAAGATCGTTTTTATTCGTCTTCTTCGATGGCCGCTGATGTATCTACTGTTTCTGGAAAGAGCGACACGTTAGTAGCAGAACTTCGGCAACAGGCAAAGCGGCATACGGCGGCTATGGTACGGAGTCTCCAGTCCAAAGCATCCTTCCTTTTAAGACAACGGGAAGAAGAGTTGGCGAAGGCGAACAAGGTAGGTCTGGAACTGGAGTTGCGCCTGAAGAGTGCGGAGGAGGACCGGGCAAGGTGGCAAATTGTGGCCATGGAGAACGAGGCCATGGCTATTTCTCTCCACAACACTCTGGAGCAAGTGCGAGAACCATGCTTCTCCACCACCAACGGCGTCCCGACGGAAGAGGCGGCGGCACCGGAACCGACGGCGGGGATGAGCTCAACAACGCTGGGCCGCTGCAGGGTCTGCGGGCATCGTGATGCGTGCGTGGTGCTGCTCCCCTGCAGCCACCTCTGCTGCTGCCCGCCCTGCGCGTCCTTCCTCGAGGGGTGCCCCCTCTGCAGTTCCGTAAAGAGAGGCAGCGTGGAAGTGTTCTGGGAATGATGGAAAGGAAAGAAGCGAAGGGACAGGAAGACGGAGCGACGGAGATAAGCAGAAACGGCAGCAGCAGATGAATAGGACAAGACGAAAACCGTATAAATATACCATTTTGGGGGGTCACATTAACGTCTTTTCTCTTTTTTCTGCCGGTGCTGCATCCATCAGTTCGCCTCGCAGTCCTGTGTGCGTGTGTATAGTCTACCATGACATCAACCAAGACGGGATTCTGAATCTTTTGGGCAAAGACCAATAGGTCTTCTTTGACACGCTGGTAAATCTGTTGTGTTTCGACGTGGGAGGAGACGGGCGTGGAGTGCGTCGTGTACGGATCACGGAAGGGGTTGCTTGAGGTGGAGGGGAGTGGCATGGGGAATGCTGAAGGCGCTCTTCTCCTGGAGATCAGCCATTGGTGTGTGCCGAAATTTACTGAGTTCTGATGTCTTCGTTCCCTGTAGTAGACGTTGCGTTTTCTGATAGCTTTGACGCATTTTTCGGATATATATATATATATATATATATACACGACGTGCGTAAGGTCATCTTCCAAGGGGAAGACGATGGGGGAGTGAGATCGGGCTAGGGAGGTCAACTCCGAGGTGTTTCAAGGATATCCCGAGGTGGAGTTGAGTTGTGCTCGATCTAATCGGGATTTTATATAATAGGTCGACGTTGGGAGAGGGATTCTCGGATCGATCCTTTTGGTTAAGTTAGTGAATGAAAATATGTGAAAAAGGTTCTCTCCTTCGGGGGATTAGTCTTTGTACCTACGAAGATGATCCTATCACGATTGATAATGATCACTAATATCGACTCGTATAGTCCTGTTTAGCACAGAGCTGACAGGAGAGGCATCATCCGATAAATTTTATATTCAAAACACTGTTTTATTTTGTTCGATAAATTTCATATTCGAAACACTGTTATAAAATTTTATCCTCATCACATGTCTTCGAGAGCAAAAAAAAACTCTAAGAATTCTGCTCCCAAGAGAGAGAAAAAAGTGAACGAAAGTCTGAGTTTTGCTTGCTTCTCTTGCTTGAGATTGTGGTCTCAATTAGGTTACAGGTAAAAACAAGGCTCAGGCAATTAATACAAATGAAATAAAAGAACGCCTCAAATAATGAAATTTCTTATGGAATTTGCCATTCCATTGGGCTCACAACCATTCTTGAAGACTAATTCTGCACTGGAAGAACCATTTCACGCTAAAATTGCATTTTATGAGCCAAAGAATCATTGCACATCAGCAGACAACATCAGAACAAAACTATAGTGATATTTTTCATTTGGAAGTCGACAATCGTAACTAAGCAGGCGACCAGTAAATCTTCGAAATTTATAGTTACTATTACACATCTGGTAATGCAGCCATAGCGGCGCTCGTATAAAAAAACAAATGCAATTTTAGAACATTTGATCATCATCAAAACAAAACAAGACCAGTCCTCAACTGCCTATGATGGCTGGAGGTGTCCAAATTAAAAGCATAGCCAAGAAAGCTGAAATCTACCAGTGGCAGGACTTTTACCACACCTTATTCTTCACTATTTCCCCTTCTTTGCTCTCAGATCATTTGCAGCTGCCTTTGCCAGAGACGATGGTTTCATGGCACTCTTAGGGTTAAGCGCCTTCCGGATTTTGAAGACCGCCCATGCGGTTCCGAAAGCATGCCCTGCAGCATCGAGGCCCTCATGTGTGATTTCAGCAGCTTGGTCACCGTACCTGCAATGTTAGTCTAAAAGAATAAGTTGAACTATCTAGCATAGCTAAATTCTGTTTAGGAAAATCCAATATGCACAGGTTCTATAATGCTAAGAAGTGCTTATGGTTGATTGCAAATCTCGCAATTCTCAATGATGTGCCACTGCCCTTAAAGCCAATGATCTATTGCAAGCAGTAAAAAATCCCTAGTCCTATGGTAAGGTAGAAATTAAAAGACATAACAAGACAGTCTTGTTTAAGCCATCTATGCAGATTCAAGAACGTGAAAATTAATCGAGCAAAACTTTAGCTGATACCTGTGTGACACAATTCCAGTAGTCACAACTGAAGATGTTTGCAGGACATTCTTACCAGCTACTTCAACAGCATCACAAATTTTCCCTGTTGATATCCCATCACAAGGGGTAAAAAAAAAAAGAGCAAGTTACTACAAATCATAAGAATTGAGAAGGGGAGGGGGAAATTACGTTAATTGACAACATATACTGTAATCTTTAGAAAACTAAAAACAGTTGCAAATGATCAGCTTGAGCTAAAAATAAGATGGATCATACCACTGCATAACTGAAAGTAGCATGCATTATCTCCCAAAATTTATATACTATATGAATAACAAAGGACAATTTATAGATTAATAGTTAAGCACTGGACCAGAAATGAAAAAAATGTTGCAACACTGATTCTCTTCTCAAATGCCTAGATATTAATACCTCGAAATTCACTTTATTCCCTAAAACAGCCTAATTCATAATCATGCAGCATTACATTAGCAATTGAAACATCTAATGTTGGACCATTAAGCTTAAATAGAACGTATAATACATTAGCGATTGGAGAAAACATTTAAGAAGAGTAGTACCGAATCCATCTAGAGAAGCAAGGACTAACTCCCCAGGCAGAAGACCAAAGAACTTGCCTACTTTTGAATTTACAACAGAGCTTGTGAAAAACCCAGAAACCTTCACAACTCCAGATAGAACTCCGTTTGCTACTTTCTCTGACATTTTTGTGACCCTCTTTACCCTGGGGGAAGATAAACAAGCTAATAAGTAAAAGACCACGGAGTGGGGAAGGAAGATCCAGAAAATTATTGCAGAATGTAATAAGCAGCACACAACCCATGCACAGGATAACATGTGGATAAGAACTGCAAAGTAAAAACATATAAGAGAGAAACCAATGCTGACAAACTACAAAATAGCATTTCTTTACTTCCACTTATCATTCAGTCCTAGGAGACCAAATTTAAAAGGAAAAGAAGATTAGATTAATATCTGTAGCTGGCTGTAGCTAGATCCAGAACAGACATGTCTATATGACAACAATAAACATGTTTGTATAGCCATTATCCAGATTAATACGGGCAATGAACCTACTATAATTTTTAAAAGGTTATGCATCTTCACTATGTAAAACTATCAAAAAATAAAAATCAATTATTTCGTTACGATGAAACCTGGTCCAGTTTTAGATCAAATCATCATAATGAAGTTCTGCTGCATCCATTATTGTCTAAAGCCATAAGTATCAGAACATCTTAAAAATTCAGAAGCAATCATTATACAATGACTTGATTTACATCTTTAATTTCGGCTATCAGAAGATCTCTTCCTCAACCCAACAGACACTACCCCAAGTAAGGTTGGAAATCAAACCAAACTAACTTAAGTTGTACCCTCTCTATTGTTTTATTTTCTCCCTCTTCTCTTCTTCCCTCTTTCTCCTCTGTCTCAAAGAGTTAATTCACTTTCACATTATAAATTAATATACTGTCAGAAACTATCACCAAAATTTCACCTTGTCAAAAACATTAAAGAACTTACCAATATAAAAAAATTTTCACCTTCTCAAAATAGATTAAAGAACTTACCAACATTTTGACAAGTGAAAGGATTGTCACAATGCAAATTGTGTAGAGCAAGTAATACAAATGAACTTTTGCATAAGCCTTCAAATAAGAAAAGCCACGAAAGATTACGACGATGAATATGTCGACAAAAAATTCCTTGAGTTAATGAAATTTAAACTCGGGGGAATTTTTTGTGTTTGCTCAAGAGTTGCATGTGTAGCACATTAATCAAGCCTGGAAATCACATAACAACAAGAAGGTTAACCCATATCACTATATTAGTAATTTGCATGATGTGCATTTCAGCATCATGGAAATTTCTAATTGGTGCCCAAAATATAAAAAGCAGGTCCAATAAGATCAACAATGACTTTTTTGTATTTTTCCTAAAATCATATGTATACTGTTCCACATGATAAAAGTTTGAGATGTTGAAAGTCAAATGACAACCTTTTTGGACAGCGAATAGATATATTGAAATCCCAGAACGGATTCTATTATATGCAAAGTAAAACATGGCCAAACCACATAAATCTAAAATATTATTTTAGTCCAATGTACTCCATTTTGAAATCATATAAAAGCAACCAAACCTAACCTTTTCATCCGCTTCAGGGCATCCTTGCTGATCTCCGTCGGGTTCGAACTGGGTTCCAATCTCTTCTTCAGCAGATCCTCCCCCCACTTGAGCCGATCCACCGTCACATCCCCGCACCACAAGATCCCCTTGATGAGCTGGCCAGAACCCTTGGCGATCAATTTCGCCACCGAACTGCCATAATCTTCCACGTTAGGCGCGAGGGTTGTCCAGTATGCAGCCGACTCCTCCTCCATCATCTTCTTCTTCGGCCCCATTCCCTCGGCCGGAGTCACCTCCCTCGCCACCGATCCGTCCAGCACCTCGCCGTGATCCTTGCCTTTCACCTCGACCTTCTGGACCGAAAAGCTGCTGTAAGCCTGGAGAAGCCTATCCAGTTCCCCGAGGAGACCCTCCTGCCCCTTGGAGGCGAAGGTGAGGCCGTAATTGAGGAGGTTGTTGCCGTCGTCATCGTGATCGCCATCGTCGTGAGAGGTGTGGGGAACGTGGAGAGAGAAGAAATAGTGGGAATGGTCGAGCTTGACGGCGGCCTCGTCACGGGCGAGGGGCCACTGGACGAGGCCGTCGCCGACTCGGGCGAGAACGGCGACGGTGTTCTCGCCCTGGCGGAGGCGTACGAGGGAGAAGTCTCCGGCGCCGAGCTCGACGCTGCGATGTCGGTCGATGAGGTGGAGGATGGCACCGGGGATGCGGAGCAGGGTCTCCTCAACAGGAGGCGGCAGGCTGGGGTTTTTGGCCTCCGCATCATCCTCCCCAGCATCGAGGAAGAGGTTCTCGACAAGATCGCTCATGTCGACGGAAGGATACAAGGAAGAGGAGCTGGTGGCGGCACCGGTGGCGGGGCTATTGGGAGAGGGGGCGGAATGGATGGAGGGGTATAGAGAGGGCCGGGAAGAGGAGGAGGAGGAGACGAGGAAGGGGGAATGCATTTCGGGATTGGATTCGAGGACTTGGGGATAGAGCGGAGCGCTGGGCGGAGGCTGCTTGGATTCCATTGCTTTGGCGTTTCAGAGAGTAAAGGACTATGTTGGATCTTTGGAAGGAAGCAAATAAAGAGCGAGGAAGAGGAAACCGATCGATCGATTTATCCAGCGAGACAGATGTCGACGGAGAGGAGACTTTTAAGCGAACGAAAGTGGGGACGGCGCCGCGTCCATGACGTGTCTCGTTGCAGAGAGTAGGAAGGAAACGCGTGGTGAGAGATGGAGCAAGGACTATGGGGCCCGTTTTAGGGTATGTGGAGGGTGGGGCTGTGATACTCCTTC
This sequence comes from Musa acuminata AAA Group, assembly GCF_036884655.1. Classification (NCBI taxonomy): domain Eukaryota; kingdom Viridiplantae; phylum Streptophyta; class Magnoliopsida; order Zingiberales; family Musaceae; genus Musa; species Musa acuminata. Next base: position 4,137,068 of record NC_088353.1, on the reverse strand, counting down.
GATACTTTGAAACAAACTCTAGTGGGGCAGCTTTGATGGCCCACATGCGGGATCCACGTCGATGTCCAATAGTCGACTTCAGCCGCGAGATGGGTAACCCAAGCACGGGTTACGGTCAAAATATGGCTGCTCGCGGTATTACTCATGTTGTGAGAAGATAATATTTGATCGTGATTAATGTAATCTCGATGAATTATTTATTTTAGATATACATTTACGAGGGGATGATTTGATAGGTTTATAAATCCTGTTCTCCTATTTCTTAACGTAAGATTAAATAGTTTTATTAGTTCTCCAATCACTTATAATCCTCTTCTAGCATTATTTTAAGAAATCAATAGTTAATCGTCGTGCGATCTCAAGATACATGAGGAATTATCGGATTAATAAATTTATCGGATTAATAAAGATATTTAGTTTCACATTCATTAATAAATTTATCGGATTAATTATACCCTTATGTCTGTTTAGTTGACTAGCCCAAAACTACGCGTGGGCCTCATGGTCTAAATGTGTTGGGCTGCACCACATTTCAAATTCATCATCGACCTCAATATGCGACATCTCAGATACTCGATCACCATTTCATATACTCGGTTATCTACACACGACAATCAATTAGCAGGAATTCGTTTGATTTATTTTAAGATGTACTAATTTGTTATTTTAAATATATCCGAGCTTAATCCATTAGACATTAAGGTTTGAGGTGTCAAGACTTATATTAGTCTCATGTCATATTGGAGTGCTGATAATGTTCACATTTTCATATTGATGATCAAAGAAATACTTCCGTGAAGTATGTTATTGTCTCAATATCGTCAATCAGAGATCAACACGATTCGATCTTATCCCAAAGATGAAAAGTCATCCAGATAACTCTCGTAAAGACAATCGTTGCAAGGAACAAGGAGGACAAGGTAGATCCGCGGAGGTCTTCGTGAATCTGGCATAGCTTCTAGTTTATTGAAGATCCTGCACAAGATCGATATGAGAGAGGAGATTTTGGACCTCTCTCACTTTGAATTCTCTCGTACTCACTATTTTATGAAGAGCTACAAGACTGAATCGTGTCAATCTCCGATCGACGATGTTGAGACAATAACAAAGCTAGAGATGTCGATGGAACCTTTCATCGGAGGTGAATGATGGAGCGTCAACGCAAGTAGAACGCGAAGAGACTGCCTGCCGACTTCCATGGTTCGTGCGCTCTTACTTGCCAGGTGACGACTCAGATGGGAAGTGGGCTCTTTGCTTGGTCTCTTTACTTGCAGACCAAGTGTCAAAAAGTGGCGTCTCGTTTAGACGAGGACAGCAGGCCCCAAAAAGCGATACCTCCACATGCACGGTGAAGACACGGGTTGCAATATTATAAATAATTATCATGATATATATTTATTAGTTCATGAAGGGATGCAGAACGGCATCAATGGTGGGTTGGTGTACATCTCTTTCGCAATGATTCGAGGGTTTCACCCTATATCACCACCATCCTTGTTTGGGACGGAATCACATTTGCTGCTTTCTCATAGAAAACTCGAGTCATCAAACCCGTGTTGGGAAGTTTCTCGGGGTGGGAAGGATTTTGTATCTTTTAACATGAAGATTTCGTAGGTCATAAAGTCTCTGTCCTTTGTTGGTTAGAGATCGGCCACATTTATGTGATGGAAGGACCACCGAGGACTTAAAAGCCAAGCTCTTCGCTCCGCCTTCGTCTGCTTCACATTAATGACCCAACAAGCTCGACAGATGCGTGTCAGAGGAACTGTCCAAAAATCGCTTTATATGACCGTAATGGGGAGGGCTCTATTAATCCAAGACAAACATTTTTACGGTGGCCATCGGCTCCACTTCATCATCACCAGCTGCATGCCTCTTCTTTCCGGTCGGCAACTTCGAAGACCAAAGGGCAGGTTAGGTTCTGTCCACCATGTCTTGCCTATCAATTTATCGATAGGCATCGGTCAAGAACACTTATCATCTTATCATATGTTTCTATAGCCACCGAACCAAGTTATAGGGTTGGCAAGAGATGATCCAGTGGCAGAGAGGCATGGAGAATAGCCATTTAGATAGCCACCATAGTACTTCACAGGGTTGGCAACTGATGATCCATTAAGTATCTTAAATAGCTCATATTAAGGAGAGAGAGGACAGAAGTGTCCCACTCATAATAAGCCATTATTGTAATGTAGCACACGGAGGAGACTAATTATACAGTCAGTTCAGAACATTCAAGTGCTTAGATTTCCTTCTCTTCTTTTATTCTTACTTTGTTAAGGATCAGAGCTCCATCCGAACTGTTGGGTCCCTCACTTATTAGCAGATGTAAATATAAGACATCTCAACTTACAGTGCACGCTACGTGAAGCACTCGTGCCCGTCAATTAATGTTCGCACAAAGGTCTGCCAAACCATCATCACCAACAAGCGATCGAACGTATGTTGAGACTATGGAAACACCAAACCATTACATCCAAACAGCCAACAAGAGTCACGACTTTATCACACCATCTTGTACTAGCAATACAAGAAGTCCAAACGTACAATGGAGATGACCGCCGACAGAACGCCGGTGCTCCGCCACTCGCGCTAAACACACAACTGGAGGCTTCCACCCACCACCACGTGAGAGGCGAACCCCACCAAAAGCATTACTATTTCCTTTTCTTCTTCCTTCATTCTTCTGAAAAGAAAGAGACAAAGCCAAATAAAGCTTTACGCTTTCATCTCCTGATCTCCACCATATCTTACCTTCCTCGCCAACTTTTACCATCACCATCTCTTCCTTACTTTTTTCCATGCTGTGAAGCAGGAAAACTACAGAGCTTTAACTGGAGTAAACTAGCAAATCCACCGGTCGGTCCGGGCCGGCCTAGTGCTAATTAATTCCGGCTAGTCCGGTCTACCCAACCACCGACAGTTCGCTTCCGGTTGCCATGTTTGTCGTACGTTAGAGCGGTTGCATCCACGAGACCACGATTGCGCTCCGCACCTCGTGCTCCCCATCAGACCACACCAAGTAAGCGTACCTCGCCCCAGCGCCCCCGATCGCGGCCTCCGCCGCCGCCGTCACCGTCACCGCGAAACTCTGCCGCCTCGCCCCGGCCGTGAAAACCAGCTTCCTCGGCTTTATGGCGATCGACAACCCCTGCCCGGCCGCCATCTCCACCCTCGCCTGGTACACCGCTCCTGCACCCGCACCCACGTTCGTCGCCGTCCTCCGCACCCTCCTGCTCTGGTTCGACTCCGCCCCGTTGAATGCCACCGAGATCGACGGGTAGTTCAGGTCTTCCATCGACGGCCTCCTCGCGGGGCAGGCTGCCGGGGCGTGGGTGATCACCTGGACCGTCTTCGCGTCGTACCCGATGGCGCACAGGAAGGCCACGTAGTCCTGGTCCGAAAGGTCGTAGACCAGACCCGGGTTCATGGCCCGGTCCAGGTTCAGGTGCCCGGCCCCGAAATCGAAAGGCGTCGCCGGCCTTCCCGTGGACTCGTCGGTCACCGACCGGCGGAGGTTGTCGTCGAGGCTTGCCGTGGTCATCATCGCCGACCGGACTGCTGCCGGACTCCAGTCCGGATGGGCCGACTTCAGCAGGGCCGCCGCGCCGCTCACGTGCGGGCACGCCATCGACGTCCCAGAGAGGATGTTAAACTCCGTTCTCCGGCCGTCGGACTCTAGCCCAGTAGGCCCCGAAGAGCCGGTCCAGGCCGCAAGGATGTTGACCCCGGGAGCTATAAGGTCTGGCTTGAGGACCGCCGGGGTCAGTCCGTTGGGGCCACGGCCGGAGAAGGATGCCACTACCGGCGCCGGCCTGACGCCGAGGATGGTGCCCTTGAACTGGATAGTGACAGTGGGGGAAGCGGCAGAGGTGGCGTAAGCCTTGATGGTTTCGCCCTCAGCGGAGCCGACGGCGCAAGCCGGGAGAACGTGGGCGTCGCCGACGAGGCCTTCGCCGTTGGACGCGCCGTTTGCAAGGATCATCCCTACGCCACCCGCGTCCTTCACGACGAGCCCCTTGGCCACGCGCGGGCTGCTGCCTCGGTCGCAGATGACGATCTTGCCCGCCACAAGTTTGGGGTCCAGGGAGTTGTCCATACAGAGGGAAGCGGACAGGCCGCTGGACCTGCCAGGGTAGTCCAACGGGTACATTGTGCCTGCGAGGGGCTTCCCCGAGTAAAGGGAGACGCCAGACAGGCGGCGGCCATCGCCGAGCACGACGTCGGCCGGGAAGTTTCGGTCGATGGTGCCCGCGCCGACGGTGGTGAGCCAAGGGGAGAGGTTGGTGACGGACATAGAGGTGGGACCGTCGTTGCCGGCGGAGGACGCGACGAATACACCCCGGGAGACGGCGCCATATGAGCCGATGGCGATGGGGTCGAGGTAGTAAGGCGAGGCCATGCCGTCGCCCCCACCAATCGAGACCGAGATGACGTCTACGCCGTCCGCGACGGCGCAGTCGAACCCTGCGAGGATGTCGGAGTCTAGGCACCCGGAGCCCTTCCAGCAGACCTTGTAGGTGGCCACGCGGGCCTTCGGCGCGACGCCCTTGGCAATGCCCTCTGCATAGCCAGACATGCTCGCCTGGAACACGTGGCGGCCGGCGGCGGTGGAAGCAGTGTGCGTGCCATGGCCGTCGGCGTCACGCGGGGAGCGCGACTCGACCGTTTCGTTGATGCCTCCGCTGCCGGCTGCGAAGGCGGCGTCGTGGCCCTTGGAGAAGAAGCGGGCTCCGACGAGCTTGCGGTTGCATAGGGAGGCGGGGAAGCCGGGGCCGGTCTCGCAGGTGCCGCGCCACCGGGACGGGACGGGGCCCAGGTTGCGGTCGGAGAAGCTGCGGCGCTCGGGCCAAACGCCTGTGTCGAGGACGCCAACGATGACGTCGGAGCCATAGTCGGAGTCGGACCAAAGGCCGACCTGGTTGCGGAGGCCGAGAAACTGGGGGGACCGTGTGGTGTCCGGGCGGCGGACGCGGTCCTCGAAGACGGCAAGGACATTAGCGTGGGTGGCGAGGGCAGCGGCTCGGTCCTGAGTGACGGACGCGGAGAAACCATGGAAGACGGTGTCGTACACATGGAGGAGCGGAAGCGGATCGGCGCCGCCACCGGAGAAGCTTGCGGAGCCGTACCAGTGGGCATGAGTGGGGAACACGGAAGGCTTGGCACGGTGGTCGACGCGGACGATGTAAGTCTTCTTCCCCGCGGGGCCGGAGGCGGTTGTTTCTGTCTCCACCGCCTCCGCTGCCGCCAATAACGTGACGATGAGGATGAGGAGTAGCCAAGGAGAGGGAGATGCCATGCTGAAAGTGTTAGCCGGACTGATTCGTGGGAGAGTGGAGCGAGCGAGCTCTGTTCTCCTCGTTATATGCGCAAGTGGGCAGTGGCAGTGAAGGAGAACGTTTCCTGTGGGGATGGGTTGAAATGCATCCTAATTATCACGGCTGTTGTAAATGACCGTTCTTGAAAGCTTCGGATTGTACTGTGTGGAAGCTATTCAAATGGTCAGAGATGCATTGAAATTTTACTGTTGTCAAAAGTGGTAAAAGATTCGCGTTGTAGCTCCTCGATATTGTCAACAGCTGTATAACCACGGTTTCCTCCTGCACACGAACTCCCGAGTATATTGGGTGAGGAAGTACTTTTCTTTTGAAGCTTTAATTATTGATTTGGTTTAATTTCCATTGTAGGTTAATTTAGTTTCAATTTGAATCGATTCGTGATCATTGTTGTTCATATTCTTTTTGGTTGTTAACTAAGTGTTTCTGCATGTTTTATTTCCTGGGATTCACAGGGAAAGATTGAACATCACTAAAGGAAAGGTAGGAGGTGTTAATGAGAATATAGTTCCGATAACCCATAAAGCTCTCCCAATCAGCTTTAATTTGGATCAATCCCAAAGACTCGGTTGCTTCTTTCGTTTTCAAGCAGCATTGCCGAGACGAATCTTGACCTCTGTTGTCAGTCATTGCAGAAGACTGAAAGCAGCAGCAGTCTCAGCCAACATGGACATAATTCTTAGTAGTCGCTTCAGGCAGTGCTCATGGAGAATAAGAACAAGCATTTGATTGAAGGAACAATTGGCATATGCTTCTCACACCAGTGATATCTTTTACAGAAGAATCCTTGATTGAAGTTACACTTAGAAGATTATATTTATATATATATATATATATAAGCTAGCAAGCAAGCATGTACTTGCCATAATAACTTCTGAAGAGCTGAATTCACTGTGGTGCAAACCAAACTTAGGAACCTCATTAATTGCTACTGTGGACCCAAATCGAGGACATTATATATAAGCTTATCCTGCATTCATTTTCTTTCTCTCTTGTTTTTCCTCTTATTTTAACTTCTCTTCTTCTCACTCCAAATTAAATACAATTATATGGATAAATGAGAAATTTATGCAGAGTCCACACAATAACTTACTGTAATTTCAGACATTAATTATTTAGATAGTAAAAAAATAATATTTTATCATAATTAGTGCTATAGTATAAAGACTCATAAGAAATTATTTGTTTTAAGTGAGTCACAAAAGGTACATGTAAAGATAAAAGAAATGTTAGAGACTTATAAAATCGTTGATTCTTCTATTTTTCAATCAATTTGACTTAAATATTCATATCAATACCTCACGGAGAATTAAGGGCTCATAACTCATCTTCTAAAATTATTCTTAGATGTCAATATTTTCTTATCATCGATGAGAGAGCACGAAAGCTTATTCATTTTAAGTGAATTCATATAGTTTTATCCTTTATTCTAAAGAATAAAATCATATGAATTTATTTAAAACGGTTAATGATGATAAAAAATATTAATTTATCAGATAAATATATAGAATTATCTGATAAATGTATGATTTGTATTACTTCAACCTTTTGCGTTTTAATTGCGTGGTGGTGGAGAGCTTGTCGTGTATGAATGAAAAGAAAAAGCTCGCAAATGTCGTCCATCACCCCTCTTTTCCTGTCATTATTATCTTTGTTTTTAGTGCCTTCAATAGCAGACATCCGTGTATTGAAAGCGAAAGCTCTCTCTAATCATCATTAGCGCGCATCAAAAAGCACGAGATCTCTTCACGCCTTAATAGAGTAGAATGCAGCAAAAAGCTGCGCATGTTGCATCGCCCAAAACACGATGAAACCAAAGCTGCGAGGCTCGCTGTCACTGCGAAAGAGTCCCTCTGGCTCTGCTATTTCCTTATTTCCTCCTGCACAGACCATATTGCTTTCTCTAATCTTTGCTGCTCATTGGCGGTGGTCTGTGGATGAGGAACGAATGCCCCAAGTCTCTCTAAGAGTCACACTTTTACTCGGGAGTTATCTTACAGGTTGTTCGTTCGATGTCTTCAGGCAACAACCTCGTCGAAACTATTCTCCTCCATGTTTCGTGGACTGGTTAGGTCACAAATTTTGAAGGGGAAAGCTGAGGAGAAGAAAAGACGAGTGGAAAGTGGCACTGGTCCTTTTGGATAGGGACCATAGTGTGTATACATGTAGAGTATGTACGCCATGGATAAGAATGTTGAGCTGGCGCACAGACACGTACACACAAAACAATCCATGCTCTGCTATGTACGTTTCCACACCCGTGATGTGGTATTTATTGGTTCCATGAAATGAAATGGTTGGAACTCATAAATGCTTATGACCAATTAAACACCCAGCAACATTGGCGAGCACGGATAGACGGACTTTGGTGTGTATGGTGGTGGCTTCATGCGTGCATGGGGATTGTAGACCGATACGTCAATCCGAAGCATTTTCGTTCAGGAGAAGTCGACGCGATCGTCTATGTATGACACCTCACAGGATATGCTCCATATCTTCAAAAGATTGAGACTCTATGCATGTACTTTGTATGAAGATCTCCAACCGATGTGTTGTTCGCCAAATCACGGAGAGCAGATGAGATTGGTGAAAAGGCGAAGTGATTCTTGGTGAATACTTGTGGATGCGTAGGCAGGAAGGGGAACCAGAGGTCTCCCCAAGTCGACGTCGTCTTCCTGCAGAGGTAAACGACGAAGTCTGACATGGTCTTCCACAGCGTAGTCCGTGACTTGACTATGAAGTGTTCCAACCTCACACGACTTGTTCTTCTTCTTTTTAGGAAGCATACCAAGAGCTTGAGATGCAGTTCTACTAATAAGGAAGCCCAAGTGAAGAACGATCACCCACATACACGCTGATTCATGATTAAACATCTGAGGTTGACGAACCGTGCAGCATCAACTTATCATGTGCAACATGATGACCCCTTCACGTAGATTAGATTTATATGTAAAATCCTTTATGTTTAGTGTACATATGCATGCTAATTGATATATATCGTTGGAATCGGCTATGCTCATTTCGATGGTTGTTTGTGATTCTCTTGATCCAACTACAGTCTTTTTGTCGTGAATATTGATTATACCCGATTATATTACACTCAGTATCTTAATTATTAAAAATTCATCTATAAGATTAATAGATAAATAATGACATAGTCAATATCTTAATATTACGTGGTCGACACCTCGTTAATATACGATCAATACATCAATGTTATGTTATTGATATTTCAATTATGTATGATTGACATGATGTCGTTTCCCTTGAATATTATATTATCAATTATGTCATAGCCGTTACATGATCCTTAGTTTTGATGCAAGCATGATTCTCCTAAAACGATGATACATGCGTAATCATCCTCAACATTAATGCTCATCTATAAGCGTAACGATCATAAAGTCATACTACAAAAAGCCCTTCAAGGATACTCCTCCACACATAAATCTAACTCTTTAATATATATATATATATATATATATATATAAAGTAGGATCTCGTATGATTTGGATTTGGCAATCGTGATCAGGTTTACATTATTTATTTCTTTTGTGCTAATGCAATGATGTTGGAAACAAATCAAAGTAGCTATGGATGTGGGCAAATGACGGTTCTTTGGTTCTCACCGTTGTGAGGACAAGCCCAGTAGAGATCTGGACCGGGTTGACCTGCCCATTTAATGCTACATAGCATCGCACAACGATATCCATGGATCGACCTATCTACCTTAAATGGGGTTATTAGGATTAGATTCAAATTTTAATTGAATCAGTCTGAAACTAAAATCAAACCGGGTTAACGGCTTAACGGTTCTAAACCGAACTAGAATCGGTGCCACATGATTTAATTCTGATTCTTAAAAGTTCAAATTAGAACCGAAATCAATATTCCAAATCGACTAATATATATTAAAAAAAACATAAATAGGCTTCATGGTGCAACAGTTAGTACTTCAAAACTTAAAGCTTAATGATTTTGGTTTGAATCATTGTGGAGTAATTTTTTATTTTTATCTATCAAAATCGATAGATCGAATCAAAATCAAAACTAAATAAACAGTTTTGATTATAGAATCAACAGACCTTTTTTTAAAGTACCATACATTGATCATTTTTATTTTTTTTATTCTAATATATTTGATTAGTCCCATATCGAAAGTACGTTAGATTAAAATTGATTTATAGAGATTCAATAAATATATTATTTTCAAATTTAGTTTAAATATTTGGATCAATAATTTAGGTAGAACAAAATTGATAGAACAAAGCTCGCGTGCGCTGTGATGAAGAAAACTAATACAGCCAGAAAATAAAGAATGGGTCGATTCACCTTTCCAAGGTGAGTTAACATGCGTTCCATGTTCAAGCATCGCTGCAACAATCTAACTCATCCGCTAGTGGGAGTCCGAGCCAGACGTTGCTGTGCTTGCAGGCGGAAGAAAACAGAAGCGGGAGTCAAAGTTATTCGTCGTGGAGGCCACATGTGACCCTGCACGGGGGAATCACTAGAAGAAAAGAAACGAAGAAAGAAAGCAGAGGACCACTGTGCTCCCTGCGAGCTCAACCCCGGCTTCCTTGCTTGTTGCATCTCTTCTCTCCATGCCGTCATCGTCATCAATCCGCTCACGTTCCCTGGCCGCCCCTTACCCCTATTAAGTCTCCTGCTTGACTGCCCGGTTTCGGTGCGCACAAGTGAGAAGTGAAAGCAGCAGCGAGAGGGAGCAATGAGAGAGCCCTCGATCGGAACGTTTCTGCTCCTCACTTCGCCATGGGCGTTGTTCTACTTGCACCTTGTTGTCACAGCCTCCTACGGTCTGTTCATATCTCCTTTTGTATCTGTACTCTGTACAATTTGCACATTCTCGTCGAACTCATTGCAGTTTCTGCTGGTGCAGAGGGACCCTGGTACGATTATTCTGCTTACACCGAGGTCATCCTTCTCTCCTCCTCGTTGATTTCAATCAAACCTTTATAATTTTGTAGTGTTACGAAAAATATATAGGATGTTGCATAACAGATGCAACTCTACCAGTGATCGTCTCCCTCTTCTCTTAGTCGTATGCTTCGAATGTTTACATATAGGTACAGTACTACTTTTCAGGAAACGATGAAACCATTTTTTGGCTTCATAAGACTTTTGGCTATCGTTGGTTTTGGTAGCATCGCAAAGTCCTCCAACTCACAGTAGCATCTCTCTATCTAGTACCAAAAATTGTCTCATTTCGAAGACATGCTCCACCCCCACACACGTCCTCTCACCAACACTAGCATGCAAGGAATTTGAGTGTCGCCTAATGGAATTTCGACGACTTCTCAAAGTTGAGATAAAAGTAGTGGACAAGTTACGGTTGCGAAAGCTTGTTTGGCTTTTTAATGGGAGCCAAATGGAGATCTCATAAGACAGAAAAGACCGCAAGCTGTGTTGTGTGGTCGTTCCAGGACGATCCTCCCATGGAGGCTTTTGAACAGAGTGCAGTAGAGATTAGAAACAAAACGGAACGAAATGGAAGAAATGTGTTTTTTCGTCAATTCATATTGGGAAATCTACTAAGCTGAATTAGATATCCTATTAATGTCAGTGTAAATATCATCCTGAAGCTCCTCTTTACAATGGAGGAGTTCTGGTGGACCGAAGTGGAAGAATCCCCGTGGCATACCACAAGACCGAGACTGGTGTTTATGCTCCTGCCTTTCTGCTGTACAATCTGACAGAGACCACGAGATACAGTTTCTCTTGTAAGTGATTCCCAACTTTTTGCATGGTCTTTCAGTTCCATTATCATCTAAAACCTTGTGATTCTGTGCACATTTGGCCTTACAAAGGTTCATGCCATCGTAGGTTGGGTTAAAGCTAAGGGAACGGGTTCAGCTCTTGTGCGGGCGACGTTATCTGCAGAGGGTTCGACGTTGAATTGTATCGGGACTGTCCTGGCGAGAAGCGGTTGCTGGTCATTTCTCAAGGGTGGTTTCGTGCTTGATTCCTTTTCCAGGTCCTCTGTTCTTTATCTTCAGGTACCTCAAGCAAAATATATCCTTGTTTGTACTGATCTGAATCTAATGAAGATATGTTTGCAATGTTGGTTGATTTCTTGCGCAGGATGTTGATGAGAAGATGACTGAGATTTCAGTTGCGAGTGCTTCGTTGCAGCCGTTCTCGGTCGAGCAGTGGTCGATGCACCAACAGGACAGTATTAGAACGGTACCAACATGCTCTTCACCTACTTGTTCGAAGATGATATACTTGTTACTCTGTGTTCATGTCAACCGGAATGTCTAATGCGTCGACACACTCTGTGGCAGAGAAGAAAGCGTGCGGTCACGATTCATGTTTCAGATGAACAAGGGAACCTCGTCGGTGGAGCATCAGTCTCGATACGGCAATCGTCGAGAGACTTCCCGCTTGGTTCGGCAATCGCCAACACCATCCTGGGAAACAAGCAGTATCAGGTCCTCCAGATTAGTAAATTATGCTTGTCCTCCGTCAAGGAAAGTATACTCGTGCTTCCGTTCGATGTTAAGCCTCTGCGACCATTGAAATGCCACCGCAGGAATGGTTCGCCGAGCGATTCAATGCTGCGGTGTTCGAGAACGAGCTGAAGTGGTACGCAACAGAGCCGGAGCCGGGGAGACTCAACTACACTCTTGCAGATGAGATGCTGGAGTTCGTCGTGTCCAACCAGATCATAGCCCGAGGGCACAACATCTTCTGGGAAGACCCAATCTACACGCCGTCGTGGGTCCGGAAGCTCAGCGGCGACGACCTCCGAGCGGCCGTCAGGTCTCGGATTGAGAGCCTGTTGTCCAGGTACAGGGGCCAATTTGTGCACTGGGACGTCAGCAACGAGATGCTTCACTTCGACTTCTACGAGCAGCGGCTTGGATCCAATGCCTCCTCAGAATTCTTCCGCACGGCACAACAATCTGACCCGCTCGCGACGTTGTTCATGAATGAGTTCAACGTCGTGGAGACCTGCAGCGACGCGAGATCCACCGTCGACTCCTATATTTCAAGGCTTAAGGAGCTAAAAAATGGAGGGGCCGTTTTGGAAGGGATCGGACTGGAAGGACACTTCTGGAGGCCAAACATTCCGCTGATGAGAGCCGTGCTCGACAAATTATCTACTTTGGAGTTGCCCATTTGGCTGACGGAGATCGACATAAGCAAGAAGGTCGATGCGCAAGAACAGGTGATTCGCCTGCTTTAATGTTCCTCTCACTGTCTTATTATGGATTGCCTCGTGCAAATGGATTCGATGATCACGGCACGAATGTCGTAGGCTCTGTATCTCGAGGAGGTGCTGAGAGAAGGATTCTCCCACCCGTCCGTGGGCGGCATCATCTTGTGGACCGCACTCCATCCAAATGGCTGCTACCAAATGTGCCTCACTGACCAAAGTTTCGGCAATCTCCCTACGGGAGATGCGGTGGACGAGCTCTTGAAAGAGTGGGAAACGACGGAGGGAGGGTTGACGGATGAGCACGGACAATATAGCTTCATTGGATTCTTAGGGGAGTACAAGGTGTCTGTGGTGGCCGGAAACAAGTCCACAGAGACTTCACTGTTCCTTAGCCGAGGAGGCGAGACTAAGCACGCTACTGTTCATCTTTAAGGTTGATTTCCCTCAAGAAGCTTCATGCTTGCTTCAATGGGTTTGTTCTTGCTGGTGTTGGCAAGCAGCAGCAAAACAGTAAGTACAAACTATGAGAAGCCCATTTAATGTTTTGTGTCAAACATAGCCCAATATTTGAAGGCTAACATCACCAAGTAAACCAATAATTAGATGGCACGCTTCCAAAACATCAGATTATATTTCATTAACTTTAAAGCAACAAACAAATAGGTGATGAAACATTCTCTCGTTCCAAACGTTTCCCTTTCTTTTGGTATGGAACAATGTGAACATTTGTCTGGTATAGAATTCTCATCATCGACAATTTATCTCAAGACACATGATGATTCGGGTGCAGGAATACATGCATCTTCACCGGACAGGCCACAAGATTTGCAGTGGAAAGCATTACTAGCAGTGTAAAGCATTGGCTACTTATGAACATGTAGATCACTGGTAATGATAGCCTGGTTTGGTCCCTAGCACTCAGATAATTTTATTGTTTCTTCTTCCTTTTGTTCATTACTTATAAATTACATAGCAATATCAGTGGGTAACAACTGAATCATCTTCCATTTCTAGTCTTTATCGGCTATAACTTTGATTTGCAGAATGAGGTGTGTAAACTGATCTTTTGAAGCAGCAAACGATTTCCGCTAGATTTTGCATTACTTTTCAGAGTCTTCGGGAATGGTGTGGAGAGGTGGCGGAGTTGGTGCCGTTGTGGAACGAAGCTGAGTCAAAGGTGCCGAGCATTTCGACGATGACTAGCTAGCTGACATGACGGGGTCAGACGGAGGGGTTCCGTCATCTAGAGGTGACAGTTTGTGTCACCGCCCACCTAACAGTCTGAGCTCCAATCGCCGGGCCGGGGATGGTGCGCGGCCGTCCCTTACGAACCATGGCGCCGAAGGTTGGACTTTTTGCCTGCCACCAGCTTTGGCCGCTGCCATCTGAACATGTCTGGCTCATATCCGTAAGAAAGATGGAACAAATCCTATCTTAAGGCCTGGCGATTGTGCGGCCTCCCTCCTCTTTATCTTCTCCTCTTGCGAACCATGACGCCGAGGGTTGAGGTGGACCTTTTGCCTACCACCAGCTTTGGCCGCTGCCATCTTAACATGTCTAGCTCATATCCGTATCAAAGATGGAACAGATCCTATCTCAAGGGTTTCGGCAAGTCGAGAGATGGTCCTGCTTATCGTCAGCTGCTCTGTCCCTTCAGGAGTCCCACGATTTTCCAATCCAACATCGTTCTCAACCGCTGGAAATGCATTACTCCAACATCCTCATATTTCTTTCAACCAAGTGCAGTCCAACGAGCCGAAACAGCCGGAGGAGGACCTCACTCCTTCGTGTTCGTTCATGTCTTGTTCCGCGGACGTGGTGATCTCTTAAAGGGGCCGAACTCCATGTTTCAGATAAACGCCATAGTTACAGGCATGTGGAGGCACATGGAGATGGACCTAATCGTTGTTTCACGAAAAGCGACTTTTCTGACGAGAATATATGTTGATTGATGCCCTGCCGGACGCAAGCAGCAAAAGTAGACAAGGCATCCATATGCACGCAGCTTCAACGTGGCTAAAAGCCTGCAGATAACTTCTCTTTGGTGTAAAAGAAGTCCGTCCCAGTACAAAGCTCCCGTTGATGCCGCTTCGATCGATGTGATAAGATGAAGACGACGAATCCTGGAATTCTTTTTTCCGTAGATATATATTTATATATAATTTAATTTGACATTATATTTTTTGTTTGTTTTTAATGCTTTTCCCTCTTCCTTCCGAACGCCCACTTCTGGTCGCTGCCATCATTACATAGTTCATATACACATGGATAACTTTTACTTTCTCTTTGACGGTAGAAGTGAGCCAACTGAGGACAAAATTGCATGATGAGTAGGCCAAGTTAATCGAAACTTAAAGCGCAGGCAATGCTATTAAGGTCTGATGTGTTAGGTTGCCGAACAGTATCGCATGACGAGTAGGCCAAGATTGCAACATTCACCTTATCATGTGATCTAGTCGTCGTCTCGTCACATAATACTAGTAATGAATTTAATCTTCATCATGTACTTGTAATTTCACTTTGTGTCCCTGAAGTTAACATATAATTTCATGAATACCACAACAGGCGAATTAAATGAAAGCTCAGCGGACGATTTAGGGCTCGGATTAAAAGCGACATCACTGTCAGGCAGTACCAGTGATGGCGTAGGACACGGCGATTGCTTCTGCATCGCGATCGAGTACGTTGGCCCATTCATTGTGGTAATAGGGCCATGACCATGACTTGACACCCAACGAGGGGACGGCGACAATATGACGTGAACGAATAAATGAGTAATTACATGCATGCCAACGAGTATGAGTGAATAAACGGATAAATCACACTCCTTTCTGGCACTTCGATTTGTGGGCACCCTAAACGTTCCCATACCAACTGAGACGACTGAATGACCTAAATTGTTGGATTCAACAGCATACAAATGTTGATATATGCTCAACCACCTAACTTGACATTCCACCACTACTTTGTTCTCCGAGTGCCATACGCATACACGTACACGAATTCATTTTTCTTGTCGGTGACGTCCACTCGTCACCGACGAGGCGGTGGTGAGCTTGGCAATATAGCGGCGGCGGGACCCGTGGCAATTCACGATGATGTTTGTGCCAAACCCTTCATTGCCGATATTGCTCCTCCACTACCCAAAAAAATATAACGAGGTTATAATTGCCTTCGATCACTGCACCTAATTTGTCGCCACCAAACAAGTGCTCATCGAGACCATCAGTAATAAGATTATAGAATAAGATTACACTTGTATACACTGGTACACTGGTACACAGCCTTGGGTTGGGTCCAACCTCGAGCTTGCCCCTCCTCCCCTAAAAGTGAGAATGGAGGATGGTCTCGGAGACCGTTGGGAATCTCATATCCTTTTATCTTCTTCTTGTTCTTCAAAGTAGAGTAGACCATCTCGTCTTTATGGGCACCCTTTTACAGATCCCCTTTGACAAAAGGGTGTGGGAGAGAAGACATCGGGATGGGAGTGGGGAGCAGAATAAACCACTAGAGCTGCAGCAACAGTTGGACGCAAGCGGCTGTGAATGCAATCGATGAGTAGCGTAGGATAGGGATTCTCCTCCTCGTAGGGGCTGCGTCGCCGGTGGCCAAGCTTGCAAGCCATGCGTCGTCCGTAAGCATCATTCCTCCTTCCGGTTCTGACGTTGATGTTGAAGTCGAAGTCGAAGTCGAAGATGAAGATGAAGCAGAATCTCTTGCTGATTTCCAACTGCTTTGCACAGTTAATAGAAAATGAAAGAGAGAAGGCTAGTGAGTAATCAGTGTCTGTTGCTGAGTAAACAGAGAAGTCATGGTCATAAAATACTGGGAAATGGTAACAGTAAAAGGAGAAAGGTTTCTTAGCTAAGCTTAAAACAAAGGAAGAACTGCCACAGTGAAGTAAACAGGAGTAGCAAAAGGAGAGAAAAGGACCCATCTTTTAAGCAAATATCCAAGCGAACGATAATAATTGAGTTAAAGTGACAAACAGATATTTTTAAGGAAGCAAGACAAACTTTGGGACAATAAATATTGTACCAAAACAAGCCACGAAGAGAAGCAAAAGTTTTACCTACAAATCCCCAAATCCAAAGTGAGATTAGAAATATGCTGAGATTTTGGAGAACAATATGACAATTTAGAGCAAGAACAAATGCAGGAAGAAGACCAGATCTTGAACTGTCGTCAAACATGCACAGATGAATTGTAATGGTATACCTTGGGACGGAGTCCGGGCAGAAGGTGATGGTGTAATCCGCCCCACCGGTGCAGGTGAAGGTACTGGTCGGGTCGTCGAAGGCGTAGCTGTACGACTTGGGGCACGCCGCCTTGAAGACTTGCGAGTACGCCGTCGGCCGGCAGGTAGCCGGGCTCGCGTACGCGCCGCTGCAGCAGTACTCGGGCTTCCTGAACGCGTCGCACGCGCTCCGACACGCCTCCCCTACCCTCAGTTCCGCCGGACACCGCGTGCTCATGTCCACCACGCACCCCGCCGCGGCGCACCCCCGGCTGGCCTCCACCAACACCGGCAGGTTGTACCCGTCCACCAGGCTGACGTCGTAGAAGTCCTGCGCCGCCGACGAGGACGCGAGGGTGAACTCGGCGAGCGTCGCGGGAGGGGCAGCCCCGGCGCCGTTGCACTCCACCTGGCCCGAGCCACAGTCCCCGGTGGCGCAGCTCCAGGCAGCGTTACCGGAGGAGGCGGAGCAACCGGTGCGGGCCCAGAAGCGGCCGGACCAGCCAGTGGGTGCCTGAAGCGAGCGGGAGGAGGCGGAAGCCAGCTCGAAGCCTGTGGGCTGCAACTGGGTGCTGCCGGCGTTGGAGAGGATCCCTGGCCACACCGTCTCCCCGCACTTATTCACAAATTTGAACGTCGTGCCGTCCCCTGCACGCACAAGCACACTCTGCATCAGCAAACAGAACAAAGCTCGAGAAAAATAAGGTTCCACCGACGCAACATTTGCTACCTCTATCAAAGAAGAAGACTGGGAAAAGAAGAGTGAGATAAAGAATGATTTTTGCGGAGGAATGCAAAGGATCCATCACACAACGAAGAAATAGTTATCGAAGGTATCTCCTGATTTCTATATTTCTTGCCGACTCCGTTTGACCTTTAGTCCTTTGTCAGTGGTAATAATTATAGTGGGGAGTCGGAGGTAGAAGAAGACGAGGGAGCAGTAGATGGCAGCGAGTGGGGAGAGAATGCAGAGCATCACCAACCATTAATTATCAGTGCAGGGGAGAGGGGGAAGAGACGGAGGGACCGCGTGGCTCGATTTATAGGATGCTTGGCTATCTTTGGCCTCGTGATCTCCTTCCATGGTGACGTGGAAATGGCAGCATTGGTCATGATGGTGTATCATTCATTCCACATCATTTAAAGCTGGTAAGTGCTTCGGTGATTAGGCTCGGGGCTTTTACACGGCTATGAGTTGACAAAAGCAAAAGTGATTGGTTAAGAACGAGTATAGATTTTGCAACAGCGTCAAACGTCCACTGCATAAGTTTCCGCAAAAACGAACAGTTTATATATGTATATATATAAGGCGATAAAAAGAAAAGAAAGAAGTCAAAGTAAAGCTCCGATTGATTCCCAACTTTGCGGAGGTTAAAAAGAGCACCACTTGTCCAGCTTATTAATCACCCCCCAAGTACGTCTCCGGCAGCTGAATTGGTGTTTGTTTTTGGATGGATCGATATGGACCCAATCTTTATTTGGGCTTTGTCTCCGCTCTTGATGGCCCATCTTTTAAGGTTTTATTGGCGACATGATCAATAAGATTATGATGAATGCAAGTTCTTATGTATGTCTTATCTAACAACTTATTCCGCTTCATATTACAAGATTACAAGATCATGTGTGTTTTTTATTTTTCTAGTGCTTTGTTTTTTTTACATACATTGAAGTTTATATTTGGTTTACATTCATCATAATACTTCGTTTGGGTTGTTGGTGAACCTTTATGTCGTGATCAAGATGTCAGCACCGCTCGGTCCAATCCCGGATGTGCAAGATTGCCCACGCAGATGCTCGGGTAGATGAAGTGAGCATTGAGTTGAGTTGAGTCTTAGTCTCCCGGGTGCTGTCTTCTCTCTTGGCGAGTGACATGCTTCTTCATTGCTAGGCTCCTGCACTCAGGTCGAAGTCAAGAGGAAGATTTCCTAACTCGAACCTTTCAAAAATTAAGTTAGCATCGAGTGGAGTAAGAGGGAGTTGAATGTTCAAAGTCCTCCCTCCGACATCGATCAGGAGATCGACTTTTATATCTACGAATGAGTGTCGATCGTATGTGATCTGTTAATGGCAAGTGACTCATCGGACGGTCAACCTGTACCTCTTGTGTGAGCGCCAATTGATTTGAACGGATTCATGAGGCGCGACGTTGTTCTGAGCTTTCCGAAGCAGCTCTGTGCTATGTGACGTCATTTCGTACGGTTTCGGACAGCACGGAAACATGCGACTGTTCCATCCAAGTCCAAGGTGTCACTTCGATGCAATGCATCATATCAATCCAGAGGCTCCACGTTAGTATTGATATGACTACTAACTGTTGCCATGCGGGTGGTACTATGCCCATAAGTAACACACAATCTTAGAGCTCTCACCACGTCACATAGTAGTGCTTCGTCTTCTACCTTCAGCGAACACCTCCTGCTTTGCTCGGATAGATACCAAGGAATTAACGTCACATAGTAGCGCTTCATCTCTTGGCTTCAACAAACACCTCCTGCTAGAATAGCAACCGCCCGAAGCAATGCTTCGTCTCCCATCTTTAGCGAACACCTCCCTCTTGGATAATAGGCCAGTGGTGCACGCCGTCAACCACCATGTCCACCTAGTTCTTTAAAGAAACAAAAATAAGAATTCAATCACTCTATTCTACTGCTGTAGAAAGAATAAAAGAATTAATGTTTGTACAACAATCATATCCTCGGAATTGACAAACAAGTCTTGATTTAGTAATGTGAGCCGAAGAAGATGTAACATGGTTAAGTTTTCAAGGGATATAGTACGATTGAATGGAGGAAAAAGAGTTGACGAGATAGTTGATGTCATGCAGAGTGGTATGGTTGGACCATGAAAATGTTTCATGGTTGGTGATTGATGAGATGAATTGGTGGCAATCTAAATGGACAATTGGATATCGAACTCATTTCTGCAAGGTTACGAGTAATCATTCCTTAAGGGCACAACATCCAATTCGTAATGGGAAGGTTGTATGGGAAGTTGAGTATCATACGACAAGCGTGGAGCCATCATTATATTTGAGAAGGTATCTGTTAGGTGAACTTACGTGTTTTGGGCCGAGGAGTTAGCACGGCTTGGTCGATAGATTGATGTCCGGAGTCATCAACGTTTGGGAGCGTGTCTCTCGATCGACCGGAGGCGGTACCAAGGCCGGGTTGGATCAAAGGTCAGGGTGGTCGGGTCTTCAATGTGATATTGAGCTGGCTTGGGAGTGGACGTGTCCCTGCACACAGACTTGGGTCAAGGGATTCTCAACTTGGGCCCACATAGATTAAGTTAGTGGTTTATCACTTGTTTTTCCATCCCCTAACCAGATGTCAGTCATGGGCTTTTATATTGATACCCGAGGGTTAGTCGTACGTAGATTTGATGTGACGGCCAACCCCTCGAGTGACGAGTTCGTACCTTCGTATGATTATCACTCGGTATGCGTGGAACGACGCCATGCGGCACCGTGTCGAGCTTTTCGGAACGGGACTTACCGAGAGGACACCTCCCTATATGGGCTTCAGCTCGGTGCAGGAGAAAGGCGACCCTTATGCCGAATTTGCTGTGGTGTAGCCGATATAGCGCTTGGTCCATGTCACGAGGGCCCACGTTTGTGCTGACGCTAGAGGTGGATCGTGACATAGATCATGAGGTGATCGAGATATGAAATATACTTTATCAATAACCTATGTCACCATTATCATTACATGTAGAGATCAAACTATCACATTTTAAAAGATAAGCATAAGTGATTTCAATTCCTAAGATGATAAATATAAAAAGGCTAATAATGATGATTATGAAAAAGATAATTATTGTGATCGTTCTAGAGAAGCTAGAGAGAATTTATGATAAAACTTCTAATATATATATATATATATATATATATATATATATATATATATATATATATATATATATATATATATATATATATATATATAGGGATAGGGGGAGGAGAAAGCCAACTTGAGGTGAGGAGGTGATGTCAAATAAATTTTCATAAGAATATTTTACCTTTGGAAAGGATGAATAAATCCCAAATTATCTTCCAACCAATCCAATTACTATCATTAGATAGTTTATTATTTTTAAAAGATATAGACATCAAAAACCCATTTATTATCGTGAGGGATGAATGGAACTTATAGCTAA
Organism: Musa acuminata AAA Group; assembly: GCF_036884655.1. Lineage (NCBI taxonomy): Eukaryota > Viridiplantae > Streptophyta > Magnoliopsida > Zingiberales > Musaceae > Musa > Musa acuminata. The sequence goes on along the minus strand of NC_088353.1, from coordinate 4,116,160 downwards.
GATTTTTGCTATAAGATTTAGGTAAAATATCGAGACGAAGATTCAAGCATTCCTGATAATAAAATTAAAAATAATAAAAACCTAATCTACTAAGTTAATATTAAATAGGCCAAACGATATGTTTAGAGAAATATTATCAAACTATATCAAACTAGAGGTCAAGACAAATATGAACGGAATGATCATTACTAATGAGTAAGCAAAAGAGTTCGAGGTATATATTTCCAGACCGAAGATAAATTAGATTTTGGATTTGAATACTAGGAGTGCAGGGTATCATATTCAATCAAAAGGAAAGTGACTCATAAGAGTAGATCATTATCGATCAAATGAATGATTCTTTGAGCACCTATACTTTTCCTTACAAAATGAAGGTCTTTGATACATAAACCCTCAACATCTTTAAAAGAGATGATACAATCTTTGCTTAAGAGTTTAACTTTTTTATGATTATTATTATCATTCTACAAAAGTCTTTGGAGGTACAATTAATGCGATGAATGATCTTTTTTTGGATATTCTAGAATTTATATTCATAGGGATAGCGTTGACCGTAAAGTTGATTAAAATAACCTCATCAACATAAAAATTCCATCCCCTTAAATCTAAATGGAGTGATAAATTTGCGTTTATTCAAAGAGTGAAAAATGATTTATGGAACAATAATGAAAAGACATGATGAAATATGTTATACACTCTTATGTATTAAGAGTATATACTAATATCATATCTTATAAAATAATTTATTTTTTTATATATCGGGAGTAAATATTTTCCTCAGCAGAGTCGACAACATGAGAAAAAACATGATTAAATATTTTATTTTTATAAGTATATAATTATAATATAATTTTTAAAATATAAAAACTAGAATGCTAAAGATGATAATAATAATCCATAATTAGCCCTAAAATGTTATTGTACACATATGTGACATGGGACGGGCTCACATCACCGGGAGCCCCAATCCTCCTGTCCGGCCCAATCTGTTGCTTTGGCCCATCCATCGGAGTCTGCAGTCACACTCACCATCTCGTTGAAGTCCTTTGGGTCACCATTTGACCACGTACAAAAATGTCTACTATACGTATAGAATACAAGATTCAACGACTAGGTTATCCCAGCTGGCTATTCACAGATCACCAGCAGAGCTCGACTCCATGCGCACACCACCTCACATGGGTCGTGTTCTTCAATCCTCGAAAAAGCACCGGTGTTATGATGCCAATTTCCGCGAGCTTTTCGATTGGATTCCTTCATATGCCACAAAGCTCATCATCTTTCTCGCATCATCCTGTCCCACTCTTTCTGTCGTGCCCTCGAACGAGGTCCCCGTGGTGATGTAAGCCAGTGGAGAGCACAAGTCAAACGAACCAGTAAAGCAGAAACAAATCTTCGCTTCTTTTGGCACAAAACGAGGGCCTCTTTAATCCATGCCGGCTAATGGATCACCAACATTGACCACACTGGCGTCCGGTCATAGCTAGGGGAAGTGAGTTTTGAGGTTTGCGTCTCGCTCGCCCGAAAAGAAAGAGGAGGGGAAGGAGGCTCTCTGGAAGACAACATGATGCAGATTGCAGAGGAGATGACGAGGGATGCCATCATGTTGTGCATACGGGCAGCGGCAAAGTGTGAGGGCTGTGTTGTGGAGCTGGGGACCATCGTCGAGAGAGCCCACAGCCGCTGCCGGTGTTGGGTAGCGAGAGGATCCCCTGAGGAGAGCACCACAACGAAACAGGGGGCTCTTGTCTAGAGAAACCATGCATGATGAGATGCCCGCCTGGTGCGCCAAAAGCTAAAGATCCTTTCGCACCGTGCTCGGTGCAACACAAACTGCGAGCGAATCATGAGCCCAACATTCCAGTGCGCGACTCCACCATCCATGGCAATGTGAGCTGAGCGCTCACAGTTCTGCGTCATCTTCCTCCTGTTAATGCGGACACTGGTTTGCATCCACGGATAAAACGGACACAAATGTTCATCAGATCAACCTTGTTGATGGAGGTGGGTGATAGCTTCAATGATTGCTAAACCAAGTTGAAGGGGTCCATTGCGAACAAACACAAGTTTATAGACGAGCTAAAGCAAAAGCTAAAGCTCCGAACTGGGGGGGTGCATATGTACTTGTGGATAACTCCGTAGACCAGCACAAGACAAGGCTCGACGAATTAGGAGGAGAAGTGATGCCGAAAGAAGGGTTCATGAAATCATGGCGACCAGCTCGGTCGTTCTCTTCAATCATGAAGAAAGATTGTTGGATGTCAACCTCCGGTATCATTTGGAGAAGACGCATTCTTTGGGATCGTGAATGGTAATTAGTCAAAAGCAAGTTTCTTTGTTGAACGACGAGACGCATCAAAGTCCCACCATTTGAATACCACCCGAAGGTCACTTCGAATTTTTCCTCGGCAAGTCACGCGGTGCTGGGAACTCTCAAATGTCAACCCGATTTAGACCGATCCAGACTGATGCTTACTTGATGGAAAATAATTCCTGGAGGAGAAAAGATGTTCGTTCTTGGTATAGATACTTGTTTCATGGAATGTTTCTACTCGAATCCACAAGAAAAGAAAAGGGGAATGAATAAAATAGCAAGTAATTTCGAAGGAAGACACAATCATCCTAATTAATTTGTAAGGAATAATATAATTTTAATTTGAGGTACACCATTTTTAGCTCGAAGGAGCAACAAAGAAGCAAGCCTGCATACTTCACAGTGTATTGGCTGGCTCTTACTACAGAAACAAACAATGGAAAGTGACTTGTGATACTTTAAAGGCCCTAAGCACAGCTGTAACTCTTGCAAACTCACTATCATTACGCTTAGCAGACCAACTCTGCCAGAATCAGAAATGTCGTGTGTACAACAATGGTATGATATCGACTGTATATGCTGCAACTTAACCACAAAAAAAAAAAAAGCATGCAAGCAGACACCTTGTCCTCCCTGCCAAAAGGTGTATTGGCTCTTACTTGCAAGTAGCCAGTCTTTTCTAGAGGAAGGCAAGCCTGGGAAATTGCTTACTACCAAATCGTGCAACAATATACAAGTAATTGTGGCAGAAGATACAAGTAACTGCAATGATGCATCCAATGAGAAAACCAAGGGAAATGTCATAAGAAACAGGGAGAACAGTGGCGGAGACGTCGCCCGACTCGGGATATGGAAGCAGTCCATGTGACTCTGCGGGTGGGTGTTCCGAAAGGGAGAACGGGGGAGGAGCACCAGACCTCGACAGTAGAAAAGAAATGGGAGGGGGAGGAATGTCGCTGAAGGGGGTTGCCGCTCTCGCAGGGCGCACGGCCCAAACACTCTGGGCCCCCCTTGTGGGGACCTCACCTCAAGCCTTGTGTGTATTTCCCCTTTATTTATCATTAATATTCATCGATAAACCAATTATAAATATTGATTTATTTTGTATTGATGAATAATAAATCTTTTGCAGCGGGCGTCCCATGTGGTAAAAGCTCCTTTAGCGGGGCTTATAATAGTGTGGGGAAGAGGCCCCCTCTTCGCAGCACATAAAGGTGACACGCTTGTTCGGCCGCAATCATGCCCTGTTGCTCCTTTCCATAATTCTTTCTTCGCCGTCTCGAGACGTGCTTCGTCGCCACTCTCGCCTTCACCCGTCTCGTCTCTCTCGGTCTAACCCTCTCCAAAACATGCAAGCTTTTTCCATGTATCGTTTGTTTGGTAGTCTCGCTCGCTCGACCGCCCGTCCATTCATCTCATCTCTTCACTGGGGGCCCCTCGAGTCGCAGCTTTAAGCCGGTTCACCGCACCTAAAGTCGATTAGCATATTTCGATATGATAAATGACCAACCATGCGAGGATGCAATTATCTTGATCTCGTATAGTCGCATTTAGTGACGAAGAACAAAAAGCAGAATATGGGGATGCCTGGGTGATTCAGGAATTACGTAGTGCAGTGGAAGCAGTGAGCAGCAAGCAACATGCAGCAGCGGTGATAATTAATATATATGGCTGGCCTGGGGCGAAGGTTTGTATTGTGGTAGTGAATGACGATGCGCGAACCGGCGGAGGAGGGGGAGGTGGTGGGTTGTGACTCGGGAACCGGACCGAGCCGCTCGTGCGCAACAGTAGCGCCACGCTCGCATGAGTGCACGGTATAATTTAACCCAGAACCAACGGTCCAGAACAAACCGGCCCTGTTGTCCTCCAAATTTAATCCCTCTCTTCCCTCTTCCTGCTCTCGTTTCTTTAATGCTGCTGCTGCCGCCTCAAAGCCTCTGGTAAAAGTGAGAGAGGCCAAACCAAACTCATCACCACACTGACTCTTTGTCCCTCTGTATCGCTCTCTTTAACCTGTATAAATACAAGGCCCAGTGCCTTTGCTCCCACATTGAGTTCCAGACATCGATAACCATCACATTATACCAGCCTCTTCTCAAGCAGCAAGAAACAGAGATAGGGAGAGACGAAGATAGTGGGTCACCAAGAAGGAAGAGATGGGGTCGACGTCGAACGGAAACGAGGAGAAGGTGGTGGAGACTGTGATGGTTGGAAGGTACGTAGAGATGGAGCAGGATGGGGAAGAGAAGGCCATCAAGTCGAGGCTCTCTGGCCTCCTCTGGCACGGCGGCTCGGCCTATGACGCCTGGTTCAGTTGTGCCTCAAACCAGGTGAGGCTCTTCTTCTCCCGTTCACTCTTCCCACGTCTCTTTTTGTTTTCTTTCATTTGATCTAGACGAGTAACATCGTTTGAGGTTGTCTGCCTCGGATTTCATTCAGGTGGCTCAGGTGCTGCTGACTCTGCCTTACTCCTTCTCGCAACTGGGAATGTTGAGTGGAATCTTATTCCAACTATTCTATGGTTTGATGGGGAGCTGGACAGCGTACCTCATCAGCATTCTCTATGTGGAGTACAGAACCAGGAAAGAGAGGGAGAAGGTCGACTTTAGGAACCATGTCATTCAGGTTCTCATCTCTTTCCCTGCTGAGTACGTCTGTGGTGTCTATACTGATCCAACTCTACATATCCTTTACTTACATGGATTTGGCTTTCTTTGTACTCTCGTTATCAAATGAAGTGGTTTGAGGTCCTGGACGGGCTACTCGGGAAGCATTGGAGGAATGTCGGATTGGCCTTCAACTGCACTTTTCTTCTCTTTGGTTCTGTCATTCAGCTCATCGCTTGTGCTAGGTATGCATATTTGTCTTCATTGTTCCGGCATACAAGTGTAGATAAATTGCTAATCTGGTGCCGAACACCTTCGGACGTCTCTTGTGGCTGCAGCAACATATATTACATCAACGACAAGTTGGATAAGAGGACTTGGACTTATATTTTTGGCGCTTGCTGTGCCACCACAGTCTTCATCCCCTCCTTCCATAACTACAGGATATGGTCCTTTCTGGGCCTGGTCATGACTACCTACACCGCCTGGTATCTCACCATCGCGTCCCTCCTCCATGGCCAGGTATGCAAGCAGAACAAAAGCTAGCCATTGCATCTCTTTTGGGTTACTCGCTTTTGATCTCATCTTTCATAACGTGTGTTGCTGGGTTGTCGTTGGTTGGGTGCCGAAATGGCGGCAGGTGGAAGGGGTGAAGCATTCGGGGCCAACGAAGCTGGTTCTCTACTTTACAGGCGCCACAAACATCCTCTACACATTCGGTGGGCACGCTGTCACAGTGTAAGGCGACAACACATAGGTTCCATCCAAGTACACAACGTAAAACAAAGCAAACACCAACATTTGTAGATCAGCATGCATAGAAAATTGCACACTTGCCCATGTGATGTGATCGGTCCACACTCCCCTTACCTTTTGATCTATTTATTTTTGGATTTTCTTCGTAATATATGCATCATCTGTCTGCTTCTTTGACTAGCTGTAGTATATGGGACCATCCACACTACTCTCTACCTTGTTCCGAACACCAACACTTTAAGCATCTTTATTTTCTTTTAAGAAAATGATACGCTTCCACTTAGTTTCTAAATTGAATAAGTGGGAGTTGCAATGCTTAAATCATAATGTTCCTTCCTAGTTTGAAGACATTTACATCCCTCCGTTCTCTAATCACACAAGTAGTACCTCGTAGTTTCAAGAAGCATCGATATCTCCTTCTGTCTCCACTGACAGTTCTTCTCCTCTCACTAGTCCCCACTTTCGCGTTCGCTACTTGTACCGTCAAACAAGCTTTCCCAGAAAATGTAATGCTATCCATTCCAAAGTATGTTACTACTTTTACTTTTAGCAGGAACATCATTTGATACCGCCTGCACAGAATAGGACATATGCACACCTACACAGCCTGATACAACAGAGGCTGAGCGTGACCTGGACACTTTACGCACACAAACAAAGCTTATCTTCTTTCGAGGAACTAAAATCTCTTTTCAGTTATGCAGAAAAGCAAGCGATCATCTCTTTAGTTAACTTAAAATCATAGTGTTGTTACATGATCATATTTTTTTACCTTGTGTTGAACCGTTCCATGAACATGAACGTGACAGGGAGATCATGCATGCGATGTGGAAGCCACAGAAGTTTAAGGCCATCTACCTGCTTGCCACATTGTACGTGCTGACGCTCACCCTGCCGTCGGCCGCGAGCGTGTACTGGGCCTTCGGTGACGCGCTGCTCAACCACTCGAACGCCTTCTCACTGCTGCCCAGGACGGCGTTCCGCGACGCGGCGGTGGTGCTAATGCTCATCCACCAGTTCATCACCTTCGGGTTCGCGTGCACGCCGCTGTACTTTGTGTGGGAGAAGGCCATCGGCCTGCACGACTGCCGCAGCTTGTGCAAGCGGGCGGCGGCGCGCCTGCCGGTGGTGGTCCCCATATGGTTCCTGGCCATCATCTTCCCCTTCTTCGGGCCAATCAACTCGGCCGTGGGATCTCTGCTCGTCAGCTTCACCGTCTACGTCATCCCCGCGCTCGCTCACATGTTCACCTTCCGATCCGCCGTAGCTCGCGAGGTACTTTACCGTTGAACTTGGTAGATGGTAGCTATAATTTACGCTGCGATTAGTATCAATGCATCTGAAGCAGTAAAGAACGACGAATATTAGAGTGCCAAATGATCTTTGTTATTTTAACTTAACAATACTACGTATCTCAAGTGGGGGCCACAAGATAACAATACTACGTATCTCAAGTGGTAATAGAATACCACGAATAAATTAGAACGGGTATCATGCCATGTCAAGACAAAATATGGGCCGCTGTTTATAACGCGAATAAATTGCTGAATGCAGATACGATGTATAGTATGGATTTGGCAAATACGATTGCTTCTTCACTTTCTTTCACCAAATGGACACACTTGATTTGTAACATGGTTTTGTATTGGTATGTTGTGTATTTTGCAGCACGCAGTGGAGCGGCCGCCGAGGCTCGTCGGGGGGTGGATCGGCGCTTACATGATGAACATGTTCGTGGTGGCGTGGGTGTTGGTGGTGGGGTTCGGGCTGGGAGGATGGGCCAGCATGACCAACTTCATCCGCCAGATCAACACGTTCGGCCTCTTCGCCAAGTGCTACCAATGTCCGCCGCCCATGCCCACCCTCACCCCAACACCATTTCCCAGCAACGCTCAAAACGCCACCGATCCGGCCATTATCCCATCGCCGTCTCCTGCACCTTCCTACTTCGTTCACCATCACCATTACCACCACGGCCGGCCGTGAGCCGGTGCTTCCTGCTCGTCAGTTCTTCTGGGAAGCTGTGCTGTGAGCCATCAAGCCTTACCAATGCGAAACGAAAACAAATGTACGAGTATATGCGTGGTTTTTTATTAGTAGCACTTTGTTTAGGCTAATATGCTCCGTAGTAGAAAAGAAGCAGGCAGGCATGCGAGCAAGCAAGATGGGCATGTTAATTTGTGCTAGTACTGTTCCAGTTAAAGCTACTAGCGATTTCTTTCTTTGTTGAGGATTGTAACGAGTTTACCAAGATCTGATTAATGTCAGATGCAGCTAATTCTATTGTCATATTCGCCTGGGAAAACTCTGCCACTATCATAATTTTCTCTCGCCCTGCATTGCTGCAACTGCGTCATTGTCTTGCTTTATTTCTGATCACTTAGGGGAAAGCTCTCCTGCCATTACTGGTAGCTGTTGAGCTTTACTCCCTCCCAATGTGAGACACAATCTATCGGAAAGAAAAAAGAAAAGAAGAACACGCCCACAAGCGCAATGATGGTCATTATAGGTATAGTTGTTTGGTGGACATCGTTCCATATTCATGCTTCTTTTGACTCCAGATAGGTCCTTCATACTCCACAGCGCTTTCACAATCAGAAAAAGCCTCGAGAGGTTTCAGGAATTACACTTCAAAACACTCTCATAAATAGCATTGCTGTACTAACACTTGGTTCATGTAATCTTACAACTCGGTGTGACATACGATAGACGCAGTTAGGTTTGTAGCATGAGACGTCCGCACCATCGCAAGTTCCAGATCATGTATGACTAGGAAAGATCGGATGCATCGCTTTAAAGACGGCAAACTGGTACGTGATGAGTTGTCTGCTATAGAGACGAAAGAGCTGTGGGACGACAAAGGAGTTGTCTTATGTTGTGGCAGTCTGGCGAAGGGCACCAGGATGGAATCTCAGTGTGATATGAGCTGATGCATGCCATGCCCAGGCCTTGGTCTGGCAAAGACATTTTAAAGGGCACTTTGATGGAATGGCTTATACCCATCCATCATCCGCAGTGTACTTTTGAAGGAAGAGACGTTTTTGAGCCTCTTTTTTGCCTTATGGTTCCTTCGCTTTCCAAGCTATCCTTTACTCCTTTTGCAGGTCAGAAAATAATGGGGACGTTTCAGTCTTCCTATCGGATCCTCATACGAAAGCCGAGGTCTCATCGATCTCAGTCGGCCAGCTGTGCCTTTGTTCTTGCCTTCTTTATTTCATGACAATAGTTCTGTAAGGAAAAGAACATGATGCTGCATCTATCTCTCGAAGTTTGTCCCCCATCGATGCCGCTTCGAAGTCGATGAAGACATCGCTAATGATTAGGCACTAAAAAAACTTAAACGGGATGGGATGGAATCGACCTAAGACAAGATTTTAAGAGTACAACTAAATTTATATCCAATTAATGTAGAGAGATTAGGCTATTAGGAAGGAGTTGATATATGTTTGAACATTCCTTCTTACCAGCAAAGTCCATCTACACTTAGCATCTGAATGAAACTCCAAGAAAAACAAGCATATCATGAATATTTTTCGTTGGACACCGGAAAAAGAGCCGATTCGAACTTATGCTCTGCTTTGCCACTATCTTCAAATTTTGAGTAGGTAAACTCTACTATCAAAATAATGAATATTAATAAAGAAAAGGACTTGTCCTAAACCTTTATTATTTTTGTGTTATATCTTCAATCATTACGATTAATTTTATATTAATCATAGACTTAACCATTGCTAGCCTCTTTATACTACGGCTAGAGTACTGTGCACTAACAGCATTTAACCAAAATAATTACTACTTGATTTTTTGAACTAATTTATGATATAGATTGATGGAATAAATGTCAAATTATCTTTTAATTCTGAATTGAATAGACGATATTCGTTGAAGTTAGAGCTGGATTTGACAATGATTATTTTAAAATAAGGAGATCGAGGATCATATTATTGTCATTTTTCTCATAAAATGACAAGAGGGCTAGCCACCTTCCTCACATAATCCCCCCTTCTATTGACTCTCGTCATCCCATCATCATCTGTATCTCTTGTGCAAGGGTCTATCATCGTTCCTAGCCCTCACACAATGGTCTGTCATGTAAGGTTAGTTCCCTTCTCTTGTAGCTATTGTATGAGGACTATGTATCTCTCTTTGCTGGCCCTTGTTTTTTCGTCACCCCCTGTAGTCCTCATGCGAGGGTCCATCATCACTCAGAGCCCTCGATGAGCACCGCAACTACAGGCAAGGGTTGATGGGTTAGGCGACTAGGGATAAAATGATAAAATATATTTTAATGTTATAAGGGTAAAATGATTTTTTTCATATAGTCGAGGCGCTATGGGAATTTTTAAAATTAGGACACTCTACGATAAAAATCTAAAGTTAAATATTTTTTAAAAATTATTCTAAAAATAATTCATACAAAATATTTTTCTAGATTTATTCATTTCTGTATGGATCGGTACATTTTTTTTAAGAAAAAAATGGATCTCCTTTCCTTTTCATCTATGAAATGCAGAAAGAATTATATAAAACTGAAAAAAAAATCCTATTGAGTTTGTTACGAGAATCAATCCTATCGAGTTTGTTAATTAGAAACATGATATTTTCAACAATATTGGAAGAGACTAATTAGAAAAAAAAAGGAAAGCCAGGTTGAGTGTAACCCTATCGTGTGTTCTTACCTCAAATCAGATTAAGTGGACTACATCTAATTAACATAGGCCTTCATATATCCTTTCATTGACGAGCTGCGGTCAAGCCATCACATCCACTAACGACGGCTGGAGCGCCGCATTCTTGTCGCTCATCTTACGGCACCAACCTATGTTTCTTGATGATGACCATTTCAGGTTGGATCACATCTCCAATCCATCAATATTGCATTACATTCGACCAATTTCGACACAAACTCGTACTATAATTTTCGAAAATGAAATTGGTTCCATTTATCTACCGCTCCATCCATATAATCAACTTGTTATTATTCATCAATAATATTACAAATATTCTCACAAGCATTGCTGCCTGTGCTTAAGCTGAGTCGTTGAAGAGACGGAAGAAATCGGATTACCGAGCAAAAAATATTTCGTATAAAGTAGAAAATTATGTTCGAAATTGTTTCTCGTCTACTACAGTCTGCGCGTTGCCTTCGTTGTTCGCTATCTCCAGGCTTAGCTGCAATTTTAGCTTTGGATGTCAGCTTGAGTTAGTCAAAGCCTAAATCTCAGACGTAAGCTTAAGAGATTGCGTAGCTGCAACTATTCTCCTCCTTTGACTTGGTCATCTTGATACGGAAGATGACTAAGTTGGAAGAAATAGCTTTTAGCCTTGACTGGTCGCAAGCTTATCTAAACAGTGGCGCACATAGATTTTGATAGAATACATTAAACATGCAAGTGTAATAGAAATGCATGCGAAGATAGATATCTTGAAGTTATCCGGCGGCTAAGCCTTGGGTTACGTATGTTGAAGGGTATGTATGTTATCCGCAAGATCTGGCCACGAAGGCTTCTTACGTTTTACCTTTCATGTTCAAAAGCGACAGCCCACACAACCTCGATGAATTCATGCTCCACTCACCAATCTCTTTTGGACATTGATTAGGAAGATTTGGCCAATTTGAGTCATTTAATGCCACCAGTATCTTGGACTGGAATCATCTACGAGGTCTGTGGAGTTGGTGCTGTCCAAACTTGTGGCTTGCACTCACCGGAGTGATAAGCTCATTGACTTGGCTATGTGCACAAGCAAAGAGAAAGGTGTTCTTCCTGCACATGGTAAGAAAATTATAGTCTTTGCGTGCTTCTGTCATTCGTGTCTAATTTTCTCAGGACGCCGATGTCAACAGCCACAAGATTCATGGCCAAAGGCAAGTTGCATGCTCAGGAGAGGCAACTTGAACCCAAACAGAGCTCATGATCTCAGTGCAAGATGTTTTGTGAATCAAATTGCCTAAGGTCATCAGCACTCTGGATTCTACCCTTTTCTTTCCTGCTTCATGAGCCACAACCATGACAAAGATATGGTTCTTAGTGCTCACAACCACTTAATTTAAGACACTTCCAAGCAGTTGCTATATCACAATCATCTCAAACATGACTTACATTCATATCTCTGTTTTTTCCTTCCTTCTATTAATTCATAATATTTAAATTACTATTACATATTTGTAAAACTACACTTCTGCATATTATATATATATATATATATATATATATATATTACTGTTTTGGCCAAAAAAATGAAAAATCAAAATTAAGGTAGGAGAAAGTCAGTCTGCTGTGGCGTTGACAATTTCACAGTAGTCGGATCGTCGTAGCATCATGATAAGGCTGAGATCCAGCCGTTCGGATCCCATCTGACGGCCACTAACGTCGCGGCAGAACATTCGGCCTCCTACCAGCACTGGTCCGTCTCCCAAGTCCGGCGGCGGTTTCCGGGGAACGACGCGGTCCGCGAGTACGACGAACGGTGACGGCGGCCGAGCGACGCGGCTGCCGCCGACGAAGCCGTCAGCTGGCGATCGTAGTCGGCGCGCTTGTCGGGGTCAGAGAGGGTGCAGTAGGCGGCTTGGACACGCATGAATTCTTCCGCGGATGCGCCGACGTCCGGGTGGCATTTCAGCGCGAGCCCGCGATACGCCGCCTTGATCTCCCGGCCGCTAGCCCAGGCGGGGACGCCGAGGACCTCGTAGAGCGAGGTGGGGAGTTCTGGGGACGGGTTGGAGACGCCCGGGGAACGGAGGACAGCGGCGACGGGTGGAGACCTTGGGGAGAGGATGGCAGCGGCGACCTGGCGGGGCGGAGGGGCGACGCGGGGGCCAAGGAACTGGGAAGAGGGTAGAGGGTGCGGAGATAGCATGACAGCGGATCCAATGGCTTCAGGGAGATCGGGATAGGCTTGGAAAGTAAGTATCCCTTCCTTCACTGGAATTGCAGTCGCCGCGGATATCTTATGCGTGGATAGAGATCAGCAATACGAATAAAAAAATGGTGTGGCCGCCTTTTCAGAAGATATATGCACCCAGGAAAAAGACTTGTGGAGAAGCTGCAGCCAGTAACTAAGACAGTGATTCGAGGTTTCTGTGATTCATATGACGTGTATGGAGGAGGATGAGAGACGAATTCAAAGAGGAGAGAAGAAGAAGAGGGAATTAAGGAACCAAATCACAGAAAACGTTTATAACCGGGAGAAAACACAAGCAACTCACTTTTTTCTCCACTGCACCTCTCTCTCTCTTTCTCTCTCTCCTTTGAATTGGGTTGCTCCGTACTAGTCTTATTAGATTTTTTATATGCTAATTAAATGATTAAGATATACTAAGATTTAAATTGGAATCTACTGATCAATAGGAAGAAAATTCATGTTACAATACCTTAAAAAGATTACTCTCTTAATTATATTTCCTAAAATCTCTGTTTTCGCCCATATATAGTCAATTACTTTGATCACGTCACATAGATTTCTCCTCTTATTTCTAGATACTTTTTTACTTTATCAATTACAATAATTTTAAAAATAAAAAGATGAGAGAAAAAAAATCTAGTTTTACTTTGTTTGTAGATTATGTATGTAGATCATGATGTGTTATTTCACGACAGATACTCTGTTGATTATTATGTTTAAATGATATGTAGCCTTAGATTACGATACTTAATTTTAATCTTAACATTAAATTTTTACATTTGATGATATATAGATGCCCTTAGATTCTGATTAACAAATAAAAATTTCTATTTAATTCTAACTCTAATTAAGGATAAACCTTTAAATAAACTCAACTATTATAGATTTTTGATGTAATTGAAAATTGATGTCATCTTGTCGGTCTTCATTTGTGTATAATTTATTAATTGTACAGAGGAGAATTCTAAATTTTAAAAATATCTAAGATTAATAATCGAAAGTATATATAAAAAAATATAAGATTAACATGATTCAATAAATTTCACTTATATTCATGAAAGAAATTAAATTCTTCAAATTAATTATAAGACTTTTAGTTATCCCCACTAAATATATATTCCATCACAGGCCCTTTTACACAAATCTCAAAGAACCTTTTTTTTATCCTCTCTAAAGAATTTTAGTGATTGTCTAAGCTCCTAATCAATCACATTATGTTAATTGATTTATTGAAAATAAATCTATAATATGTATATGTAGGCATCTTGAAAGACAATTATAATGGATAATTTACTTGAAAGACTTTTTTTTTTTTGGTTTTTTGGTGTCCCAAGTTTTTTTATTTAATTTTTTTATATCCTAAATGTTCTTCACCACCTCCTCTACCATATCGCTTTCGCTCTATCGTTTTGTGTCTTTACGATGCAAGACATCTTGGGTGACCCTGACCTTTCCTTGAGCAATATAGACTAGCACCTACATTCTGTCATAATTGATAGAGTTCTTGGGGAAGATGGAGGTGTTAATTGTGCGACAAGTACTATAATTGAAATAGTTATGAAGTGTTGGATCTTCTCGAGAATTCCAATGATGGAGACTTGGCCTAAAGGTCATCAAAGAATTGCTGCATATTAGATCGGGGCTTGGAGGCCAGGTTGCATGCTTTTGCACATGTGTCATTAGGTTCGGGCTCTCAGTCATTGTGGTTCTAAATGATGGCATCGCTTATCTCGGTCTAGAATAGTTCATGACCATTATCGATCCATATCATGATAGACTTTGATGAGAGATGACGGGACCTCATGACACAATGAGGAGGAGACAATTACAACAAGGCAAAGGAGGAGGTGATAAGGTGCATTTATGATATTAAAGAAAACATATACGAAATGAAAAACACTAAAATTTAATTTAAAATATATATTTTTCAGAGAAATTACCCATATAATTATTTCTTACAGCATTTTATCTATAATCGTTATCGGAAAGCATTTTCGGTTGCCAGTGGCACCCGTTTCGAACTTGCTTTGCATGTGATTTTATCATTATTGCAAAAAATAACATTATTTCTCAAGTAAAAAATCATATATATATATATATATATATATATAAAATATGGATAGTAGCAAATTATACTGAGGTAATAGATTTCATTATTATTAAAAATATTTAACAATTTCTAATGCCAAATAAAATAACAATTCTTTTTATCAGTTTAATTCAGTAAATAGCTCGACAAAGAGTCAAGATAGTGAAAGAAGTGTCAAAACATTGATGCAGTACGACTTTTCAGCTAAATAACAATGTAGCAATTAACACATATGTGAAGATAAAACTATTTAAAAATGTAAATCCATAACTTTCAGTAAGAAGCTCGAGTGCATTATCATTGGATCAATATTTAAGATGAAAAATATTTTGGATGAGATTTCGAACTCTTAATCTTTGGTAAAAATATATCGTACACTATAATCAGATCGATGTTTAAAGTATAAAAAGTATATCAAATGAAAATTTTAACCCTCAAACTTGGTTATAGGGTTTGATATATATACCACTTATATCTTTTAGTAAGAGGATCTGGTATGCGATGATCAGACCAATGTTTAAAGTGTAATATACCTAAAATACTCTTTGATACTTTCATTGAAAACTTAAATTTAAAAGAATAAATATAAAAATCATGAATTTGTAAGAATATACTTTTAAAAATAGTGTTAAATTTTTTTAAACTAATAAATTTAAAGAATGGATGTGACGTTATAATAAAAGGGACAATCGCAACGCGACGGCCAAAGACGATTGTTTTTTTTCAGTTAATGAGGAACAGTAAGAATTCTTTATCCTCGGAGAATGCATGTCTAGTTTAGTATCAAAGATCAGGTTGAAATAAATCAATGACCGATAAAGTCTGCTTTTAATTCTTGGAGGAGCCATACTCGAGTTTTCACTTTTGGACATATGTTGCAACCTGAATTAATTTAAATTTTCATATTGGTAGATTGACTAATAAGGTATATTTTGGGTCAAACACATGTCACGAACGATGTCACGCTGTGCTATAGTAATCAACAAAGAGGGCACCTCCACATGCTGAGTCAGAGATCGTACTAAGGCGTTGCTCGGCACGTCTACCACGCCAACCCGCGTACCACCATACCAACCTGAGAATCAGCAAGGGAACACCCCCACACGCCAAGTCAGAATTCGTATCGAGGCACTGTTTGATATATCCACCATGCCAACCCGCGTATGATTGACCTTCATACAGTAGTATAAAAGCCCATGGCCGGCATCCGGTCAGAGGGAGGGCAAAAACAATTCAACCCATAACTAACTTGTTCGTCGGAGGGGCCAAAATTAGGAATCATCCAACGAAGGCCATTTTTGCAGGCAAGCGGCCACCCCCGAGCTGCGGGCGTCTCAACCTGAGAATCGTCATCCAGTGAACAAAGGTGAGCCGCCAACCAGCCCAAGAACGGAGAGACACTACTCGACACAGACGATGCCTGGACTGAGAGATGCTGATCAACATCTCGTCGCGAGGGCTCGACCTACCTCGACGACCAACTCAGTTGACAGAAGACTCCCGACATCGATCCGTGGACTGAGCCGTGCTGACAGATGTATGATGGTGATTAGAAATGAACATGAACGAAGAAGGTGCTGACAGATGTATGATGGTGATAGAAATGAACATGAACGAAGAAGAGGTCGACGAAGGTGGTAATCATTCATGCTGGACTTTGATTTGCCTGCGGAAACAGTTGGGAGAAACGCAGTTAATCTACTGATCATTTAATCTGTGAGGTCATTGATTCGGTGAGACCGGGATTTCGATAGCATTTTTTGTAATGATTTTGAGAACGACTGCATCATACAATCTTATCGAGCATCAAACCTACTCTTTGATCACCTAAATTATGTTTCCGGTTGCACCAACGAGAGGGATGGATGGGAGAATGCCTCACAGTGACAGCATTAATGTAGTTCTGAAAGCGATCTCATATGTATTAGCTATGTAAAGGGATCAATCATATTATGATTCCCCAACCCTTCTCTGCTGCAGTTCCACAATGGCGAGCAAATGTGTCACGCATTTATTTTATACGAACCCACTTAGTTGGCGAGTAGTTGCGCGCAGATCAATCTGTCACTTCCTTTCTTCATGATATGTATGATGTTATACAGCTTGGGCAAGTCTCTATCGATGAGCTGTTGCTTCATCAAGTTTGCTGTGTATCGGATTCACACTGTAAATAGTCTACTGCTTTCACCATCTTAGATACAAGATCTAACTACTTCCTTCTACAGATCATAGTTCTATGCTTCGAGTCTACTTCCAGCAGCTGACTGATTTACATAGGTTCAGTGGCTTTTGCACGTTCATTCATCTGTGTTCATCGTCGTAAACTTAGAATAAGTCGACAGTAGATGGCACCGATCTACTCTGGCACTTGTTGTGCAACAGATATCTTCAAGAACTCCTCTGACACGAATCGATTGAGTCCAGTAAATTCCACGTACTACAGCAGGCACAACGACAGCAATTACATTTGCAGAACCCACCTGCTTGTCAATCTCTAGGAGTAGCCACTGACACCTTTCCGATGTTGTAGAGTGAAGTGTTGTGCAAGTATATATACATTTGTGATCATTTCCTCAGTTAGGATGTTAGGATTTATCCCAGGAGCAAAAGCGGATTTTTATTTATGAGAGGAGGAGGAGGCAGGTCTACAGAGATGGCTGGATGGATCGGTCATGGAGATGAGTCGCTGGCGCATTTAATAGCCGGAACTGTAAAACCGGTGGCAATTGAGGCTTCCCCGATTGCACCTCCGGGGGCCTCTTTACATGTGACTGCTTTTAACACCGTGTCGGGCAGAGCGCACAGCTCCGTCGTATATATTGGCACGTAGGGTTCTTCACGATCCAAAACATTGGAAGATAAAAGCTTCTTCCCTGCTGCGGATTAGTTCCGTCATGGGGACTCCTCCGCGTCCGAGAAGCATGTTGCTTGGGTTATGTGCAGTACTGCTGATGCTCAGATTCTCCCGTGCTGCAACACAGACTGAAACATCGGTCACCGTCGTCGGTGCAACCGAATGCTTAGACTGTGAGCGCAAGAGCATAAAACATGAGAACGCAGTCAAAGGTAGTATATTCCACTTCCTTCTTTTGTCTCCTATCTGAAAATTCTTAGTCTTAGTCGTCGAAGGCTCGATTAGGACATTTGATATACACTTGAGCTAAAATAGTTTGCTTGATGCTTAATAGAATGTAGTGCATTATGACGCTTTCTTTTCTTCATCAAGCAGGGCTGCGTGTGGCCATCAAGTGCAGAGACGGCAACGAGAAATATGAGATCAAAGCCACAGGTGACCTCAACAGCAACGGAAGCTTCAACGTGAAGCTCCCAACCGAGCTTCTCCAGGACAATGGCGAGCTGAAGCACGAATGCCTCGCGCAGCTGCACAGTGCCTCCAACGCACCTTGCCCCGACAAGAATGGGCTGAACCCTTTTTCTAAGTTGATCCTGAAGTCCAGGGAGAAAGGGAAGCACACCTTCACTGCAGCGGCCGGGAAGCTATCGTTCTCGTCGGCGACGTGCGCGTCAGCTACCTTCTGGCCGCCGTACAAGGACCCTTGGCACAAGGCCTTTCCCAAATTTCACCTGCCTCCCTTTAAATTCCCACCCAAGCCTTGCTACGACCACAAGCACCACCACTCGATCTACAAGCCTCCGGTGCCGACCTACAGTCCGCCAACTCACAAGCCCCCGTCACCGGGAGGATCGTATTACAACCCACCTGCTCAGGTCCACAAGCCACCGGCACCAGTCCACAAGCCACCATCAGGGGGATATTATAAACCTCCTGCCCCCGTCTACAAGCCGCCTACACCGGAATACAAGCCACCATCAGGTGGGTACTATAAACCACCGCCTGCTCCGGTCTACAAGCCGACTCCGACGCCGTACTACAAGCACCCCTATCATCCCATATACAAGAAGCCATTGCCTCCCATTCCGAAGCTCCCACCTTTCTTCCATTCGCACCCCAAGATCTCCTTCCCTCCGATCTACAAGAAGCCACTCCCTCATTTCCCTAGCTGGCCCCCTTTCTCTTACTGGCACAAGTACAAGAAGGGACACCCGAGCTTTCCGCCCGCCAAAGTGTACTTGAAGCCGTAGATCCAGAAGCTGATGTGTAATAAATGCTGGTCTTAGGATCTGTGCGAAGCTTTTGTGGAGAGTGGTGCTCTTTTACTGTGATGCCTGTACCAGGTGGACGATCGAAGCTCTTTGCTCATCTTATTTTCAATAATTTGAAGTACTGTTAGATTTGATGTGTGTACTTGATCTTCTGATTCTGTTTATTTATAGATATATTAAATTTAATCCATAATCTAAACTGATTTAACTTTTCGAATTGAAGACATTTTATTTGTGGACGAATAGAACTGTTGGCGGTTCCCTGCAGCGTGATTAGGGTAGAAAGACCCCAACGGGCTCTTCTTGAATCTGAAAGCAGCCCCAGTACAAGCCATCGGAGCAGCCCATTAAAATGATGTTCGTGAAGCACTAGGTGGTTGGGGACGGGGCATTAAAAAAGCACGTCGTTCCGAGACGTCGCGTCATCCACTTCCCACTCGCCGAGCACCCCCCAAATGTTAGCAATGCAAACTGCAACCGGCGAGGAAAAGATGATGGTATGCCACAGCTTGAGGAGCTCACAACTTACCAACGCCTCCTCTCTCTCTCTCTCCCTCTCTCCTATTCTCCCAACACAAACGACCAGTATACTGATAGAAGAAGTAATGGCAACTACAAATTACTAACCATACAGCCTTTATCTTCTTTCTTTTTTTACTCTCATCTTAGATATCTTCCGAGCTCCCTTTTCCATTAGTGATGGTGTCGAGCTCTCAAAGTATTCTCAAGAGCACAATTTCTAGTGCGATCACCGCCGCCAATTCTGGTGCCAGCCTCGTTAAATGTAATTCCGGCTCGAGGTAATTAGTCAACATCAAGAAAAATGGATGATCAGGTGAACTTACTGGCGATGCGCCGGAAATGCTGAAGTACCCGGACTCCCCGCTCGGCCCCGCCGTCGTGCCCTGGCCCGCGCCCGAGGCGGCGGTGGAATTGCCGTCCTGGTGAACTGGGACGCCGGAGAGCTGGTACGTCGGGGTGCCGTCTGGCTTGAAGAGGCCGAAGTTGCGCTCCGAGGACGGTCCCGCCTTCTGGTTCTCGTTGAAGAGGGCGAAGACGTAGGCCCGGAGCGGCGTCCCGGGTACCAGCGGCGTGCCCTTCTGCTGCGCTACGAGTCGCATCAGGTTGCCATTGTACTGCGCCGCGTTCTCTGATGTCGCCCCCGTCTCGTTGGCGTCGCCCGCGGACGGCCACCCCGTCTCCGACACCCGCACCTCCACCCCGCCGCCCTTGGATGCCGACGCGATGGCATGATACATGGCGTCGACCTGGGCGTACAGTAGGTTGGTGTAGCGCAGGCCGGTCCCCGGGTCGGTGAAACCAGCCGCCCCTGGGTCGAGGAGGGCGTAGTCGAGCGCGATGCGAGAAGGGTCCTCAGCGTAGGCGAAGTAGGGATAAGCGTTGACGAAGAGAGGTGAGCCGGTGCGGGCGTGGAAGTTGAGGATGTCGCGGACGTAAGGGAGGATGTCCGGCCGAAATGTGGCGCCGGAGGGCGGGAAAGACGGCGTGGCGAGGATGGCAAGGGAGTGAGCGGAGGTAACGGCGACGTCGCGGTCGAGCCCGAGCGCAGCGAGGGCATCGTGGAGGTTCTCCATCGCCGGAACGAGGCAGCGGGCCAGGGAGGCGGCGTTGACGCCGGTAAGGACCTCGTTGCCGACGGTGACGGCGACGATTTTGGCGGCAGGGAGGAAGGCCAGCACGTGGGCGCCGGTCCACTCGAGTGCCTCAGCCTGATCGGTGGCCACGGCGGGAAGGCAGCGGTCAGGGAGGCCGACGACGAGCTCGACGCCGGTGTTGGCGAAGGCGTGGAGGACGGCGGGCTCGGCGTCGTAGAGGCGGACGCGACCGACGCCGATGGAAGCGAGGAGGCGGGGGACCGACTCGGGAGGGGGCAGGTTGTCGGCCACCCGCCCGTAGTTGACGCCCACCAGGGAGGCGGAGGTGGCGGCGGAGGGCGCCGCCAGGGCGACGAGGAGGGTAATGAACAGCGCCAGCTTGGAACAATGCAAGGCCATCATCGCGTTGTCTGTGGCGTGGAAGCGTCAAGCGTCAAGGACAAATAAAGTAAGTGGGCGGGCAGGCGTGCGTGAGCGAACGGTGAGCGACGGCAGAGAGAAAGAGAAGGGTAACGTTAGAAGAGCAGTAGAGTAAGTCTGATTTAGGTGGAGAGGTAGAGATGGAAAGCTGGACTTTCTTTTTGCCAGCGACAGTTGTGAATGCTTTGGGTCTGTGACAGAGAAAGATATCGAGCGTTTCACATTCTACGCAAGTCCTCTCGACGCAGAAAGCTCCCATTGCATTGTCAGAAACCAGTGAAGTGAATGCTTTGGGTCTGTTAGCAAGAGATACATGTAAGTTTCAGAAAACTATTTATGTCTCTTCTGAAGCTTAAGATATTGAAACCAAACAGTGGTTCCACATCGCTGTCTTGTCTTCGGTGCGAGGCCATGGCATGATGATTCCAAGTTCACGGCCAATCCAATTACGTGTCGGCCTACTTCTGGCAGAGTAACGCACAGACATATCATTTGACTGCGTCAATCAGTTTTACCGATTCAATGTAAAGCATTTATACACTTACAAGTTGTCGAAGCTTTTCGTTAAGGCTCATAAGGTCTTCATTACTATTGTCCATTGTTTGATTCTACAACAATGTCAGGTTGAACGAAACGAGTGCTGTACGTTGTAAATGAATTTGACCCACACCAAATTTAAGTTGTTCAATCAATTAACCTTGACTTACATCTACGAATGAAAGAAGAAAAAATCATTACTATAAAAAAGACTATTACAAATATCTTAGGAAGATGTTCCTAGGTCATAAAACACTCAAAAATACTAAATAAGAAAAAATACAAATTATAAGCCCAAACTATTTAACTGAGTGTGGACTTAAACTCAAAATAAATATTTAGGTTTTTCTTATGATGCATCTGATTTCAAAGCCCAAACCCTTATTTATAGTTTCAATAGGAGATAACAAGACTGATTTTCTCAATGTGAGACTATGGGAATTGCCAAACTAACAACCCTTGACATCTTGGAAGTGATTGAATGTCTTAACCATCCAAACTAGTGGATATTGACTTTTTTTCATTTTACTTGATAATTTTTCCTGTGAGTATACTTAATTGTCCAATAAATATCGATCGTCCTACTATATTGAGTTTTGGACTTGAATCATTATCACTCATTGTGTATCGATTTCGTCTTAATTTAGTCTCAAGGACTTGTTTTGAGTTTACATAAATCTAATGCATGTACTACTACATATTATAACTTACATTAAGTCAGGGCATCAACATAAGATTTGTACGTTGGATATTCGACCATATAGCTTTGCTAATCCACATATATCCATCACTTTTCTTTTTTTCTAAAGCAAGGAAACTTATATTAGATTAATGAGGATTCCGAGGGACCTGTGTCCTCCAAGGATGATCAAAAAATAGGTTTGTCATTCATCCTACAAAAGTAGGCATACTCGTGGGCAAGTAAGAACGATCAAAATGCTGAAAGTAGATGATATGGCATATTTCAGCACCATCCACATGGCAGCAATCGGTGACCACGATAACACCAACGAAGGAGCTCTAGGCTGACACAACACGACACCTCGGACCCGAGGGAGTCGATTATACGCCCTCGCGTTGTTCAGGACCGTACAATTCGACGCTGAACATCGTAGAGTCATTCCGGAAAGCTCGAAATGGCTCCACACAGTGCGGGTCTGCATAAGTCGACGTCGAACACCACAGAGCCATTCCAGAAAGCTTGAAACGACACCACATGGTATGGGTCCGTAGAGTCGGTCGATGCCCGTCCGTAAGGTACACGCAAGTCGTCGGAGAAGTCAACAACCATCAACGGACCATGAACGATCGACCTCTCTTCGTAGGTATAAAAGCCAACCCCTTGACCAACGTCAAGAGGAGGACTTCAAGCATTCAACTCTCTCTTACTCCATTCAACACTAACTTAAACTTCAAAGGAGTCGAGTCGGAAAATCCTCTCCCAGATCTCGACTAGGAGCTCGGTAACAAAGAAGCAGGCAACTCGTCAAAGGTAAGACCGCACTTGGAAGATGAGGCTCGAACTCAATCTGACTCGACGCTCACTTCTACTATATGAGCTTTTGCATGGGTAACTTTGTGCATTTGAGATTGGACCAAGTCGTGCTAACACCTCGATCGTGACATAAAGGTTTACCAACGGTGTATAACATTCAACTTAGAAGTGAAAGGAAAATAAAATGTCAAAGAGAATGATACGAAGACTGTAGTGAGTTAGGGTGTTAGAGATGAGTAAGTTGTTAAGTCGAAGGAAGTCCGACCGGATTCCCAATTGGTGCAGGTTAAGGCGTTCAACGTGGTTGAGTCCCATCAGCATGGCGAAAGCTTCTGCTACGAGAGTCGATGAGGTTGAGCGAGGAGCCTCTCTTTCAAGAATGATCTTTGCCTTCGGCATCCTCGATGACGAAGTCAAATAAATCATATCACTCGAGAAATAAAGAAGTATATGCTCTTTGTTGTATGCTCTGATATGGTGTTCCCCTCGAAGTGTATCTTAGGAGCATAGATCAACTCCTTGTGCTAGTTATTGTTATGGTCAGCCTGGTCATTCCAAAAGCAATATCTGATGATCTTGCTCATATTTCTAATGATATGATCTTATAAGAAATCCAAAAATTCTCTTATACCCATCCATTGATTCTCCCAAACATTTTTGTAAGCCATCCTACCTTAAAAACGCTCAAGAATTCTGAAGGGGAGATGAAGATTTTAAGATATGCATAAGCGGGCAACAATTAAACACACACAGTGTTTGTTGGCATCCCGTAAGGATTTTGGTAGGGACTTTGCGTCCTCAACACAAAATCGCACCAGTCATATATTTTCCTTTTTTGAGAATAATAATAAAAAAGGGACCAAAATATTCCAAACTTCCTTCCCAAACAAAGAAGGTTCTCATAAAGACTTTGCATTCTTCTTTTTGATCACATCCCTTTCTGCGTTGCACATACAGCTGCTACTCTTCCTTCCCTATGCGGACATTAATCTCTTCAGCATGTACGTTTTCTTCTTCTCCTTTTCGAGTTCCTCGAATAATCTGGACGGTCTTAGAAATCATCTTTCTCGAAATCCATTTGTTCGAGTAATTATATATTAACAAATATTCATGTGTGAGATTAAGATTGAAGAGAAATAGTTAGTTACACATGGGTAATAAGGACTAAAATTTATACATATTATCATCAAGATTAGTTTGATGTCACCTCACGCCTCGGACGATGCGACGACACTCGATCAAACGGACCAGAACACAGGCCGAGACGCATTAACACCTACTCAGGCTCGGTTCTTCACGCCACGTCAAACCAATATCAGACGCAATCAACCCGCCTGCAGAAGGCGGGCACATCAAACAACAATAAGCTTCCCTATAAATATCCTCTCGTTCATCGGATAAAAAGGGGGATAGAGGGAGACACACTAAAACTCTTCTTCTCTTGAAACCCCCTCCACATCTCCCTCTAACTTGATCGTCGGAGGGGTCGGGCCGAGGTGCATTTGGTCCCGCGGGCGAGCTCGTTCATCAGATAAAAAGGGGGATAGAGGGAGACACACTAAAACTCTTCTTCTCTTGAAACCCCCTCCACATCTTCCTCTAACTTGATCGTCGGAGGGGTCGGGCCGAGGTGCATTTGGTCTCGAGAGTTCCTACCCGAAAGAGACGACTACACCGTCCCGATCGGACACCGCCCCCGACCTCCTCGACGGGCTTGAGGAACGCCCCCAGGGAGATCCACGTCTTTCGGACCCGAACCAAGCGGCGTAGACCCGAGGCCACATCTCAAAGTTGTTCACCGCAACAAATATCGTAATCAAGGAGACTCAATTTATCACACCATAAACACAATCATTTGTTTTTGATGTAATAGAACAGATAATACAGATTTCAATTATCTCTTAATTTGGAATCATTGAAGCCATTAGTTTTCTTCAATTCCTGGCCTAGTCAGGATAGAATCCATCACGACCGGTTAATAGAACACATCAAATTGCAAGATAAAACTACTCGATGATCTGATTGGAGACATCAAAACTTCTTTCTTCACCTTTCTTTCTATCGGTGGCATAAAACTAGCAAAATTAATTGGTTTTTGCTTGGATCGGTTTACAAAAATCACCCAAAGACATTACCAAGTTCAAAATTCGAATGACATCACCAAAGACGGCGTAACAAAACTCGTAGCAATCTCACGCTACCGAATCATACCCAAAAAGAGGGCAAGAAACGGCCCCTGCCGTAGAAATCAGATTCCATCCCTCCGTTGGGAGAAGAGGGACGAGCATCGAGAAAGAGGACCGCGGAGTCACCGATGCGCCGTCACCAGCGTCTCGATGAACCTGAGCCCGTCGAACCTCGGCGCGAACTTGTCTTCCGCGACCTTTCTCGATCCCGATCCGCCGCCGCCCTCCCTCGACGATCCCGATCCCGATCCCGGTCCCTGTCGACCAACACGAAAGATTTAATCCCCTATCAACAACCAGGAGGTAACGGCGAGGAGAGTCGTACCTCTTTCGAGGAGGAGCTGGAGGCGCGGGAATCGGGGGAGGCGGCGGCGAGAGCAGCGGAAGAGACGGCCGCGAGGGACGCGGCGAAGAACCCGACCTTCTTCATCTCCGAACGGTCTCCTTCGTCCACTGCCGCCGCACGGTGAACCTTTGCAACCCTGCCTTTGTCGTCTTTCTTCTCCCCACCACCTGCCCTTTAATATCCCTGACGCAAACTAAACCGAATTGAAGTGTGGGTTTGGGCTCCGACGCGTTCGACCGACGGCGGCGTCAACGCAGAGCACGGTCAGATGCAGCCAATAGCAACGGTGCCGCGTGCGTGGAGGATCGGGTTCTGCTTGGGTTCGACGCGGCTGCCAGGAAACATCGATATTTATTGGGTCGGGCCGTGGGTTTTATATTTGGAGTAGTGCGGGCCACCCTGTCATGGGGCCCACCAGGGATCTCCGATTCTTTTTTTCTCTTACTAAGGAGATAAAAGCAGATATCCAACGATGAGATTTGCTGCAGTTGTTAAGATATGACCCTTGATGTGATCAAAGGGGTAACTCAGAATGTTGACTTAGGATTGATATAGACTTCAGCTCTTTGTGTAGCAATCACTATAATTTACAAAGAGCCAAGTTAGATGAGATTTTTAATATAATTTTTTTAATACTAAAATCTGTAATCGATGAGGATAAAATAATTTTAATAAATAGTCATGCCTTCTCATGCTTGACTAAGTTGTCACGAGCTTAGTTACTACTGAGGACAAATATTTGTCCACTCATAGTACTAAATTTTAACCTAATTATTTCAAAAATGGTCACATCAATAATCAAGTTAAGTAAATGAAATGTGCCATTCTTGAGAGAGAGCATGAGTGTATCATGTTTAGGATCATGATATGGATCGGATCATTATGTAACTAATAAGTTGGTTCGTATTGTGCACCCAATTTAGTTGTGCAAATCAGTCGAACCAATTAAGTTGGTTCGATGAGTTGGGCCGACACATACCTATCAAGTGGGTTAATTTTGGATTTGCACTTTTGACCCTCGTAATGTTGACCTAACTCCTTTTGCGTCCGTGCCTTCGATCTGAATGCTTTAGTCTTGACCGTCCACAATGATCAAACTTATTGTCATCATCAATGTTGACATCCAAAGCATAAGGCAAACATTGTCACAGTCCCTACTTTTGTTCCAGCCCATCACACGTCTAATTCCTTGGTGGGTTGGGCTGCGAAAACGCCCTCTCTCTCTCTCTCTCTCTCTCTCTCTCTCGCTCGCTCGCTCGCTCGCTATCTATCTATCTATCTATCTATATATATATCTCCAACCTAACGCAATCGACACATCGACGTCTCTACCAAGGCTTGACATTAATTGCAATACAGATCCAACTGCTCTTCCATGGTTAGGCTTTTCGATTCGATCAAAGCATTAAAAGCGCGTGACCTGTGGAAACAACTTGTCGCATGCTAGTTGCAGTTTAGATGTCAACGATTTGAGTTGTCGATCTGAAAGCAACCTGCCTTGTGTCATTTCTCTTCTGGATCAAAGAGGGGAATGATCTGCGATCCACGCAACCATCTCCTACGGGAAGCTCGGACATCCTTATCCGGGGAGCAGTTGATCTGTACCATCCGTCCATCACCGGGGCCACCACCATCCGCCCCTCTATTGATCCGAAGACTTTAGAGACATTCTCTTTACTTGGCCATCGCCTTCGTTGATGGGACTCTCCAGAACGAGCTGGGCAACGTACTCCAGGAATAAGTTTAGCTGTTCAGTAGTTGGGCTAACTGCAGTCGTCTTCTCACCACAGCGTAGAAATCTATCGCATGAAGCTGACGTTCCCGTCTTCGCTTGCAGGTCGACCGCGTGAACGTTTGTTTACCTGTAATGAGGCGACTTCGTCGAGCTGAAATGTAATCATGTGCAGGGAATGGAGTCAGCTTCCAGCTGGAGTAGATGCAGGAATGCATTCTCGTGTCAAGAACAAGGGGACCGGAGACTGAAGCTGAAGACATTCACACAAGAGAAGACAGAGATCCACATGGGAGTATGGGGTTAAAGACTTCGACAATGTGCATGCTATTTAACGGATTAATTGTGTATTATTATTATTTATTTAGATTTTATTAATATCATAATTTTATTTTTTAATTTTTTTAAAAAATTAATAAATAATCTTATTTATCGGAACGTCATTAGTTATATTGATAGGAAACACATGTTGAATCGATGCAAAAACAATGGGAAAAAAATATTTTTAATATTTTTAATTATTTTATTGATAAAAAAATAATTTTAATATTTTATAGGTTAAAAATAAAAATATTAAAATTATATTTTTATCCATCACTTTTATATTAATCCAACACGTGATGTCATGTGTTATAATTTTTTATCAATATAACTGATAATATTAAAAAAAATATTTATTTTATTTTCAAAACTATAGGGATCTCAATATAAATATTTTAAATACAGATACAATAATACTAATAAAGTCAAGTATAAAGTGTAATATGTAATTAGTCCTATTTAACCATAATATGAATAGTTTAGAAATTTTGGTTACCATAGCACCTCATATATCACAGTTACATGCTATAAAATCATATGTGTAAATTTTGTAAGAAACTTTCTTCTCTCTGATCAGATTTCATCATTATATATATATATACACACAAAATACATTGTAGTTACTTTTAAGCCCATGGAAACACGATTCTTCATATGATTGGTATTGTACACCATATTGAGATGAAATAGAAGTCTGAAGATTCGATCATTCTTATTAGTCACATTACGCTATAAAGTAACATTTATATTAATTTTTTCATGAATTAAACTATTAGTTTCCAACGTAGCTATTGTTTTCAACAAATTGAAACTTAATATGTGCATATTGAGGTCGATAAATTTGAATATAACAATACATCAACTATAACATCTAGAGGAACTTGCTTAAATGATACAACCAATGGTGCCTTCATTTCAAACTTGCTTAAATGATACCAAATACTCAAACTTTTTTTATGAGCTGTTATAAGCTTGTAATGGAGAAATACTAACTTGATGTGCTCTTTTTTACACGAATAAAGTCAAAAAAATATGTGAACTTTTTAACTCGTAGAACTTTTCCTTCGATTGAAACATGACACATGTCACGGACCGCATCGTTTCAAGATTTTTGTTTCTTTTTTACAAACGAAAATATTTTTAAAAATAAGTTAGATCGGATCAATTTTATCACATCGGAGATATTGAAATTGGTTCGATCATCGCAGTAGTTGGTTTTTCCTTCTTTACATATTCCCTGTTATGCATATATATCACATCATCATAATAGTTGGTTCTTCATTCTTTACCTATTCTCCGTTATGCATATATATCACATCTTATGTATGAAAAATGAAAAACATACTTCCATATTTCAGTTAGATTTAGTTTGTGTTTACGTTGTAACGTGAGAAACTATAAATTTTTTTTGAAAAGGTTTAAAGCTAATATTTTTTCTTTTTGGTACAGAATCAAATTAATCATATTTACTGGAGCTATTGTACACTGTTCGTAAAACTTAATGTTTCCAGCATCCATTGATGTTGACGTACCAATATATTTCTTATGCAGCCGCAGACAGAAAAGACAGCCTTGGAAAAGAAGCGTTCGACCTGCAACTGTCGTGTTGTTTTTGGCGAGACGAGAGAGAGAGAGAGAGAGAGCCTTTATCTACCGTATATTTTGCGAAGCAGTATCAGATTAAACTACACTGTGGAGAGAGAATAACTCGGCCAACCAAACCTGAGACTCGCCGGTGCCCACCGCCCATCACCCGATAGTAAACCAAATGGACACTCTCTGTCTTCCATGAAACATAAAGAACGACTTAGTTAAGTCGTAGAGTCGTTAAGGAATACATTAGACAGAAGATAGGAAGACGTAGCTGATAAAGAAGCATGCCAAGTTTGAACAAATTAACATAAGTTCTTTTATTATATTTGCGTCCAACCATTATGTGTGGAAGAATTGGTCCGAACCAACCAAAGCATTCAAATAGTTCTAGTACTCATTTAGTTCAAATTGAAACGATTATGGGATTCGAGATAGATCCGATGTGGTTTTGTGGTGGATTCGAGATAACTCCGAGGTGAATCTAAAATGGTTCCGTAGTGGATTCGAAATTGTTCTGAGGTGATTCCGTAATAGCTTCGAGGTGGAGGTATTGAACTCTCGAGGCACTACCTACACTAGGATCAGGATCGGAAGAAGTTTTCTGATCCAATTTATTCGATACTGAAGTTAGTAATATGATGTCTCCAAATGTGAGTTTAAGTAATTCAAGAAAGAATAGAACTCCCCTATTCCTCTATTTATGATATATTTTTTTTATCTTAAATGAGGGAAAAAAAGTTTATAATAACATTTCTCGTCCTAAAGAAAGAGAAAGAGTTTAGAATTGTATTTATTTTCATGAAGGGAGAGAAAAAATTTGTATAGCTTCTTGTCATAATGACGAAGAAAGAAACTTATATTTCTTTGCTTTAAATCTTTATACACTAACGAATGAAGGATGATTTAGATCTCGTATGACAATCACGTATCAATTGATGATGAATTCTCTATCAGAAATTAATTGAAATCAGGATGCTTTGGCTTTGTTTCGATCCCAATTTCAGGAAATCAAAATTGATAATTCTAATTCGATTACGAACCGATAGAAAGAAGAAAAAAAACCCAAACATATCTATAATTAATAGATCTATCCTTTTAATAATTTAACAAACAGTTAATTAGATAAATATTAAAATAGATTATTCCAGTTTGAAATCAATATTTGACCTAAAATCAATTACATATAGACTAAATCGGAACGATCGATTTTAAAATTGGGATCAAGATTTCAAGACCCAACAAGAGTTAGAAAGCACCAATATGTTGATAAATGATTTAAATTTTAGATGGTGTTAATGTGGGTTATATAGCCTTAGTAACTCTGATTACTTACTTACTATCTTCACCGCGATCACTAACCACTATCATCATCTTTAGAATTATCAGCAGTAATGATCGAAATCTGTCTTAACAAATTCATGTTACTACTCGAAAGGTAACTTTTATTCACTTCACAAAAGCTTCGACCACACAAAAGAAAGATACTAAACGTCCCCAAGTTTCCTCCATGTTTCTTTTGTCGCTCGCTCATACAACGACGGCACGAAGAACGCTCCAATCAAGTCTTTTTCTACAACATTTATTTATTATTTTTTCTGACCATTTAAATCGACGTGTACGCCATCTTTCGAAAAGTTGACCACAGTACGTGTATTTTAATCATGGCGTAGTGTCGTTTTATTCCTCTGGTTGCGAAAAAGAAGGATTAGCCGTTGCACCCTTTTCTTCCCCCTCCACGCGTATCATCGCTTCTCGCCTGCACTCATTCTGACATGATTGCGGCACACCTCCTTTTGAAGTGATGGAAGCTACCCTCCTCCTCTCGACGAGACCACCATTTACCACCACAGCGCACGCTTGTCGCTGCGCTCGATTGCGTTGTTGTTTTGCTGTCCAGCATCACGAGTGACTCACATGCTTATGCTGCTCACTTTTTATTTCTCCTTTCTACACAGCTCACTGTTAAAGGAGGCAGCAGCTGCCAACCGGTCGTACTGATAAGAAGCTGTGCATCTAAGCAGGACGACTGCTGCTGCTGCGTGGCTTTCTGCAACCTTGTTGCTCGTTGGGAGCTAGCGGAGCTTCGTTTTTTGTTTGACGATATCGAAATTGCCTGCCTTCCGCGCCGGGTTTCCTGCGCTGGACTTGCTTTCCCCACCAGAGAAGCAACCTGTCCCCCTGTTTTGTTCTGCTCCTCTGTTTTCGTATTCTAATGGTTTAAGGTAAATACAAAACAGCACAGTAATCGGTAGACCAACTCACGGTACCATAAAAGTAAGAAAACATGTGAAGAACCACATTTTGACTGCTGTAGATTTCAAGAAATCACGGCTGAATCAGCCTGGCAAGGAGAAGATATAACAAAGCTGCATGCATGATCGTAATTGTACCAAAGGGCTGGTGTCGGTGGGTTGGTGCGCCATTCATTTGCGATTTATAGTCTTGTCGACACATCCCATTATGATCCAGAGTGAGGAAAAATCTTCTCTTTCCGAGGGTAGTTCATGACAAGGAAAAGATAGAGAGAGAGAGGAGGTGATATAATAATTTGTATACCATATAAGGATCAGTTCATTTTAGGTGATTTTTTAATTTTTTCTTACAACATTTCATCGAAGATACTCGTTTTTATTTCTTTCAAATAGTACTTCTATTTTTATAATATCATAAACGCTTCTTACCGATCATTTTTTATCATTTCGTATCTTTGTCTCATCCCGCTCATGTGTCTCTTTCATCGTCACCTATATTGATCATCTATCTTAAAGACCTCATAGGCAGGATGAGATTGACGGTAATAGAGAAGATCCTAAGGGATGGGATAAGACGGAGATACAATAAATGAGAAAGAGCGTTTGATAAGGGGTGACATTAAGACGATAGGCCTCATAGCTGTTAACCATAAGATTAGAGATTTAAGCCTTTTTTTTATATCAAAATATTAGAAAAATATATCATTAACATCTTGGTCAGCCCAACATGATCTAGATATGTATGTGCAGGAATGTTCGAAATGTCTCTGAGGTGAAAATATCTTGGTCTTGAGGTGGAAATGTTATATTTCTAAGGTGAAAATATCGTACTCGTAAGATAGAAATATCATGCTCTCAAGGTAAAAATATCATGCTTTTGAGATATCACATGTACAAAGATTGAGGTTGAGAGAGGTTTCTTGATCTGATTCCTCTGAGACTAAAGTTAGTAATATAAGATCCTCAAATGTAGATTTGAGTAGTTCAAAATAAATCAAAGCCCATCTCTTTCTTTTGTTTGGGATATGCTTTTATATTTTAAAGGATGAAAAAGAAGTTTGAGATTACTTTTCTTTGCATAAAGAAAGAGAAGTGGTAATTATATGTCGACTGATGGTAGATTCACTGTCACCAATGTTGTTGCCTTTAATACCATTAACTGCGGAGTCATCATAGCTTGATTCTATCTTGAAGGCACAAGTTCGTCCTCGAAGCCCACGTGGAAGTTATGAGAGGTATTTGAAGTGGGGAGAAATTCAGCTTATGCAACCCCGAGGTTCCACTTGTTCACGTTAGGCAAGCTCCATGTTGTCTCGAGGTACGCCTTAGTTTTGTTGGGATCCTTGCGCAAGCAATCAATGTTATGAGGTGTTTCCGACCTGACATCTCCAATAGTAAAGTTAGTTATGGTGTGGAAATAGTAAAAGTTTTTTCCTTTGATCTCCCCTCAAGTTCTAGGTGCTAGCTTTTGTACTTGAGTGACTGACGATGGGAGGTTGATGGCTCTTCTCTTGATCCATGGTCTTGTAAGGACTCATTTATGTCGATGATTGGCTAGTATGTATCTTTGTGATGCATCGTCAGCGAAAGACGATCGCAGGGGGCACCATTTGTCTGAGATGATGTTTGCATTACAAGTAGACGACGATTGCTTGTGTCGAGCGACCAGAAAAGGGGGAGATAGGCTTCGTCGTTAGGGATTAATGCTCCTTATAAGCATACGATCGGGAAAAAAAGAAAAGGTTCCGTAGTTAGGGATTAATGCTTCCTACAATCAAACGTACGATCTTTCCCAAAATCATGATCGGAAGGAGAGACGTGTGTGCCCTTCTACCCTCCCAAAATCATGATTTAAAGTTCTTATAGTCGTTTAAACTTTACCGCTAAATCAGGATATAATGGATCAGACGTAGTGGGTCGGACTCAGACCCGTAAGAGTGAATCACATGTAGGGAGGCGGACGAGTTCGTGTTGTCTCCTGCCGTAGAGATCCGTGGAGCATTCAAGATACCCATTAAAGTCACGTGACGATGCCAAGTACGTGGGCGACGGTCTCACATGGGACTGGACAATCACTGCGAGCGTGGCCTCAGTTCCATTCCATCCGCCTAACGTGGCCGAGTTCTTACGACACCTGGAAGCATTATGAGCCCCGGTAAAACACACGCCGATCGCCTTCTGCGAGTAGGCCTGCTCTGTACTCCAAATGATCGACCAGGACCAGCCATGTCGTGCGTGAAGCGGACTGTGCACGGATCCAGATCCGGATGGTAAGGTTACGACTGCCACGTCTCGGTCTCGTTCGGATCCGACATGACAACCGAGTTCAGGACGACGAGCAGAATCGTCCGATGGAGATCCGACGGTCGATCCAACCCCCCCCCCCCCCCCCCCCCCCCCGCATCGTGATGAGATCTTGCTGTCGGCGAGAACCAAAGACGGCACTGCCATCGAATCACCGTCGAACGCGGATCAGACGGCCTCCAACGCACCATCAAGTCAGTCGTCGTCAGCTGAAACCGACGCGCGCGTTAAAAAAGAGAGTAAAATAGGAAAGAATTGTGAAAAAAGGACGCGGCAACCGTCGGTGGATTCCACTCCAATCACCACCGTCCAATCCATGGCCTTATGTATATTATCCGAAGCAGGTCTCCTCTGGTAATTGGTAGGAATGTTTTCTTTCTTCTTCACAGAGCCGTCCTGACAAGCACAGCTTTGAATATTACAGGTAAATTAAGACCCAACGCCCCCCGACTGAGACGTAGCGCGGTTTCGAAGGCAGCAACGCTGATGCGCACAGCTCAACCTGCTTCGGAAGGTCGGTCTTCTTCTAGCAGCCAGCGGTGGTGGTCTTTTGACTCTCTCTTTCTAGCATGAAAAAGTTAAAGAGGTATAGAATATAGTAGGGTTTCTTTTTAGAAAGGTGGGGGCTTCAGCAAGGAGCATTATCTTTTTACTCATTACGCGCATATATTTAGCCTCATCTACCTGCTCCATTATTGAATAGGATACATGAGCCGAATGGGGGCCCACGTGGGGTGCAAACGGGTAGGTCTAATAATTTCCTCAAGGAAGAAAAGGCGAAAGAGAAAGGAACGGGCATCTTTGGGTACTTTCCAACGATGGTTTTTGCTTTTTAAGTGCGCAACCTAACTCTAATATTTTTACCCACTTCGCTCTCGTTCTCCTGCCTTCCCTTTTTCTTTTCTTTGTGTGCTCTCGTCTCTGTTCTCCGTTCTCTGTTCTCTGTTCTTCTTGTATGAGCACGAAGTGGCATCGACAAGTATGACTCGGAGAGAGTTGGCGCAGCAGACAAGGCAATAACTATCTCGATCTCCTCCTCCTCCTCCTCCTCCACCGCCATTCTGTGTATCTCTCCGTCTCCACCGAACTTGTGTATATATCCAAATAAGGTAGGGAAAAAGAATCGATACGGAGAAAGAACCGCATCTTTCTTCCATTGTTCCTCTGCATCGCTTCTTCGGACCAAAACCACACGGCTCGCCAGATCTGATCCCAGAATTCGAACCGCGCGAACCGCATTCCATCTGGTAAGTCCTGTTCATGCCTGCATTTGGCTCCGCCCATCTGATTTTGGTTTTCCCTGCTGCTGTTCTATCTTCCCCGATGGTTTTGTCTCGTATCTTTTTATAGCCCTGATAGAATTATGCTCCTATAGAATTTCATTTCGTGCGTTGGCGGTGGCATCGACGACAGAAAAATCCGTGTTTCTCCTAATATTTTTCCTGAGGAAATTTGATTTCTTTAATCTTTATAATCGCTGTTGCTGACCAGCAGATACACAATGCATCGATCTGATGCTCTCAATGTACTTGGCGGAGACTTTTGATCACCTCGGTGTTCTTTTCTTCCGATCAAAGGTTTTGAGTTTGTATTGCTGAACGCTGAAACGCTGCCAAAGCTTGGCTGGTAGGTCAGTGCTGCAAGTGGGAGACTAGCATTGACAAAAAAATTTCAAGTCCGGCATGATGAACTGGCCTGCTTTAAACTAATGCCTTGTATTCCTTCCGAAGCAATCTCGCTTCAAGCATGCCCATGCCAGATTAGACCAGGAAGGGCATGGTTTTTGCGCCCCTTTTCCAGTCTGGAATCACTTAATTGTATCTGGGAGACGATAGCACCTCCTTACCCCACTTATATTTAAAGAATTTCAACTACTTTGGGCCATGTCTGCTCTCAATGCTTCCTTGGTGGCCTCTCTAATTTACTTCCCGCTTTTAATTTCCCTCTCCTAACTTGTGTTCGTCCTGGCATCAAGGATTAATCCACCTTAATGCTTTAAATTCTCAACATGTTTGTGCACGACTGACGACCGCTCTCTTTGTCCTTCAATCAACCAACCAATGCTGGTTTTCTTTGATTAGCTTGTGTTTTATATTAAACTTGTGATTCCATTCCATGTGGTGGTGACTACTAGGGTTAAAAAGACAATTTACAGTGTCCAAGAAACTTTTTTTCTCTCTCACAAATATTGTTGCTAAATCTCCATATATGCTTATCTGTTACTAGAAAATCAGATATTTGATAGTTCTACCTCCAGGTTCTGTTTTTAATTCATTCGTACCGTTCTGCTACATATCTATTCCAGCTGCTAAGGTTTATGGTTCCTGTATCGCTACAATGCCAAGCTGTATCAAATGATATATTTACAAAGCAGCGCATATCTGTTCCAATGGGTGCCCAGAGTCAAACCTATGTGATGATATTGCTTTTCTTTTCCAGCAAACAGTGCAGCTGCACTCACAAAATCAGGAAACTTCACTAATTGGTTACTCATACCATGGTCAACGTTGTCAATCATCACGTGTCATTAACAATTTCAGAGCCAAATCTAAAAAAAAAGGTTTTGTTTACTTTTCATCTAAATCTACGTGTGATTCTCTCTTTTAGCTTCAAAGTTTAAGAATCATTAGCTAGAACTGTCATTGACTAGATTTCTTGGCAGAAACAACTTTACAGACTTACAAGGTTCACTTGGTTATTATGGTAAGAGAAGTTCCAAAGCTGAGCCTAATTGATTATGCCTCTTCCAACTGTTGCATGGAGATGGAACTAGTATTGGATATGTACCTACGTATAGGTTTCTTCAACGGGAAATGCAAAAAGATGAAGTGTATTGATAAATAACTCGGATAGATATTAAATAGTATCGTAGAGAGCATTAAGAAGGAATATTCTGTAGAAAGTAGTGATATTAAGTTGTTTCTTCTTCTTTTTGATAGTTTTAATTGGAAACTTATCTCTAGATTACTGATAAATACCTGATGAAGGACTGTATACTAGCATTGTGATAAGTGTATCCCTTTGAGGTCAAAACTCCATTTTAGCTTAATTGTTAAGATTCTACCATAGTTTTAATTCTGAATTCCAGCATCATCAACCAAAACCTAGAAGTAAAAGCTTCAAGGATCTTTATGGCTATATACTATAGAATCAAGTTCATTGTTTTGGTAAATTTTGACTCACTACCTTGTCAAAAGTGTCTGACTTGTATCTTTATATGAAGATTTAACTGTGAGTCGAATGTGAGGCTTTATTATCACCTAACATTTACCATTAGTCATTATCAGTAAATAAAATTGAGTTTCTAGTAGGCAAGTATACTATCTCTCTGTTTGGATGCTCGAATTCAGTATTGTGAAGCATAAGATATTTATGGACTTTGATAAACTTATTAGTTAAAAACATTAGCAGCATGTTTTGTTTTAAGTTTTAACTAATGTCGAAACATGGAAAAACCTATTGACAGAACTCAGTCACTTGTAATACTTGGATTTCTGTTGTTCGCATAACTAAAATACATAACCAGAGTTCTACTGGCAGTTTATATTCATATGAGCATGTGATTATAACTGAGAAATCATGGGAAATGTCCTTCTGGATATTAATACTTATAGGAATATACTCTTCTCTTAGTAATTCTATAGGTCTTGTTTGATATCTTAAACAACTTGCAGCTTTCCTGTCACCATTTCTTGTGTCAATCCACCTGTTAGCATGAGTTTTCATTTCTATTGTACTTTATTTGTTGAAGAATGACTCAATCAATATAGCATTATAGGATATTTAATTGATGATGGATCGGCGAAGTTGGCCTTGGAAGAAGAAGTCATCTGAAAAGGCAGCGACTACAACTGATTCCTCCACTGCAATTTCATCTAGTTCTGGTGGAAATAAAGTTGATCAGGTTTGTTTCTTTCTGTGCTTTGCTGGTGCAGACTTGAATGAAATCACATCAGTGAATTCTTGATGGACAACATGTTTTGAACATTTCTAATTGATTGACATCATCGATACGAGTTTGATAAATGGGTTCCATGCAGGTAGATAGATACAGGATACTGATATTGGAAAATGATAAGCTTGTTTTATTATTTGTTTGCAAATATGGTGTATAACCTTAAAGTTGAACATAAGAGTATTTCTAGAATATACCACTTGAAATTCATAGATGGATATTGTATAGAGACTCATAAAAGGACAAGCTTAAAGATGTCAAGAATGCTGTATATGGTCCCTTTTACGGAGTTCTACGCAGACTTTAAAATGAAAGACACTTGCATAATACAGTCAGGCTAATTAGTTATCTTTGTTCATTTTTCATAGCATCAACAAATAGAAGACTTTATGTGCATTAAACAAAATTACTAGAGGTATCTAGCAGGCTCAATCTGTAGGCAATAATACTGTGATCCATGTTGGCAGGTGACATTTAGTCATACTGGCATATGTATGTTGACATCCATTTATTCAATGTTGAAACTGACCATTATTCAATGGCTATATTTTATATCAAGGAACTGCATGTGTTTGTAGTTAGTTTCTGAAAAAAAAAGTGGCAAACCTTTGCTGTTCCAAATGTGTGACAGTAAACAATAATCAAATATCCAGCCGAGTTGGGCAAGAGTTTAGGGAATAGCTACATCACCATGAAAGGTGATCCACTAAAACCAAGAGACAACACAAAAACTAAAAAGCAACTAATGTACACCCAAAATCCACAAATCAAAGCTGAACAATTCTAATAAATGGGATCTCCAGATCCAACAGAAGTATAAATAAACAAGGAAACCACATTATATTATTGTCATTTCATAAAAATAAACATTAAGAGATGAAGTTATAACCAGCAGAAGTCTTGCAAATCAGGGCACCAGTTTGTTTCTGTCATATTTGGAGGAATAACCACTGGCAACATCAATGGTTATTGGGACATCTTGAGAAGCACAATGGAGTGGAATAAGCAAGCATTTTTTTTTCTTGCACCTGTATCATCAAGGCCAAGGAAAATAGAAAATTTAAATCTATGCAAATATACTTGCATCACATTAAACAACTTTCTTTATCCAAAGAGTTAACATAACAGGTAAACTAATGAGGTTTCATGAGGGTCTTAGCTTGGAATCTATTCCCTGCTCTTTCAAAGACCTCACCAGGATTTGTTGTTGGTAGTTATTGTTTCTTATCCTACGTTACTGTGGATTGTGAGTGAAGACATCTGTCTTGTTTTCTGGTTTGCTCTTCTCTTGATGTGGTTACATACTCTCTCAGTTGAATCCCTTTTTTGCAGGATAGTAATACTATTAGCTATGTACAAATTTCTGTGGAATCATATGCCCACCTGACTGAATTGGAAGACCAAGTGAAGACCTTACAAGAAAAATTATCTGCAGCACAAACCGAGATGACAACTAAGGATAATCTAGTCAAGCAACATGCTAAAGTTGCTGAAGAAGCAGTTTCAGGTACTAAGGTGTAGGATTACATCAATTTGCATGAATATATTTTGGTGCCAACATTTAATAAGTGGTTCATGTGGCTGCATATGCAGACATTTATTCTGATATAGCCCTGTGACTTCTTGCAGAAAGCCGTAGTAGTCCTATAACTATGTTCAAACAGAGTGAACAGGCAGCTATTTATTATGATCCATATGCCATTTATTATTATGTGATTCTCTAAGACCTCTATGCTTTGACCTTTTTTTTTCTTTTCCACTTATCACTTTTAGGTTCACTAATGAGTACCATTTTATCTTATTCTGACTAGACACCTTATTTGTTAATATATAAATTTAACCATGTATTTTGGCTTTGCTATTTAATTGTCAAAATTTTCTCAGTTGGAAAGTATGTGTGTGTGTGTATATATATTGTATGACATGTACATGTGACCAAAATTAACATATGCAGCTGCATCCTGCATATGCTCAATGCATTAGCCTGATCTGTGTCTTAACTTCATTTAGTACTGCTTGGTGATAAGCACATCAATCTGGTTATGCTTTCTTAAAAAAATTGACATAGTTTTAGCTGATTTCTCTGGTTGTCTTTAAGATTGTTGATCTGAAAATTGATTATGAGGAACCTTTTTTTATTGTTTTTAATTTCTTATTTTGAGTATCAATGATTAAGATGAACATTTTTTGTTGTTTCAGGTTGGGAAAAAGCTGAAGCTGAATCATCTGCACTGAAAAATCAACTTGAATCTGTCACATTGTTGAAGCTTACTGCTGAAGAACGCGCATCTCATCTCGATGGTGCCCTGAAGGAGTGCATGAAGCAGATAAGAAACGTGAAGGAAGAAAGCGAGCAAAAATTGCATGATGTAGTCTTCGCCAAAACTAAGCAATGGGAAAAAATGAAGGCAGAGCTAGAAGCAAAGCTAGATGATTTTGACCAGGAGCTGCTCAGAGCTTCTGCTGAAAATGCAGCTCTTTCAAGATCTCTTCAAGAACGTGCAGATATTCTGATGAAAATTACTGATGAGAAGTTGCAAGCTGATACTGAAATTGAAGTGCTAAAGGGCAATATACTATCATGTGAAAAAGAAATTAATTCATTGAAATATGAACTACATGTTGTTTCTAAAGAGCTTGAAATTCGGAATGAAGAGAAAAATATGAGCGTAAAGTCTGCTGATGCAGCAAACAAGCAGCACCTGGAGGATGTCAAGAAAATATCAAAACTGGAAGCAGAATGCCAAAGATTACGTGGCCTTGTTAGAAAAAAGCTGCCTGGACCCGCTGCATTAGCACAAATGAAGCTAGAGGTTGAGAGTTTAGGCCGTGATCATGGTGAGAGTAGATTGCGGCGCTCACCTGCTAAGAATCTCGGTACTAATCACATATCAACACCGGCTCTGGATTTTGCCTCTGAAAGCATTTACACTTTGCAGAAGGAGAATGAGTTTCTTACAGCACGCTTATTAGCAACTGAGGAAGAAACGAAAATGCTAAAAGAGGCTTTATCAAACCGTAACAGTGAGTTACAGGCTTCAAGAAACATTTTTGCTAAAACAGCAAGCAAGCTTCGTAGTGTTGAAGCACGGATGCTGGCTCTGAACCCGCAAAAGTTCTTATCAAATCCAAGTTTTGACATCTCTTCTGATACCAATTTGAGCCAAAATGAAAGTCACCCACCAAGCTTGACCTCAATGTCTGAAGATGGAAATGATGAAGTAGAAAGTTATTCTGAACCTTGGGCTACACCATTAACGTCAGATCTCTCACAAATCAAGAAAGAAAAAGGCACTGAAAAGAGTAAGAATACTGGCAATTCAAACCATTTGGAACTTATGGATGACTTTCTAGAGATGGAGAGGTTAGCTTGTTTGTCAACAGAGTCTAATGGAACAATGACGATATCTGATGGTGTCCTTGATAAGCTGAAAACTGTAAATAATGATGGTACTTTGTCGGCTGATGTTCAAAAGGATGCTACTAGTAAAGAGCAACATCTGGCATCAGAGAAGACAGGTCTGCCTTGCACAAATCAAATGTGTTCTGAGGGAGAACTTGCAACGAATAAGCTCAGTTCTCTGTTGAGAAAGCTTCAGTCAAGAATAAACTCTACTTTTAACTTGTCAGATCAGGAAGTTGATATCGGTAAAGTGTTGGAGGATATAAAACATATTGTGCAGGAAACACAGGAAGAGTTGCCTCAGCATTCTGTAAGCTGTGTTATCGAAGAAAATTACTCTACAGATGCTTCTTGTCATAAAAGAGATTGCTATGATGATGTGGACAAGACTACCGATATAGGCATTTCTTCTAAGCAAGATGATATTTCATGCGCTGATGATAAGCAGAACTTAGGTCAAGAGTTCAAAAATGCTTTGTCAGAGATTCAAGATTTTGTTACATCTGTTGGTAAAGAATCCTCAGAACTACAAGATAGGCAATCTGGTGGTCCAATACTAAGTGAGAAAATCCAGCAGTTCTCTTCTTATGTCAATGATGTACTACACAATGAAAAAAGCTTGAATGATTTGATACTTATTTTATCCCATATTTTGTCCGAAGCCAGTGAGATGGGCTTTAAAATGACCTTTAAAATGGGCAATGAATGGGAAAGCAATATTTCAGACTGCATAGATAAGGTAACATTACTTGAAAACAGAGTGGCTCAGCATGAACCAAGAAATGAGATTTTATCAGGAAGGTCTATCGCTCCGTCTCATTCTTCCTCTCATCCAGATATCGAGGGGCCTATCAGTGACAGCTTTGAACAAAGGAGCACGACACAGAAGTTTTCGTTGAAGGAATTTGAAGAGATGAGGTTGGAGAAAAAAAACATGCAAACGGAACTGTCTACTTGTACTGAATTGTTGGAAGGGACAAAACTTCGTCTAGTCGAAGCAGAACAAAGTTTGGCAGAGCTTAAATCTCAATTGGCTGCTAGCCAAAAATCAAACAGCTTGTCTGAAACACAGTTAAAGTGTATGGCCGAGTCGTACAAGTTGCTGGAATCACGCTCACAGCAGTTAGAAGCCGAAGTAAACATTCTACGTACAGAAGTACAAACATTGAACGATGAACTTGGTGAGGAAAAGCGTATTCATCAGGATGATTTGACCAAATTAAGAGATCTTCAAGAGAAGATCGAGAGGTTAGCTATTGTTTTGTAGACTTTGCTAAATATTGTAATTCAGAATAGTTGATTGCATGTTGGAGTTGGCATTTATTTAGTTGGTGCTGTTAATATATTTATTGTTCTTATTTTCTTATTTCTTTTCATTTTTTTTTAAATGAAGGAATGAAAAGTGTTCAATGTGCTCAGATGCTGACAATGACAAGACAAAACAGGTAATGTGCATTCCTCGACTCCATCATGCAAGTCTTTTTGTTGAGCTAGGTCTATAATTTTTATTTTTTCTTCTTTTATATAAGAATGACATTGACCATTGGACCTTGTTAAAATAGTGCCAAGGTTGGTTCTTATAAGCCAATTTATGACTGCCTCTTTGAACCCACCAGTAGTGGTCCAAAATTTTCTGGTCTCTCTTATCCTAAATGGCTTACAGACTTTGCCAAAGGAAAATTTTGCTTTGCAATTAACTTTTATAAAACCATGTCTACTCATGTTTGTGCTTTTGTGACTTTCGAAAATTTTGCATGATGTTCTTTTCTTGAGTTTGACGACAACTTTAAATATGTGATATTTCACAAACTCGTGCCTTCAGGAAGGCTAGGGTTCGCATTCCTACTGTTTGTTGCTTTATTAATCAGAAGCTCACAAATCGTTTCTTATCAAGAATGATGTTTGCAATTTGATTTTATTTTTTGCAATTGTTCACTACACTGGCATCAGAAAAGCACAGGAAACTGTTTTTGGACTGAACTAATTTGTGCTACTTGTTAATTTACATGAACCATTTGTGGCATGCCATCATCTTTAGATTCAGATAACAGAACTTCTAGTTCTTCTACACAACTTTCAAAGTGCCGTATGTTCTGTAATAGGAGAAAGAGATAGCAGCCGCTGCGGAGAAGCTTGCGGAGTGTCAAGAGACCATACTTCTGCTTGGAAGGCAATTGCAAACATTGCGACCACCAGCAGAACAATCAGATTCCTTTCCAAATAACAGAAATCACTTAAATGACTATTTCGAAGACGCACTGGACTCTACTGGCTTTAACACTCAAAGCATGCATA
Source organism: Musa acuminata AAA Group (assembly GCF_036884655.1). Lineage (NCBI taxonomy): Eukaryota > Viridiplantae > Streptophyta > Magnoliopsida > Zingiberales > Musaceae > Musa > Musa acuminata. Next base: position 4,072,912 of record NC_088353.1, on the reverse strand, counting down.
ATTCAAGGTACATGGCATCTGAGACAGAAAGTGCTGCTGCTTTTGTGACGCCAAGAACCGGTGGTGAATCCCCATTGGATGGATACAGCTCCCAGATTAGCCCATCCGACAATGAAGCAAGTCCATTTCCCAGATCACCTATCAACTCAAAGCATCAAAAGCATAGGTCTTCCAGGTCATCGTCTTCTACTTCTTTTCCTAATGCCTTGCCCGATAAGCAGGGTCGTGGTTTTAGCAGGTTTTTCTCCAAGACAAAAGGCGATCACTAATTTATGCTTTTGAGAAAACTTTTCTTTTGATGGATATTCCAAAAGAACTCTCCGCAGATTGATAAATGAGTGCACAGTGGTTGATCCACCAATTAATCTTCAAAGTTGAGCTCATAACTTGTAGTTTTCAGCCTTTAGGCGGGTTACGCTTGTTTTTGGTGGTAATTACCAAATCTACTTGCAATCGAGCCGCCCGCCTTCCTTGAAAGTTTGTTTGAATTGCAACTTGGAGCAACATCCATGTCCTCCATGATGATCAACAGTTATAATGGCAGTTGTGGGTTTACCAGACAAAAATTTATGTACATTGTCGTCGTGAAGACAACATTTTCCTGTTACGGAACGTAAGCATATAGTAAACCAACTATGTTCTTAGAACACCGATTGATGTATAGTAAACTGGCATAAATTATGTTTCTTTAAAGATTCCAAGTTTGGTTTGTGAATTCAATCAACGTTTGAAATCTCCATACCGATTTGTGATTGCTCAAAGTTTTCAGTTGTGAATTATTCATCACTTCTTCATGACTATCCTGTAATTGAAACAGACGATAATACCAGTAATACGATTGTTGTCGGCCTAAATAAGAAGCTCCACTGCCTGATATAGAGTAGCAGCATATCGAAGATAACAATGGGTTGAGAGATCGCCCACAGACGGCATGACAAGGCATCATGGCGTGGTACAAACCCCTTTTAACTAAACCAGAATGGAAACAATCATCTACCACAAGCTCTTGCAACCCGCAATGAATGCTCTTCACGTCCGTGTCTCCTCGCTGGAGTTCACGCCACATGACGATGGCGCTCTAGTGCGGGTGGAACACCACGCCTGTGGGGCTCTTGCTCGGTGCATGCAGGCGCGCCGGTGCCACGGCCTCCTGTGTCCCACATCGCCGACGGAGGAACATGCTGCGCCAACAGTCACATCCGGAACATGCATGACCAAGAAGTTGCTGCAGCTCCAACCATGTAATCCACCGACACCGCGTTACAGTACTTGCCGGGGAGTCACCAGGCACTGCAGAAGCTCCGCGCGCGGCGGCCGTACACGTAGTTGGAGGTCTATGTCCGGCGCTGCATGCTTAATGTCGGGAGTAGGACATCGGCTGCCATGGATCTGTCGGCGAGCCGGCCACGTTTGTACAGCACAAGAGCGACCCCTTTGGAGCTCTTCAGTATGGCGAATTCGATGTGTTACGCCACTACAGCCACTCATTAGATTTGGAGGCCGTGGCTCCCGCGCACCTCGCGGTCAACACATGGGTTTCCTCCTCCTGTGGACCCGTCTTGCCTTGTTAGATCTTCTTCGATATGTTTGGTATACCGTCTCCGGAAAGGCGATGTCTGCTTTGATAAATGTGCTCTTGCAGAGGCGTTGACATAGAGAGGCTGAAATGAACTCAGTTTGATGGACTTTCACCTCCTCAACGAGAAAAGTTCGTACATGGCAAAGCAAATTTTAGCGGGCGTTGATATCTATAATTTGCTGCAACACCACTCACTACAGACACGATGATCCAATGACCATAAAAGCGACAGAAAGATCAGCACATCGTTATGATGCACGACAGGAGTTCACGAATCCAAATGTTTTGGCTCTGTTCATTGTAGAATACAGGAGTTCATCTACACTGTTCTTTGTAGAGACATTGGTTCAAGCATGAAACCATCTAAAACCGTAGCAACATGAAAGTTTTCGTCCACGATTGGAGATGTGTTGGTGTTATCGTATTGCTCGATACAAAGTTTTCAGAGGAAAAGAAATTTAGATACGGAAAAATATTAGAAATTGAAGTTTGCTGCTTTATAGATAACCTAAATTTCTCAAGGTTTTGATATCTGAAGATTTAAAGGAAACACATTTTCCTAATAGAACTAAATATTTTATGTGAGAGGATACATATGAGATTTCGTAGACACTGCATACGACTTGTATCCAACATTAAATGCTTGATGATGATGGGACTCGTAGACATGGCATGGCCAGCGAAGGCTAGAAGAGGGACCTCTTGGAAGACGTTTAAGAGTGAAGAACTAGATTTTAGAGGTCTGCACAGCCACTCATTAGATTTGAGGACCCTAATGAGCTTCCACATCTCCAAACCCACCCATGGTTGTCCTCTTTGACGGAGCCTCTTCTTCTTCGTTTCTTCGACGTGTTTGATGGTGCACCCACTAGTCATTTCTGCACTGAAGAACGTGACTTTACTGAGAGCTTCAAGCATAATCTCATGGCTGATAGGAGTGTAACACGAGTTGCTGTGTGGTACTCAATGACCTATTTGAGCCATCAAAATCTCATGCATGGAAGAATGCACCCTACGTATCTATCCTTTTGATTATTGGCTTTCCTAAGGCAGCAATGTTTGACTGAGGATTAAGAAGGTACAAAAGATTTCATTTTTAAAATCATCTTAGTTTGTTATTTTGCTTCTTTTAGATGCAGGAAGAAGTCTTGGCCGACATTTCAAGCCTCTCATCATGTGTGAACCCTTTCATTCAGAGAGAACAATATATATATATATATATATATATATATATATATATATATATATATATATATATATATATATATATATATATATATATATATATATATATATAAGTATTATTTTCTATTAAATTATTATTATTGTTATTATTTCATGAGCACCGACAACCCACAATGACTATTGGGTCCTTTGAATCAATGCCGGCTCAAAAATATTAGTGCATTCATGACTCCTTTGGTCAATTGGGATATTTTGCCCTACAAACTCTATCAACACACAAAAAAAAAAAGGCTAAATTTGTGGTCTCTTCTACTTAAGCTTCTTCCCATTTTTCGAATAATCATTCTTGTTCTATCAAATATGGAATCGGAATCAAATCGATTTCAAGCGATTCAGACTCCAATCAATTCATCGATTTCGATTGATAAAAAAAATAAATTTTTTTATTGAAATTTAAACTAAAGTTAATATATTTTAAATTTAAAATATTAATAACTATGCTATGAAATTTATTTATTTATTTATTTTTCATGTTTAACTGATTTGAAACCACTGTTGTGGTTTTGATTCCAATTTCTAGAGATCGGAATTGAACCGTCCGACTCCAATTTTGAGCCGATTCGAAGCGGTTCGACCGGGTTCTCTGCGGTGATTCGCTGAACCAAATAATATTAGTAGGCAAAGCTCAGAAGAAATCCCCCCCGTACGCGTGCGCTCGCTGCCTGTGATAAAGGGCAGCCAGAGACCAAACAGAGGGTTCCAAATTCCACATGCACTTGTCCCTGTTCCAACAGGAGATAGTGCTGTCACCGGAATCGTTGAGTTGGAGAGGAGGGATTTCTTTGACGATAGATTGGATTGGACAAAGAGAGAGAGAGGATGATAGATGCCACACAGGAGACCTGTGGAGGAGAGCAAAAGCGGGAGGAAGGATTCTTTCGCCGGAATGATTGAGATGCCCAATCACACTTGAAAAGGAAGAAGATCCGATCGTTCCAAAGGGATTGCAAAGAGAAAAGTTAACCAATGCAAACCCACCCCTTAATTTATAAGACTCGGTTGCGTTGTCAATCGAACGCAATAGGAGCTCATAATTTAAAGAGACAGGACGAGAGGCACAAACTGTTGTACTTTGATTCCAACAGCTAATATTAGGACAAATAATTGAGGAAAGGAACTTTCATGTCCATGGTTGCCGTTCTTTTCGCTTAATTAAGTCGCCCTCTAATGACTTCAAAGCAAAGGACAAAAGGTATTGGGTTCAAAGGGTCATCATCTCCTCTCTCTCTCTCTCTCTCTCTCAATCTTCTTAGTCTTCAAACTTTAGAACCAAACCGCATTAGCAGGAGCACATTAGCATTTGGATTCTATTGAATCAGGAAAAATGTTGAACTTCCAGCCCTCTCCATCACCTCGAAATATATTGTAGAGGTTGGAAAGAAGAAAGAGAAAGCACAAAGCAGCAGAAGAAAACAAAAAGATAACTCACCTCACACCGTTAAGCTTCGAGCTCTTATTGAATTTAGCCGAAGCTGAAAGAGGTCTTGATTTTTACTGCTAACTTGCTCAGCTGTTCTTCTATCCAACAAAACAAATGTGCCCACAGGATGTTCAGTCTACAGGTCTCATAGATGTACTCGATCCCAAACATAGAAACCTCTCATGCTTAATTTACTACGCATGCAGCTTACGGGATTCATATATATGCTGCGTAAACTAAAGCTGGTGTGTTCTCATCGTCTTTGTAACGTTCATACAGTATCAGGAAACGCGTCACAGCATGAACAGACGGACACAGAGAGAGAGAGAGAGAGAGAGAGAGAGAGAGAGAGTGCGTATGAACAGGGGAAGGTGCCCCCTCTGCTGTACTCCTTGCAAGTAAATTAATTAGTTCTCACAGGGCGGCAAACCGCGGGCACGCCGCTCGGAGATGTACAAATACAACCCACGCAGCGTAGGTTTCGATCGAGCAAGAACAGCTACATTCTAGTGAACCACCCCATCGGAATGGAGGCAAAAAAGAATAAACAAACGGAGTCCCGGATGATGGTGCATTGCCTCAACGAAGCATGGAGGTGAGGGAGCGGAAGACGACCTCCTCGCAGGGGATGGTGAGGCCCATGTCGTGGTCGAAGCCAAACTCTTCCTCGGCCTGCCGCAGCAGGCTCTGGAACTCCGGGTGCGTGAGGTAGGAGATGGGCACGATGAACCGGCTCCGGTTCTCGCCCACGTACACTGCGAAGTGGCCCTTGGGCACGTCCGCCGGCTGCTGCCTCCTCCCCAGGCTCGAGCACCTCTTCAGTATCTGCTTGATGGCCGCGGCCTGCGGAAGCTTGTTCGACCTCCGGAACGCCATCTCCTTGCAACGGTTACTTCCAAACTCCAACCCTTAGAACTCGGGGGATTTTACAGCAGGAGAAAGCTACGCCTGCTGCTTTGCTCGGCTGTGGGTTGAGCGGAGAAAGCCGGTGGTGGATATATAGGAGAGAGGCGGGGAGGCCGAGAGGAACAAGAGCATGTGACGGGGGCGAGAAAGGGAAGGACAGACCACGGGTGCGTTGGGCTATGTGTGTGTTGACGCGGAGGACATGCGGGGCCGCTCCATTAAAATCACCTTGTTGTCCTTGTTGAGGACGAACTGGTCCTCCACTTCCCACCACCACTGCCAATCACCATAACAGTTGCTTTGGCGTTGGATTTGAATCAGTTTCCATGTGCCCGAGAGCTCCGTCACGACGTGGAACACACAAATGAACCCCACCGTGTCAGATCCCAACATGTTGCCTGTACCACAAGTGGGATCGAGCTAAGAGTACATGTCATTTTTCGCAAGTCGATCATCTAATTGTTGGATAATCTTGGAAATCTGGATAAGAATTATGGCCAGCGGAGGTGGCGGATATCACGGAGGACTTCCGGTATCACAAGACACTTGCTACCAATTAATCACATAGTTTCAAGTGGTCAACAGACTTTGACTAATCTCATCAGGATATTTCCTGGTCGTCGGTTAGTGCAACAATTTTAACTCAGGTTAACCAGTGCAGGTAGAACCTATACAAAGATCGAGAGCTATAAATGTTGGATCTTTTCATGCCTACAACCGCACTAGTTGTTCAAGATCTTTTCTTTTTGGTCATTTAGGCTCTCCCATTTTTCACCAACAAGATCTTTATGCTCTGCAGGCGATCGATTTTGGAAGGTACGAACAAGTTGTTCACTAGTCCTTGGTCCACTGTCAGCGTAGGCCATGAGATCTACCAAGCTTTTAACCATCTTCTGCCATCTTTGTGCTGGTCTGCCACATTGCCTCTTTAATTTGGCCACTTGCCAAACTTGTTATATGACTCCAGAAATCCTTTCTTCGAGTCTTGACCATCTTACCTTTGATTGTGGAGAAACTCCTGGGTCGTACGAGATGTACACCTTCTTCCTTTTCATCATAGCATTATATGGGCTATCATCAGCACCAACTTGTAAAGATTCTCATCAAGCCCCAAGGATGTTTTCATCAAGAACAAATTAGGCCTTCCGCACATAGTCACCATGAACCAAGTACAATCCCTCTTGTCCCATCTAAAATATCTCAACCGCTCGGCTTCAGAAATCACAAGCAGTCACACTGCTGAGGCAAACATCTAAAGGTTTTTCATGCTAAGTAGTAGAGTCCTAAGACAATATAGCTCTTCCACACGGTGATCGAGCAGGAGGCGTTCTCGGTTCGTCCTTTCTCCCCACGTTATGATGGGCAGCGAGAAGAGGAGGTGAGGTGAGACTGTGGCTCAGCTTTCAGCACATGGCGAAGGTCAGGGCATCACAAGTCGAAGAAGGAAATAAAAACAGAAGCAAGCTGGTACTGTCACGTACGTACCGCTGCAGCCTTGCATGCAATGACTGCCCATGGACACTTTGGTCACCCACCCCACCAACCCAAAAGGGATCAGCTGAATGATAAAAAACCCGCACCTAGTTTCTCTTATAATTCATGATATATAGACCAGAGATCATTTCTTTCTGCTGGAAGAACAAATCTGTCTTCTACTGTAACTTTAAGGCCGTCCCATCGATGACAATTTTAGTCGCCCGTTCGGGGCCCAGATTTATCTCTGTGAATTTAGCCCGTAAGTCTGATCCTGGCCCATTGTTAAGCCTACTGTTGTACGAAAATGAAATCTTGGGATAAGGCCTCTTGCCAAGAATAGTTAGCAACAGAGAGATGAGTGATTTATGATGGAAATTTTGACAGGGCTTGGAGCGAAACAGTGGAGCTTTTTAGAGTTTACAGGGATCAATTGCAGTGGACAACCTTTTTCTTTTTACGAGTTAAAAAGCTTAGAACATATGCACGTATTTCCAGTTATCTTGTAACACTATTCACGATTATGGAAGGCCTCCAGCTCTACGAAGTCCAACCAGCTATGTGCTGTACGAAGTCTTGGCGAGCTTGTTCTTATTTAGATGGACCAGCATAAAGGTATGTATCTATCATTCATCTTCCCTTGTGGCTCTCCACTGTGCCTCTTCCGAAATGAGGAGATGAACCAAAAGAACGTACAGAGTAATATCTACTTCAAGGCACCTATCGCCACCACCAACAACTGTACTCGCTTCCATTTACAGGAAATAAGACAACCCAATCACTGCACCGCCCATGAATCCAGAACCATTACGCTGCCCACATGGTTCCGTGCACCCACCCCTCCCCTCCCCCCGCCCCCCTTTCTGATAGCATAACACATCCGGTGTATATTCAGGTCCTGGTGTTTGATTTTCGATTAGCCTATAAATCTCTTAGTGATCAGAGCTTGTCCACCTTCTTGTTTATTTCCTATATGTACTGTTCATCTGATGATTCTTTGCTCCCCAAGTTTTTTCTTTCCCATCCCGTATTTCAAGCGTCATCTCTCCCTCTGTGCTTCTGTCCTCCTCCAGCGTTGGCTCACATGTTTCCTCTGGGCAGGCGGGTGGGAGCCTGCCTCCGCAAACTCATCAAAGCCATGGCGTGCAAGGGAGACGGAGCAGAGGCCAGGAGTGTCCGCACGAACTTCAACTGGTTGTCGTCGTCCTCCGAAGCGGCCATGGAGATATCCAGCCAGCTGAAGGAAGTGTTCCGGCTCATCGACTCCAACGGCGACGGGAAGATATCTCCTCCGGAGCTCTGTGACTTGCTGCTGTGCATGGGACACGAGCGGGCCACGGCCGCGCGGGAGGCTGAGGTGATGGTGCGAGAGGCAGACTGCAACGGGGATGGCTTCATTGACCTCGACGAGTTCATGGAGGCCGTCGGCGGAGGAGGGAGCGGAAGCGGCGGCGATATGTCCGGTAGCAGAGAGGAGCTGATGGAAGCCTTCCGGGTGTTCGACGTCGACGGGAACGGGTTCATCTCCGCCGAGGATCTAAGGAGGGTACTCGTCCGTTTGGGCCACGGCAAGTGCAGCCTCCGGGAGTGCCGGCTCATGATCAGAGGCGTCGATAGGAACGGCGACGGCCTCGTGGACTTCGACGAGTTCTGGTCCATGATGACCGCCGGCGCATGTTGGAAAGTGTGTAATTGATATAGGAAATTTGCAGCTACTAGTTTAGCAAGGCAAGTCGTAGCTAGAAGTCTACAAAAGAAAGGATGAAAGGGAAGCAAGTCTTCTTTGATGAATTGGTCAATCCAGGTGTGTCCTCTTCTTCTTGTGTATTTTTTGGGCTGGCGTTGCAATCCGGAGAAAACAAGCAAGGATATGTCAGCATCACTCACAAGGAGGTAGTCTGCTGCCAATCTAGTTTGTTCGACTTTTGCATCCACTAGATTATGAGCCAGTAGTTCTATAGACGTTGAGCAGGCTGCATGATTCTTCTTTTTATCGTCATTCTTGCATCGGTTCATTCCCATTCGAATTCACTTCTGCGGATCCTGATAGAATCATCGCTGCCCGACCGAAAGCATCCACGGCAGAAATATATGTCCATCGCAGGAGATGAGCCAATAGTGATTTGGTATGGCATCTGGTGATGCGAAATGGTTGGTGGTCTTCCCCATGTGTCAAGTGACGGACCCATAGGGCTCAATACATTCGTGGGACAAGTCGTGCGATTCATGGGCTTAATATAAATAAAACCCCGATAAGGGTTACGGATTTGCAGCGCCTTCGCTTGTGCCGACCCAAGTCGCGACATGCTGCGGTGGCACACCCCAAGGGGAGAGGGAGGGATGGGGTCGGATGGAGATGGTGCGCTTCTATACCATCTGTCGTAAGGTAAGTCTGTTCTCAAGTGGCAACTTAAGTTGGTTCTCGCTTTTGGGCGAACTGCGTACTCTCACCGTCTTACGCATCCACCAAACTGTGGGGGCCCATTCACTCTCTCCCCTGAAAAATGTACGTAGATTTAAGTTATACGATACAAAGCTCAGAAATGTATTATTGGATTTTTCTCCTCGTCATTTACTGCATTATCTTTACTTTAATAGGGCTGGCAAGGCAGCCATAATTACGACGGCGCCCTTCCCGTCTTCATTGACCCTATTCGGTAACGGTAACAGATCAATATCCGTCCATTTCGAATTCAACGTCCCAGATCATATACCAGCCCAATAAAGTTCACAAAATGGTATCTCCATTTCAAATCAAAACACCTCCATTTCGAATCCTTTTTTGCCCCTTCTCTCTCTCTCTCTCCCTCTCTCTCACACTCGGCGATCTCTGACGGCCAAATCTTGCAGCGAAACTCAGCTTCGCTTTCCTTTGGTTCTTGCATCGATCCCATCTGAGCCCTCTTCAGGTACGCCTCGTTCCGAGATCTCTCTCTCTCCTCCCTCCCCCCCTCCCCCCCCCCCTCCCCCCCTCTCTTTCCTTCTTTTAGCTTAAATTTCTGTTGAAATTTGCCCTATGTTGTTGATGTTTCGAAGATCTAAAGATGGGCGCTCCTCAGCACAATTTTATCTCATCTAGGCTCATACATTCTATGAAATGCTTCTTTGTTTTGATGTTAATATAATGCAGTGATTTGGTTTTGGATGGTTGGATAGTCGGACGTCTTGTTTCGGCTTCGCGGATGGTTTCGGCATCCGAGTAGCTTTAATTTTGTTTCTTTCGAATTGATTTTACTGGAACCTCTCACTAGCGGAGCGAATTGATTTTTGATGTGGTGATCGTGGGTTTCTATTGTTGTCTCTGCTTCTTCTTTAACTTACTCTTTATAATCCATACTCGATTTGACTACTAGTTTCCCCTTACTTGACTTATTAATGTAACCAAATAATTTTGCCGCATGAGGAAAAAAGCTAATCTTGAACATAAATTACTTGAAAAAAATTACCCATCAGTTATTTTCCTCCATTTGGTGTCGTGTAAATCTTGAACATATATGCACCCTTTACTTCGCCATTGCAGACATTTTGGATCTCTCTTTCCTGAACTAATTCCTTTTTCTTCGATGAAGTAAATGCTTTTTATGGACACGTATTCTTTTTGCAGGTCAAATTGGTTGCATGGCTCGTCTATCTAGCGATCAGCTGTTACAATTGGAAACAGCTTGTGGATCTATTCTATATGAGCTTCAGGTTTTCAGTAGCTCCACTAGCTTGTTATATAAAATGTTGTTGTTGAACATAGTTATAGGAGGAACATAAATTATGAATAATATCCTGATCATTGCAACTACTCACTCTCACTGCAGTAATTGTTTCCGCAGCATTATATGTAACAATGTTGCTTTTGAGGACATCAGTAGCTGGCTTATTAATTCATTCAACCTGGTTCATTAATTGTATTGTATCAGATTATATGGGATGAGGTTGGTGAATCTGATGCTGAAAGGGATAAAATGCTCCTCGAACTAGAACAAGAGTGCCTGGATGTGTATAGAAGAAAGGTCGACCAGGCCAACCGTTGTAGAGCTCAGCTGCGACAGGCAATTGCTGACTCTGAAGCGGAGCTTGCAGCCATCTGTTCCGCATTGGGTGAGCCACCAGTACACATTAGACAGGTGTGTCTCAGTTCATGCTTTTGCTATCAGACTTTAGCACTTTCCTGGGTTTAAAATTCTTGGAATGCCAAAACTGATGGATAATTATCTGATGTTGCTTGATCCTATGTTTGTTTGCTGCGATTCTTATCAGTGCATTGCTAGAGTGTAGGTGCTATCCTGCATAAGTAGCTTTTCTAATTTTGAAGCTTTCAATGGGGGGAAATGTATTACGCATCTCAAATGTATTTGCAGTCCAATCACAGTACGGGAAGCTTAAAAGAGGAGCTCAAGTCCATTGGCCCACAGCTAGAGGAGATGCGAAAGAGAAAAGTTGAGAGATGGAATCAATTTTTAGAAGTAATAGAACAGATAAGAAAGATCTCATTTGAGATCACGTCTTCTGAAGGCAACCAATCGAAGTTGGCCGTGGATGAATCTGATTTATCTGCAAGAAGGCTTGAAGACTTGTACAGACAACTAGAGTCACTTCAGAAGGAGAAGGTCTGAAGTGAACTCCTCTGGATCACATTTCATTTGCATAATCGTCAACAACATCACTCATTTGTTCTTGTAACAAATTAACTTTCTTCTGTTACAGAGTGATCGCTTGAAGCAAGTGATGGAACACTTGTCTACCCTGAATGCCTTATGTTCTGTGCTTGGAATTGATTTTAAAGAAACAGTAACAGAAATACACCCTAGTTTGGATGAATCTGAAGTACCAAAGAGCGTAAGCAATGCTACAATCGAAAGGCTATCCATTGCCATAGGGAGATTGCGAGAGATTAAAGTAGAAAGGATGCAGAAGGTAATTGATGCTACTGAGAATGACAATCCTTATCTTACTTGTGCTATAATTCATATTGCGACATTGATTTATGGCAGCTTCAAGATCTTGCCTCTACAATGTTGGAACTGTGGAATCTTATGGATACACCAATTGAAGAGCAACGACTGTTTCAGAATGTGACCAGTAATATAGCTGCTTCAGAATCAGAAATTACCGAGGCCAACACTCTTTCACCGGACTTCCTCAATTTTGTAAGTAAGCAACTACAGCCAAATTTGCTCGGTTGCAGTGATATGTTAGTTATAGGAGCACAATTTTGATGTAGGTGGAGGCAGAAGTTTTGAGACTTGAACAGCTAAAAGTAAGCAAGATGAAAGAGCTAGTCTTGAAGAAGAAAACGGAACTGGAAGAGCTTCGTCGACGAGCACATCTGGTTGCAGAGGCAGAAAATGATGCAGAACTTGCAATCAGTGCTATCGAATCTGGTATCTGTTGATATTTCTGTAATTTCGTGCTATCGAGAGACGGCTCCTTAGCTTAAACTTGGTCTCCAATTCTTTGTGTTGCAGGAGCCATTGATGCTTCTTTAATTCTGGAACAGATAGAGGACCAAATCTCAACAGTTAAAGAGGAAGCATTCAGCAGGAAAGATATTCTCGAAAGGGTAGAGAAATGGTTACCCGCATGCGAGGAGGAGGCCTGGCTGGAGGAATACAATAGGGTCGGGAATCTGAGTAAAATGGTAGCTGTACACTTTTGCTCTGTTCTGTGACTGACATTCTTTTCTCCAATCTATTGCAGGATGAGAACCGCTACAATGCTGGAAGAGGTGCACACTTAGCACTCAAGCGTGCTGAGAAAGCTCGTGCTTTGGTCAACAAGATTCCAGGTTGATATATAGAGACATCTAAGACCAAATACGATTTATATATCTGCATCATGGAAGTTCTGTGACTTCATTTGCTACTTGCTGTATCTTGAGCAGCAATGATAGAGACTCTGGCAGCCAAAATCACACAATGGGAGAAAGAAAGAGGCGTTGAATTCACATACGACGGCGTGAGCATTTCCTCACATGTTTGTTGGTCGTTGATGGTCTTATTAGGAATCCGATCTCCAATTGCTTCTTTCTACCTTGTAGGTGCGTCTTCTGTCAATGCTGGAAGAATACATCATAGTCCGGCAAGAGAAAGAGCAAGAGCGCAAGCGACAGAGGGTTAGCTTTTTAACACAATGATATTCTAGTGGATCAAGTCAGATATTTGTGGCTCGGGATTAACACACAGTAGTACAATTCAGGACCAGAAGAAACTCCAAGGTCAGCTCATAGCCGAACAGGAAGCTCTCTACGGTTCAAAACCCAGCCCTTTAAAGCCTCAAAGTGCAAAGAAACTTCATAGAACATCAAATGGGGGTCCAAGCCGAAGGCTGTCTCTTGGTGGAGCAGCAATGCAGCCTCCTCCCAAGCCTGACTATTTGCATTCCGCAAAGTCTGGACGCTCGACGAAGAAGATAGATGATCTGGGTACCCTTTCCCCTGGTTAGTTTCTTGAATCTCCAGTAGCAATACGACAATGTTTCCCAAATTTTACTATGAACGAGGTCTGTAAAGTCGAGCTCTTGTTTGTATAGGTGCAAGGGGCCTAGATATTGCTGGCCTTCCTATGAAGAAGCTATCCTTCACCGCGCATCAAGAAATGGGTGCGCCACGAAAACCCTTTGCTCCCCTGGCTCCGGTCAACCACATTCCATCGACACCGTCGAGGCCCATTACCTTTGCTTTTGAAGATCACATGACGTCAAAGGGATTGACGTCGACGCCCAGAACTCCAGCTGCAGCGCCAATGGCAACACCATCGAAGCCCATTTCCAGTGCGATCGAAGAGAACGCTAAGCCCATTACCATGACGTCAAACGCAATGCCGGCCCCGACACCCAAAACTCAAGCTACAGAGCCAATGCCAACACCGTCGAAGCCCATTACTGGTGCTGTCGAAGAGAACAAGACATTGAACGCAACGCCAGCCCCAACCCCCAAAACGCCAATGCCTATGCAGGTGGCCACAACGCCTGCTCCGACTTGCCTCAGGGTAGCACCAGTAGAGGAGTTAGAGTATTCATTTGAGGAAAGGAGGCTTGCTTTCTATCTCAGTAGATAAATGAGCTACGTAATCATTATATGAACGCTGGTGCCCAACGCTTTGCGGGACACATCTTTGTTCTAGTCTGTAGTTGATTCAAAGTCGATTCTTCTCGACTTTTGTCAATGTTTACTAAGAATTCTCTTTCATATTCATTGATGATCGAGATCCATTACAGTCGCCGCTGGAATAATAGAGTGCTGGACTCTGTGAACATTTTACATCCGCAAGTTATCATGGGATAGGGAATAGGATATTCATCGTCATATTTACTTTGACTCCTTAAAGAAATTAATCCATCCTCAAGATATTAGTACTAACTCTTTTTGTCCCTCCTTTTTTTTTTCTTAGAACACGGGGGTATTTATACGGGAGCTTAGCGTTACCTAGAGCGCCTGTCCGCAGGGAGCAGGATCGTCAATCTGATGGCGTCTGACATTGCGGTTGGCGTGTCGTGAGGAGGCGAGCCTGAGCGGTCGTTAATGGGCCACGGGTGACGTTTTGGCCCATGCTGGTGACGGGGACCCTGGGTGATGAGTGGTCGAGGAGCACAACGTAGGCGGGCAGGCCGCGCAAGTGTGGCCTCGGGCAACGTACGGTCGAGGAGCACAACGCAGGCGGGCAGGCCGCGCAGGTGTGGTCTCGGGCGGCATGGTGCCGAGGTGCACGACGCAGGCGGGCAGGCCGCACAGGTGTGGCCTCGGGCAACGTGCGGTCGAGGAGCACAACACAGGCGGGCAGGCCGCGCAGGTGTGGTCTCGGGCGCCATGGTGCCGAGGTGCACGACGCAGGCGGGAAGGCCGTGTAGGTGCGGCCTCGGGCAACGAGCAGTCGAGGAGCACAACGCAGGCAGGCAGGCCGCGCAGGTGTGGTCTCGGGCAACGTGTGACCGAGGAGCACAACGCAGGCGTGCAGGCTGCGCAGGTGTGGTCTTGGGCAACATGCGGCCGAGGGGCACAACGCAAGCGGGCAGGCCGCGCAGGAGTGGATTGGACCCCTCACGAGGGGGGGGCGCGAGTGGCCAGGTAGCTTTTGGTCTCCCTGGGAGTCCAGGGGACGAGTCCTTTTCGTGAATCGCCAGTTTTCTAGAAGACCGGCGCTCCCTGCTTGTCTTTTGCCACGCGTAGCGCGCTCGTTGGCTGTCCTGTCAAGCCGCGTTTATGGTGGAATGACGTTTTGGTCATTCCGATGCAACACGCCTCGGGAGGGGAAGGGTCGCTGCTTTCGGCGGGATCATGACTATAACTAATGCGCGGCTAGCCCCCTAAGGGTCTCCCCATCTGTTGTTACTATGCTGCTCTGGGCACTTCCGTTTCGTTTACATCGATTGTCCTTCTCCTTTCACTGAAGGTCGGTAAGGATGGTGTCTTCTTCCTCTTCCTCTTTGTCTTCTTCTTTGGCTAGAATCGGAAAGGGGGTGATTTCGTCGAATCCTGACTCGTCTCCTGACGAAAAGGCGGCTCGGGCCCTTGAGGCCCTGATGTGGCCACACGACCTCGACTTGACTGTGAGCGAGTCGTTGCTCAATCACCTTCGGGGTCTCTATGGCATCCCGAAGGAATTTGTTCTCCTTGCTCCTGAGCCCGGCCAGCGGGCGTACGATCCCATTCCAAGGGGTTTCGCCCTTACCATTGATGCTTTCTAGGCCAGGCTACGCCTTCCCTTGCATCCCGTCATAACCACTTGCATTTCATGGTGGCGCATCTCACCGTCTCATATGGCGCCTAACTCTTGGCGCTATATTATGGCGTTCCTAGGGGAGTGCCACTATGCCAATATTGCCTCGACCCGGTCCCTCTTCCTTTCTTGCTTTCGTCTTTCCAAGGGGTCGGGGGGCTACTATCTATTCGCTCGAGCGGGCTTTCGAGTTAGCGGGGCACCCTCCAGTAATAAGGGGTGGAAGGGCGCTTCTTTTTTGTCAACCACGCAGAGGACTAGGGGTTTGGGGTCCAGTGGGCGGCGCGCGCGATAGACAATATTGTCCCGGCCTTGGATGACGTGGAGCGCCGAGAGCTCCGGAGGCTTAAAGAAATCCTTACAGCCTCGAGGGCCATCCGGAGTATGTCAGAGGGGTCTTAGCCCGGTGCCTCGAGGTATGCCCTAAGGGGTAGTTGTGGGGTTTCTTTTGGGGATTATCTAGTCAGCTAACCAATGTCGGTGCTTCTATGCAGAGATGGTGCTGCTCCAAGCCCTGCGCGATGGGGAAGACCTCGTCGGCTGCATCGTCCCGTTCACCGCCCGTGGCGAGAACTGGTTCGAGGGAGGCTCCGGTGGACGTCGAGGCTAGCCGTCCTCGGAAGAAGGCGAGGGCTTCCATGAGCGAAGTCTCTGGAGAGGCCGCAGTCCAACCGGCGGGGGCCGTCATTGAGCCGGCGGGCCATGTCGGGGGGAGCCTCGGGAGTGGCGAAGCTAGCACCAATAGGGAGGCGGTAGGGGAGGCTTCTCGAGGGCCTTCCGTCCGCGATCTTTGTCGACTGCCGCCCGGGGGGGAGGACGAGCCTTACCAGATGCGGGTGGTGGGCGGTCTCCCGCGGGGCGAGGCCTCCGACCCGTTGGTGGCCCACTGGCAAGGCCTCACCCGTGGCAGCCGGGTGTGGGCTGAGGGGGATTTCGCAGCCGAGTTTGTCCGCGGAGGGCTTCATCCCGACATAGCTCGGGATTTGTATACTCTGTAGGGTAATCATTGTTGGGAAATCATAGGGGGGGCGACATCATATGCGCAGCGGAAGAACAAGAAAACAAAAATCCCCGATTCCCAAAAAGATGTTCATCGTCGTGCGAAGATTGGTGCGCAAAATCCGCAAAAACACAAAACTGCGTATAGAGATTGTGTTACCTAGGGAGATCGTATATCCCTGTTTCCTTGCAGATCCTTAGGAGAGGGTGAAGGAGGTCAAGCGTCCTCCTCTCTAGCGGTGATCCACACAGCAGGGTTGCGACGACGCTCCTCAAAACTCCAGGCCTTCTCTGAGGTGGAGAGGGAGAGGAGAATAGGAAGGGCAAGCAAAGACTCTAGCCTATGAGGCTGTGAATCCCTCCTATTTATAGAGATCCCGTGTCAAAAACCCTAATGGGTCCTTCCCTAGTGGGTATTGGATCTGCATCCAATAAGACAAGGGCTCCGTCGGATATCTCATATCCGAACCTCTACTCATCGCAATGCCTACCATATGTGTGTGACCCTCTAGGCCCAATATCGAGCTGGCCGTGAGTCATACCTGTCAGAACTCCTTCTAACTCAGTGAATTATTATCTCTGTAATAATTCACTCGACTCATCGACTACGGAAGCACTAGGCGACTACGCCGTAGTCCCCAGACGATACAGGGGAATCCAATCCATTGGACCTGTCTGTCCTCAGTTACCATGTACCTATAGTCCCTCATCCATCTAATATCCCAGAGACCGTATATCGAGCATGGTGCTGTCAGACCCATACGGTTTCTACTCGAGTCTCGCTCTAATCGGATTCTCCCGGAGAACTCTTTCTCTCTCAACCCGAATGACCCTGGCCAGGGATTTGTCTGAGCAAGAACACATGGGATATTCCTCTCATGATGCCGAGAGTGGATGATCCTCTGTCGACACTCAATAGCCCTCGTAAGGTCGACTACCACTCCCAATGACCAGTTGTACTAGATCTGGGAACAGCCAAACCTATAAGTCTGGTATCAAAGAGTGGAGCACTCATACAGGACATCCTTGGTGTCTCAAGTCTAAGAACCAGATACACCACTAGGACTACGGAATCGTTGTCTGACAATAAGGCATCATCAACCATCCAGCATTCCGTAAGCGGATCAATCAGTGAACTCATTCTCCAATGAGCACCTGTACTGTATCCCTAGTGTCCCTACACGAGCAGCTATGAGACCAGCTGCATCCATCATATGGACGGGTATACAGCACACCAGTCTATCCGGTTATCACGATGTCCCTCTCGAGTAACCTATGACCGGGATTATTTAGGATATGTGTTTAAAGGTGAATCGATCTCATTATCGTGATTTCATCACGATCCGATTCCCATTGCACAAATCCAAGGACATCACAATATATATGCATTTATGCAATAGTTATAAAGTGATATACGCCAAAATATAATAAGCAAAAAGATTATATATCAAGTCACACGTGCCATCACTCACGTGATTGGCTTGCTGGGCACCTATGACTAGCAATCTCCCACTTGACCTAAAGCCAATCACCTATGTGTCTGATCCCCATCAGACTCCTGTGACGCTCATAGACAATCTGAGACAACGACTTTTTCAGTGGATCTGCAATGTTATCTTCGGATGGAACTCTTTCCACTACTACATCTCCTCGGGTTACGATCTCTCTTATAAGCTGGAACCTCCTCAGAACACTTCTGATGAGACCCGGGTTCCCTTATTTGAGTAATCACCCCATAGTTGTCGCAATATAAGGAAGTCGACTTGTCGCTATCTGTATCGACTCCCAAATCTGTGATGAACTTCTTCACCCAGACTCCCTCCTTTGCTGCATCCGATGCAGCAATGTACTCCGCCTCTGTGGTCGAGTCAGAAGTGGTATCTTGCTTGGAACTCTTCCAACACACTGCTCCTCCATTCAAGGTGTACACATACCCTGAATTCGACTTGCTATCATCGACATCAGACTGAAAACTTGAGTCAGTGAAGCCTTCAACCTTAAGGCTATTACCTCCATATATTAGTAAAAGATCCTTAGTCCTTCTCAAGTATTTAAGGATACACTTTACTGCTTTCCAATGCTCCAAGCCTGGATCCGCCTGATACCTGCTCGTGACACTCAGAGCATGCGCTATATCAGGCCTAGTACATAGCATGGCATACATGATAGACCCTATTGCTGAGGCATAAGGTATCATATCCATGTTCGCCCTTTCTTCTGGAGTCTTTGGGGACATACTCGTAGAAAGCGATATCCCATGTCTCATCGGTATGAGACCTCTCTTGGAATTTTCCATGCCAAACCTTTTGACAATAGTTTCTATGTACCTGGACTGGGACAAGCCAAGCATCCTTTTGGATCTATCTCTATAGATTCTAATCCCCAAGATATAAGATGCTTCTCCTAAGTCCTTCATGGAGAAGTGCCTAGATAACCAAGCCTTTACTGTTGATAGCATTCCTATGTCATTCCCAATGATGAGGATGTCATCCACATATAACACCAAAAAGCTAATAGCGCTCCCACTTACCTTTCTGTATACACAAGGCTCATCTTCGTTCTTAACGAAGTCATAAGATCTGATTGCCTCATCAAATCTTATGTTCCAACTTCGGGAAGCTTGCTTTAGTCCATAAATGAATCTAAGCAACCTACACACCTTATCTGGGCAGTTCTTGGACACGAATCCCTCAGGTTGCATCATATACACCTCCTCCTCCAGGTTCCCGTTGAGGAATGCGGTTTTCACATCCATCTGCCAGATCTCATAATCATAGTGTGCTGCAATAGCCAATAGAATTCTGATGGATTTTAGCATTGCTACGGGTGAGAAAGTTTCGTCGTAGTCAACACCTTGCCTTTGACGATACCCCTTAGCCACTAGCCTTGCTTTATAGGTCTTTACCTTTCCATCTACTCCGATCTTTTTCTTAAAGATCCACTTGCAACCGATGGGTACAATACCTTCGGGTGCATCAACTAGGTTCCAAACCTTATTGGAGTACATAGAATCCATCTCAGAATTCATGGCTTCTTTCCACTTCCCGGAGTCTATACTCATAATAGCCTCCTCGTAGGTCTGAGGATCAATATCCTCTACATCCTCTGCTCTAATATGTCCCACATATCTCTCAGGAGGATGGGATACTCTATCAGACCTGCGTAAAGTTGAAACTTGTGTATTAGATACCTGAACAGACTCGGGCTGTAGAGTGGTGCTTGAGCTTGGTTCTCCAACCTCGCTCAATTCTATCATTCTCCCACTGTCTCCGTCAAGAATGTGTTCCTTCTCAAGGAACACTGCTCTCTTAGCTACAAAGACCTTTTGGTCCTCGAGATGATAGAAGTAATACCCACAAGTTTCCTTGGGGTATCCCACAAATTTACATCGCCCTGTCCTTGATTCTAACTTATCGGGGTTGTGTTTTTTAACATGGGCAGAGCAGCCCCAAATCTTAACAACCTTAAGATCAGGCTTCTTCCCTTTCCATATCTCATATGGTGTAGACACCACCGACTTAGTTGGAACTCTGTTCAGAAGGTAAGCTGCGGTTTCTAGGGCATATCCCCAGAATGAGATGGGTAGGTCAGCGAAACTCATCATGGACCGTACCATATCTAATAATGTACGATTTCTCCTTTCAGAGACACCATTGAGCTGAGGTGTATAAGGAGGTGTCCATTGGGATAATATCTCATGGTCCTTGAGGAAATGAGTAAACTCTGTACTTAAGTACTCACCTCCTCGATCTGATCGAAGAGTTTTGATACTCTTTCCAGTCTGGTTCTCCACCTCATTCTTATACTCTCTGAATTTCTCAAAGGCCTCGGACTTGTACTTCATTAAGTACACATATCCATACCTTGAGAAATCATCAGTAAATGTAATGAAGTAGGAGTAACCTCCAATGGCATGAGTTGACATGGGTCCACATACATCACTATGTATGAGTTCCAACAACTCAGTGGCTCTCTCTCTAGTTCCACTAAATGGAGAGTTGGTCAGTTTTCCACGAATGCAAGGCTCACAAGTTGCATATGACACATAGTCGAATGGATCTAGATATCCATCATTTAGCAACTTTTGAATCCTTCTTTCATGGATGTGACCTAGCCTACAATGCCACAGGTATGCACTGTTCAACTCATCTCGTTTCCTTTTGGACATATTTATATTCATGATATGTGGAGTGGTGTCTAACATAAATAAACCATTATGCAATGTTCCTTTCGTGATGATCTTATCATCTAATAATATCGAACAACCATTGTTCTCAAAAACAAATTTATATCCACTAACTGTTAAACATGAAATGGAGATAATGTTTTTGATAATAGAAGGAACAAAATAACATGCATCTAATGCAATAAAAGCTCCACTAGGCAGATGTAGGGCGACCTCGCCAACAGCTAATACAGCAACTTTTGCTCAATTACCTATCTTGAGGTCCATCTCGCCTCTCTCTAGTCTCCTAGGCCTTGCCAGAACCTGCAACGAATTGCATATATGATAAGCACTACCGGTATCTAATACCCATGTGTTATCATAAGAGTCTGACAAATGGAGACTGATCATGAATGTACCTGAAGCTTCATCAAGCTTTTGTTTCGCCCTTTCTGCAAGGTACTCTTTGCAGTTTCTCTTCCAGTGCCCATCTTTACCACAGTGGAAGCACTGGCCTTTGTCCTTTGTTGGGTCTTTCTTAGCAACCTTTGCTTTACCTTGTTTGCCCTTGCCCTTTCCCTTCTTAAGGGACCTTTCTGCTTTCCTTTTCTTTCTGGTCTCACCAGTGTAGAGAACTGGCTTCTCTTTCTTAATAGTACTCTCTGCCTCCCTCAACATATTGAGGAGCTCTGGGAGAGTCACCTCAAGCTTGTTCATATTAAAATTCATTATGAACTGTGAAAAGGAATCTGGTAGGGACTGAAGCACAATGTCCACACACAAGTTATCCTCTAGGACCATTCCTAGATCTGTGAGTTTCTCTATCCACTCAATCATCTTTAGGACATGGTTCTAAACCGGTGTCCCCTCAGTCATCCTAGCGCGGAAAAGGCTCTTGGATATCTCATATCGTTGAGTCCTTCCCTGTTCCTCAAACAATTTACGGACATGTAGGAGAATGGATCTGGCATCCATCTTTTCATGTTGTCTCTGTAACTCTGGAGTCATAGAGCCCAACATATAGCACTGAGCAAGAGTGGAGTCATCAATGTACTTCACGTAGCGAGCGATCTCATCCTCGCTTGCCCCTTCTTCGGGCGTAGGCATCACTGTATCAAGGACGTACACGATTTTCTCCGCTGTGAGAACAATTCTCAAGTTACGGAGCCAATCCGTATAATTTGGACCAGTGAGGCGGTTGACATCAAGTATGCCACGTAAGGGATTTGAAAGCGACATTTTCTGAAAATAAAGATGTAGCAGAAATGAATAACATGCAGATTTTGCAAGAAATAAACTATCAAGATATGGACTTCTATCTTAATATGCTCCCACTATTTTACTAACGAGTCACGCGACACCCTCAGCACGTGAAACGAAAGTCTCCGACAGACTTCTAGTGGGGATCAGGATCCAATCAGCGTCTTAGTGTAACCTCGAGGGACTCGACCAATCACACTAAGCCTAAAAGGTAGGCAACTCTTGCCGATCACAACTCCTTGTGATTCCCGTCCTGTTCGGCCTCCGAATCACCATGGCCTCGAGGGACTCGACCAACCATGATGCTCGGTTAAGTCAACACCTTCGTTACAAGATGAGTCTGATTTGATGATATACCCTCGAGGGACTCGACCAAGCATACCATGCCCTCAGGTCACCGGTGACATCTCTATGTCGTAAGCAAGATAGCGAATCGCGATATAGGTGAGTCTCGAGGGACTCGACCAACTCAACCTACACCGGGATTCGGTTCCTACTCATAACGATGGAAGGCCACGCGGGTCAATCTAATTGCCTCACGTTTACCGACTTAATATTATCGAGAGATGTTTCTATAATTTGGTCTCCTAATATGACATGTCACACATATACATATTTAATATATATCTACATCGCATGCAAATATATATACATATCTAGTATGTGTATAAGCAATCACACCAGATGATCATGGACCACAACCTAATATGATTAGGCCCGAGCCAGTAGGCCTAATCACTCACATCAAGATCTATGTGTGCAACGGTGCATCTCCATGCCCTGTGATCGTCCATCTCGTCCTCGTCGGTTTCGTCGACATCTTGATGCATCTCCATGCAACACGATCGTCCGTCTCGTGGGTCCCGCTGTCGCATCCACGCTCCCGCTGCGCCTCCTCATGTGATTACAACTTAATCATAGGCACGCAGGCCCGACAATAAACGAGAAATATAATGGAGGTTCGCAGACCTCAATAATAATAATCACAAGTACACACATCACACGGTCCATGATCATCCGTCCACACATCATACATCACATGTATAAATAATCATCATCATGTAGGACTACTAGATAATAATAAAAATAATAATCAACTAAACCTTTTAATTAATTAATATTTTTCTGAAATCAGGGACATGTAGGGAATTTCTCAATTCCTAAGGGTATTTTTGTAATTTGGACAAAAGACAGAAACTGGAATTTCTCAAATTCCGAGGGGCAAAACTGTCTTTTTCCCAGAAAACCCTAATGCCCTTTCCCCTTTTCGCTGCTGCCGCCGCCGCCACCCTGCCGGCGGCGGCCTGTGCGGCGAGGGGCGGGGCGCTGCCCTCGCCTGCGGGCGACACGCCCGCTGGCCCCCGCGGGCGTCGCCGCCTCCGCGGGCAGTTCTGCCGGCGAGGCAGCGCCCGCAGGCGGTGCTGCCTTGCTGGCGGCCGCCCCTGCGGGGTTTTTTGCCCGTGGGAGCAGCGGCCATAGGCGCCGCTGCCCTGCGGTGCCTCAGCCCGCGCTGCTGCCTCGCGGCGCCTCTACCTGCGGGCTCAGCGGCCGCAGGCGCCTCTACCCGCGGGCTGCCAGCCCCGCCGGCAGCAAGCCTGCTGCAAGCAGGCTGCCGGCCGGCTGCTGCAGACACAGCGCTTGCGCATGCGCCGGCGCTGTGCTGCCTGGCTGCGACTGCGGCTGCCGCTGCAGGTGGCTGCAGGCATGCAGATCGAGGGCAGCAACTGTTGCTGCCCTTCCTCGCTTTTGCGTCAACGATTTTGACGTCAAAATTCTTCCTAAACACAATACACGCAGTTCAAAACCAATCATTCGCACGAACAACCTGGCTCTGATACCACTGTTGGGAAATCATAGGGGGGGCGACATCATATGCGCAGCGGAAGAACAAGAAAACAAAAATCCCCGATTCCCAAAAAGATGTTCATCGTCGTGCGAAGATTGGTGCGCAAAATCCGCAAAAACACAAAACTGCGTATAGAGATTGTGTTACCTAGGGAGATCGTATATCCCTGTTTCCTTGCAGATCCTTAGGAGAGGGTGAAGGAGGTCAAGCGTCCTCCTCTCTAGCGGTGATCCACACAGCAGGGTTGCGACGACGCTCCTCAAAACTCCAGGCCTTCTCTGAGGTGGAGAGGGAGAGGAGAATAGGAAGGGCAAGCAAAGACTCTAGCCTATGAGGCTGTGAATCCCTCCTATTTATAGAGATCCCGTGTCAAAAACCCTAATGGGTCCTTCCCTAGTGGGTATTGGATCTGCATCCAATAAGACAAGGGCTCCGTCGGATATCTCATATCCGAACCTCTACTCATCGCAATGCCTACCATATGTGTGTGACCCTCTAGGCCCAATATCGAGCTGGCCGTGAGTCATACCTGTCAGAACTCCTTCTAACTCAGTGAATTATTATCTCTGTAATAATTCACTCGACTCATCGACTACGGAAGTACTAGGCGACTACGCCGTAGTCCCCAAACGATACAGGGGAATCCAATCCATTGGACCTGTCTGTCCTCAGTTACCATGTACCTATAGTCCCTCATCCATCTAATATCCCAGAGACCGTATATCGAGCATGGTGCTGTCAGACCCATACGGTTTCTACTCGAGTCTCGCTCTAATCGGATTCTCCCGGAGAACTCTTTCTCTCTCAACCCGAATGACCCTGGCCAAGGATTTGTCTGAGCAAGAACACATGGGATATTCCTCTCATGATGCCGAGAGTGGATGATCCTCTGTCGACACTCAATAGCCCTCGTAAGGTCGACTACCACTCCCAATGACCAGCTGTACTAGATCTGGGAACAGCCAAACCTATAAGTCTGGTATCAAAGAGTGGAGCACTCATACAGGACATCCTTGGTGTCTCAAGTCTAAGAACCAGATACACCACTAGGACTACGGAATCATTGTCTGACAATAAGGCATCATCAACCATCCAGCATTCCGTAAGCGGATCAATCAGTGAACTCATTCTCCAATGAGCACCTGTACTGTATCCCTAGTGTCCCTACACGAGCAGCTATGAGACCAGCTGCATCCATCATATGGACGGGTATACAGCACACCAGTCTATCCGGTTATCACGATGTCCCTCTCGAGTAACCTATGACCGGGATTATTTAGGATATGTGTTTAAAGGTGAATCGATCTCATTATCGTGATTTCATCACGATCCGATTCCCATTGCACAAATCCAAGGACATCACAATATATATGCATTTATGCAATAGTTATAAAGTGATATACGCCAAAATATAATAAGCAAAAAGATTATATATCAAGTCACACGTGCCATCACTCACGTGATTGGCTTGCTGGGCACCTATGACTAGCAATCATTACGCCGCGACGCTGATGGACCGCGTCCGCGACGCGGGGCGAGTCATTGCCGCCCTGAGTGGCCGCAATGCCGAGCTCCGGAAGCAGGTGGATGAGGTCCGCGCCGGGGGGGGCCTGAGGCGATCGGTCGTCCACCGGAGGCGACTCGCCTTCGAACCGAGCTCCAGACGTCCGAGGCACGAGCTATGGAACTTCAGACGCATCTAAAAGCGTCCGTGGTCGAGGCTTGCTCGGCGAGGGCGGATTCACTAGAGCTAATCTGCCGTTTGGGAGAAGCGCGCACCGAGGCGCGGGGGGCTTCCGAGGCTCTTGACGTCGAGATCCGCCAAAGGCCGGGAAAGGACAAGAAATTGATCGAGGACTACAAAGGTTCCTCGGGCTTTCAACTTGGCCTTGTTCGGACTGGGCGGGTCTTGTATGAATACGGGTATCGGATTGCCCTTGCTCGTTTCAAGGGGCGCCACCCTGACCTAGAGGTCGCGGAAGACCCCTTCGCCTCCTTTCCCGAGGATATGAGCGTCGACATGCCGGACGAGGTCCCTTTTGCTGACAGCCCCGACGCTCCTGGGGAATGAATCTTTCTGTACTTTTTTTCTCTGTTTTGTTGCTTGGGTGTCGATTGCTGATGTAACATGCTTTCTGAATAAATGCAGCTTTCTTCCCAGCTTGTTGTTTGTGTCTCCTGACGTCTCAATATGATTCTGACTTTTGCCTAGTCCCCGTTCACGGAAAGGACTTTTTGAGATTTTGTGTGTTCCAAGTCCTTGGCAGAGGGCGGCCCAACATCGTCGCGAGTCGGTATGTACCGACCCTAACAACTTCGATCACCCGATAA
Organism: Musa acuminata AAA Group; assembly: GCF_036884655.1. Taxonomy (NCBI): domain Eukaryota; kingdom Viridiplantae; phylum Streptophyta; class Magnoliopsida; order Zingiberales; family Musaceae; genus Musa; species Musa acuminata. Next base: position 4,046,983 of record NC_088353.1, on the reverse strand, counting down.
GGGCCCTCCCAATTGGGAGCTAACTTACCACGCGCACGGGTTGGGTCGCTAACCTCGGCCTTCCGTAGGACCAGGTCGCCTAGTTTAATGGGTCGGGGCCGTACCCTTCGGTTGTAGATTCTAGCGACGGCCCTTTTGTAGGAGAGGTCTTTTAGGTGCGCGCAGCATGCCGTTCCTCGAGTAGATCGAGGTCTGCACGCCGTCCCTCGGTCGACACCCTTTCGTCGTAGTTCGCCATCCTTGGGGTAGGCAGAGCTATCTCGGGGGGTAAGATGACCTCAGTCTCGAACGAGAGGCTATAAGGGGACTCTCCGGTGCATCGTCGTGTTCTGGCTACTTGGAGTCTTCAGGCGGGAATGCGACCTCGGGGTCGGGGCCACGTTGGGGGGCGTCGCTTACGACGGAACGAGCATAGGCTTTCCTCTCAAACATACTGGTTCCCCCGACCGCCGGTCCTCCAGTGATGACATCGATGTGGAGCTCCACGGGAACCTCCGGGCGGGGCGAGGGTTCCTTGCTCCGTCGGATGTAGCGGTTGAGGTGGCCTCCGCGGACAAGTTTTTCGATTTGCCGTTTCAATTGGCGACAATCTTCGGTGTCGTGTCCGCTTTGCCTATGAAAGCGACAATGTTTGGACTGGTCGGCGAGCTCTTGCAGGTTCCTCATCAGGATCGGGGCCTTGAGTAACCCTTTCTCCCTTATCTGGAGAAATATCTCCATCCGGGACGCGCCCAGAGGGGGTAGAGGAGGCGCCAGAGCGGGCGGGTCGAAGCGGTTCGGCCTGCGCCAAGTCACGGTGGGCTGTTGCCCACCAGCCGGTTTGGGCCTGACCCTGGGGGGTCGTTCCCCCTTTTCGCCCATCCAAGCCTCAGCCGCAATGAATTGGTTTGCCTGCTGAAGCATCTCAGGAACCGAAGAACTGGGAAGGACGTAATCCGATTAGAAGAACTGGGAAGGACGTAATCCTTTTCGCCCTTTTCGCCCATCCAAGCCTCTCCACGAGGGACCAGAAGAACTGGGAAGGACGTAATCCTGCCATGAACGCCTGCATCAAGAGAGAGGGATGAGCGTCAGCTAACCCCTAGATTTATGTCGCAAAGCGGTTTACGAAGTGTGAGAGGGACTTGTCCTCCCTCTGGTGTAGCCCAAGAAGTAAGGCAATGGATGATTTCGGCCGTGCGCTGGCCAGGAAGTTGAGCTCGAAGCTTCTGGCGAGCTGGTCAAACGAGATAATCATTTCGGTCCTCAAGTCATTGTACCCTATGCGGGCATGTCCTCTCAGGGTTGTGGGGAACGCCCTGCACATCAGAGCGTAAGAGGTTCCATATAGGGCCATTTGGGTGCGGAAGGTCGCTACATGGTTAGCTGGGTCGGTGGAGCCATCGTATGCGTCCAAAGGGGGGAGGCGAAAGTTCTGCGGGACCGACTGATCCCAAATTTCGGGGACAAATGGGGATCCCTGATATGCATCTTCTCCATGCTCTCCTTTTGACCTGCGGATCTCCTTCTGCACCTTGTCGAGCCGCTGACAGACGAGGAGCCGTTGGGCTCGCAAGGAGTCCGTCAAGGCTGAGGAGAGGGCCTCGGGTCCCGCGTGGCCCTCATGGTCCTCCGTTACTCGATCTCCTAGCAGAGACGACGGGACCCGAGGGGAAGCGGGAAGCTCAGAGGGCTGGACATGAACTTGAACGGGCGTTTCCTGTTGCCGAACTGGTCGGGCGGCCGGCGGGTGCAACGTTGGAGCGACGAGCGGAATGATGGACTGCACCATACTAGTCAGAGTATGGACTTGATGAGTGAGGTCGAGGAAGGCTTGGGTCGAAACGGGCGAAGGCTCGGCAGAAGGGGCGTTGGGCGGCGACAGACCCGGGTCGTTGAATATCCGCCAGTAACGCTCTGAAGTCGTGATGGGGTGTTCATTGCGAAGACCCCCCTGCGGGGAAGGTTCCTCCGCAGCGACGGCCTAGTGCGACCCCTCAGCTGCATGTCCAGTTGAGTTGGTCTGGTGATGCCTCAACATCTTTCAAGCCCTCCTTCTAGCGCCAAAATGTTAGTGTAAACACCTTTAAGCCATGGCCTCGGGGCCGACGCGACTTGGTTCGAGTCTGAATGTCGGGGAATCGCCCAAACGTCTCCTGGGTGCCATTCGCTTGCGCGCCCAGTGTGAGGCGCCTCGTCTCCGGTCCTGCACATGGGTCAGGTCGGAAGCTCGGCCCGACCTCTCCGACGATCAAGTTAGTGTTGTGGAGTGGCGTGATCTCTTTTTTTCCCTCCCTTTTTTGCTTAGAACACAGGGGTATTTATACGAGAGCTTAGCGTTACTTGGAGCGCCTGTCCGCAGGGAGCAGGATCGTACATCTGATGGCGTCTGACATTGCGGTTGGCGTGTCATGAGGAGGCGAGCCTGAGTGGTTGTTAATGGGTCTCGGGTGGCGTTTTGGCCCATGCTGGCCAGGTGTTGTCGGTCTGTCAAAGACGCGGGGCGTCAATTGATGTTACGGGAGTCTTATCGTAATTACCACCCCTATCACTAACCATGTAGGTACCAATCAAGATAACTCCTCAAATCTTTTGATGTATTTCATCACCTATTGATCCTCTTGTTTGAGTTTAATAAATTCTATCCTTTTGGTTTATCGGTGGGCTACACTAAAATACTTTTGATAAAATATTTTCTTAAATCTTTCCCAGATCATTTGTTCAACTTCTAAATGACCCTTTTTTAACTCCCACATAGCATATAAGTTGCACAAATAATCTTATATTTATTTAGAATCCTTCAATATTTCTTATCCGCTTAGTGAATCATTCTTTCTAAACCTATCACTTGCTAATTCTATATCATGCCCCCGAGTTACTACCTACACCTCCTCTTCTCCTTGGGCCAATAACTATTGTAGTTGTCGAGATTGCCTCTCCACCAACTCTATTAACCTATTAATCACTACATCTATTTGATCTTTTGTGTGAATATCTTTCTACCATTTGAGTCTCCTTTGGAATATTATTAGGGTTATTAGCTTAACTAACCGTCGTAATCATATCATTTTTGCTCCCATATTATTTTTCGAGGTGAGAAGACACAAATACACTTATGACCTTAACAATTAATTTATTCATAAAAAATAATTAAATGACACTTCAAATGTTTTTGTCTTGGGTGTCACCCTATAAAAAAATATTTTGATTAAGTTAGACATATTTTTTAACTTAAGTAAATGCATTTAGCTCAAGTTTAAGTTAGACATTTTAGATATTTTGACTGTACTAAGGGATGTTTTAGCTCCGTTATGTCTAGTACTTGGAATATTTCTTTTTCTTTTAGATTGATACATTATGCGTAATATATGGATATATTACATGCAAATAGATTTTTTTTTTCTTCTTATCCTTGACGGATATATCACAAGGGGACACTTTCAGTTATATTAATCATATGAGATGCTTTAAAATAGATGCCGACGTTTTATTCACATTGAACATTTTAGATGTTTTTTTTATACAAACTTCAAAAACTTTTAATCTTTGATGAATACATCACACATAAAAGGAACACTTAAGACCATATTAGGTGATAAAATCATAAATAAACCTTTCATATAATAATGTTGTCTATATTAACAAAAGTGAAAGGATGACATGATGGTGAAAAAAACTTTAATCTTTTTGAAAAAAAAATGTGAACATGACCAACTTTAAGCCGAATGACTTGTGGAAATCGGAGTTTGGTGACGCTTAATTTGTCAACATGACCATCTTTTTAAGGTGAAGCTAACTTGAGGATCAGCAAAGTCTCCGACTTAATTGCATGATTGTCTTGAAAAAACAATTGACCTAGAAATGTGTTTGTTGTTAGCACCAGTGAGATCTAAGCGTATTTTGACTTTAGGGTCACCCGAATTTGCAATAGTGTATCTTTAGTGATTAGTCGTCATGTTTTTATTTTTATCAAATAGAGTCGGATTCCCCATGGATTGATTATTTACCATTATGTTCTGTCCACAACATGTGTCCTATTCATGAGGTGAGTGTTCATAAATACGAAAGACTTCTTGAGATGTAAAAGAGGTAATGTGAAAATTGTAGTTTGTCTTTCTTTAAACAACGTTGTCTTTCTTTTTCTCTAATACGATGGCTTTAATTGTTATCCATTAATTTGCCATTAATAATAGGTTAAGATACATAGTTAGGCATTTTTTTTGGTGATCAATCATAGAAATCATGATGGTCTTGGATTCTTTATAAAGGCATGAATTAGTAAGAAATGTTGTGGATTGTCACCGAGTTTTGTTATGAATTTTTTCGGAACTCCAATCAATTGTTAAAAAATGTTATTGATACTGTGTTTCATTTCGTGTTATTTTATTTTAAGTGATTGAAAAATCCATACATGTGAAGATATTAAGTCTGATATTGAGTTTCAATCGATTTGAAATTGTATGTATTTTATTTAGATATGATAGTATGAACATTTTTATTTATTAGAAGATATTCATGTGTGAAATAAGATTGAAAAAGATGGGTAAGAGACTCATCTCACCCTAGTAAATATCTAAAGAGATAGATGATATATATCCGAGTCTAGTCCAAAATCTATCGGCTTAAGTTTGTAAACCGAATTAATGTTTGATCCATTATATGTTAGCCAAAGTTCGTAAACAAAAAGAAAAAGTCAAAAAGTTAGACCGATAGAGAAAGAGAATTGAGTCAAAAAAAGATATTTGTGTGAGGAGAGATTGAAAAAGATGAGTAATAGAATAGTCTCATATTAATAAATGATATATATCCGAGTCTAACTCATAACATATTATCTTAGGCTTTAAATTAAATTGATATCTGACTCAATATATATTTATTATCCTAACTAGTTTGACTTAATGGATTCAGAGATACTATTCACTGAGATCAATCTAACTTTATACTCGTCTTTTGAGGTTACTCTTCTCCCAAAGTAGCAGAGGAGCCAATAACCCTTTTAATCCACAACATAACATTATAGATTTCGCAATCACTTGCATAAACATAATTCAAGAAGAATAATCTTGCCGTAGCCATATGCTTACCAAAACATTATAGTTTTGGCAATCGTATGCATCAACATGCTTGCACAAGAGTGGCATCCATGGTCACCGATGACATGATCAACACTCCAAATTTGAGCTCCGTCTCGTCTCCCTCCCGACATGAACTAATTTGAGATGATTCTTCGCTGTTCACAGTAGCCGCAGCGAAATTATGGGATCATTTTCCTAATAAAATTGTATTAATTCTTAATTTTGAAGAGGGTCTCCGATTCAAATTCTTGGATGACGTCTAAGACCGAATGGTGAATCTTGCACTCCATCGTTCTTTTATGGAAATATTCCTAAAACGAGGCACAGCAACATGGTGGGACAGTGCCCTTTCTTTAAGAACCATCCATCCCCATATTGTCATTCGACATTGCTACTACTTTATCCTTGTCCCCATTCTCGACTCAATGTTAATTACTATAGCATGATGCTTAACCTATTACCAAATCGACGATTTTATTACTTCATACATGCACGTGAATAACCTATAGGAATTATCATATGTTTTTAGCTGTATATTTGCAACCATAGATAGGAACCTCAACGGAGATCATCTTGCACCATTCCCAATTAGAATCACTTTACTGATATGAAGGGTTTCGCCAAATCCCTCCTTCCTCGGAGCATTCTCAGTGAACGAAGCAAGTCATATATATTAAGCATGTCAGTTGTGGAAGGTAGCAATCTTGCCTACTCGATGTCGTTTTCCACAACAACAATGGCAGAGAACCGGAAAGCAAGGGCATAGCAGCGGTGCAATAATAGAATAAGGTGTGAGCAAAGCGTTGCTTGAGGCTTCTTCTCATGTCGCCCGATGGTTGTACACAACAACAAAGCAGCGTCACCTTTTAGTCTTCTCCCGGACAGGTGTGTCCGACTGAATGAAACTGATATCCATTGCAACATACATGATAATGCTTCTTCACATTTCCCATGCCACAATAGCCTTTTTGATGCGAATGTCTTAGTCGTCCAGCTTCTTGTTCGTCGAACGATTGAGATTAAAACTAAGTTGCTCGGTAATGAAACAGCAGCAAAAGGACTAACATCATAACTCTTTAGGTCATATGAGCAGGTTAATTTGGATCCTTCCATCCATGGTCAAGAAGCACATCACCTGAAATAGGCAACGCCTGCCTCATCACTGTGTTTTTTGTTACTTGGAGACTGGTGGGGGTTCGCTGGTCGCCGTCCGTTGCCTATCGAGGAGCTCCCTGGCCAATGCCTGGAGATCGCCACCTCCAAACCCAGAGCTCTCAGAAAGGTTCCTCGTGCTGGTGCTGAGCTGCTGCTGAAGAGGCCATGCTGGCTGGACCAGAGGGTCAAACAGTGCCGACAGGTCCACGGTGGAAGGCAGGTTCGCGGCCGATGGCAGGTCGGATATCGAGAAGGGCATCGATGCCACGAGCGACGGCGGAGGGGGTGGCGGAGGAGGGGACGGCAGCTCCAACGTGGCCAGATGGGCTTGTAAGTAGGACAGCTCTGCCTGCAGGTTGACTACCTATTTAAAGCACAACGATTCGATTACTCCACAAATGTAGTCAGATCGAATCATGGTTGGTGTAACAATCGATCACGATAAAGAAATCATATCGACGATCGGTGATGACTGCAGTAATGGAGATGAAAGCATGCACGATGTCGCTAGAACAGTAAAATTCCAACTTGTCAGTGTACCAGAGGATAAGTTCGATCCGAACCCAATGCCACGTAAGTTTATATCATCATAAGATCCAGAAGAACACAACAATAGTAAGATTGAAATGCTTGAGAAAAGAGAGTTATCCGTAGGAATGAAATCGAGCCAACCAAATTAGATCATCATCCGTTTGCAGAGTTCCTACCACAACGATACTATGCATGCAAACCGTATCGGAGATGGTGTGGACACAAAATTAACACCAGTGCGGGGGTATGCACCTGTTGTTGGAGGGCGAAGATGTGAGCGACGCAGCCGTAGACGGGGTCGCGGAGGCGCGCCTGGGCCTCGTAGCAGATGGTAACGACGGCATCGAGCCTCTTGTGGGCGGGGATGTGGAGAAGGAGCTTCGACACGTTGCTGGCGCCGAACACCTTGTGCACCGCCGCAAAGTGGGCGGCGCCTTGCTCGGAGTCGAAGTAAGGCGCAAATATGCACCCCGTCACACACTTCCTCCTCAGGAACTTACACGCCCCGCAGGGTCCGGTGCCACCACCCGCACTTCCACCTCCCCCTGATCCGCCGCCGCCGCCGCCGCCACCGGCGCCCCCACTTCCTCCCCCCAATACTCCCACACTAGGGCTTTTGCCACTCATATCACCTGATTGCCTCCTCCTCCTCCTTTTCCCTGCTTTCTGTTTACTTTCAGGTTGGTGTCCTAATCATACAAGATGAATTGATTGCTTCGGTAGTGAAAGGATTGAGGATGGACAGAAGAAAACAAAGGGAAGTTATAAGATTGATGGATAGGGAGGGGGAGGGGGTGGTGTTAAAATGGTGTGAGGGGAAGGAGGAGTTTGTCTTATCGGTAGAGGGTCGTGTTGGAGTTACTGTTTGATGCTTGTTTGTTTTTGGGTTCTCTATATTGATTACTCTTCAAAGCCACGCCAAGCAGCCAAGCCTACCCCCAACTCCCACTCCCCTCTCTCTCTCTCTCTCTCTCTCTCTCTCTCTCTCTCTCTCTACACTTAGCAGGTTGCGTGAAGCAAGCACGCAATGGAATAAACCCGGCCCGAGCTTTTTCCCCTATCTTTCCTCCCTCTTTTCTTGCTTGTCACTATGCAGCGCAGCAGTCTCCTCTCCCAACTGTTCTACAACTCTGCTCCTCCAACCTCCCCTCCACGAAGCTTATGCCACCAACGCCTTCCCCTTCCCTTTCTCTTTCCCTCCAAGTATGGACCATATATAAATGGAGCTATATAGATCAGCGTATAGCGAAGGGTGGAAGGTGGAATTAGCGTGTCCGCGTCATGTCTCAGTATGCGTGCAGGTGGATTCCGGATGCGTAGAAGGCAAAGGACGCAATCTTCCAACTTGGACCACTCGGTTTCCATTGACCAAAATGACACCGGCGTTTAACAACTACATCATCTCACGCGACGCGGCCGTTTCACTTCCTGGCCTCCTGCTTTCCTTACCCCCCTTTTTCTCCGCAGCTGCGACTCACATTCTTGTATGCTATGAACACGTGAGATGAGTTCTTTCGTCCAGCCAGGTAACAGTAGAAGAAGGAATGGAGAGCCCCACATGTGACAGTGCGCTACTTAGCAGCTTCCATTACTGTTCCATCCCCTTTGAAAGCGTCACTTTTCCAAGATGGAGTGGAGTCCTTTTCGTGCGAGTCTTCGAGTTTCTAAGTCGGTCTTCACTGCCGTCCATCTCTCCTTTTTTAAGGATGTCAGCCCGTTTGGTCTGTCATGATTTAGTAGGATGAAGTATAGCAGGTCCCGGCAACAAGCTTTTGGAACCTATCATGCCGGATACATATCTATATGGACCCAGACGCAAATACCAGAACCTATTTCACATGTTCCCTTTTCCTTCACCAGCGACGATGACTACAAAGAGCTCCATCACTAGTCCACGTCGGCTGCCACCAATCATACCGATCGAGGTTTCAACGCTGCTTAGCCTTCATTAAACAAAACCACCCCGTGTCGATCTTGATCAGATGCCGTGCATCGTTGGGGCTTCGATGTGGTTATTAGAGGTTAGGAGGGGCAATTGCAAGAGCACGACGGACCCTCGTGCGGACTCACAGAGATGACATCACAGATGGCCGGGCGGCCCCGTCCCCCGCCGTTCGTTTCAGTAGCAACCATGCTGCTAAATGAGATATTAAGATAGGTGGAGTTTGTACCGTTTCGGCCCGACGCGCCGCTCCGCTCCGCTCCCTTTCCCCACTCCGATTTCTTTATTGTAGCAGTACGAGAGAGAAGCTCCTCTCCCATTCCCCCCCCACCCCGATTTTTTATTGTGGCGGTACGAGAGAAGCATAAAAAAGCGGAGTTATTTATAAATGGCAATTGTTATTACTACTGCTACAGTCGGTAACGGCGCATCCCCGCGCCGTCCGGTTCGTGTCGCGCCAGTGCCCCGTGACGGGGAAGCAGGTGCAGTACCCCACGCCTCCTGCCACGTGGTAGCCCGTCCTCTTCGGCTTCAGCGTCGCACGTCATGTTAAGGTTTCCTTCCCCCCTCTCCTCCATTTAATATCTCGGCCGTTACAAGATGATAAGATGTAAGTCTTTGTTTGACCACCAGCGACCAATAAAGAAGAGATAAAAGTCTGAGTGATGTGCATGCAAACGCAAGTTGATATGTGGTCGGTCTCCTCGACTGATCTAAGTCGCACGTCAATATGCTTCATAAGCCTTCTTAAGTGCCTCTTAAAATTAGAATTAGGACGTCGCCCTCGACCTCACACCCGCGCCCATGGACCCGATCACTTCTAGTAGCTCGTGTCGAAGACTCGAATAACTCGATTGCATATCCCGATTTCTTTAGTGGGAGAGAGATGTGTGTTGCATTTAATAGGGTGGCTCTCTTTATGCATTCGTGCGGTCGTCGCATTGGAATCACAACACAACGAGGGAGGGGTAACATTGCATGACTTCCACTCCAGAATTTGTGTGGAAGGGAGTGGGCTTTAAATAAGGGTGTTGTCACCTTAAAATGGAACACTGGGAGAGTGTTGGACAAAATATTAATGGCCTCCTTGTGAAGGAGGTGCTGTGCTGGATTGGAGGAGGGTGGGTCAAGGGCAGGACTCGGTTGGGTGGACCAACCCAACCTTTCCTTCCCCATGGCATGAATGCAATGGGAAGGAGGACCTACCTACCCACCTAAAGTCTCAACAGCACCCTCACCTCCCTTTTAACTCCATCCATCCCCCGATCTCTGGCTCTGTGATGTTGCTGTCGTCCTCAGTGGAGCAGCCAAGACCGGGAAATCTAAGACCACCTTTCAGGAACACGAGGTGTTGGAAAAAGGCTTCGGGGATGCATACATGTCATGTGATTCTCTCTTTCTTCTTTGTTCTAGTCTCCATGGAGCCTTTTCGGAGAACGACTGACCATTGGCTGCTTCTGCTCTGTAATGGCTTTCTTGGTCTGGTCCGATGGTGCATAAAGGTGGGAATGACACAAGTGTATTGTGGGTCCCATGTGGTCAAACATCAAGGAAGACATGTTAGGACTTGACACCATGCCAAAAAGCTCGAGAGTCAAGAGTCAAACGAATGAAACCATCTGCTTTAATTTTGGAGGGTCAAGGAAACAGACATGCATCGAGTTAACTCTTTTTTTCTTCTTTTTCCTATAATATATTATATCTTAACAGTTCTCTGCTGACCTCTACTGAAACCACAACCCGGAAAATGATCGACTTGCCCAAATGGATGATGATGGTACACCAACATGTTCTTTCAGCAACTCCTGCAGTAAAAACATGACTATTTCCTTTTTCCATGGGTTCGAAATCATCATCAAGTGATCGCTACAAAGTTTGGACAAATTGTTTTTATGCATCAGTCAGCAATGAGGTCTACTACAGAGCCGACTGCAAGTGTGTCCCGAACCGGGTTTCATATGGAGATGTCGAAATCTATGCTTTAGATCCCAGAGGTTGACCATACGATCCTTATCAGAGATGGTGTATGTCTCTTGCCTCTGTTGCGGCCAACATTTCTTACCGCGCTGTGGCAAGTCAAGATGGGCGTCGAGCGCTAAGCTACCTCGACGTAGATAATAAGCGATAGACCTACATGTGGTAAGCATCTCTTCGTGTCGACAACAATCCATTGTCTTCTGCCGATCGATAACAGCCATGAGATTATGCCATTAATCTATAACAAATTCAAAGTGTTCAAGGACTTATACCATGTAAACTATCTCACAACTGAGACTTCAAGGTAGATCACCTCTCCACATAAAAAATGCAAGGAACAATTGGCAATTCAGCTTATATCTCAGTTGTTCTGAAACGACACGAGCAGAAAGAAATCCAAGAAAAAAAGGATTGGATCGCCCATTATTCTGATGCTCAAATCCAGTGAAACAATCACGTGCCTTCGAGATGAGTTCATAACGGGGATAGAAATGGTTTACGTCCCAGGAAAATATCATTACTCATCGACAAACATTACCTCTATGCAGGTGAGAAGGCCATGTCTCGAGTAGAACATACGAGAGCAGAGTGCTTCACGGAATCTATTCGCAGGCCGTCGCATCTTGCCATGCACCGGGCCGACCCAATTCATTTGGATGTATGTACCTAGTGATGTACGACTACGCAACAGCTTCAAGATCTACTTATAAGTAGATCTAAATGCTTCAAGTGAAGCATGATTGGACCAAAAAAAGCCACCTAAACGATCATGTATCATAACCTTCCTAGACTTGCCTGTGAATTGCACAGTAATCCATTTAACATGTGTTAATGGACCTACAGTCGAAAGCGTTGTTGCTGCACGAGAACACGAAGGCCGCGTTGCAAGCATCGCATCCAGCCTAAACGGAGCTGTCCATGTACCTGTGTCGTTTCACATGGTAGATGGTCAGTAGGCAGTCGAACACAATGGCCGACTGAGGTAAGAAGGTTGAGTATCGTCGTCCCGCACGGAGATTAGTAGTTGGGAATGCCGACAGGATGGATATATAGAATTCATGTGGTGATGCAAAGGCACATCATCTACGAGTTATCATCATCTCCTTTATTCAAGTTGAGCGCGTACATTATACTCGCATATGGCTCGAGTAGAACATGCACGGTGAAGTCAATGATACACGTCAAACAAGTGCTTGTGTTGTTGATGATGGCATTGCTCTAGCTTTGCATCTGATTTGATACCAGTGACATATACCAGAAGTTCCTCGAAGAAAGTAAAAAGGGTTTTAATTCGGAAACACACGGCTTCAAAAACTCACATGCATGTCTGTCCTTGAACGCACAACTTTTTCCAGCGTCCTATGCAGAGGAAAACAATAATGGCCGTCATCTGATAGGTGTGAAGGGACACGCCCATGCGGCTCGGCGATTCAAATGGTTTCGAGCGGCAGCAGAACGGCTCAGTCCCCTATTCTTAGTGCGTTGCGTAGTCCCCATTTTGAACTTCGGCGTTCCCCGTTATAGATTGTTGACACGGACACACACACATGCAGTGTTCCTTCGAGTCGAAGTCACGTTGAAATTTGAATCGCTTTCCATCTTCTCTCTTCTGTAACACACGCGACTCATCTAGTCCGCAATTATGTTGTTTCCGCTCTTCTTCTGCTCATTGCCTAGCAAGTTCTTAGCCTTCGAACGGTCTTTGTCTGGATGGAAGTTGCGTGAGTCGGGGCCAATGGATTTGACCACGGTCGCTCTGAACGCGTCGAATCCATGACACGTAGCCCGAAAACTTCTAGATGAGTCGCGAATGTCGGGCTTGACCTGACGATCTTTTGCGTCCGGTCAGATCCAAACTCGATCTTCTCCGTATTACGTGGAATCGAACTCTCGAGAGGACAGAAGACCATGGAGTTATGGGCCCCTGACAAGCCAGTAACCTCTCCCCGCGGCCACAGCTGCTACCCCTTCCCCTCCGTCAAAAGCCATTTAGCCAAAAGTGTGATCGCTCCCATCTCCCTTATGTGTCTGGGGGTTCTTTTCTCGTCTTTTTTCATTTACCTTTTTTGTTTTTCTTTATTTCTTTCGGCTCCATCTGATACCATCCACGTCGTGGCTTTCACTTTCCGCGTAACCATACGCGCCGCCCCACTCGCCACCCACCTCCCAACACAACTGCTTCTACGTGGCGCCAAATGGAAGGAAAAGTAATAGGCGGGAAATTTGACTCATCCAATCTCCTTCCCGCCTGATTAATTAATTTAAAAAAAAACCAAATGATTATATATATATATATATATAATATAAGATACTCGCTGTGAGTCACGACACCAGCGCTCCTTTTTCCCGTCAAAGATAACGGCGCCGCGCGTCCCACCGTCCATCACGGAGACTTGTCCCTGGTGTGCGGTGATCATGGCGCGCATCTGACATCATGTGGCTTCCTTCTGTCGCTCAGACGCTGTACCACGCGACTTTTGTCAATTTTCGGTGCGCGACAGGAAGCACTTTTACCACCCATTATTTCTTAAAACGTCAACTTGCCACCTTATCACTGGGTAATTTTGATGGCCCCCGCATGGGCCACCGAACTAGTAAACATAAGAAGGCCGCCGGTACGGGGAAAACGCCATTGCCCTTTTTAAATGCCTCGGATGAAAACACGTGGACTAGGGCGACAGGGCAAATGACAGAGCCCAGCCGACACGTGCCTACTCCACCTTAACTTTCCCCACATGCTCCCGGCTCGTGTCGCCGAGCCACCAAGCGTATCTGGACGCGTCATTTGTTCTGAGTGGCTACCTTAGGTACCGTGATAGTGACGGCGACGTCCGCGCGTCGCACGCTCGTATAAACGCCCTTCCGTGGCTTTGTGGGCCAGATCACGCTCGTTGTAACCGCGGACGCCGACGCGGACGGCACAAAGACTTGGCTGTGCTCCGGCCACGCCCGGCCTTTTTAATGCAGCATTAATTCGTCAGGTCTGTCGATTTAATGCTTCGTTCGTGAACGAGTCAAACGAACATCTCGATGCTGAGTTAACTCGTCCGTCCAGATTTCATGTCAAAATCAATTTTTAAGAAACAATTCAATTTAAACATATACGATAAATTTTAATTATATATGACGCCAAACTGAATCATTAGAAAATTATGAGCGTATTAGTTCACAAGACGAATAATCAAAATCTTTTATAAAAAAATATACATAAATTATTGATTTTTAATTATTATATAAAATTGCATTCATATATATATATATATATATATATATATATATATATATATATATATATATATTTGATTTATTTAAAGCCGATGTATAAGTTCAACTTCCAATCAGTTCCCTAATTTATGTTATTAATGTTAGTTGTCATGCACAGTGGAGATATACCGTAGGTGATTACTTGAGCTTGAGGAAGAAGCAACACGGGGGTAAGAATGAGAGCAGAAAGAAAGGGGCGACGCTTGACCAGGGTCGGAACGGTTAGGTCGGCCTGGCCGCTACTGAACGGGTACTCGCGGTGGTCCCAATTCTTAGACGGCCATTCTTGCTTACGAACGTGGGTTTGGCACCTTTTTAAATATCGGAGTCTCCTCTGCTGTGTTCTTTCGCATCAAGTTTGTTCTTCTCTTTTGTCCTCTCTCCTCTTCATCCTTCCCCAACCAGAACAGCTGCGGAGAAATAGGACGATATGTAGAGAGAGAAATATAGAGAGATGGTGATTCCGGCGTCTTTTTAAAGTGTTACGAGGTTCCTGTGGATATAGTCGACCGAGAGAAGTTTCTGCAGAGGAGAAAGAAGAAGAAGAAGAGATGGAATTGCCGGATGAGTACCAGAAGCTTGTTAACAGAATGATGAACACTCTCAGGTGAGCCACTACCTCGACAGCCTACCTCTCTATATCGTCTTTTGCGCCAGATTTACTCATTTATTGTTGTCTCCTTTCCCGTCCCAAATCTCCTCCCTCTCGATCTCTGGTTGTATTGCGAGATGTCGTTCTCCCTCTTTCGTGATTGCCTTCGATTTTGTTTTACTCTCTGCGGGGTGATGTGTAAGGGGGTGTGTTGCTGGTATCGTCAGGGTGGTCATCGACAATGCGGTGTGCGCGACGTCAACGGTGGTGAGGGTAAACAGCGCCCGGAAGCGTGGCATGCTATTGGAGGCCGTGCAGGTGCTCACCGACCTCGACCTAACCATCCAGAAGGGCTACATCTCCTCGGACGGCCGCTGGTTCATGGATGTCTTCCACGTTGTCGACGGCCGCGGTCGCAAGCTACTCGACCCCGCCCTCCTCTCCCGCATAGAATGCTCCCTCAGCGGCGAAGCCTCGTCATCCTCCTCCGCCGGCGATGACGGAGAGAACAACCACGACAAATCCGATGGCTGCGGCCTTGCGGGCCTCACGGCGCTGGAGCTTACCGGCACCGACCGGCCGGGCCTCCTCTCCGAGGTCTTCGCTGTGCTCCGTGACCTGGAGTGCAACGTGGTGGAGGCCAAGGTCTGGACCCACAACGGTCGCATCGCCTCCCTCATCTTCGTCAAGGACCACCACTCGGGCTCCCCCATCGCCGACGCCCACCGTGTCGACGGGATCGAGGCCCGCCTCCGCAATGTTCTCCGCGGCGATCACGACGTCCGCGGAGCCAAGACCACCGTGGCCTCTCCCATGATGACCCACTCCGACCGCCGCCTCCACCAGCTCATGTTCGCGGACCGCGACTACGGGCGCGTCTCCTCCAACGAGGCATCCTTGTCTTCGTCGTCGTCAAAGTTGTCGGTCTCGGTTCAGAATTGGACCGAGCGCGGCTACTCCGTCGTCAACGTGCAGTGCCGCGACCGACCGAAGCTCCTGTTCGACGTAGTTTGCACCCTCACCGACATGGGGTACGTCGTCTTCCACGGAACCATTGGCACCGATGCCGATCGAGCCTATCAGGTAAAGAGTCATCCGCAGCCCTCGTTTTGTCCCATGGATCGCTCTCCAAAATGTTGGATTATATTGGTCTCGTGTTTCATGGATTGCAGGAATTCTACATAAGACATATGGATGGAGGGCCGATCAGTTCGGAGGCAGAGCGGCAGCGAGTGATCCAATGCTTGCAAGCCGCCATCGAGCGCAGAGCATCTGAGGTAGGCACCTCTCCTCGGTTCAGTTCTCACTGTTAATTCTACTCATTAAATGCTCACTAAAAGCGTGCGCAACCCATCGTATGATTCGCCAGTCTAGTCCCTGTTTTGATACATTCTGTTCTTGAAACAGGGGATGAGGCTGGAGATGAGCATGCCGGACCGTCGGGGCTTGCTCGCGGACGTGACCCGGACGTTCCGCGAGAACGGGCTCTCGGTGACCAGGGCGGAGATCACGACCAAGGCCGGCGAAGCCAAGAACGAGTTCTGCGTCACCGACACCAACGGCCAGCTGCCCGACCGCCGCGCGATCAACGCCGTCATCGAGAGGATCGGCAAGGACCACATCAAATTCAACGAGCAACGGGGGCCGCGCCCCTGCCAGGAGAGGCCACTGCCGGAGGCGGCCGGCGTGGTCGGGGTCTTCAGCCTGGGGAACCTGGTGATGAGGAATCTCTACTACCTTGGGCTCATCAGATCCTGTTCATAGAAGCACCCCCGGTTGGGCCCGCGGCTTGTCCAACTCGGTAGGTTCACTCTGTTCATAGGTGTAAAGCTGTGGAAGAGCAGGTTACTCAGGAAGTTAGCAGCTGAAAGCATCATATTCATCTGGGTTACGGGGTGCCATCGGGGTAGTCATAGCTGTACGTCAAATAGTATCAATAGGTTGTGTATATGAGAAAAGCAGGGTTGGGGTTGGGTTTTCCGCTTCTTGCCATAGATAGCTCGGAGAAGCTGGTGGTTGCGGTGGAACTATTGGTGCCAGCTACCTAAGGCGATAGGTTGTGGGTCTCTGTTAGCAGTAGTTTTCTTTTCTGTTTTTGCTTCGTTACACATACATGTAAATACCCATACCCGTTGTACATATGATAACGAACTTGATACTAGTGCTAATGATTAGAAGTCGCTCCTTGTGTCTTCGTCTGAGTTGGTTTCAGACTTTTCCTACTCACTGTCATTCGAAGACGACCTGCCGCCACCCACCACCAACCGTTTCACACCTACGTCTAGCAACTCTGGTGACGGATTTGTGCTCATCAACAACTTTGTGTTTTAGTTGCCTTCAAGGGAGAAGGTCAGGTGCGTTTGCTTGGACGGGACTCCAACAATAGATTAACCAGCCTTAGCTCTGAAGATTAGAACGCGATCGGTGGGGCTGCAGCGTCCAAGGGGAACAAAACGTGCGATTCCGTCGTCATCGACGGGGGCGAGGCTCCGATCGGTGATGGCAGGTGGATTATTATTGCAGCTCTACTTCTGACTTTGAGCTATGGTGTCGCTTTAAGAGAGGCGTCGATCGCGATCTTAATGAACTTTAATGTTTCCGTTTGACCTCGGAAAAGGTGGTCTCGGAGATCGAGAGACGTACAAGCAGCGATGCTGGTTCATTTCTTCCAGGGCGTGCTGCGTGACTTGAGAGGGTAATGACCGGTCCATCGAATAGACTAATTCTGCATCACAGACTTGTCAATGGCGGAATCTCCGGTGTCAGCCTCTGTCATCAAACATGTTTTGTCTGCTGTCTGCCCACGGATCCCCACTTTCGGGAAGCAAATATAACCATTTCAAGATGAAAAGAATGAAACGTGGTTTTGATTACTGTAATAGAATCAAGTATCATCTTGCAAGCAAGGTGTATAATATATCATTCTGCAACCAAGCACGAGAGACAATTTCATGTCACATGATAGCCACCTATAGAAGTTCACCTGCTTCTGGGCCCCCTCTTTCTCTGTCACGCATCTGCAATCGATAAGATGCGGTGCGTCGTTGAATATTTGGTCAAAAGCGCCCAATCACAACACAGATAGATGGGACGGGACTCGGACAAACACACCTCGGAGAGTGGGCGGAGGACGGAGGAATCTTAGAATTCCGTTCCCGTGAATCGAATGACACGGAGAACGAGGTCTTAGTGCATCAAGTCGAAGGCTACCTTGAGTTGCGACCGAGCCATTGAATCATGCAACCTTGATTTGAAGCTAAATTCGAGCCCAAAACTTACACCGTGACCACAAATAAACCATTGCATCAAAGGATTAATCCTGATGGCGTGGCGTCCAAGCTGAAGAAGATGGCCACAACGATGGTCACAAAAAGCACATTGCCGGTCGATTCCTGGAATCGATTCATGCCTTGCTCTCCCGGAAGTCGTGCCTCGTGGCAAGTTTTCGTCCGCTTTTGATCCCCCTGCTTTGTTTGAACGACGAGGAAGTCTTCACGCCTTGCGGGAGAAGCAAAGAGGCTCGCTGGTGCGGATGACATCAGAATAGTGGATTTGGTAGGAGACGGCGAAGCATACAAAGCACCATATCATGCCTTTGGCCGAGTGTGTCGAATGTGACCATGTGGTGCAGCTGAAATGTGTCCGTCTTTGTTTTGTTTGTGATGTTACTCAGTTTCACTTTCATATAACCAACAAAGGAAAGCATTAACATCTTTAAGTTAATGTCGGTTGCATAAATATCAACGGAAGCAGTCTGTATGGAAGATTTTGTTATATATATATATAAATAATTTATACAACATGGCTAAATATAGATTATTTAATGTATTTGGACCTTATTAATATCATGATTCTTGTACCTAAAAAAATTATATTAGGATTTTTATAGTTTTAAAAATAAAAAAAAATCTCATTTGTCCTATGTGATACTATATAATGACTGTAATAGATAAAAAAATAATTTTAATACATATATTATTTTCAATAACTTTATTGACGAAAAGGTAATTTTAACATCTCACCTATTGAAAATAAAAGGGATATTAAAATTATCATTTTGCTCATTACTTTTATGTCAATTCAATATGTCATATCATGTGCTATGTTTTTTGTCAATGTAACTGATGAGATTATTTATTTTACTTTCAAAATTATAGATATCTTAATGTAAAATTTTTAAGTACTGGAATCGTAATATTAATAGGGTTCAGAATGTAATATATAATTAACTCGAAAGATATCCAAAAATAAAAACCATATATATGTATTCATGCAATTTCACTACTTTTGATTATTCATGGATTCATATACATTATACAGAGGTGTTGGTAAATATATATATATATATATATATCAAATAGTATTTTAGACCAAATTATCAAAAAATAATTAAGGCATAGTTTGATAAAGATCAGATCCTATCAAGCTGTTCAGATGATATAGGATCATGTTCTAGCTCGATTCCTAGCTTAACTATTATGTCATTCAAGAAAAGAGGGGAGAAAAAGAATATTCTTGATTAACTCGAAGAATCTGAAGAGGGGGGATGTAGGATGTGGCTTGCTTGGACTCCAATGTCAGTCATTTTTGGGAATCAACCACTTGGTTTTCATTTGATGCCACTGAACCAACAACAAGGGACAAAGAGAAAGAGAAAGCTTTGGTGGATTCTGCTCACACATTGCTTGTTTATGAGTTGGAACCTTGTGCTCCATGGCATGGATTCCTTCGGCTTTTGGGACAGATTGGCTCCAGCGGGATCTATCTCGATCGGGCAGGTGATCTTGCAGGAATATAGAGAAGAATCTAATTGTTGGGCTGAGTTCTCTGACACAACAACTCGGATTTGCTTACAGCCTTAATTGTCTGCTTGGTCTGCAGTTGCTTGGATTTCGATTCTGGTTCTGGTTCTGGTTCTTGTTGTGGTTCCAGAACACCACCAAGTGTGGTGTGATGCTGGTGGATCTGCCGAGAACGACGCGCAAAGAATCAGGCACTTGCACTGGTTGATGCGTAGCCTCTCAGTCTCGGAGAAGATCCTACAGGAACTTTCTCGACAGCCAGGAAGAAAAGGCAACGAATCACGACTCAGCTGCAAATTACAAGCTGGTGATTTGACCAAACTTCGACGCATCGCGAGGAACCGATGAGAATTCCTGTCGATTGACGATGATGCTCCCAATTCCTGTCGATTGTTTCTGAAATGCCATCTATCCTGTCTCCATTCTTCTTCCATCACAATCTTAGATTACGAGAATATTCAATCTCAATTTGGCCTGACAGAAACCTCATCCCTGACGTTATCAGATGAACGAGGAGAATCGAGGGAAGAGATATCAGAGGACTATTTTGCTTACAACTTGCCAGCATACGACAAAACGTCTACTATAGTTTTAATTTGACTGGCCAGTTTGCATTAAAATCAACATGAAGACACTGATTTCTTTCAGGAGGAAGAAAAGAGGATAAAGAAGACTCGGTCAATGCTACATTACACAAAATATAATAGGCCACGAGGCCAAATTCTTTGTTTGTATCCTTGGCTTCCTCATCGTCATGCCGACAGAATCTTGTCGAGAGGAAAGAATAGGATACTGTATATCCTTTTGTGAATCACAAGCCTTTGTCATTCATTAGGTACATGTTGACTATTTGTTTTTAGTTCTACTCTCTTCCTAATCGATGAAGAAGGTTTTGGGACCATCAAATCACTGTTTTGATGATTCTGGAGGGATCCTCGTAGCCTTGTGCCGAACAGCTAGCTATTCTTCTTCTTCGGCACGCAGAATCAACAATGCATTCCACCATCAGAAGTCAGGTCATGGCAGCATATGCTGTAGATTACTGTTTCAGAACATATTCCAACTGCATCTTTGCTGGCCAATGCAAAGATACCATTCCACTTGTTGCTTTCCCCCAAAGGAACAGGCTTTAGTTTCTTTGGCAGCTGATCCTTCCTCATGTCTTATTCTTCGTCTAGTAGTAGCAGTTGTTGTGTGCGCGGTTCCCCATCAAGGAATCGGCATTTAATTTTCAGCAACTACACACTGTACAACATTTAGATCGTAATAATTCATGTTTTCGTCAATTGGATAGATAGGTTAGGGATTCATATCTAAATTATATCACACGTCTCATGTCGAAGACGAACAATCTTACTAGTGATCCTATAAAAATTGCATCATGAGAGATTTTTCATATGATTCTATCGACGTAGTTAGGGGGGGGTCTTTTTATAATGGACTAGAGTAGCCCATTATAATTGAAATGATGAGATTAACTCATGAGATGATCATGTGAAATCTTCGATCATCACTTTGTTGTGAGGACGTAATTTAATTCGCCATAGGTTACGTTATAACTCCTCCAACATGATAGTTCGTTCATATTGCAAGTCAAGATGAGTGTTTATCCTAATTGATGATAGTTTGGAATTAGATTCATGGAGTGACCATTCCGGATGGAAACCCGTGCAAGAAGAAGGTAGGATAATTGCATAACTCTCATGAATATTTTTGGTTAATTGTGGTCTCTAATAAATACAATTGCATTTGTGTTGGGTTAATTTATGTGTACCAAACAATCCCGAAATGACCAACCCAAGTTGGGTTTAGGCCCGCCTGTGTCTGGGCCTGTTTAACATAATGATCCAATTCATGGTTGCATATATAAACTTTGCATACATGACATGTGTCGATGAAATATATATATATATATATATATATATATATCAGAGATGACAAACCATGTCATGTCAACATAACATTTAAAGAATATATTTTCTTATTAAGCTTCTTTGATATTTTATAATAGACGATCGTTACAAAGTCAATAGTATATAATTATTTTTAATTATATCTTCATTTCGAATTAATTGAAATAAACAAATATATATTAATTTGACTATCGGAGGAATCTTATCATTTGCATTCCGATATGATAAGATTCAGTAAACTTTTCGTTTGACTTCGAATTCCTTCCGCGGAAAGCATCAGAAGCAGATTGTGAAGGGGCCCATCGTAGCTGTAAAGCCATGCAGCTAATTCTTCCACTGTAAGCTGATGGAAATTTATATTCATGGCCAGCTCAACATAGCTTTCTCGACAAGACAAAGTCTGCAAGGCTACTGTATATTTAACCTGATGCCAACGAAAACCTTCCCCCATCGTTTACCATGATGTTATCTTGCAAGGAAGAGTCGATGCCTCGATCAGCTTCTACCTCTTTCCTAGCCTTCTTCGTCTGCCACCTCATCGTAGCCATTCTTCTGCTAATTAGCAGCAGCAATGGTGTGACCGAGCGCAGCCTTCCGACCATAGACGATGATGACAGAGTGCGCGGACCAGCGCCGTCAACATCCGGTTTTGGAGGGCCAGACGAAAAGAACGGTGACGATTCCAACGGGGAAGATGATGAGCTGAGGAAGAGAGCGGAGGAATTCATCGAGAAGATGAACAGCGTGTGGAGAGCAGAGAGGAAGAAGATGCTGCGGTGATGTGGTGCAGACTATTGCATGCAATCAATGGGAGACATGTGCAACTCCGAATCTGCCAATAGTATGCCACATAAAAGCAACATTCGGATTAAAGGCCGCAACTTTGGGTTGAAATTTACGTAGGGGCAAATGTAATGCAGTGACCATTTTGTCCGCCAATCCTCATGGAGTTGACATATCCGACAAGCTTAAATACTCTTTGATTGCGAACATGATGCGTAATAAAGAAACTAGCCATCTGAATGATTCAAGATACGTTTTAAGTTCAGACGCCAAAGTTGTGGATGCCTTCCATACGCGTACGCATCGCTTGAAAGAATGGTGATGGGTCAAGATAGGTTAGGCCTCGGTTCCCTTTTACCAATCGTGGTCCATTACGAACACAGTCGTTGATGATGGGCCAGACGTGCGTAACAGGTCTCTTTGAAATCATACGAACCCGACCTGCTTTCGCAGTGGCTCGGTCCGCTTAAACCGTGGCACAGGTACCTTATACCGGTCAGGCAATTGCATTCGAGTCAGATCTGCACAGTGTTAGGGCTTCGACATAAGTCAATTGGTGATGAGGGGCTCATTTATTTGGCGGACAAGGGGGACGTTGCCCCGAAGCGACGACGATCGCTGGAGTCATACCCCGGAATCAATCAGAGAAGCAATCTGTACGCGTCTGCGTAGCTGTGGGATTTTAATTCCCCAGCCTCCTTCCCGGTGGTTGAGCGATCAGCCCCGTCCTTTTGCCTGACCTCCCATTAATATTGGCCACCCGTTTCACCTATTTCCTCCCTTTCGTCTCTTCGTTTCAGCCCAGCTGCCGGTTGACCCCTCGCACCTATTGCCACTGGGGTCGGCAAGACCATGCAAGCCCCCACCTATACCCATTTAATACGGCTGCTACTCTCGCCTCCGTTTTCTAACTGCGTCGACCAACTGTCGTTTCTGCTGACGACGTTCTCTATATATCTTCTATCTTCTTATGATAATGCAATCCTTTTTCGGAGTACCACTACTTTTTTGCTTGTGAGGTTATATGCGTGTATAGGTTCGTTCCACTCTGCCTTTTGTTTAGCCGTTGTGGTTAGGATGGATACGGCGGCCGCTGAGCCCGCCGTGATGGATCGCGAGCGCCTGACGGCCGAAATGGCCTTCAGGGATACCTCCATCGTCATCAAGATCCGCCGCCGTCTGCCGGACTTCCTCCAGTCTATCAACCTCAAGTACGTCAAGCTCGGCCTGGGCTACACCACCATCCCCACCGCTTACCTGCTGGTGCCCCTCCTATTTTCGGCCCTCGCCGCCACGATCCGGCTCGACCGGATACTCGTGACCACGCCGGCCCGGCTCTCCATCGATCCCGCCACCGGACTCGGCTCCGCGGTGGTCGCCCTGGTCTTGCTCGCCGCCTACTACTTGAAGCGGCCGCGCCCCGTCTACCTGGTGGAGTTCGCTTGCTACAAGCCCGACGACGAGCACAAGATCTCCAAAGAGGGGTTCCTGGAGATGACCGACTGCACCGGCGTATTCACGGAGGAGTCACTCGGCTTCCAGACAAAGATCACGATGCGGTCAGGGCTGGGGGACGAGACGTATCTGCCGCCCGGAGTGCAGGCGCGGCCGCCTCGGCTGTGCATGGCGGAAGCTCGGTTGGAGGCGGAGGCCGTCATGTTTGGTTGCCTCGACGCCCTCTTCGAGGCCACGGGTGTCGACCCGCGGCGCGACGTCCGCATACTCATCGTCAACTGCAGCCTGTTCAACCCGACGCCGTCGCTGGCGTCTATGATCGTCAACCGCTACAAGATGCGGGAGGACGTGAAGAGCTTCAACCTGGGCGGCATGGGCTGCAGCGCGGGGCTTATCTCCATCGACCTCGCCAAGGACCTTCTCCAGGCGAACCCCAACTCCTACGCCGTCGTGCTGAGCACGGAAAACATCACGCTCAACTGGTACTTCGGCAACGACCGCTCCATGCTGCTGTCCAACTGCATCTTCCGGATGGGTGGCGCCGCCATGCTACTGTCGAACCGGCGGGCGGACGCGGGGCGGGCCAAGTACCGGCTGGTACACACCGTGCGGACGCACAAGGGGGCGGACGACAGCTGCTACGGGTGCGTGTACCAGCGGGAGGACGGCCGCGGGGCGATCGGAGTGTCTCTGGCCAGGGAGCTGATGGCCGTGGCCGGGGACGCACTCAAGACCAACATCACCACGCTGGGACCCCTGGTGCTGCCCTTGTCGGAGCAGCTCAAGTTCCTGGCATCGCTAGTGGGTCGGCGGGTGCTGAGGCTGAGGGGCGTGCGGCCCTACATACCGGACTTCCGGCGAGCATTCGAGCACTTCTGCGTGCACGCCGGGGGGCGGGCGGTGCTCGAGGAGATACAGAAGAATCTGGGGCTGGGATCCGCGGACATGGAGCCCTCCCGTAGCGTGCTGCACCGCTTCGGCAACACCAGCAGCAGCTCGCTGTGGTACGAGCTGGCGTACGCGGAGGCCAAGGGCCGAGTGCGCCGGGGTAACCGCGTGTGGCAGATCGGCTTCGGGTCCGGGTTCAAGTGCAACAGCGCGGTGTGGCGTGCGCTCCGAGACGTCCCGCCGGTGCACCAGGGCAGCCGCGGGCGCTGCAACCCCTGGGCCGACTGCGTCGACCGCTACCCGGTCAAGGGACAGGCTTGAGGTTGTCGACGAACCCACGGCGCGCCTTCGTGTGTCCTCCATTTGCCTTAACCACATAAATGCAAGCTCCTATTACCACCATTTGTTTGTAGCTGTTACCCCCGTTCAGCAGTGCACACACGTGCTCCCTGTATCTACGTTTATCCTCATGCATGCGTGCAATTTAGCTTCTGGTCAAAACAATAAACTCAACCTAGATTGTAATCGTGTGCTTATGTTTGTTTGTTTGTTTACATCATCAGAACCTGAGTCTCCCCATAGCCTTTCTATCGCCCTGGAACATCAACTATACCTGAATAAACGACCAACTCATATGTGTTTCATGGTCAAAATCAAGTTACCTCTTTTCATCACAGATTCAAGTCTGAGAGACTGTTGCGTTCCAGAAGAATGTACTTCCAAAAGACTGCAAGCAGTTGCGTCCGTCTTCTTCGACTCCTCTCCTATATCGCCTCGATTATGATCTAACTCGAAGACGCAGTTACTGGGACAGTTGGTGGCGATGGACGGATGAGACTTCTTTAGGAATCTTGCTAAGAATAATTCATGTCGTACATCTGAGTCTAATTTGTTTTAGCTAGCAAGATAGAGACGGGCATTTCAAATAAGCCACGCAACTTTGAGAAGTACCTTTGATGTGACGTCGGTAAAGTTTCATTAATAGGTTAGATTACGGGCAACCTCAAAGACTCGACGTTTAGTCTGACTGATATATCACTCCGATATTGAAACTTAACCTGTTCGATTATATTATTGGATGGTCGATCGGTGCTCGAGAACGGTCGTCGGGTGTTAAATGTAATGTAAGCTTTTGAATCATGACCTAATAATTTAAGGCCCCTTTGCCTTTTGTTGTTTTTTTCTGGGGCAATAACTCTAATAATCCCCAACAGTAGTCATCCGTCAACTGGCCACTGAAATGGGACCCCCTTGATAAATGATCGGCATTCAATGTATAGCCAGCCATCATCTTTGTGAGTGGATTCGAATTACAGCTTATTATATATATATATAATATTATTTTGAAGTTTACATTTTAAATTTGGTGAAAAGCTTTTAGTATGTATGTATATTGGCTTCGTATTTGGTCTTTGATAAAATTCAGATTAACACAAAACAAACAACTTAAAATTGTTTTAAATGACTGCTTAATTTGTTTATTTCTTTGGTGAAAAATGAATAATGGAAAATGATATTTCATGAAACTGGTCTTCGTCATATATCCGAAACAGCTTACAATATTATCTTCGTAAATAAAAAGGTACATGGCAATAATAGTAAAAAGAGAATTAAAGAAAAAAAATTGGTTGGAGCAACTATGGCTCTCGTACTATAAGAAGAAATGGTTAACTGGATTTTTATTGATAATGAATATAAAATATGACGATTACATAGTTTTTTTAATTAATAATAAATATAAAAATATTTATTAAACTATTTCATAATGTAGAAGATCATATTAAGATCATGATCTTTATTATTGATAGGATCATAATAATATATTATTATAATTTTATATAATTTAAAAATATTTAAGATGATCATGATATGACGAACGGTGTTGAGGGATGAGCGATTACTTCCTCTTCATCGAGCAATATTTTTCTCTTTGTAGAGTGATATTAAATATCGAGCGACAGATAACATCGCAAGACGAATTGTGACATCAAGCAAAGTCGGACGACAGAGTGGGAAAAAGGGATTGCCAAAAATAAAAAGCGTTAAGCATTTTCCTCAAGTAAAGATGGTTTATTAATCTGCAGATGGTATCCATCAGGTTCATTCATTCCTCTGCTTTGTGTTACCACATTCTCAGGTGCTCATAGGACAATGTGGGAAGCATTTGCTTTGCTGTGGGGTCTGCCGAACAATGAATTAGACCCTCGAACAATTTTTTTCGTATGAAGATTACAAAATTGAAAAAAAGGAGTTAATGATCTCTCAGTGACACCCTCTGAGGCTCGAGTTGCGATGTCGTCTCATGAGAGAACGAGTTATGTCAGCTCCAATGTGGAGAAGAGATGTGCGAGCAATGGCAGTGGTGCAGTAACAAGAAACATAGCTAACCTTCTCCGGTGCCATAGATCAAGCTTTCAGGTTTTTCTGTTGCACGTTCATACGATATATTTTAGGCCCAAGACACGTTAGGATAAAATCTGTACTAAGGCATTGCTTGGCACGTCGCATCCCGGGAATCTCGAGACGACATCGCCTCCAAGACACGCCAAGTTAGAGATCATACTAAGACACTGGTTGGCACGTCACGTCGCCCTCAAGACACATCAAGTCAGAATCAATATCAAGACACTGTTTGGCACGTCCATCACGTCAACCCGCGTACGACCGACTCACGTACAGTAATATAAAGACCTCTGGCCGGCATTTGGCCAAGAGGAAGAGAGGCAAAATCAATTGAACACTCTATTGACTTGCTCGTCAGAGGGGCTAAAGTCGGGAATCACTCGACGAAGGTCATTTTTGCAGGAAAGCGATCGCCCATGACCTGCGAGTGTCTCAACTCGGAAATCATCATTCAGTATACGAAGACGTGCTGCCAACCATCCCGGAGACGGAGAGACGTGGCTCGGCATAAATGGTGCTCGGATCGGCATACTGAGGAATGCTGATCAACACCCTGTCGCGAGGGCCCGATCGACATCGGTATCCAGCTCAGTCGACAAAAAACTTCCGACATCGACTCGTGGACTATGCCATGCTGATTCACCGGTCATAACAGGAGATAAAGGCTAATGTGGATCGAATAGATGCAGATTTGATCTTCATGCGGCACCATGTTTTGCCTACATGTCTAGACTGAGATAGTAATATAAAGATGTCAATACGAGAGAGTCGAGATCTTCCCTCCTTGAGGTGGATTCAATTGAGAGTGAGGAAGGAACGGAGCTAGTCATGTGTTAAATTTGAATGATGTTGGATGGGCTTTTTCTCACCACAATATATATTATCTACTCTAATAATTAGATGTCATGGTTTTTATTTATACTTGTAAGAGTAAATTTTGATTGTTTAAGCTCGAAGATGACTTAAATCTATCTATATGAGATTATATATATATATATATATATATATATATATATATATATATATATATATATATATATATATATATATATATATATATATATATATATATATATAATCGACAGATAAGATTCAAAGTTTGGAAAAAGGTCTCATAATTTAGAAAAAAATCGATGGATGGTTTTTAGAAGATGGTAAAAGAAGAAGACGACGACCCGAGAAAACGTAGAGCACACCGCCCTTTGCGACCCGAACGCTTCTCAGCCGTCAATTCGCCACTTAAAATGCTCGTGGAGAGGGAGGAAACAAGCAGAACGGAAGGGAGGGGCGAGTAAGGATGGTGGCGTCCGTGTCGGCTTGGGCGAAACCGAGCGCCTGGGCGTTGGACGTCGAGGAACACGAGAGCGCCATGGCCGTGGCCAAAGATAGGGACGATGACGTCTTCTCCTCCGTGGCCTCTCAACAACAGGACTTCCCCTCCCTCGCCGCTGCCGCCTCCAGTACCTCCAAGAAGAAGAAGAAGAAGGCGCAGGCCCTTACCCTTGCCGAGTTCACCACCGGCAAGCCCGTCTCCCACGGCGCCGGTGACCGCCCCCTCTCGTCCTCCTCCAAGGGCCTCACGCGGGACGAGCTCCTCCTCCTCCCCACCGGCCCCCGAGAGCGCTCTGCCGAGGAGCTCGAGCGCTCCTCCTCCCGCGGCTTTGGCTACTCCTCCTACGGCGGAGCCCGCGGCCGGGCCTCCGTCTCCGGAGAGGACTCCGGCCCTACCCGCTGGGGCTCGTCTAGGGATTCCGACGATCCGAGGACGGATGGCTTCGGCGGAGCAGGCGGTGGATCCAACCGTGATCTGTTACCGTCTCGCGCCGACGAGATCGACGACTGGGGCGCAGCGAAGAAGTCCGTGGCCTTGGAAAGAAGGGAGAGGGGAGGTGGAGGGAGCTTCTTTGACTCACAGTCGAGGGCGGACGAATCGGATACATGGATATCGAGCAAGAGCACCGCGCCGCCGGCTGAGGGGCGGAGGATCGGTGGGGGCGGCGGCGGTTTCGAGATGTTCAAAAGGGAAGGATCCAACAGCGGCGGAGCCGATTCGGAAACATGGGGGAGGAAGAAGGATTTCGGAGATTCCGACATTTGGAGGAGGGAGGACGAGATAGGCAGCGGCGGAAGGCGTCGGCTTGTGCTGCAGCCGCGCTCTTTGCCGTTGAGCAATGGGGAACAAGTCCAAGGCAAGCAGGACGAGGGATCTACGATGGAGAAGAAGAGCAGGGGTTCAAACCCGTTCGGACAGGCTCGGCCACGCGAAGAAGTATTGGCAGATAAGGGGCAGGACTGGAAGCAGATTGACGAGAAGCTGGAGGTCTCTAAGATCCAGGATGTGCAGCTCGAAAGGTCTTTTGACAAGAGGGGATTTGGGGTGGCCAATGGAGCTGGAAGATCGCCGGAGAACCGCACAAATGGTGCTTGGAGGAGGCCAGATACTGCTCAGGCTTCTCCGAGGTCTGGTTATCAAATCTTCTCTTCTGTTGCTTATAATAGAATTGCTTTATGTGTTATACATAATTGTTGGTCTTTAGAATTTTTTGTCCATCATTTTGGTTTACTTGACTTGTGATCAGATGTGAGAATTCTCTTTGCTATATGTTTTGTTGCATAACATAAAAAACTTTTGAGTTTGGCCACATGTCAAGCATAATTCGGAAGAAGCTTTATTTGATAGTTGTTTTGCGCTTATGCTTGCACAGAGTGCTTTTGATTAGCACTAGCACATTATCACCATGGACCATTTCTTCTATGCATTCTGACAATCTAGTTTGGTAGTTCATTCTCTTTTGACATAATTAGCTATTTCTACAAACAATGATAATAGAGAAGTTGCTTGGGGAGGGTCAATTTATGAAACCGTATCTTTAAATATAGAGAAGCTGCTTCCATGATTCGAATCTTGGTCTCCCAGAGTGTTAAGGAGCAACCTTATTGTTGTAACAAAGTCCGTCCTTGTAATTCTCTCATGTATGGGTGAAGATATTAAATCATGTCCAGCATTAGCTTTTATTTCAATGTTTTGATTCGTACAACTTTTATATTTTCATTTGATATTCTAGACTATCTCTTTTCTGCATTTTAATCACTATTAAAAGTTGCAGAAGCGAATTTTAAGTTTGACCTTGCGAAAATACTGTTTAGTAGCTTAATCTCTCAATTGTGAGCAAAACAACCTAGAGGCAGGGAGAATTTCAAAATCAAACTTGTAAACCTAATTAGGTCAAACTTTAGTGAGTTTCCAACAATATTTGACCTTAAATGTCAAACTGATAAAATCTGTTAACTATCCAACTCAAGAGTCGAACAATCACTACTCATGGGATCTTCTCAGTCTTGGCAGCAGTGATGATTGGATCTGTCAAGATTTTAGGACGCTTATTAAATTCAAGGATAGGATTTGTACAACCCACTAAAATAAGGACAATAAAAAAGCCTGAATAGCACAAAAGAATAGAAAATGCCTATCATTCTGAATCTAAGCAATCTGAAATATTTCCAGCAAATGGCATGGTTGTTACAATTTACATATTATGTCGTGCCTTCAATTGAAGAAACATGGTATGTGAAACTCTAGTACTTAGTTTCTTCCATCTGAGTTTAACCTAATTGTTTAATAATGTTTTTCCCTTGATTGATTTTCTCTTGTTGGAAGCTAATAATAGCTCTCCTGGCTGTGAGTTTCACCTATCTGTTTAATATTATTCTTGTGTTGATTGACTTTTTTGTTGGAAAATAAAGTAGCTCTATCCTGGCTGATTGCATGACTGTTGTGGATTATCGTGTGTTCAAATTTTTGCCATTTTTTGGCTCCACTCCCTAAATAACTTAAGGAACTAATAGTTATGGGTTTTTTCTTCTCTCATGGATACCTGTTCCCTAGTTTCAGAGGAAATATTTTAATAACAAAGATCAAGTAAGAAATTTTAGTTGAGAATTTTGTATGCAGACACATTACTGTGTGTGTCTACTTCCTGCGGTTCAATCATATATGGTTTTTGGTCTGTATGATAAGGTGGGATCGGAGTCGATGAATGAGTGATGGTTGGTAGCTTTTGTAAATTTGCATTCACATGGATGCTTTTGCTTCAACACTCACTGTCTTGCATGTCTCCACTCTGCTCCTATTGTACTCGGATTTACTATATATATTCACTTGGTAATAATAGTATCACATTCCTTGGTGGAAACATTTTGTTCAGTCTCTTACTTTTCTGCAATTTCTCATTCAGGATTGACAAGGTTGAGAACACAGCACTGGAAAACTGAAATTTATATGGGTAATGGCCTCAGGATTAAAGATTCATCGAGTGACATTGGTTGCTGGAAATTTTCACAAGACCGCAGTTTTGGTGGATAAATTAGTATATTACTTGTTTGTAATGAATTGAGCATTGTGCATCCTTTGAGTTTACGGGTCGTCGCTGCAATATTTCTTGTGTTATCCGTGCACTCTAGAAATTATGTTTCGTATTAGTCTGTTGTATTACTTGACATGCTCTGATAATGTGAGCTCTTGCTGTTTGATTTTGAATCATTGCTCGTACCACATTGACAATTGTTGTGTTAATGATGATTGTACCATGGTATTGTCAAGAGAATTTAAATCTTAAGATTTAAATTGCAGGAATCAGTATTGGCACCACCAACAAAATACGCAAAGCAATGCAATGCAATGCAGGCTGAAACATTGCTGCAAGTTATTACTTTGATGACTGCCATCAGACAAACTCATCCACATTTGATTTAGGTGGGGGAGTTTAATATCTAAGGGGAAAAGACAGAAACAGAGCTGCATCAATTGGTCGACCAACAGACATTGTATTGGAACCGGAAAGAAACCCTGTTCAGGAAATCAATATATCATTAATGTCATTAACTAATTTAAACGCTCCATAATGTTTAAGAAAAACAATATGCATCCAACTATTTGGTTTAAGAAAAACAAATATAATTAAAATCTTGTGAACATTTTAGTAATACATTTCATAGACAAACAATACACTATTAAGATGCTATTCATAAATGGAAATTCATACATAAGAGATTATTTACATATTATTTCCTGTAATTAACTATTTTTAACATCTCGATTCTTATATTTTTAAAAGTTATATTAAAATTTTTATATTTATAAAAATAAAATATTTAATCATATTTCTTCTCACATCATTTACTGGTGAAAATATTATAGAATTTAGCACTGAGCGCATACCATATTTCTGTCGACAGAATCGATGATATCAAGAGAAACATGATTAAATATTTTATTTTTATAAATATAATGATCTCAATATAAATTTTAAAAATATATGATCAAAATACTAATGATAAATAATTAAAAAATAATCATATAAGAATCCCAAAGTCTTTGACATGACTGGCCCTAAGAACATCAGAAAGTTGCGCCACTAGTAGTCAGCTTTGTTTGGTTCCCCTAGCAGGTGACAAATGAACTCCACATAGGTGTTAGATCTTTGCCTCTGTTTCCTATTAATCATGTGGCTGAATAATAATCTTTTGTTTGGAAGCGGAAAACTGGAACTCTTGCTGCTGCCTTCCGGCGAAGATTCGCGTTTCTGTGGCTGTCATAATGACTGCGTTTTCCAAAAGAACTGTAGCTCTGCGTGTTCTTCTTCTCTGTTTCGGTTGCTCCAGTGACACTGGTGGCTTTGACCCCATGGTCACAAGTAATTAGTCACGTCACAGCTTATATTGGTAGGTGCTCTATCGCTTTAGCTCACTCCGGTGCTTAATCCTGCATTCGCTACTTACATTTTGCAGCAAAAACATCACAGACAAATAGTCGAACACTATGCGGCCATTCCACACGAAGCAGCAACAGCAAGTCGTGGGCTTACGTCAAATCCACAGACAACAGATAAGCGCGGAGTTAATACGGCAAATAGACCGCCGCCAACAGCTGGAGGAAACACGTCGGCAATGGAATGCGTTTGGTCGCACCGAACGCTTCACGGTGTTGGGAAGTGGTCGCGAAGGGCGTCGGCGCGCGTTGTGACACGTCCACCGTCGCCTGTCGGACAGTCGTCGACAACATCCTACCAATCGATCCAGCGGAGCAGATGGTCTCGCGTTTCGATCCGCTCAGATGGCAAGTACGACTGACACGTGCGCGTGGAATTGAATCACGTGGTAGTCCAACTAAACTTTTAGCAATCAATCGCTGTAGTTAATGATTGCGAATCTTTGGGTTACTTATTTGACCAGCTTTCCTTTCGTTTGACGATTCTTATCTCATTTTTCTCTTCTTCTTCTTTTTGGTTAAATATACAGCCAACGGTTATGAAAACTGCGATCATTCTTAATAACCATAGAGTTGAGTTAAGTGTAGAAAATAAGTTTTGTCCTTTCATGTGAGTTTCAAAAAACGTTTTTAAAGATAAAAGAGATCTAACGAAAGTTTTTGATTCTCATACTCCTCAATTAAAATGGTACTAAATAATTTATCAATTAATATAAAAATATTACTGATTTACCACCATTTCTAAGTTTGATGGTTATCAATCAGTGTGATGCTATCCACGCAATACACCACGTTTATCTCACATTTCTTTTAGTTCCTCAAATTGATATTTATATTAATATTTTCTTTGGCACGTACAGTCAAATCCTCTGTGCAGTCGTAAAAAAGAAGCAGAGAGTATAATTCCCCTAATCTAACCAAAGCCAAAAGCGAGATTTCCGTCATCAGTGGGAAACATTAGTACTGTTGCTTACAACAGCAGCCATGGAATTGCATCGACAGGTCAACAAAGGTGTCTCTCCGAACTTTCGAACGGGAACTGTTGCTTCCGACTTCGCATTACCACGGCGGCTTTTCGTTGCCCCACGATCCCTGTCGTATGCCATCTTATCCGCACCGGACGAAGAGAAGTATCCACGATAGTCCCGTGTTGATTCGTCCCACGTATCCACGTCGTAGATCAGTTGAGCATATTAGTCTTGTAACGAAGACGATCACCGAGTTAATCGCGGCGACGACAGATCACACAGCAAAGAGCGACCTTTCTTGGGATCCACTTCTTCGTCTCCAGTCGGAATCGTTGTCTATTGATCGACTGCATTTACACTGCGAGCTCTCGAGTTCCCCCCCATCTTTTGTCGTCATTCGTGGCCCCACATCATCCTCGTCTTCCTAACCTTTCCCTATAAATTTCAAGCCACGCCTTTCCTGCAATGATCCATAAGCCCCCCACTTTGGCGTCAAACATGGCCAGACTTTTATTCGTTCTGTCATCCCTTGTCGTCTCTGTTTCAGGTGATGTTTCTTTTCTCCTTTTGGTGTTTGGATTTCATGGAATGGGCTCCTCCGCTGTTATCGATTCCGTGTTATTTTGACACTGTTTGATCTGGTTTTCAGGGGCACTCGCCGCAACATTTACACTAACGAACAACTGCGACTACACCGTATGGCCCGGTGTGCTCTCGAGTGCCGGCACGGCGGCGCTGTCCACGACGGGCTTCCAGCTGCAGAAGGGCGAGTCACGCAGCCTGGACGCGCCCGCCGCTTGGTCGGGCCGCTTCTGGGGCCGCACCCGCTGCGCCACTGACTCCAGCGGCAGGTTCAGCTGCGGCACCGGCGACTGCGGTTCCGGCAGGGTGGAGTGCTCCGGCGGCGGTGCGGCGCCCCCGGCCACCCTGGCGGAGTTCACGCTCGACGGCAGCGGCGGTATGGACTTCTATGACGTGAGCCTAGTGGACGGCTACAACCTGCCGATGCTGGTGGTGCCGCAGGGCGGCTCGGGTGGCAGCTGCAGCTCGACGGGGTGTCTGGTGGACCTCAACGGGCTGTGCCCCTCGGACCTCAAAGTGGTGCTGTCGACCTCGGACGGCGGGAGCGAGAGCGTGGCGTGCAAGAGCGCGTGCGAGGCGTTCGGATCGCCCCAGTACTGCTGCAGCGGCGACTTCGGGAACCCCAACACCTGCAAGCCGTCGTCCTACTCCCAGTTCTTCAAGAACGCCTGCCCCAGGGCCTATAGTTACGCCTACGACGACGCCACATCCACTTTTACGTGCGCCTCCGCCAACTATCTCATCTCCTTCTGCCCCAGCACCACAAGGTCTATAAATACCAACCATTTCTCTGGTTCTTCCTCTTAGTTATTAAGCACAATTTAATTTCAGTATAATATCCTCAATCATTAAACTGTTGTCAATAGAATCATTTTACTGCGACATGCTCTGCATGCGCATGCTTAGGCAGTACGCAGTACAGCGTGTCTCCGATTCAAACAAGTACTCGATTCATCCATATTTTAGGTCGCCAAGGAGGCACCAGCCAAAAGCTACTGTTTGTTCCATCAAAAGTCGAAGTCAGTCCACCCTTAATCTTCGAACACAATCTTCCTTGCACAAAAGTAGGACACCTAAGCACTGGGGAATTATTCTTGATCGTAGTTGTCACATTCTTGGTGTTGGAGACTAGAGGCCGACAGTATATCTATTGTTATTGCATGTCCTTTTCGCGCTCCCATTATTCATCATCATCATCATTTATTTCTCGTGCAATAATTCAACTGTTTCATCCCGTTCTTCCACCGCAGGCCAACGATTTTTAACGCTGCTGACCTTGAATACTTTCTTTTGACAGCCAGAAATCTTCGGGCTCGAATCCAGAAGAAGCAGACATTTCGTCGAGCAGCAACAGCACCATGGTGTACATCGGCGGGGAGCAGGGGAGCGACGCCACGCTCACCGTGCCACGCCTGGCGGCCCTTTTTCTTCCCATCCTCCTCGCTCCTCTCGCATTACATCATGGCTTTTAGCGCGGCCGCGCGGAGGCCACGCCGCAGCGGCACCGTGGCGAGAGGGAAGCCATTCTTCGGGACCACCCCATCTTCCATCCGTCTTCATTAGGCAGATCACAGCGGATGCTGCCGGGGATCTGACTAAGAACGAAAAGAGCTGCTACGCGTGGAGACTCCAGCTGAGCTGACAAGCATCTAACTGATGTGTCTTCTCACCAACCTGATTCACACCTTAGGGTCATACTCGTTGGATTGTGTAGGCCTGTAGTGCATAGGGTTCTTTGGATACGTCTTGGTGGTCGAGTATATTCTTTTATTTGCTATCTATAGCGTTTGCACTCGGAGTTCACATTGATTATACCATCCCTGGAGTTCATGTTGCTCTTCCAGATGTCAACTTTGAGTGTTGCTACAAGAAATCGAAAGAAAAATATTCAATCTAATAGTCAAAATCTTCTACTACGGTCAGCACTTGGAAATGCAGCAAACTCTCAAATTACCAATCGTGCAGTCAAGTTGACCATAAGTCGCTTTGGAGGAGCTTTCAATGTAATTGAATGCGAAAAGTAATATCAACTACCCGTTCCGATTAGATTCGTGACAACGCCCGATACCGAACCACCTGAGCTGGTACCATGTCACTACTGGGACCCACCTAATCTTACTTGGTGCTCAGTATGTCTTGCATCCTATATTTCCTTTCTTCCAACTAGTCAAAACTTTGACATATTAGAAGACACCGCAGCTGACCAAAACAGGTTTTGGTTCCTATAAATCTACATGCAATAAATGTTCTCTCTCCGTAAGAATCTGACGATGATTCAGCGTGTTTCTCACAAGTCAAATATATTGAAAGTGTTAGGAAAATAGTTTATATGTGTTCAAGATAAATATCATTGATGTCTTTATCAAGCCCGATGTGATTCAAACTTATATATGTAAGAATATTCAAGATTCCTCTAATGCTCAAATATCATGCTCCTAAATTGGTTCTGATGTGACTTCGGAATGAATCCAATATGGTTTCGAGGT
Organism: Musa acuminata AAA Group; assembly: GCF_036884655.1. Classification (NCBI taxonomy): domain Eukaryota; kingdom Viridiplantae; phylum Streptophyta; class Magnoliopsida; order Zingiberales; family Musaceae; genus Musa; species Musa acuminata. The sequence continues at coordinate 4,010,421 of NC_088353.1, read as the reverse complement.
GATTTCGATGTAGATTCGAGATTCCTTCGAAGTGACTTCGAAACGGATTTAAGGTGAAAATATTATACTCTCGATGTGTCATTTATACGAAGATCAATGTCGATGAGATTTCTTTGATCAAATTCTTTGGACGTGTAGTTTTCCTTAACGAGTTATCTTTCTCTTTATTTAGGATATATTTTTATACTTTTAAAAGAAAATTTATGATTATCTTCTTTTATCATAAAGAAGAAAAAAAAGGGGTTTAGGATTACTTTTCATGTCATAAAGGAAAAAGAAACAAAGTTTACATTTCTCTTTCTTACCATAATAAAGGAGAATTTACATTTCTTTATTACTTATGTATATGTAAGTGGATGAAGGATTATGTGAATCTTACTTAACGATCAACTATTAATAAATTCTTTATCAATATGATTAAACTCCTTTCACATTGATCGACATACACTGATAACATTCTAATTAAATATAAAAAGGCTGTTTATTCAATATAATTAGTTATGTGGGGGGGTTTGACTAAGTGATTCTTTCTTCATCATTTCTCAAAAAAGTAAACGTATGTGTTTGTCGTGTGCTTTCACATGTACAGAATTGAAATTTCAAGTCCACTTGATCTCATAGTGTAAAAGCTCATTAATAATGACTGATGTTGGAAATAGTTCTTGGGTGCTTTTGCTTTTGTTTTACTTCTCAGGTGTTGGTGGAGGGTGGCTTTGTTGCAACCATAATTGATATCTGATCGAAAAATAATGTCATTTTACCTATTCAGTGAGTGGTCAGCTTATGAAGTGATGAACATCCTTTCCAATTATTGGTGGCTTTTATTTCTGTTTCTATCTCATAAATGGACGTTAAATGAAGCTATCTTCCCTATAATTAAGAAAAATAAATACATAATTGACAATTCACATTGCCCACATCATCTCCGGCCCACAAAGATTAAGTAGAGCGTTCTTGGGTGAGGATCAGGCCATGCCCATCGCCAGCCTTCCTCCACTTGGAGGAGCTGATAGTGACTCTTCCATGGAGAAAATTCAAAGGAAAAACAAAAGAAACAATAAGAAAGCAAAGGAAAGAAGAGAGGTGACGGAGATCCAACGTCTTACACAGCAGAAACTAGTTCGCGTTGTCTCTTCTTTCCGAGAACGACCCCCACTGCTGTCTCGGTGATAAATCAGCGTTGCTGCTCTACATTTTTGAGGAACTAATGCGACAAACTAAGTGATAAATCAGCGTAAGTAACTTGACGGCGGTGGAGAGGAGTGTGTTGACCAAAGATTCCGAGGGCAAGCATCTTGTGCTTCTTCCGACGAGGACAAAACAACATGGTGTGGTCTACTTCTTGCCGGTGAATGCTGCGTATATAAGATAAATCTCTCTTCTCAATCATCATCTCTTGATTTGAACCCAGTTTGCCGGCTCAGTTTATGTGTAAGCATGGTCATGACCGGTCGGCCACTCGTGATGGAGCGTCCATAGTCGCAAATTAAGGGAACCCATTAATATGTTGGTCTTGCATTTTGTTCGGCTGATGCTTAAACACACAGCTTCAATTCCCTGCTTGTATCTTCCAACACACATCTCAAACTAGAGGTTTGCTGGTGTAACGGAGACTACGATCCCCCATTCGTCCACCCAACTAATTTTGTGGAGTGCGTAGTTGAAGTACTGACGGTGGCAAATCCTGGAGCAGTCAGGAAGCGTTTTGTCATCTTTATGCTTTTGCAGTGTCTCCTCGACCTCTGATCCTTATCCATGAAGAAAACAAAGGCAAACAGCATGGCCAGGCTATGCAAAAGAAGATGGACAGGGAAGAAAACGGCTTTCTTACTAGGATCCTGCATGGCACACAGTGGACATTGATCTTAAGCTTTTATAAAGGCGATCGAACTCACCTCTGAAGAACGACGTCATTCGTGGGGTCTTCTGTGATCCTCGACGCTTTACCATGCACATTCATCACCATCACCAACCCACTTGGAGAATGGCAACTATGAAGCCGTGCATGACGCACTTTAATTAGATAGAGTACGTACAGCAGTGCTGTGGTATTGCTTCACCGTCCATTGCCATTTGGTGCTGCTTTCTGACTCGTGCCGCGTGAAGAAGAGGTTGCTCACCGTGTCCAAGCGTGACACATGTACGTCGGCTGTTCAGAGATGACGACTCCAAATACTTATGCCAAGAACAAATCTATCTGATTTCTTGAATCGATATAAAGATATTGCATCAGCTAATCGGGATGCCTTGGTTGAGGTTTGGAATCCTATTCAGGCCACCATCTTGGTTCGACCAGCCGATGGTGCGGCGGCTCACCGGTCATAATAGTAGAGTTGCAGACCGTGAATGACCCGCCCAGTCTGAATCCGGCCCAATTTCCCTCTTTGCATTCTGATACAAAAGGCCGTAGTACGTTAAGAGTAATACAAAAATAAATTATTTATTATTACATAAAATGATAGATCTCAGGAGGATTAGTATATTTTATTTTAAAGTAATAAAAAATATTTTAATTTTTTTATGATTAATAACAATATTGATTAGAAGCGGGGAATAAAAAGGAAATGTAATCCAACGTCTACCACAGTTGGTTAGCGGTTAGCGCACGGTTAGTACCACCCGTCACCAGCTGTAGTCCCTCGAAGCCAGAAACAGGCCAAAAGTCGCCATCACTAAAGCGCACTCACAAGCTTTAATCATGTCAAATAATAGCTCCTTTTCACTAAAGCAGCAATTAACAACGCCATCAAAGGCCAGAAAACCATCTATAAAATGCCTGTTCAACCCAGCTCTAGATTTCCCCCCCCCCCCCACTTCGCCTTCCTCCCCTCCTCCTCCCCTTGGCAATTCATGGGTGCTGGTGTTGCTACCTCTTTCCAGTCTCCTCGTCATCTTTCTTGTTCCCTCACTTCTCTTCACATCCAGTCCAAGAAACCCTCCTGCTATTCTTTCCTCGCCACCGTTTAGAGTTGGACAGAGGCAAAGAAGTCTCACAAACATTTTCACAAGTGACTGATGGAACCTTCTCTGCTGTCTTCTCCGGCTCCCGTTCTTCTACTGACTGCTCACCTGCTGTTCTTCCTGTTCCATGGAGGTAGCTGTTACGAGCGCAGTCTATTTGGTTGTCGATGAATTGTTCGCGTTTTTCTCATCAGTGGAAGATTTGTGTGTGTGCTTGTGCAGGGGAGGGGGCGACATTTACATTCGTGAACAGATGCGGGGAAACCGTTTGGCCAGGGATTTTGTCCAACGCCGGCACCCCGCAGCTGGAATCCACCGGCTTTGAGCTCCCTGTCGCGTCGTCGCGCTCCTTCCAGGCCCCCGCCGGCTGGTCAGGCCGCTTCTGGGCCCGGACCGGCTGCTCCTCCACCGGCGGTACCTGGTCCTGCGCCACGGGCGACTGCGGCTCCGGCCAGGTGGAATGCAACGGCGCGGGTGCCGCACCACCCGCCACGCTCGCGGAGTTCACCCTCGCGCCCTCGTCGGCGGGGCAGGACTTCTACGACGTCAGCCTGGTCGACGGCTACAACCTGCCGATGGTGGTGGAGGCAAACAGGCGCGCCGGCGCCTCTGGGGAGTGCGCCGCGACGGGGTGCGTCGTGGACCTGAACCGGATGTGCCCCCCGGAGCTGCGGACCGCGCAAGGCGAGGCGTGCCGGAGCGCCTGCGAGGCGTTCGGGACGCCGGAGTACTGCTGCAGCGGCGCGTTCGCGAGCCCGACGACGTGCCGTCCGTCGTCGTACTCGCAGATGTTCAAGGCGGCGTGCCCCAGGTCGTACAGCTACGCCTTCGACGATCCCACCAGCACTTTCACCTGCGCCGGCGAAGCCGATTACACCATCACATTCTGCCCACGATCTGCCCCAAGGTATCAAAACCTCGGTTCGTTTCAGCAACCACAGAAAGTTCCACCTTTTCATTACGAGAACATGCGAAAATTCACGTCCACAACCTGTTTGTGATAATTACAGTTTATTTCATTTTTACTCTACTCCGACATCACTACCTTCATGTTTGTGATCTGATCAAGTTCTTCTGTTGCTTTCTCGATAATTATGTAAAGCAGTCAGAAAGCGTCGAGAGATTCCTCGACAAGCTCGACTTCGACACCTAAAGCGACCGGTGGTCTGACGCTGGATGACGACTCTTGGCTTGCAAGCTTGGCCACCGGCGACGCAACCGCTGTGAGAAGGGCAGTCCCTCGCCTGCACCAATCATTGCTCCTCGTAGCCACCACAGTGGCGTGTACACTGCTTCTGCAATCCTACAATATAATCGCATAATTCAATCCCATGCTCTCTCCATTACTCGCGTCTCCATCTCTGTATGAACAGACTTGTGGTTCGCGTTCCGAACACTTGAGAAATGAATTCGGACAAAGTCGAGGACAGAAAAAAAGTATGTAAAGATTCGGATTGGATTCACCGAACGGTCCGTAAATAAAGCTGTTGTCACGCTTCTCGGTATGAGAAGATTGACCAAATCCAATGAAGCCGCAATCGCCATGAACCATTGCGCTTGTCCGATCTGTACAGAATTGAATGCTGGTAAATTGTTGGGAGCAGTGCAATGATGTGATGTCGATTCTGCACAAAACATGATCGAGGGTAGCAATTTCTACCTGTCTGACTTCATTTAATGCTAATTAATTTATTATCTCACATATTAATTCTAATTCATTATACAGGACGCTCATTTGTACAATCATATATCAATGACTTCGAATATTTCAATCATAATCAAAATATTAAAACCTTTTTTAATATGTATTACCATCTGTCTTGCCATTGTCTTTCATAATGCACCTTCAAATAATTTGAGAAGTTTATACGAACAAGTTAAAGAAAGTTTACAAGTTGGTACATTTGGTGCTGGAATTACTCCAATTTGATACATATGCCGGAGATCTAATGATAACAAGCTTTGACATTATAAATGGCTGCTCAATGGCTAAACCATAAACCAGAATCTTGGTGCATTCGAGTGTTGGTCAACATTAACGGCTATTAATGGACATTGAGATCATAAAATAAGGCAATGGAAGATAAGCTAAGGCCTATCTCCGAGGTAAATAACTAAGCATATCTCTCCGCCTAACTTCCAATTTGCCTTCCTAGGAAGCATAGTATTGGGACCATCCGAGAACCATGCACTGTCCATGCTCTTCTTTTCCCTATCCCGTAGCTTTATGACCAGCTCTGATCCATGCAACATGAACTTTTGACGTAGCAAACAATTCCTTATCCCCCGTCTACGGCTAAAGGAGTTCAGAAGCCAAGTAGCAACAGATTGATTGGCGAATGCAAATATGTTTACATCTCTCGCATTCATGGGATATGTTCACATCCTGTTGCTTCAGCAACTGGACGTCTTGAGATTCCTTCATCGTCTCCTTCTGCAGCACAACGATGCGGACGCTCTCGCCTTCATCTATCGATCCTGTTCATCATCATCATCGTCTTCTTCTTCTTCTTCTTAGCGCTAACGTTTTGTGTGCATCGTTGTTACTGAGTGGCTTCGACAATGGTGAATATGCGCAGACGCAGCCAATGCATAAATATAATCCGTAAGGACTCTTCCCGTATGGCTCTTTATATCTTCTGTTCCTCACGTCATGTGAGCACCATGTACGTGCTACATCAGCACCATTAAATGCCAGCATGACAGAGGCCTTCTTTCTACAGTGAGTAGTTTATACTAACTCCTTTTCTCAGTGAGGTGCTTTAGCATCCTTCATTTGTATTGAATAAGCTGCCGTCCCTGCTTGTATGCAAGCCACGATACGAGGCTCAAGGTCTTGAAACCATGACGACACCCTTTGCAGAAATGTTTGCCGACTACTTGCCTTCACGTGGGGTCCACAATCTGCGTCTGTCCGAGAGGTTCAATGTTCATGGGAATGTGAAGTTGCTCTCACACTGGACATAGTTGAAGCTACCATTAATTATTCCCTTTCCTTCCTTTGGTGAGAGCTTAGAACTGAGAAAAGAATTGGCTGAACATATTCAGCAATATATGAAGTTTCTATGGGTTCGTTCTTGACATCCAAGAAAATAGTATATTGACTTCACCACCTAACTACTGGCACAAAGGATTGAAAGGACTCGCTGCCTGCTAGCTACTGAGTTTTGGACAGCTACATATTAACAGCTAAAAGGTACATCTAACAAAACTTTCGGCTGCATGAGATGGTCCTATCATGTGTGTGGATGCTCTTTCCTCCAAGGAACCCACTACATGTGTGGGGCTTTCTCATATCCTGGCCACGGAATCAGCACTGTGAGGATTAGGCAAGCAATGCATTTGGCAACATTATCATCCTTAAAGGTGTTTTGTTTCCTTCTTGATCTTGCATCCCCTCTGGCCAAACAAACACATTTGGAGCTCATGCACCCTATCCACAGCCCACTGTGGGACAACTTGGCTGGGCTTAATTTGCATGGGTTTCTTTCGCTTTCATACATCTTTCCTCGCATCTCGATGTTGCTGCGGTGATCGGAAGGAAAGCAAGGCAATGAACCTGCATAGTGATTCTCCTCTTTGACTTACTTTAGGCACCAAATCGCTGATAAGAGTTTGGGAAGACTAAATCATATGGAGCTCATGCAAATATACTGATTTAGTCGTCCCATTTAGTTGGGCACTTAAGACCGATTGGGAACTTCTTCCCCGTATTTGCCATGAATAATTTTCTTTTTATACTTGAGCCCCCGGTTGGCAGCGTCGGTTAAGGTAGACAGCATGAGAACATCAAAAGGGAAGAAAAATGCATGCCTAACAGAAGTGAAATGTAGCGAAGAAAGAATTTATTTTAAAAGGATTGATTTTATTTATATAAATTTGGGAGATTTTTTTTAAATCATGTACTTAAATAATAGATATATATATTATAGTGATTGATCCTCATATCATAGATTGATCAAAGATTAGAGCATGTAACCAATACAAAATTGTTATTTCATATTTGTCTCTAATATGATCTTCTATCATGTCCATGCAAAATTAAGCTTCAGTTAAAGATGTTAGTCTTGGACTGATATAATTGAAATATCCTATAAGCAAGAGGTTTTGTAAGGGAGTTAACTAATTAATCATAAATATGGACATGAGAAACACATAGTGAATGTGGATTACTTGATCCTTAATAAAGTGAAAGTCGATGATAATATGTTTGATGTCGGAGTGAAACACTAGGATGAGCATAGGCAGGTGGCACTAACATTGTCATGATATATTGTAGAAGTAGATTAGGAGCTGATGCCGAGTTTGTATAGTAGATTAGTAATCTAATTGAATTTTGCACTAATGGTAGCGATGACTCAGTATTCAGTTTCGATGGTGAATCTTATAAGTTTGTTTTGTTTTTTAGAACACTAACTAATTAGATTTACTTAAAAGAAGATAATATAAGTTGATGTAGATGTTCTATTATTAGTGTTACCTATCCAATTAGCATTGATGCAATCAACATTGATGAGGGTATAAAGATGAAGTGACGAGTGTTTATAAAGAAGTTTATAATTAAGAGTCTCTTTAAGATATTGTAAGATGCATTTTGTTGCAGACTAATATGAAGTGGAGGGTCAATGAATGAATTATGATAATTTACTGACTACAAATCTAGATACGTAAGATAAATATTATAATTAATAAAGTACTTATCGATACCATATGGGATCTGTAGTAGGGTTAATATTATATAATTTAACCAACTTAGTGATAGAGGGTGGGGTGGTGATTTCTTTGATATTCTACATGTTCAGATGATAAATATGAAATGTACTTATTTTGAGATAGGAAAAGTGTAGAAATGCGAACGTTGCTTTCACTCTCGAAAATTAACTTAAGGTTTCTAGATCTTTGATGGAGAATCGTTTTGTCAATTACTCAAGAAATTGTTTAATCTTGATGGATAATAGACTAGTAGATATATAATATATCCCTTTTGGAATAAAGAGGACTTAGATTTAAAGTTAACAAAGTTGACTAAACTAAAAAAAAAAATCCAAGTTCCTTATATCGGGATCTTGGAGCTTGGCAAAGTCCATAAATAAAATTTTATAATTTATAAATATAATTTGAATATTGAGGGTGAATAAAGTAAATACATTACTATATAAAGATGTCTTCAGTTAATATCTCATATAAGAAAGCATTGTTATCGTATAATCGACGTACATGATAGCCTTCAGTAATAGCCAAACTCAGGATGAGTCGAATTATCATCGGTTTAACAATCAAACTAAAGGTCTTTATGAAATTAATATTTGGTTGTTGGTGAAACACTTTGGCTATTAAACATTGCTCTGTATTTAGTAATAGATTAATCTGAGTTTCGTTAATTCAAAAGATTTATTGGTATTTGATAAAATTTTGTATGAGGTAAGATAGTACAAGGGTCCATGTTTTTGTGCTTAGATGATGCTTGTGGGTTTAATAGGGTCAGATGGAGAGCTTATGGTAACATGAAGATTAAGGATTTGATATGATTTGAAGATGTCATTTTTAGAACGTGTTGTCATGTGATGTCTAGGCTCGGTAATATTATTGGGTTGTATTGAATGTATCCGAATTGGTGAAGAGTTGGTAACACGTACCTGATCATGTTGATGCATTTCAGAGTCACTTAGCTAAAAAGAAGATAAAAACATCATGATGCTAAGGCATTGTTTCATTGGGTGTTACAAAGTGAGTTAGTAAAAAAGGTAGATTAAGAAATTACAAAGGAGGTGAAGTGCTACTAAACTGGAGTAATAATAAAGTATAGGTCTACGGACAACAACTAGTTGATATGGTGACAGGTGCACTTGAGGGGGTCTGAAGTGTATTCATATGAACCGGTGATGGGTTGTTGTAGTAGCTCGCATTACTGAAGAACAATATTTTAGAAAGGAAAAGGTAAACTTAATAAAAATAATATGATGTGATTCAAAGATCTTATGAGTACGAGGATCATAGCATTAAAAAATATTATCTTCAAAGGAGTATCTAATGAATATACAAGATTTGGATCTTGGCGTTAACTAATGTGAAGCATAATACCATTTATGAAGGTTTTGAGTTTTATAAAATAATTTTTTAAATTATAATTTATATTATAGGATTGGGATAAGCATGTAGTTAATGAGGTAGATCGTAGTCTGAAAGACTATTGATCAAAATGTTAATGACATGGAGGTTTAGTGTAGGAGGGTAAGACCAGTTTCAACTATGTGTCAGTGCTTTCGTTTGACAGAGCTAACTAATTGATGTGTGTGCGATAGTGACTTTAGATGTTATATATCACATGATGAGATGTAAATTCTTAAACCTTGATAACACTTCTTTCATAAGAGTAAACTATTTTAATAGTAGAATTAAAGTTCTCGACTATCTTTCTAAAATAAGTAAAGAGTGACTTCATAACAGAATCATCTATATTTAATAAAGTAGTCTATAAAAATGATATAAAATATAAAATTATCAAAGGAAGTGATTAGGACAAGGTTCCAAATATTAATATAAATAATTTAAAATGATTTGGAGCAGGATATGAAAGACATTTTAAAAAATAATTTGACTTTTATTACTAAGGCAAATATTATAATGACTTACAATTCTACGTGATTTGAAAGTTTAAATAAAGTAATAAAAAATTAGTTATTATTGAGTGAAGGATAACATACAATAAAGGTGACGATGCTACATCGATTAGAGCAACAATTGAAATAAAAGCGATTGATTGGAAGATTTGTAAAGTTGATGGCTACTTGTAAATGTGTTTTGATTCTAACATTGGAACAAGGATGCCCTCGTGTTGAATTCCTTTATAAAAAAATAGTTAGAAAAAAACTTAATAGAGATATTATTCTGTATCCAAAATTAAGGTACAAAAATAAAGTTTATTTTAATGTGAGGTACATACAAATATCAAGTGTAAAAGTGCATGCGTGAATTAAGTATTGTGGAACCAGTGTGAGCAATAGGGATTTCATTATTATTACCAATGATGATATCTTCATTATCTCTATAGTCGATTTAAATGAATAAATTCTACATAATAGAAGTTTATAATGAAAAGCACCAATGTCAATAATCTAATAGCTTGGATGAGTAGTCGGAATAGTCATAATATTTACTTGAGGCTAATTGGATGTAGTAATAGACTTAGGTTGAGATCGATAAATTTTTGCTTTGTGTCCAATTTGGTCACAAAGCTAATAGATAATTTTTTGCTAATTATTATTGTTGTGATGCCAAAACTACTTATAATTATAGTGATTACTGTTGAAGTTATTTCCTAAATTGTTTGGGTTGAAGTTGTCAATATGGTTGGAGAGGTTTTGTGCGTTACTTATGTATTCATATTCATGAGACATCTCGTTCAGTCTTTTATTAAAGTTTTTATTTATTTGATTATTATTTCCTTTAGAATTTTGATTGAATCGAGTTGTGATAGTTGGTTTCGTTTTTCTCTCTTCTATAAGTTTCATGATTAATCAATTTGTTATATGTTATTCAAATGATATCGGTAAGTCTAAGTGTTGGAATTACCATCGAGAGTACGATAATAACTTCTTCATCACTCATGAGATGACCTATTAAAGTTAAATTATTTATAATAATTTTTAGATTTTACATATAATCAATAATAATATTTTTCTCTTGTGTTATTTTCATCGAACTAAATCATCACATCACAGTAACTTGAGTACAAGAGTAATTAGCGAAAATAGTTTATAACTCGAGTACGCTACTACTATAATATTGGATAAAGAAATTAGTGGTGCTGTGCTATGGAGCTAGTAACCAATGTCTTATAAAATAAGATGGTTTTGATATAATTATAATTTATGATTATGATTTATCATTAACATTAGTTCTCTTGGTATTTAAATATTTTATATTTAAATATTTTCGAGTGCTAGTAAATCATATTTAAAAAGAACATTGTTGAACCGTACTCGTTAGGATCTATAATTATCGCCGGACAACTTAAAAGAAATTAAAGTAGCTACATGGAACTTGGAGTGTCAAATATTGTTGATATTCGGAGGAAGAGATCTGGATCAAGTGTTCTCTTATGATCAAAATCAATCAAGTATGTAGCGAATCAAATTTGATGGATGAGATGGAATAGATCTGAAATAGATTAAATTTAGAAGAGATCAAATAAATTAGAACTAATAAAGTGGTCTTTGTTGTCCATCTTCTGATTTGATCAGATTTAATGAGGTGGAATAGATCTGGATGAAGATGGCTTTCTTTTCATCATGATGAAGGTGGCATCATGATGCTTACCATTCGTGGGCTTCGAGTCCATACCTTTGTGGAATTTGTTGCAAGTGGATTTCCTTTTCCAGTGCCTAAAAGTTCGAAAGTAGTATATCTCATGTGCCTTTTACCATTCAACCAACCAAAAAAATTCAAATTAACAAATTTTTATCCTTTAAAAAATATTATAAAAAATAAAAATACTTAATAAATGTTGAGTTGAGTCAAATTAACATTATCAAAAGAGAGAGAGAAATGAACCATATAAACATGAACCCACCGATAGTGAGTGAAATGAGCAATTAAACAAAAAGGAGTCGCTTCTTGAACCCATTAGGCCTAATATTTATATTTTTTTTGTTGAATTTAATCCAACAATTTTAATTAAGAATAATTAACCAGAAATTTTATTTAAATAGCGTTTATTAATAAATTAATTAATTAATGGGTTAGGATCACCCGACGACCCGAGCCAAAACGCTAGAGGTGCGTTCCGGTGAGACGTTTCCATGTGCACCAAGCCACCATCGACACCGCCATCCGCATTCCCTCCGGTGGTGACGCAGCACACGAGCCAACCATCGCCCCACTGAACGAAGCGAAAGATCGCTAACTGAAGCACTACATATCACAGGGTGATGCTGCGGCGATGACATCCTCTGGTCGCCCCCGTCGCCGCCTCGTCCGTGGCTTTGCTGGTTTCTTCTCCTACTCTCTCTTCCTCGTCTCCGTCTCCTCCCTCCTCTGCCCCTCCGACGCCCTCGTACACCTCCGCTCCAAGCCATTCTCCTTCACCTTCATCGACGCGCCCGCCCGCTTCGGTGATTTCGCGCTCCCCCTTCTATCCATTCTAGGGTTAGGTTAGCCGAAAGAATTCGCTAATCTCGGGTGGTGCTTCCAGCTGTTCCGGTCGATGGACTGGGGATCTGCGGATCGCTGCACGCCGCCGAGCCCCTTGATGCGTGCTCTGTTCTCAGGACTAACTGGACTGCCGTAGGCGACAGCGGCGGAGGAGATGCGAGGTTTGTTCTGATCTCCAGGGGCGTGTGCAGCTTCGAGGAGAAGGTTAGGAACGCCCAGGATGGTGGATTTGAGGCTGCGATCATATACGACGACCAGGAGAAGAGCAGTTTGTACTCCAGTGAGTGCACAATACGGCTGTTTCCCACCCTCTCTTGTTCTTGTTCCTGTGATTGCTTTTCCAGTGAGAATGGGCGCCCGCCTCGTGATTATAATTATCTTTCTTCAATTTGTTTGTCAGGTTTTTGAGAAAGCAAAATCTTCCAGCCATCACATAATGTTGTGCACATTAAGTGTCTTCTCGTCCTCCTCACTGGACCAAAGAAGGATCACATTATGGATGCAAACTGGATATTTGTCGTTCGGACCTCTATGTTATATCTTGAGGAGGTCCTTATTGCTGAAGCATACAATCAATTAGTGTGGTGCATAGGATCAACTAATTTTGGATAACTCGGCAATGCAAGGTTTTATGTCAAACTGGTGCTAGTAACTATTTAGGCAGTTGGATAATAAATAGTTCTGGGGTGGATACAGGTTTTCCAAATGTGTTTCGCACCTAGTTGCCGAGCAACTAGTAGCATGATAAAGCCATTTGCTTCAGAAGAAGATTTAGAGTGCAAAAAGAAGGTAATTTGGAAGATTTGTTGACTGATAAAAGTTTTGGGAGGGAGAACGATTGACATATAATTAATGATATCATGAAGATGTGAATTTGATCTGTATTCTTTAGGGACTATTTGCTTAATGATACAAGGTAGTTTTTGGAGTTAAATAACATTGTGAATTTGTGATATTATTATTATTATTGTTATTAACTTATTATTATTATTATTTACAGTTCAAAACATTTTTATCTTACAAGCAAGGTTTAAAGTCATGTTTATGAATCATATCAGGATCTGGCTATTCAGACTGGGGGTTGGGTTTTGGAAAAATGATCGGATTGTTAAGTCTAATTTGATTCATATATTAGATCATACATAGGGTTTGTGTTGTAAAGGAAAAGGGAATATGTTGCCAAAAGGAGAAGATAAAATATTGCTAGAACTGAAGAGAAAATGTTACAGCATATCATGGCCATCCATTAGAATTTATTATCAACCTATGTTGTTGTCCTTTTTAGGCTCGATGATTTACATTAACTAATCCCTTTTATAGCCTAAAATAGATTAAAAGTTTCGGTTCTTTTTCCAGTAGCTGAATTTAAGTTCAGGTAGTAGTCTGGTACCTTATATCTGAATAGATCAAATCTTATACAGACAGCAAGTTTTGTCTCATTTTTAGCATCATGCCCTAGTCTATCAAAATTGCTTATGATTTATTAGTTTAGGTCAACATTAGAAAAGGACTATCACTGTTGTGGTTGATTTAAGTGAAGCAATCTGATCTCGATGACTTTTTTACTTAATTATTCTTCTATTGTAGATAATGGTTATCATGCAACTCTTTGTTAGGTTTATAAAAGATTTTGAATTTTTGAATGTCTTTCTTCTTTCTACCCAACCTGACCCCTTCAAATATCTAATATTACTTCTGATTATCCCTCTTCCAACCATTTGTATGGTTTCCTCATCTGGACTCAACAATTTTCATTTCCATCTTACTTTATCAACCATATAAATATGTTCTGTTCCATTCAAGGACCCGATAAATGATATGAGATCTTCCTGCTACTTGTCCTCATTTGATACTAGCATCTTTTGCAGTAACATCTTTATTTTTCCAGTTCTGGCATTTACAAACTGGCTTCATATATCTTTTAATTTTTTTTCTTGACATGGAACACTCAGTTGCCTGCCATTGTATTTCCAAAATTTGATGTGGAAATATTTTTTTTGCAATTTGACCATTGTGACCAGTCTATATCCATCTTGATTATTTTCTTTTTTTATCTTCATTTGCATGATGCATATCAATCTGCATGGGACATCTGTGATCATACTTTTGAAATACTGAAGTGATTTACTATCTTAAACGTTGAAGATATCCAACTCGATAAGTAGAAGATTTGAAAGATTTAGTGATGGTAAGCTGGTATTGGGATGAGAGACTCAGATGAATGAGCACAACTGGAGGCTTCAAGAACTGTATGGTGATTAACTAGCAGATTTGTACTAAGACTTCTTAATGTGAAGGCTAGAAGCAGCTTAGGTCTTGGAATAAAATGATTGATCTATGGATATGAATGGCTGTCCAACAGAGATAGGAACTTATGCTTTCATAACCTGGATTGTCTACCATTTCATAACCTTGATGCATTTTATGAAAGTTTCACATTTTCTTCAGCCTTTTCTGATGTGCATGTTAAGTTCCTTTTTCTCTTGTGACTTGTGGGTACTATGTGCACACTGTGGGTAAGGATCAAATTTGTTTGCTTTTGTTAACTTGTTGGTTTCTTTATGCCTAGATAATGATATCCTTCTCTACATTAAAGCTTATTGGGTGAACTCGTGAGGCTTAACTCTACATGTAATACTGAAAATTAGATGCTTACTCTCCACCTTGATTAAATCATTATTTACTCTTCTTGTATCTTTTGTGCATTCTGTTGTTCAAATCTTTGCCTTCTCATCTATATGTGTTTCTCTTTTCATTATATATTTACATATTATGTGGCTGCAGTGGTTGGAGATTCTGCTGGCATACATATACATGCAGTTTTTGTTTCAAAGATGGCAGGTGAGACTTTAAAGAAGTTTGCTCGAGGTGAAAAGGGCGAATGTTGTATAGGATCTTCAATGGACGAGACTGCTGGAACCATCCTGGTTATCTCCTTTGTTTCTCTTGTTGTCATAATAATGGTACTTGCTGCATTTATGTTGGCTAGAAACTGTCGGCTTCTTCGGAATGGAGTTCATAGTCAGCCTTCTAGTATGAAAAGAGAAGCAGTGGAAATGATTCCCTGCTTCACATTTAGAACTGCCTACTTAAATAGCAAGCATACAGCAGAGACTTGTGCTATTTGCCTTGAAGATTACAGAGATGGAGATTCCCTGAGAGTTCTTCCCTGTCTACATGGTAAGCTGTACTAATCATATTTCTTGTTCTCCCTGTTTCTTTGTCAAACATTCCATCTTTTTGTAGTTTCTCTTAGTCTTCTGAGGTTTCTTGTTGAAATTATCCAAGATGAATTAGTTCATTGGAATGCATACTGGGAACCATTGGGTGTTATCATCGATAAGATTCATTCATTGCCAATGGGGTTTTTAATGCTTGAAAAAGCTTCCTTTTTCCAAACTGGACAATAGTGATCTAGTTTGGTAGCCTTCTGATTTTTCGATTAGGCTTGGTTGACTCCGGAATGATTTTACCCTCAAATATATTGGCAACACAATGAGTTCTTGTTTTTGTCATCAAGTGATTTATAATTTGGAAGCCTGTTGTGGCTCCTGTTTCTCGTCTAAATAATGATTTTACCTCGAATGATGAGTTGTGAATTTTACAGAAATAGATGAACACCTGCTTTGTACTAGTTTATCAGTGATAACCTCTAACATTGATGAAACTAAATTGATTTATAAATGAGTGGTATACTTGGTTGGTTTTGTGTCCCTCGGGCGTTAGTCTAACATTTTGGTTGACATCACCTTGTTCATCACGATGCTCACTTTTTTCTTGTTTCATGATATACCTAATGACTTGTGCAGATTTCCATTTGGTGTGTGTTGATTCCTGGTTAACGAAATGGGGAACATTTTGTCCGGTCTGTAAACGAGACATGCGCTCATGATGAAGGTATATTTACTAACTTAAAATGATTCAGTTCGACTGTTTACAAGTACTTGGCTTCTATATGTACATCTGGTCATGGTCGAAATTAGACTTTTGTGGGTTTAGGATGATTCTTCATGAAACCTGCTCCAACCAATATCTTGATGGAAATTTGTATTTTGGTGTCAAGAGAAGAATAAGCACGCATGGAGCCAAGGCACCTTGTCATGCACGATGCTATCAAACAAGCAAGTGGGTGATTGTATTCGTCCCAACTTTTGAGCCTCGTTTTGTTTGTATATGTACGAGGGGAAGAATGGGAATGTTATCTTTGTTTGAGATCACTGCTCCTTTGGCAACTTGAGTTCCTGTAGTGTTTTGTGCTTCACGGAGTTGGCTTCTCTGTTATATGATGGCATTGGGCTGTATGTAACTCTTTGTGTGGCCAGAGTGCAGGTCAAATATTTGTATCACCTCTACTCGTTGGTGTTTCCAACAAATTGTATATATGTGTAATTATCACTAAACACGCACAAGGTGTCAACCACACGCAGAAGACGCATCTTGGGGTGCCCGACCCCCACCCAAGTGGATGGGCGATCCCATCATTTGATTCTGTAGTTATTGCATGTGTTACGTCTTGCTTACCGCCCGGAACTCAGTTCAGTCGCGCTTTCCGTCAAACAGCTTCTAGGCGCCTAAATGCATATCTGTCTTTGTAAGTGACAAAACTCGGCCTTTTCAGACACAAGTGCTAACGCCCAACTAGAATAGGACTTGAGCTGATCGAACCTAAGTTTTGAACTATGTTTGAATTAAATTAGAGTATTATTCGAATTGAGACTGAGCTAAATTAGAAATTGACACTGATTTTGAACCATTAATCCAAAATGACTGAACTCAAATTAATAAGTACACACCATCATTCCTTAAATAACTTAAGTTTGAGTCAAATTTAGGGATACCAAATCTGTGTTTTGGAAGACTGAGTCAAATCAGTTAATTAAACCCGATTGCATTGAATGTCATCATTGCGAAAGCAATGTATCTCTTCCATTTTGATTACATAAAAGATACGAGTCACTTAGTCGTTACCTAAATAAAGCATGGAAAAGTGGGTATACGACGACACGATGAATCGTCTCAACAAGCTAATCCCATTAATTAACCAATGGAAGGACCCGTCCAAATCTTCACATCATAGGATTCCCTTTTCTTTCTAAAAAATTATAAGAAAAGAATGGGGAAAAAAATATTATAGTATGTCCACTATTTTTCTTGGATCCCCATAAACCTGACATGGGGGAGGCAGAAAGGAAAAGTATCCGAGGCTAAACCTCGTGTGTTCGTTCCCCCATCAACAAGATTTCGGCACTCCACGTTACCAGAAAGGATCAGATCAAAGAATAAATAAATAAATAAATATATATATATATATATATATATAATATA
Organism: Musa acuminata AAA Group; assembly: GCF_036884655.1. Lineage (NCBI taxonomy): Eukaryota > Viridiplantae > Streptophyta > Magnoliopsida > Zingiberales > Musaceae > Musa > Musa acuminata. Next base: position 3,992,982 of record NC_088353.1, on the reverse strand, counting down.
CCTTCAAATTAAAAAAAAAAACAATTCATTTATATATATTAATTTATATTTTCTGCTTCCCTCCATAATCCGAAGTTTAAATTTTTAAAATGCCAAATCAATTACCCTACATCGAGAAAATCGATTAAAAGAAACAAAAGCGGAGCGTCACGAGCTGGCGAACGAAATCATCGGAGCTCGTCGCCGCGCTCTCCGCCGTCAGATCGGGAACTGCGGCGACAGCTGCGGGCCCTAACGGCGCCGCCCGCTCCCACGAGTGCACGTCCAGCCAATCAATTAGGGTTGTTGTTCTCTTTCCTGACTCTTAGTCTCTCCTTTGCCTCTTTTGGCGTTCCAAGATTTGGTTGGTTTCTGAAGTTCTGTTTCAGGTTTTGGTGTTGGGTTTCTGACTTCGGTTTTCCGAATGTTCCTTTGACGTTGGTTTGCTCGTGTTGCAGAGAAGATGCCGGCTGGAGCTGGGAGTCGAAGCTAATCGCTTGTGAGTTTCATGTTAATGATCCTGCAAACGAGTGGGTTTCAGCATCTTGTGTTTTCTAGTTTCATTCTTTCACACATACATCACATTGGCAATTGGCCGGGCACTCTTGGTTGTGTTTGGCATTGGGTAGGATTCACCAGCCAATAAAGACAGAGTCTGAATGGGATTTAGATCATTGGTGTTAATTCTAGTGAAGGAATCAGTACCTTTTGCACTATAACAGTTGCTTGTAGGATGTGCAGGATTCCTGCTGTCTGTTCTTTCATCATTGAACCTGTGCCGTCCAGGTACAGTAATCCTTTATTCATGTAGCTTTAGATTTGCTTTTGAGGGTTTTCCCGGAATGGTCCGATCGCCGGTAGCATATTCCCTTACAAAAAAATGAACTTGATGCTCATATGGGTTTACTTGCTTCTCTAGCTTTGTTAAGTATCTTTCTAATGTGGTCTTTAGTTGTTGAATGGCCATAGTTGTAACTTTCTTTTATAGAAATAGTGAATCAGTCAGTTTGGTTCCCCCAAATGCACTTGTAGCTTATGAATTGATTGAGGAATTAATCTTCAGAACTTTATTCAGTTTCTTTTGCTAGAATTATTATGTCACGAAACTACTATGTTTTTGTGCTAATATGTAAACCATTTTGTATCAGTTGGTAATTTAAGTGTTTTTTTTTTTTTCCTGCATTGGGCGATACCTCCTTTTTGTCCTTATTTCCTTGAATTGACAGTCAGGAAGCAGAGAAGCCCTTGAATTATTTTGGGATATTCTTCCTGATGAGTCCAGAATCAATAACATTTCGTCAAAAAAGGAGGATGAAGAATGCCAGAAACAAGTACATGAACCCAGGTGCACTTGTGCAGCTCAGTTGCAGCAGGACCACTGCCAGATCTTGTGCAGATGTAGGGATGAAAGGGGTTATCTTGGAGTCTAAGGAAGAAATAGATAAACTACATCAAAATGAGATTATCCGAGAGAGTATCCCTACCGTGTCTCCTGTTGGGGTCTACCTTCAGCCTGCAACAGAAGTCAGTAAGCAACAGAAACAGCCTCAAACACCTAAAGCACAGCACGCTGTCGGTTCTGATGGTCTTTCAAGGCTTGAATCTCTTCCTATGGATCTTCTGGTGTGTGTTGGGAACAATTTTTTGATACATTTTCTCACTTTTGTTATCTATGTTAATTTTTTTATTTGCTGTTATGGCATGACCGATGATTTTATTTCTTTCTTGTTCTAAGGTTAAAATCCTGTGCTACTTGCATCATGATCAACTAAGAGCTGTTTTCCATGTTTGTCAGCAAGTTCGAACAGCAGTAAGTGCTCTATTTTAGCTTTCTTTGTTGTTCGTAGCCCTGATAATTGATGTGAATTGAGCCTCTCTTTTGTTTTATCTTCGTTGATGATTCTATTCAAACAAGTTTGCTTTCTGATAATTGAGTTTCCTTTCTTCTACTCATAGCCTTCTTATATGTACATATATCTCGAGAATTGAGTTACCTTTTCATGACTATTTATGAATGTAGTTTATTATACAATGTCATCCCTAGTTTTGTAGACTTTATAAAAGCTACTTTGTTATAGGTCTTGCAACGACAATTTGTATTTTCTTTTTCATCCCTTCTGTTACTTTTCCATAAAAAAATGTTCTCCTTTCTGAAGTTCCCATCTTGTGCATGATTTCCATAATATTGCATCAAGCTAATTTTCTGTCAACGATAGGAGATCATTTGACTATATGTTGTTATTAAGATTGCAGCACAAGCTTTATTTGATTTCCTTAGATAATAATATGACAAGTCTTGTGCTTTGAGCCAGGTCCTTTTGGCTAGGAAACAACATTTTAATTACACTACTCCAGACAGGTCTAGGCAAGGGATGCTTAGGAATAGAACTCCTGTTCCAAGTGAACATTGGTCATTTATAAGGTACAGCAGAATAAACATAATCATGGAAGCTTCCATTTCCTTTAATTCCTCATTTTTCCTATCTTATGCTTATATTATTTTGCATTTCCAGGAAGGAAGGGAAGGGTATGTGGGTATCAAGCCCACACACTCCAAGAGCTCCGAGACAAGGACCTCGTCCTCCTCGTCTTCACATAATGGATATGAAACAAATTTCAGCTGTTCTTTTCCAGGAGTCTACATTATCTCCAAGGCGCATTGCCCCTCCAGGTTTGCCAAGGCCACTTTTCAAGGCTGTGGCTTCTACTAGAGTTCTAATTTATGAAGATGAGCTCTGCCAGGCAGTAGCACATAATAAGCTTCGTTAAGGCTTCTATTGGAATCTATTTTCCCATATACATTCTGCCCTTTTCCTTTTCTATATGTATATGGCTTAGTATGCAGGTGTGCAGCTTGCAACCACTGCATCTAAGAATTAGAGGACAGTTATGTGGAAATTATCACCTCAAAACGACATTGGGTTGTATATAGATCTTTATACAAATATTACGTGATCCTGATTTTGCTTTTCTGTGAAATATGCCTTTTCTTCATAGATGACATGGATTATGCTTTTGTGCATCATTTAGACTAGGAATCTCTTTCGTTTCTTCCGAGGGAAATTGAAGTGAGGTTTCAAGATGTCATTCCAAAACTCTTGAAATATTACATGTAGAAGTGGAGTGCTGATAATGAATCATCATTCGGAAGAACAAAACAAAGGCACAGAGAAGAAGAGATGATCAGGAAATTCTTTTTAAATGGTCATTATATTGCCTGGCAACAGAACAACACATTTTCTATTTATTACTGGTGAATTATCAAGTTTTAGTTTAGTGATGACGGATACTGCCTTAAAATTTTTTTTATGATAATGTTATACGCTCTCTCTGTAGGGTGATAGGTGTCCCAGAATAAGTACTTCGAAACATCTTCACATGGGGGTGCAGTGAAGCTATTACAAGTAAGTGTAACCTCATAAATTCCTGTGCCGCAGCATCCCCTTGCAGTCTCCTTGAATCCTAACAAATGAAACAATACCAAGTAAGAAGCAAGGCTTTGAGCTTCTGATAAGATTTTCGTGAACCGCTTATGATGAAGATTGCATTGATTATATTTACCATAAGCTTCAGGGCGTTGCATCAGATCAAGCAAAGATGTGTACATATCAATGAAGAGTATTCTTGATCCTGGTAGGGAATGGTTAAGCCTTTGCAACTCTTTTGATAGCTCAGAGTTGTATATGACTGCGGCTTGGTTATAGAGATCGGCACATTCTCTTTCAATCCCTCCTGCCAGAGTTCTTTGTGATGGTAGGCACCCTATAGGAGATATTCCTGAGACACTGATCCTTCGTGCCCCTAAATTGTACAGTTCCTGAAACAAGTTTTGAGCTTCTTTAGTATCTTTGAAACTGAAAGGAAGCCTTGTTTTAGTGCAGCGGCAATAAGAAGACAAACACTGCTCTGCTCTTTTCCTGGTTGTTTTACTTAGTGTTGTGTAGGTTTACCTTCACTCATTTAAATCAGTAGCTTCCTCTAATTTGCAATTTTTTGCTCAATAGACACGACTCTTTTTAATCATTTCCTTGCTGTTTGTGGCTTGAGCCAGAAATTTTTTAGGCAGTGATATCTCATTGAACAAGTGTTATGAACCTTATTTTCGATGAGGATGTGGAACGACAAAACCATCACAACCAATGATTATATTTCCTGACTGTTGTAAATATGTAAATTTCCAGTGAAGCTGGGAGTTGAATGAAAGTGAAGTTCTGTCACTAGTTTCTAATATGCAAGATTTTCATTCTTTTCTTACTATTGAACTAAATAGTCTCATATCCAGTTTTTGATTGACAGTTGCTGAGAAATTTTTTGGTAAATTGTTTATATTTCTTGTCTGCTAATTTATTATTCAGTTGTTGGCAAACAAAATCTAAACTTAGTGAAGTCAACTTTTCCATACAGGCAAATGATAAATGCCAAAATGTATGATGCGTATCAGATAGACCATTTATTTTGTTACTAATGGCTTGATAACCAGCAATGGGATGTAAAACTAGATGGAAGGGCTTAATTGTTTGTGAGGATCTATGGCGTTTTAGATCATTATGAATAATGTGGGTTATCAATTTGGATGTTCTTTTATGCTTTTCTATAGTTTAGCATAGCTAATTGGTACGAAGGGAAAAAGATTACCATTTGCCAGCCATATATATATATATATGTATATATATATATATATATATATATATATATATATATATATATATATATATATATATATATATATAGTCACTATAAATTGTGCATGAATTTCCTAATGTCACAAAATTAGCTAGTGAGCTATTTTTTATAGTCAAACATGATTTTTTTTTTGAAAATGTCGATCTTAAAACCTTATAAACAAGAATCAAAATCTAAGTCCATGACAATTGTTCAAAGATGGACTAGGCAAATAATTCAAACAAAAGCCCAATGAATTTAGTAGAGAAGAAAAGCATAAATAATTCAATAAATATTTAAATTGATAGGTAAAATCTAAATTGATAGGTTAATCCTAGATGAAACATATTGAGCAAATGGTGGTTCTCTGAGAAATTCTTGAAAGCCCTCTTATCAGTACAGTAATGTTGTAGTTTCATTTTTACTGTAGTCTATGCTTTCCCTGAATCTGTTGTAGTCTGCCATTAGTGTACTCTTATGTTGTACAGTTGAAGACGTGATCTTTCCAAGAACTTCTAACAACGAGGTTGCATGCAGAGCTCGAACTCAAAATGAGAAGCCATTACTCCATTTCTTTCAGCAAGAGACTCGGTAAAATGAGAAGGAATACCTGCACGAAGCTTGTAGCCGTCTCCACCACAAACTTAATGTAGGATGGGAGATCGTACTCTACTCTGCGAAACGGTGTGGTAAAGTACGTGTTCGCCAGGTCATCGGTCCCCGTAATCACGAGGTACAGACTCCTGGAGATGATGTCCCGTGCCTTTCTCTCTCCCGCAATCTCTTCCAGCTTCTTCATGTACTCCTTAAACATGTTGAGTTGCTCGCTCATCGGTATAGCTTGCTGCATCAGGCATTCGAGTCTTTACGAGTACAAGAACAGGCAAAACTACAAGGACGGATAGCAACGGATACCACCAATTCACTTGTCAGAGGATCGTATCCCGAGCCACCTGAAGCGAAGCTTACGCCGGTGAGGAGGTCCTCGGCGTCGAGCTCTGTCCCAAGGTATGCTGGTACGAGCTGCTTTATTCCTAGTCTAGAAGCTGGAAGAAACCACCAGGCTTATTTGCTCTCCATTAGTTCATGTAATCTGACGACACTCTCATCACACTTACTACCTATCATGTCGGAGGGGATCTTCCCGTTGCTGAAGCGGCCGGTGGCTTTGTGATCGATGAAGTCTTTGCCGTAGGGCGGGAAGTTGCATTTGACGGTGGTGACGATGGCATTGTTGTTGCCTGGGTCTACGACCGAGTCGCCGAACACTATGAGCGCCGGAGTTGTTCTGTTGGAGGACCTAGCTTGGGCTTGGAGGCCGTAGGGGAGGAGGATTAGTACGCAGAGTCTAGCGAATGAAGCTATCATGCCCATGCTTGCTCTTCCTGTTGCCTTACCGATGGTGTGGGAGGGAATTGATGGCAGCGTCAAGTCTTTTATAGCTACTACATGAAGTTTTACTTTGATTGCTGATTTGCGTACCTTAAAAGGATCATCGATAGTGTGTAATATTTGTGAGCTCCAGAATCACAGCGGTCTACAATCTCCTATCATAGAAGCACGCAAAAGAACAGATTTTTGTGTGGCTTGTAGGTGTTGTCTAATGTGCAAGAGAAGGAATCAGTAGTAGTTCATTCAAATATGTCTTATGAATCCCAAAAATGCTGTCAAGCTTAAACCTTTCTGACTCTGTTGGAGCCTTAATGGCTTGAGAACAGATATAACAAAAGAAAGAAAATTTTTTCTCAAAAGAATTGAGTGAAGGATAACAAATTTCTTCAGCATAACAGTGCTGAAATTTTTCATAGAACAGTTCTCGACTATTGAAAGCAAAAAAGAGAGTTGATGGACTTTGTCATTTTATTTGGCTTGCAAAAATGCCTACTTTTGAGTCTTCTGGCACTCCTAAAGTTGTTAATTGAATGTGGACAGGTAGAAGATTGGCAAAATGAGATTAATAGATAGAAGTTGGGGCACTGAAAGACCCTCATGTTTAAGTAATTAGCTATGATTTTTCCCACCTAACTCAACAATTTAAGCAACAAAGTCATGTAGTGGATGAGAATTGTTTGCCGGACAATTGTGTCAGTATACCAAAAATGCTTAATGGTGGCAATCAAGCTGCCTACATCAACATGTTTAGGTCATGTAATTATAGGTCTTTTCTTTTTCATCAGAACAAGGTCATGGCCTTAAGCAGCGGGCTTGGATGGATCTTGTAGTTTACTTGTGATGCAAGATGAACTTTTCAGCTACTTGTCTTTTACTCACAGATATTGGTCCTTAATATCTGTGAGAAATATCCAGTATATATGATTAATCCTTAAGTTAAATATTGGATCATAATTCGAGCAATTATTTTAGAACTGTTAGCTGTGCTAAACGATCAGTAGGAGTTGTGTCATATTCATCAAATGCCAACCTTCATCAGTCCATTATTTGTAGACAGAAGCTCCATCAGGAGAACTGTGTTTCTTCCTCAACGTTGTTTGGGAGTCCATGGCAGCATTCACGAATAATATAAATCACTATTTGCTGCTGTCCAGTTGAATAAATATGAATGGAGCCTTGAGACGGTGAGTGATGAGGATCAGATTTTATTTGCCTAAGTTCCATTTCGACTTTATTGACATTACGTAGATGATCTCTTCTTAAGGGTGAAGCTATCCTTTGTGTGTTCGTCTGCCATTGACACGATGATTACTGTGGGATGGAAGATTCTGCTACATCTGCATCAGTTGATGCGTCGTGATCATCGCATGTCATGGTGGAGAAGGAAGCGTCGGCTTTGCGTTTCGTCCGACTCACTATCAACTCTGGCAGCAGCAGCAACGAGACTCGTTTGTCCACTGCAACTACAGCTCATACATCTGAGACGCTTGGTTGTGTTATCTGTATCCAACCCGATGCATGCATGCCTTTTCCTATTGCGTTTGTGATTTCGGAGCTAATTACATATGGTTAAAATATTTATATCAGTTTTATCGATGATATATATATATATATATATAATTAATTAACATTAGATTATAGACTCCAGAGTGATAGAAGATGGCATCGCCCCCCTAGCTCATGTGCTCCAAATCCCGGGTGTCGCCCCCCTCCATTTGTCGTTGTAGCCATCGTCGTAGTTAGTGGAGTCCATGCCGATGCTCGTTAATTGGCCACAAAATCTCTTATTGCAATTAGTGGCTCTTGCCATCGTGCTCGTCCTTATAGACGACAACGATAGGCTCATTGTTGTGAAAATCCTTAGCCATGGCAGCAGCCAGCTCATCAAAATTGACTACATTTGTGAGTGTCGGGAGTCGACGGCTGCATCCGTGCTCCAAATCCCCGATGTTGGCTGCTCTCCATCCATTGCTACAGTCGTTGTCACAACTGGTGGAGTCCACGTCGGCACTCGGTACCCTCAGATGCAACCAATTTCAATGAGCTAGCCCCTGCCATGGCTAGCGGCTTTCATGACAATGAGGTCCTCACTATTGACTATGAGGCCGAACATGATGAAATGCTCAGGAGTCGCTAACCGCGATAAGAGATTTGGCGACTTGTTGATGGGCGTTGACGTAGACTACACTAGTTGTAATGATGACTACGACCATAGATGGAGGGAGGTTGACGTAAGGGATTTAGAGCATCTGAGTTGGGGACGACGTCACCATTTGCCACCACCGAGTCCTATCGAACATTAAAATTATCTTTTATCATTTTATTTTTATATTTTTTTGATAAAACCAACGTTGTTAGCGTAAACGAATCTAGATATTTTACTTTCATAACTATATGAATATCAATATAATTTTTTAAAATATCGAAACATTAAAGATAACTAACTATCATATATAATTATTAGCCTGCGATTTTGTCTTTTGGATAACGACAATTAATTAGAATCGGATGATCACATGTTTCCTAGTCGACTGTCGGGTGGACAATTATGTGCGAGATTTTGATGAGCTATGGATTTCTTACGATCTAAAATCCGTTGTCGTGTGACTGTTCTCTCTGAACAAGAAAAGGTGTCCATCTTAGTCTCGATGTAATGTTTCTGTTGTACTATGCTTGTGCAATTCCAAGCTCGTACGATAGTTTACTTGCATGATACTACAAGATTATACTAAGTAGATATGGTATGATTTAGATAAAACCAATTAAATCTATGATGAATTATAGTATACTCGAGTTTGAATTATCTTGATTAATAAATAATCGATTTTTTTATTCATAAAATTTAGCTTATCCAATTTCATCATCCCCTTGAACATTGAGCGTTGGAGTTTGAAATATCATATCTAAAATATTATTTAACAATGATGTATCAGATCAGCTAACATAATTAGTAGGAACTTTGATTGTTTAAGTCAAGTTTCGTCTTTACTATTTATCTTTTAAATAAATTTTCGATTATTAACAGTAAAATAAAAAATAATAAAAATAAAATCTAACTCTTCCTTTTAATTGAAGTAAAGCTTACCCGCCGCCGTGTAATCCAAACATAAACGTTAGGACGAAGAAACCCGAAGAGGGTGACTCCCCAACACACACCGCACATGTTCTCTTTGGTGCCGAGGAGACATGCATCTGTTCCTTAAAAGCACCTCTGCCGAGCTTTACCTTCTCCGCGAGCTCACATGGACTACGTTGCTTTTGTGTCGCGAACCATGGAGTTAGCAGCGGGGACGAAGCAAGAGTTGGCAGCCGAGGAATGCTGCGTTTGCTTGTCGAGGTTGGAGGAAGACGAGTACGTGACGCGGCAACTGCCGTGTGGCCATTTGTTCCACCGAGAATGCATTGGTACTTGGCTGAGCTCGTGCAACCGGAGTTGCCCTCTTTGCCGCCGATCCGTCGACGTGAAATCCACGAGCATGGCGGCACAGCAGCAGCAGCTCACCGAGGAGCTGGTGATTTGGTTCTCTTCCTTCCATATTCCTGGCTTCTAACAACAACATGCATATAGTTTTAGCTCTCTGTGGCTTCTAACAACAACATGCATATAGTTTTAGCTCTCTGTCTCCTGTCATTCGATGAGTTTAACTCTCTTTTTTACGCATTGCAATCATCCCATGACGAAAAGAATAGAAGATAAGAATAATTATTGAATAAGTTTTATTGAATAAATGAAAATGCTTCAATACATTAACATATTCCCTCTCCTATTTATACAAATTAGGAGAAAAGATTTCCCTTAAGAGGATTTTCAATAGAGAGATTTCCTCGTATAGTTAGAGAAATCTTATCTTCTATTACCCCGAATATTTTTATAGGTGTATATGATTAAGCAATATTTCATAGTATTCAGATTAATAAGAAAATATTCTTTTCGTAATCTATTGTTGATGTGACAATGCGATTTATGTCATCTTACGGCTTTAAGTATCATCATCATCATCATCATCATACTATCGGTGTGAAATATCCGTGCATCAATAGTATAATATTATCTGTTGTCGCACAGCACCTTAAACTTACTCCCATCGTGATCATAAATCGTCAACAAACTTTAAGGAGCATGTATCATTGGAAGCTCTCGACAGTCGACACGTAGTTTCGGTAGGACGGGTCTCCCCCTTTAAGTCAGTGGAATCTAAGATTGCAGATGGCTCCCTCCCCACTTTGGGTAGTTGGCAGTCTAAGTGAGACCATAAAGGTTCACAGAGAACCTGCTGCCCCATGGCGAGAAGACGGGTAAAGGAAGGAATACAAGGGGGTGGCTTGATGAGCCCCCACATGTGTTGTGGTTAAACAAATCATAGAACAGATGGATGGATATAAATGTATAATGAGATAATAATAAATATCCACATGCATATGGAGAATATAATATTTATTGGCTTTCATTTGACACTTGATCTTGACAAATACGACGAACCTACCACGATGAGGTTGAACGAGTGATCAAAATTTTTTCTCTATTAAATTAATTAATATATTTATTACATACGATAATATAATATCATCATTTAAATTTTAGTTTTTCTAATAAACAGGAATTCATTAAAATCATTGCAACGTCATCGCTGTAGTCGGAGGACATCCAAGTTGCGAAACCGGGAACGGCGTCCATCGTTTCACACCGGTGGACGGTGGAAGTAGCCAATGGAGGGGAATCCAAGGACAAAGGCAGGACCCACGTTGGTGATGATGGCCTTTAACAGTCCCACGATGGAGGTGACGTCCCATCGGTGCATGCACTGTCGTGGGCTTTTGTCCGGGCATCGGACAGTCTCCCCTCTCCTCCCCGCTGAAACTGGAGCGGCTTACCCAAACCCTAGACCGGTGCCATCCGTTGCGTACGAATCAATCATCTCGCACCATGACGCTTTCTTTTATCATTCCCATCCTCATATAGATGTTTACACTGTTTACAAAAGCAGCGATGCATACGGAGTATACTAATGTACACTGTGAAGAAAAGAGTGGGGTTCCCTACAGGAGGTATACGTATACCATTTCTGCACACCATTCTCCTTTGATACAACATCATTGAATTTTGTGCAGAAGAAGGGGGGCAGGGAAGAGATAGAGAGAGGGGAGCTACATGAGTGGTTCGAGGATCTCCGTTATAGCCTGCCCGCATGCGGTGAGATGTTGTTCTCCTTTCTCAAAATGGTGCAGTTGAGCTCCTCCGGAGTGTGTTCCTTTTGGAATGCTTGCCAGCCATTGCCAGACGTAGCTGCCCACGAATCCAGCAAAAGAGAACATAAATCTTACCGTATTCCCTCCACACGAGAATGACAGAACTGACCTGGAACGATTGATACAATGTATATATATATATATATATATATATATATATATATATATATATATAATAAAATATATTTATATATGTATCACCTCGTCGAGTTCTTTCTGTAGGCTGGATTGCTCCTCCAACAGTCGAGCAACCTCCAGCTCCAGCTCATTGATATAAGCCTGTGATCAAGTTGGAAAGCTCGTGGTACAGTGAGAAGCCAGGAGCCAAGACATTTTAAGCAAACGGAGAGAAGGATTGGAGGAGATGCCTGTTTCCTCGCGCGCGATCGGGCAGCGGACTCCCGGTTCTTGATCATGCGCTTGTGCCGGAGGTCGCCGCAAGCAGCGGGGTCCTCCGACATCGCCTCCTTGGAGCAGAAGGAGAAGAGGCCGATGGGCGAGGGCGGGCGGACCATGTTGTCGGAGAAAGCAGGGGAGATGAAGGAGGCGCGGCAGCCGTTGGAGCTGGAGTTGGAGTTGCCATGGGCATCGGACCCCATGAGCTGGATTTCCAGACGAGGGCTCAAGCTGAGGGCAGTAGGGGGCATGGTGGAGGGCGGCAGCGGCAAGTTCTTGGCGGCGGCATGAGGCCTATTCATGGGTCCTGCAAGGAAGTCCTGAAGGATGATGGCCCTGAAGGAGGGTGAGGCGGTGGGAGAGTGGCGCTGGTGGTTCAGAGGTGTGAGGAGCCTTTCCTGGTGGTGGAGGCTGCGGAGACCGATGTCCTTCCAAACCTCCTCCATGGTCCTCCTCTTTGGTGCCTGTGGGAGGAGACTGGAGGTGGTCGACGAAGGTGAGGATCTTGATGACGATGAGGAGGAAGAGGAGGAGGACGCCACCCTGTTGTTAGTGCTTCCATGGTGGTTGTTGCCTTGCTCTGAACGCCACATGACAACGGTTCTGAAGCGTGGCAGAAGCCGAAGAGATGCGGTCTTTATGGTGTGTCCTGGTGATGTGAAAGAATGGACGGTCCAGGCCCAGTCCGGCCCAACTTGGTATATAGTAACCCTGCACCATAAAAAAAGAACCCGGTTTAGCCCGGTCCAGGCCCAGCCTTCTCCTAGCCTAGCTAAAACAATTCCTTTTCGATGCATAAATAAATTGAGAGAAACCCTTTGTACACGTAAAGCAAAATATCATAAAATATTACTGAAAAGCTTTTCTACAACTTCTAATCGATGATGATCATGTAATGTGTAATGGAGCAACTTACTGTTGCGTCAACATATAACAATCTAGGCGTGAGATACATGGTTTTCAAAATTACAATCATCACATATCAAATCAATGTAAAGTTGGATTATGTAATAGAAGTGATGATGTCAAAGAAAGAAAACCAATCAGGCCTACAAGCAAACTCAATTTCTGCAAATGCACACGCAGCATCGGCTTATTGTTCCAGTGTAATGAGTACATCGTGAGACTAAAGGTTTAGTAATGGCTGAAAATTCTGAAAGCAGTTTCAGAGCTTTAATTATCAGAAGATGGGTAAAGTATACAGTATCGTGGTGGTTCAATTCGATCCAGATATGTCACCATTATAAGCCACACCTTCCCGACACTATCTCACAAGCAACACAAATGCACTTTTCATGACTGTCCGTCCTTGGGGACAAAACAACTCGTCACTAATGAGGAAACATCTCTGTGTCGCCAAAGTTTAGCTTTAGCTATGAGAGCTATCTCGTCCTTCAAATTCTTCATTTATAGCTTAAACCTGTAAATACGACATGATTTATCGATTTACATCCTTAACTTGAAGGACTATTTGCAGAATAAAAATAACGATAATAATAAAGATTCAGAAACACCATACAGTGAGTCAGGTGGTTGGAACATGGAATCTGCAATTGACATTTTCTTTTTCTATCTCCAGTTTGCCTTCATGACAGATTGTTTTGTCCTCATATTTACGGTGATTGAATCTACAATTCTGGCAGCTTCCTTGTCACCTTCTCAGGTCCATTAGTAACTGACAGACAGCAAACCAGAAAGTAAAATAACAAGACCAAGAAAATTATGTCCAAGTAATAACTGATCTTTGAAAACACCATGCTAAAACACAGTAAGCACAACTTAAAAGCTTTACCTACTAACTCTAGCAGTTGGAAGGAACTTTTCTGCTTACGGATCCCCAAGTTTTAAATGCCAGCACATAACCTCAGCAAACAAGTGGTTCTAATTCCAACAAGATCAAGCCGCCTTAAAAGATAGATTTAACACTACAATTGTGAGGAGACTCACTGCTATCGCTGCAAATACCACAAAATTTAAACACCCTGGTACATTTAACTGGTAGGACAGGACCAAATTTACCAGTACAACTTGATTATTGTTTCACTGTTTGATGGGAAAACAAGAGGGAAGTTTTGGAGTCCAACCACAGGTACAACTATGCTAGCGCAATCAACCAAGCATGCAGCATTAAACCAAGTGCTTTTAAGCCACCAAGGATGCAGCTACATGTTGAAACCAACCACTGAACAATAAACAATTGAGTGCTGATTTTGTTTGGACTAAGCCGCATGCAGTTTTATACAAAGAAAAATGTAGGAATAAGAAATGCAAGCTTTGCACAATCCTGTATTTACTTGTATCTTTGCATATAGACAATATTAATAATTGAATTTGCACCATTTGCATGTAACATAATGAGAAAAAGAAGCAAGAGATGAAGAGGAAGTTATAAGTTCCTAAGAAATACTGTAAACACATTGCAACTCTTATTGAATAAAGTGTGCTTTGTGATTCATATTTCAGCAACCAGATTAATATGCATATGAGGAATCACAAATGGAAAGCAGAAGAGATCATATTGAGTGCAAACTTCATGAGAATGATAGTGAGTAGTTCACAACAAAATTGTCTACTTTGAGAAGCCAAAAAGATCCTACTTACAGAATTGAATTAAAAGATAGTCCATCGACCTCATTGATGAGAAAGATGAAATGTCACAAAGTCATGAAACCACCAAGTGAGCCACAAACAAAATATAAGTTTGGTGAGTCGCATAATGTGCAGTTGTAAAACTTCGGATCATATTTAGAGTTCAATAAGGAAATGACAATTTTTTCGCAATTTTACAGACCTATAAAGTATTTAAATGCTGATAGTGCGAAAGAATGCTAAACCAATAAAAGAAAAAAAAAATAACAATCATGATTTGAATAATCACAAGCTGGTATGAAATTTCAGAATCTATCAAGATTGATATACATTCAATTAAATTCAAGGTTTGAGAAAACCTCATAGTCAGTTTTCCCATCTACAAAGCTATCGATGTTCTGCATTCCTTCTAATAAAGATGGTTGAAATCCATCAATTCTGGAAGGGAGCATTTTATAGCATAATAACAACCCAAGAATGAAAATAGCCTGCAGCTTTGTAGAGTCCCCCTGAACAGTGAAGAATAGTAACATCGACAGAAGAAACAAGACCACACAGAAATGCATAATACACAATACCCTGTCCATCAGCTTCCCATCATTACCAGCTGGAAAGCCTCGAGCTCTGTACACAAACAAGAAGTTGTACTTGTCCACCACATAGCGGTAACCAAAGTAGACAGCACCAACAGGAACCACAAGCGGGGCAAACAAAGAATAGATCATGGTCAGCGCAAAGATTGTCAGGTTGAAAGCATAGTACTGTGCAAAGTCAAATGTCTGCTTTGGGACATGGAAGCTCCTATTCACAGGGTACACAGAAAGATCATGTTCCTCAACCCCATTTGAACCATAAGTGTCCTCTCTCTCTGACACAAGAGGCATCCTTAGATAGTTTTCTTCGCCATTCTCTTCAAGTGGGTAGCCATCATTTTCCTCAGGAACTAGCTGAACCATGTCATTTTTCCGAAATTTCTTCAGTATGTTCTTTATCCAGGGTACTGGAGCCAAGAGATCAAAGGATATCCCCAGAAAAGTGCTTGTAATCAGAAAAGCGAGAGAGGAGAGGCATGACCTTGTAAGGAATGATGCACTCATGTACTGCTCGATACGCCTGCAATCTTCTCCATCCAAGTAACATTTCCCCATACCAAGTATTGCACCCTCCAGAGACGACTCAACCATTGCACGCAGAAGAATGAGATTTACCAAAAAGAAGCAAACCATTTTAAGCAATGCAGCTCTTTGCTCCCTAGAAACAGTAAGATGGCATTCAAACTTGGAAAGGTAGGACAGGGCAGATGGTATTATTATGTACATGCTCACAAATATAAGGACATTAGGCAAGAACTGAAGGATAACAGCCCCAAGCCAGCTCGAGCCTTCAAACCAAGTTAACCACAACTGAGCATTGTCCACAGCCTCAGCATTGATAATCCTTGCAGCACTCTTCATCGCATTAATCACTGCAAGAGGTGAACTGCAGAAGAGAAGCATCAAAAGAAGGCAACCATTCACAGCTATCTTACGCATTCTCAGTGAAACCTTGCTCAAACCCAAATGATTCCAATATATATCGACCGCAGGCGGAGCCCTCTCTACCCTCCATCGGTTCCGTCCGAGTTGGAGTTCCATCACAGGGAAGAACTGCCCAGTAGGTCTCCTCTTTCTCTCGGTTCTTAAATCCCTCACAGCCTTGTTGGTGGTGTAAACATCCTTAAAAACAATGAATGCAATTCCAGCACCCGGTGCCCGCCCTTCCTTGTAATCCAACAGTTTGGTTTGCAACACCGACCTCATATCGTGCAATTTCTTCAGCCTCTCTTCCTTTGTAAGGCCCAACTTTACAACAATCATTGCCCACGCCTCTTTGGCTCTCCTCCATAGTTGATGCTGATTAAGCTGGCTACCGAATAGGTCATCATCGGACAGGCTTGGGGTTCCAATACGAGCTTCCAAGGAAGAGATCTCATTCTGGACCTTCGTCCACTTCGCAGCAAGATATTCCAGGGTGCACAAATCGAAAGGCACGATCACCCGGTAGACCTTCCCTGGATAGCGGTGCTGAAAGTACTCCTCCAGCTGGGCTTTATTGGCAGCTAGGCTTTTGGGGATCCCCTGCACCATGACGGTGAACATCGAGACCGATCCCGAATTGGGGTCGCTAGGGTGCCGGTTCCCGTCACGGAATCGAGTGATCCTGAGGTCATCTTCCATCCGAGAGATCCCAACGTGGGCAATGGCGACCACGATTGCCGCAAGAAGGAAGGGGAGCCAGAGCAGCGGCGAGCCTGGCCGGATGTGGGAGATGGTGGTGCGAGCAAACTGATCAGCGAGGGGCGCCGATCCGGCCCAGAGATTGAGTGGCAGCCCAGCGCAGAGGGCAACGAGAGCGACAGCGAGGAGGATGGCGAAGCTAGCGCGCTCGATGAGCAGGAATTGAGCAGCATCGGCGCCGCAATGGAGGGCGATCTGGGCGGTGGTGGCGTGGTAGACGGCGAGGAGCTTGGAGGCTAGGGCGGAGAGGCCGGGGGAGCGGCGGTGGTCAGACCGAAGCTTGACGAGAAGGAAGAGGAGGAGGCAAGAGGCGGCGCCAGCGGCGGAGATGTTGAGGAGGTACTGGATGCTTCCGTACCAGACGGCGGGATCGTCGGGGTAGGGCGGGGGCGCGGCGGTCGCCATCGATGATGAACTCGAAGCGGAGGTCAATGCGAAGGAGCGATTCGCCTCATAGGACGGGGAAAGAGAAGGGAAGGCGGGGCCGAAACCCTAACCCTAATTTTGCGGGACGAGAGCGCCTGTGAGAGCGAGCGAGAGAGAGAGAGAGATCGGGCAGAGATGATCTTATCCGCCAGGGAAGGGGAGGAGGATCGCAGGAATGCGGAGGGCGTGGAGTCGGCGTTTGGTTTATTACCTATCACCGTGCCGGGAGGCGTATACCTCGCGTCGGCGTCCGGTTCCCCCATTTGATTCAATTTGGACTCGGTTTGGCTACTATTTTCCGACCCATGCTATTTTGCATGACCGTTCAACCCCATACCCGGGCCGGTTCTTCTTCTTGATGGCAAATTGCAGTGGTATTCGATCGAGATTATATACCTACCAATAATATTATCGGAGATCTAATCGACACGATTTTTTGTTTCTGATAAAGCCTCCTATTTCCATAATACGAGTCTAAAATTGTATTTGAAATTTTGATGATGAAATTTTTTTTTTCGATGGTAGAGGATATTAGTATTTCATATCTTATTTTCTATAAAAGATTACAGTAATGATTTATTCGACAAAGCCTCTTTGATCGTCAAATTATTATGTATTAAGTGTTAAAATTCTTCAAGTATTCCTTTACTAAGTTTAGAATATATCATATATCCGATATGTTGATACGGTAGGTCTTTACTATTGATAATGGTTATAAATTAATTAATATTATTATTTAGGATCTCAATCATTATTATTATTATTTAAAATAATTAAATTACTTTCTTATCTTAACTTAGGTGGATATCTTATATAAATTTGATTTTTTAGAATGCATCAAACACTTTATATATGTTTTCATTTTGAATAAACATATCATATACAAATAAGATATTTTGAGTATTTTGGGTTATGAAAGTAGGGAGCAAATAAAAAATGAAATAGAAAAGAGCAAGGCTGTGAAATATAGATCTCCACTGAGGTTGTCTTCATTACAAAGGTAATCCTCATAGTCCCAACTATTTCATCTAATACTAATCCCAGCTTTTGTAAATGTATTCTAATAAGAAAACCAGAGTTGGATTCCCATCTCTTGCAAGGACCTTTTGGGCATGAGTTCTAACACAACTAAATTCCGACCGGTACTTCCTCGTATCAGCAATACTCGTAAAGTACACAAGTAACATTATGACAATCCATACACACACATTATAGGATCGGTTTTTGTGTAAGAAATTCTTTTTTTGGGAAGTTATATAAAAAAGGACTCTTCCTCGTTCTTCGTCGAGCCTTACACGATAAGAGAAATGAGGATTATCGTTTTGTTATCTTTCTTAAAAAATTAAAATTTTTAATTTAATTTATGTTTTTTTATATGCTTAGATTAAATGTTGTATTTAGTTTGAGATTTTATTTATTTTCAGATTTTGAAATTAAACATGAATTCATGGTAGATGGATTTTATGATATTTTATCGTTATTTTTAACTAGATTGAATTGATATGGCATGCTGATTGAATTAATTATTTGATAACATGTCGAATATTGCAATCAACATAATTTAATGTTTAAATGAGACTGATTATTACATTTGTTAATTAGTTTTAATATCACAAAATTGAGGGTTTGATTCGATTAGGTTTCTCATGCGGTCTACTGGACTCAGTCAACGCAGCTCCATTAGTAATGCTGTTTATTTTGCATTTGGAACTAATCATCCACCAAGAGATCCATAAAAACCTCAGGTACAAAATTGTAAATGAAATATTCGACATACTTATGTATCTTCATGTTTTTTGGTTTGTTCATTCTTTGCATAGTAAAAGATTGACAGTGAACTTAGTAATCTTATTTTCTTTCGGTCTGGATCATTTTGAATCATTTGTTATGTGTCCATTCAAAATTTGTAAAGTCTGTTTGTAATTTGTATTGGTTATGAAGTATTTTTTAAAATATTTCTCTATGGATTCTGAACGAGGTATTTTATCTAATTTATTTTTTCTATAATCTGAAAATAATTAATTACAAACAAAATCTAAGAATAATGGAAATTTACTATAAGAAACGACATGCTTGATACATGAGAAACATCTCTAGAAATAAGAAGAGATAGCCACAGAGAACACAATTCGAAGGAGGAAGAAGAAGACATTATTATGCAATGTAATGTCTGCCTTTTCTTTTCTTTTTTTTTCCCATGAATTATAATAATGATAACAAAAAGATAAACCAAACCTAGAAATAAAAGGCAAACAGGAGACGACGGACGGCCTTTTGCCGTGAGCATTACCCGTCTGTATCCGATGGACACACGAAGCGCACAATCGAGCTCCCGAGTAACCAATTCCTGATCTAAATCACCAAAATCATGCATCGATAGGTTCTCGACGCGGACCTGTGATCATCATTTCAACAGTAGGAGATGTTGAGGGCCTTGATCTTGAATCGGTACCTGGGGGCGCGAGGGACGGTGTGGCCATGGCCGAACCCAAACTGGCCGTGGCCGCGCATCGCGGGAGGCCCGTCGTCGTAGACGTATCCGAGGAGGTGGCCGCACGTGTCGCAGAGGAGGCGGGTGCGTTTGCGCTGGATGCCCCAGTAGTTGGGGGTCTCGAAGAAGGGCTTGATCCGGTCCTCCTTGGCGAACTGGAGCCGGGCGTCGTCCACCCATGAGAAGGAGAAGGTGCCCTTGTTGCCGGCCTCGAAGTGGGCGTCCGCCGGGTAGAGGTGCGCCGCGCTCAGATTCAGATCTGCCCCGCATCCCGCGCACCTATCAACGATGTCGCACACCGTCAGCCCCACACTCCAAACAGCCACGCGATTGATTCACAGGGAGGGAAGAGAATCGAGTTGTTCTACCGGTAGACTGTGCCCATGCTTGATGTCGGATGGGAATGGTTTGGTCTGAGCGGCGACGCCGCGTTGTCGGTGAAGGCGAGAGGAAGGACGAGGAGGAAAAGGAGGAGAGGAGAGGAGAGAGAGAGAGAGAGAGAAGGCGACGACGTGAGAGAAGAAGGGCAGCAAAACGACTCTCGGCTTGTGGTCCCTACAGCTTCTCCAACAACGAGCGGAGGTCAGTGAGTCAGCCATAAATCGGTAGGGAAAGTGTTGCTCAAAATATAATTACATTAACAAATACCTCTAAATTAATTCGAACATAATAAAGTACTCATTTGAAAGATAACCAAGAAATTAAGAAATGATGCATACCAAGAAATCTTCTAATTAAGGATTAACAAGAAAATAAGTTTCTTTAAATATTTGATGTACCTATTAATGGAATTTTATTATTCCAAAATTTTGATGTATTGATTTCACTGATTGTATCCTTAAAAAAAAAAAAAAAACCAAGATTTTTACATTTTTTTTTATCTTGAAATAATTTGTGATTTTAACTTCAAATACACCTCCTTTTCCATCTTAAATGGTCTTATTATTGTCCTTGGGAATGTGGCTTTTCGTAATAGAATGAAATACAAAATCATTTTCTCAACTGGAAAATGATATTTTTTATTATATGTAAATTGGAGTATGTCATCTTTTTTTTGTGTGGTAATTATAATTAAATTTAAAATAAAAAATAAGTTGATTTAGATCGAATGATCTAATTAAATCGTATCACTGGTATTATTCTCCCCTTATCTTTAAATTGACAAAAATATCCAAATAATACCATACACGACCTCATTTAAAATCTATCCAAGAAATCAGAATTACAAATCAGAGATGATTTTATGTAAGAACTCTAATTTAGGATTAACTATAAAATAATTCTAATTTGAAGGTAATGCCCAGAAGAAACTCGAGAATTTTCTATTCTGACGTGGCAAGGAAAGATCTAACGAGATTTTGACTACAGGGCATGATTTGCGATCAAAATTTCATCTCCCCGACACAAGAACTAACAAAGCTACGAAGCTACAGAGCCACTATCATCATGTAGTAGCAGAAGGAGATCCGCTGCTTATCCTAAATCTCTTCCGGTATGCTTTGAAGCTCCGGCCGCCACCGGCTCCGACACTGACCCTTGTCGCCTCTTTTCATGTGCCACCTGCGGAGGGAGCGCAGCACCTGCTCCATGGTCGGCGACGCCGCCAGTCGATGACCAGCAGCACGGGCGCTCCGCTCCTGCCCCATCGCCGCCACCATCTGCTTCAGATGCTTCTTGGTCACCACGACCTTGACGTGGACCCCGCCGCTCTCGTCTTCCCGAGCGACGACGCTCCCAATTCTCGGGCACATCGACGGCAGGAAACCACCATCTGTCCTCGGCATCTCTTCTTCTATCGCCAAGCAACGCACTCTGATCCTGGGCGAGAGGGTTTCGGCGTATATATATAAGGGATGAAGGACAGCTCAAAGATACCTGTAGTTGCGAGGGAATCTGCGGGCCGTATAACTTGTGATGGCGACGGAGAACAGGGAACACCGCCGCCCTACATCACGTGCCTCGCACTGCCCGCTGTGAACGCGTCCCCTGCGACGTTCTTGCCGTGTCCACACGTGTTAGCCTCTATCCAGAGGCGGCTAGGAGTGGATTACGTTGCCAAACATACACAAGGACACGATTCACCTGCTTGTTAACGACGTGGTGGACCTGTGCATTCGGGGATAGCGACGTACGACGGCGACGTAACAGCAGCAGCATCGATGCATGTGGAATCCGTGCTTCCGAGCGATTTGCTCAAATCACTCCTCGCGACAGATGGAATCTCTGTGCGACCAATCAACTCGTTGGGTGTCCACGTCGAACACGTAGCGTTGGCTCGCAGACGGAAGACCCATCGCCGACTGACGTCACATGGCACAGCCGGGACCCGCGGGCGGAGGACCGTTGGCATGTGTTTTCTTCCGCAAGCATTGCGTGGGTTGGGATATGAATGCGCAATAATAATTGGATCTCAAACACTTTTCTCCTCCTAAGAAAGATTATGCTCTGATAATGTTTGACCACATAGAGAGAAGAAGATGAGTTCTCGTACGGGCGACGGAAGAAGGTCGAATGCTTGCTTGTATTTGTGCTTCAGGTTCTCTGCCCACTTCCGCTTGACCTCCCTCGCCCCCATCACAAGGAACAAGTGCAGGCCAACATGGACGTGAACCAGACAAAGCAAAACATACCATTGCCGTGTTCTTGGAAATCCTATTGAAGTACTACACGCTTGCCGGACCTCTGAAACCGTGAAGGCTCGTCATGAATTGTTGGGGGTAAATTGATTGCCCAAGAGCAGCCGTACATATTAAGCGTCTGTTAGCCATGTCAGAATCAGACTGCTAGAAATTGGTCACTGACTGCGGGTTTCTCACAGAAAGGTGTGACAAAAACACCTTTTTTGGCCAACATGAAAGGTTTTGAAGAAAGACGATAGTCTCCAAAGTATGCAGCCCATATATGGAAGTTCCTACTTGTTTTTCTACTTGGTCGAATGACAACTGTGAAGGCAACAAGGCAGGCAAGTATTTCTTATGTTGGTCTAGTAATATCAGCACATTTTTCACAGTTTCAAATGAAATCAGCTCCTTCAATATACTGAGTCCAAATAAAAACGAGAGTTCATAGTTCTGTTGCAAATGAATGTAGACATCGACAGACAAGAAACAAACTAATGGAAGGCAGGAGATGGCAGTTAATATATCATTGACCGACCTGACTAAAAAGACAATCACTTGCGCCAAACAAATATTGAGCAACAATAAGAGAATAGGGGCTAAGCTAACAGAGGACCACCGACACTAACCACAAAATGGATCATTCATCAAGGAGAGAGTCATTCAGCAATCAAGCACATATTTGAAACTGGTGAGTTGCATACCTTCAGATTCAGCGTCAGCTTCCATCTTCGGTGGATTGCTAGCGTCAGTTCAACGGCCTTTATGTCAGGAAATTGGCAGATCGCAAATAGAAGGCATCTAATTCAGATGGTGCAGTAGGACTGTCCATTAAGACATCAGCCCTTGAGATATGTTCAACCACTAAGCAGGGTAGCGGATCTTGGTCTACAGCACTTCACTGGTGCAGTACAAAATGTAGATCAGGATCCACCAGGTTCCACTGACCCGACCATCTCACTAAATTTTAGGTCATGCAAACAAGTAATGCATAGTCAATAATACATCAACAATCACCTGTCTATTCGGCAAAAGAGTTCACATCACGGACATTAATTACCAGCCAAGAAAGCCCATTTTCAGGGTTAATCTAGCTATAAGACACACCCATAGGTTATGGAGAACTACAGAGTATGAGACTCCTCAGTTACACCACAATTAGTCAAGAATATAAAAACAGTTGCAGATCCTAATCATAATATATAACCCACATCATGTTTACCTGGCATATCCATTTGCACGACGGCCATAGCCCCTATCTGGAGAACGACGAGGAGACCTTGACCGATCCCTTCTTGGCCGACCACCATATGGTGACCGATGGGGAGAATAATCACGACCACCTCGATAGGGTGAGTGCCTTGGAGATCTACGGTACCCACCATCATAATCATCACGACTATGGCCTCCACGATACCTTCCACGATCAAAGCGAACTGCCAAAACACAAGAAACTAGTGAAGTGAATGGAAAAGGACAGTTAGGGATTCACCGGTCAATGAGAAGAATGAGTTACGGGATCCGCATGTTATGGTTCATGATCAATCAGAGCGGTAAAGATTCTTAAGAAAAAGCTCACTGGTATCTCGGGGGTTCTTCAACCCAAGGTAGTTTCCAGGTGTAGGTGTTCGTGCCCTTTTCCTCCTCGACTGAAAGAAAAAAGAAAACATGAACTTTCACATGTTTCCTCCAAATTTACATTCTCCAAAAGTGTATGAAGCTGCATACTTCAGACAAAGAGAATGAAAAAAAGCAGCAAAACAGAAACATTCACTTAGTAAATGACATCAATATGTGACATGTATGGACAAAACTGGCCGTGGAAGGCAAAATAAACCAACAATAAATAAGGTTAGATAAACAACCACATCAAGGCATATGACTAGCAGCATCATTAGATGAATGCCAGGTGCAAGGTACCATAATGCCCGATTAAGAGTTGGTACTGTCCATTGATTTAGTTGCTGAGATAGTTGAGGGTGAAAGCTAATTAGTTGATGTGATGCATGGAAAAACTGTTAGGCTGGCCATTCATCAAGCTGTATGACTAAAATTGAAAGGATGAACTCATCATCTTGAATGCTGCAACAGGGCTGATTGTATTGTCTTCTGGATTCGACCAAGAACCTCCAAGTCAAAAACAGAAAACAGATAAAGCAGAACAAAGCATCTTTCTATCATATCATCATGTCTTGGCACAGTGTTGCATTACTTTACCTTCTCAACAGTGATATATCGGCCCTCCAAAACTGACTGATTGAGATATTTGATGCAACGATCAGCACCTTCAACTGTATCCATCGTGACAAATGCAAATCCTCGAGAAACACGTGTACGTGGTTCGACAATTAAATAACATTCAGACACCTGAGAAACAATAGAAGTCAATTCCATCTAAAACTGACAAATAGAGTTTCATTCACAACACACCTTTCCCTCCCTTGAGAAGTGACTCTCAAGGTCCCTTTCTGTGACTCTACTGGACAGACCCGTCACATATAGTGTATTTCCAGGATTTGTTGCATTAGGCCTGCCACATAATGTTGTCTTTCTATTAGAATCGAACAAGGAATACTCAAACCGAACCCTTAATTTTACTGTATTTAAAAAGCAAGCAATGTAACCTGTCTCGGCTTCTTGATCGAGATCGAGATCTGTGAATAGGAGATTGAGACCTAGATTGAGACCGACCCCTGGATCTAGACCTGGGCGGTGACCTTGACCTATAACGTTCTCTGTCAAAAAAGGGAATTGTAAGTATCTAAATAGTTTCATTAAGAACCAAAAAAGAATTGAGGCCTCGAATAAGTTGGTTCAGTTATTAGTAAGAGCCTTTTGGTAGAGAACATTAAATCAGTCATTGCAAGAGAAGATGTCAAATTCCATGTCATGAGAGCAGTTTCAATAGCAACAAAAATGTTAAAAAATGGGAAACAAAGTATCAGAAATCCAGGCAGGTTAAGAAATTGTTACACATGTTAGATGAATAGCCAAAGAGAATAAACATCAAAAGTTCAAATCATCAACTGGCTGTATTAAAAATGTAGTACAACATACCAATTATTTCCACCAACAGAATAATTTTATCCACTTAAAGAAATATGCAGCCCAGCTCAGATACAATGAACACAAAAGCCCCAGAATGTTCATGAAATCATGATAAAACAAAGCACCCTCTTTCTTGTCCCTCCCTCCATCCACCTCTCTTTCCTAGCTTTGCCTTCTTTTCCATACATATGGGCCACTGACTGCTAACTAAATAGTGCTGTCTGTCTCTAGAGAATAAAGATCTGCATGAGCATCTTATTCTCTTCCTATGTGTCAACTAAAACCCTATCAAGTAGAAAACCTGAGAAACTAAAAATGAGATAAATTATCATTTCAATTTCATCGGATGTCTCCAAAGAGATAAATTCAAGTATTAATGAAACAGCCATTGAAAACCAAGGCCTTATACTTCCATAATAAGGAAAAGGTCAAATAAAGGCCTATCTGGTGCAGCATCAAAATTTCAATTTAGTTCCAAAACTATGGGTAAATGATGAAGCATAGTGTAGAACCTGCAAATCTTGTAAAGGATCAGATACACCACATAAAGTGTATTCAATATGTGTCAGAACTGGCATAACCATATTAGTGCATAAACCTTGATCAACTATTCTAGTGAATAACTGAAGGAAAAAAACCTGTGTCTTGACTAGAAAAACCACAAAGAGCTTATTTATACTCGTGTGAATATCTGGCATTGCAAAAGAAAAAATGGTCAAATATCAACTATTTCACACCAAAAAGCTTTAGCATCAGATTATAGCCATTGAGATCATCTTAAAATAAGGCATCCAAGCAACACATGAATATCAAGAAACTTCTATTTTCTTTTTTGCATTGAGCATGAATAATAACATGCTTTTGCTGAAAATAGAAGGTTCTACATAAAAGCATATGTTCAACTAGTTCAAAAGCTATTGTTTTTTTGGTTTTCAAACTTAACTTAGGTGTTACCAATATTGTCATGATCCAATAATTTAACAGACATGAATTTATTGTCTGGATCAAAATGGCCCTAAAAGTTCCTAATCCTATTGTCAAATTGAAATACCATGCAAGCCCTTTTGCTCCACCTTGTTCTACTTCTACCCTATGAAACATTTCAAATCAATGCCGCTGATAATTGATGTAATGAATGAGTTGACACCATACATGCCACCTAATTTAGGGAGGCATATAGGACCACTGGATTCCTCAGAATCCTATAGTAGGTAGGGATTCACCTCCCCTGTGAAGCACCATAATCACAACTGTTGTTAATAAGAGAATAGTGTTTGTGATTCATATTGTTTGTTTGATGAATTTTAGGTCACAATTAGCCAATCAATACATCAAACATCCAAGTAAACAATATAACTTGATTCAACAAAAAATAACTTCATAAATAGTATAAAACATACATTATTTATAATCTACAAAAAAACATAAACAACCACAATTGTTATGTTTTGTCTAAGCATGCTGTAATGACCACCAGCAATCTCTGGACCAACATCAACACCCTGATCTTCATAATCCCAATGGCAAGATATTAAGATGCTTGTATGTCCAATTCTGCTTTGTTAAGTACCCCTTGCTACGTTGTTATCTTTTATTGAATCTAAGTTAAGTCCTGATTGCAGTTGGATCTAGAATGGCAATCTTGTGTACTCATTGGATATTGTTCTACCAAGTGTTGCTTCAATCCAGAGACACTATCTCTCCAACTGTGCCATAAATCGACATTTCAGGTGGAATCTTTTACTATCAACCATCTAAGCATGCTACCAAGTGGCCACATATCTTATCTGTAGATAAGCACTGGAGTCATTTTGACATAACTGGATTCTTACATAGCAAAAAGAACTCACTGGTTAGATCATTGCTAAAAGTTAGAAAGGCTAATTTACTGAACATGATTAACTGGTAGTTTTTGACAAATTAATAGGCGATCTTCTAATTTTTCTTTGACAATGTCAAACTTTTGGTAAATTGTAAAAACATCTCAGAAATAGATTTCCCTAACTAACCCTTGCAATAAAATCAAAATATGGGACGGGTAGATCTAATAATTTGATTCCATTTGTCAGCTATTAGCATTTCACCTAACGGTTGTGGCTTTCTAAGTTTGTTCGAAAAGTTTTAGGAAAATTCACTCTTTTTTCTAAATTTAATTTCATTCATCAGCTATTAATAATTGTATAATCTTTATCCATGATAATATTGTACCAATAGTTAGATTAATGACCAGATTATCATATGGATTGGAGATGGTCCAGAAAATATTAAAATATGCAACATAACAATATCCAAAGAATTAAAAAGGATAGAAATAACAGCTACTGCATTACCACTTTATAGTGTTGCACAAGCTGATATCAATCAACTTGCACATCCTAAAGATACATAACCCATAATGTATACACAACATAAGAATTTCCATAGCAACCAAACCAATCTTTTGCTTACAAAACACTGAAAAAATGTATTTGAAGTGTGTTTGTTTTGACGAACGTAGAGATCAAATTCATAGATAACATGTTGTTTAAACTCTGAGTTGGGCTAAAATTGTTAGATTAAGATTCCCTATCTTCAAATAACTTCGGGATGAATTTTAGTCCTTATTTCTACTCATTACATTATAGAGCCTTCAGTGTTGTATTTCTAGGAAAAATTCTTCATCTTATGTTCTGTTTTTGGTATAGATTGGTTTATAAGAGTCACTAAGTCATTAAATATCGAGTTTCAAAAGGTTTAAATGCAAGGAAGGATTTCAGAAAGAAAACAAAAAATAAAATTTATAGATTCTTCTTGACTTTAAGGAATTATTTAAGAGACATTTCGAGTAGCAAAACTCTTAAGCTTTCTTGGTTTTTCAGCCATGACAATCTCCTTCCTCTTATTGTCCATTTCTATCGACCCCTTCATCCTGCTTTTAACCTGTATTCCTTCTGTAGTCTTTTTTTCTACTGCCTTCTCTTTCACATCCACATGCTTATGACTTGCCCAAACAAAATAAAAACTGATATACGATGATGTGAGTCTAACACCATAGGTTGAGGTTGTATCATCATTCCAAAAGAGATAAGGTCATTTGCTTGTATCATCACTCTTAATTAGGTTCATTCTTGCACAATCTCAACCATGGTTCCTAATACTCATCCAGCCGATATATACTGACCAGAACTTCCTTATCCAACCAAGGACCTAGACTAAACCATGTGGCTTGGAACTGATTGATATTTTTATTTTTCAATAATACCAAGTGGTAGAGATAAGCATAACACCTGGTATGTCAGTTATCGTACCAGTCCTACAGTGTGTCAGAACTGGCATTGGACTAACATTTAAAAACATGATCTCAACTACATCAAATCTTAAATGGTGTGCTTTTTAGTAGTCAATTCAAGAACATATTCGTCTTGTGATCTTATCCATTGACCAATATAAAGAAAAAATAATAATAAAGATTCAATGATAATCTTCCTATAATTGAATTAGCATGAAATGGTTTTTTCCATTACACCTGAACCGAAACATGCTTATTTGGATTTTAATCATCAAGGGAAGCATATGATATTTACCCACCCAATTGTAAGGAGTAAGATAGTGTTTTACAAGGATAAAAACATCTAGGTTTCAGAAACTAAAGAATGAACTCCTTAATTAACCTATAACATGAAACTAAGAACACAATGAGAGTGAAACCGACACGAAAGAGTTCCATGACTAACCATAGTTTCAAATACTAGTACAGTACCATAATGGCACATCAATATACGACCACACCAGTCAATATCAACATACAAACAAATTTTCAACATCCCTTTTGCTAGGTGTGCCAAGGCATATCAAACAGTACTGGCTGGTGCAAAATGTTCAACAAGACTTGTCATTCTGGTACGAGCATCAGAACTGGAACTTCAAACCAAAAACCGCCATACCACCTGAAATGGTACAAAACAGGCAGTATATACCAGTCTGAGTGTGGATCGGCACACTGACGACTCCTGTTTTGGGCAATCTGATCCAAATCATATATAAAAATCTTGATTCTCCTCCTCCACTGCTGTCTTCTTCCTCTTCCTCCACCACTTTTTTCTTCCTCCTCCTCCATTGCTTCCCCTTCTTCCTTCTTCCTCTTCCTCTGCTACCTCTCCTTCTTCCTTCCTCTTCCTCCTCTTGTTCCTCCACTGCCCCTTCCTCTTCTCCCTAGTTTTCTTCCTTTATGAAACACTGATACGCACCAGTGTACCAGAAATGATTGGTATGTACCCATCTGACCAGATCATTGAAACGGGTCCCCAAAACAGCGATCCTTAAAACCTTGTACGTTACATTGTGGGTCCAACATCTTATTCAATGCTAAAGAAAATCCAAGTCCCAAAGAACATAAAATAAGCTGCCACAGATAAATCCAGTGTCTTCATAGAGATTACAATTTAATTATCCTCCAAAGAAACATAATCCACTGAAGGATCTCCTGTACAGGCATAATCGGCAAAAAATAATTGAAAAACAGCTTCACTTGTGGCTGATTCATATTTAGGTAAATAAATTAGCAAAAAAGTCATCAGGATTGTGAATACATACATACGTACGTACGTACATACATACATATATACATAAATATACATATGTATGCATTTATTTATCACTGGAAAGATGTATTCTCTACCCAACTTCTTAATATCCCTCTGAACTCGTAAATTATAAAGATCAAGCAAACGATTGACCAGCTTATTCAAAGAAGAAAACGAAAAAAAAAAACAAAATTTAGGAAAACATTTACAAAAGGCATTATTAGTCTGATATCGACTCAAATCAACATCCAAATTGGCAATTAGGGTTTTCACCCGATTTAACGAAATTAAACGGGTGGAAACAACGACAACGGAAAAAAACGAGAGCGGTCACTAAGGAAGAAAGCTCAGAAAAGAAATCGAGAACAGGAGCTGATAAGGGATCTAGGGTTTTACCTCCTGCGCGGAGAATCCACCTGTAAAAGGAACCGAACAAGAGAGAAAGAGTAAATAAGGTGAGAGAAAGAGAGGCAGACGAGAGAGAGAAGAGAGGGTGCGAAACAGTAAGTACCATGGCGAGCAAGGGAGAACAGAGGAGCGAGGGAGGTCGGAGGACCAAATCTCCGGTATAGGTTTCTTTCGCGGCGATGAGATCGACAGATCGGAAAACTGAGGTACCCACGAGGTATTTAAAGGTCCGTTATTAACCCCGATACAAACGTTACATCCTAACTGTTATGATCGATATATATATTTATATGTCCCGTTATAAGGGCCTGTCCAACAATGCACACTTTCATCCTTATCCACCTTGTTGCACAAAATTATATACACGAAAGCCAAAATGGAGTTTGTCCATATATTTATCCTATAAATATTTCTAAGCATTATATACACTTCTTCAAATTTTAATATAACACGCATATATGTACAACAAAATCAATATCAAGAAGGCAATATAATACCTTAATTTTATTCTTAGGGTTAATACCTGAGTAGCTAAATTCAATATCATAATCCAGCTTAAATAAATATCTTTTAACTTTACTTTACCTTTTTATTTATTTTGTCCTAAATCCAATTAAAGGCTTTACTTACGCAGCATGCACGGACTTCTTTTAAAATACATAAAAGAGTTTGATTTGCCGTGCTAATGGTAGCGTTCACGCCGATCTTGTCATGATTGCATATAGGAGAGGAAAGCCCCGAGCCCACCGACGGGCCCGCCTGACTCGTCCGAGTTCGCTGCTCGCGATCCACAAACGGGTTCTCGATGGCCGGCGACGCCGGTGTCCTCTATGGCCGAGGCGCTGAAGGAGGAGGAGATCCCCCGGATCCGTTGCCGGGTATCGAGCACTACCTTCCCTCCGCGGTCCTCGCCTCCGTACTATCCCGCCTCGATCCTCGCTCCCTCTGCTCTGCCGCAGCCACCTGCAGCTCCCTCCGCTCCGTCGTCTCCCACGCCCTTTCCTTCCTCCCCTCCTTTCACCTCCTCGTATAATCGTAACCCACGTACTTCAATTTCTTTTTTCCCTTCACGCTTGGCTTTGATTAATCCTTGTTTGTGGGTTTGGGTACAGGAGATCGCGCCAACCCTGGATCTGCTGAGGCCGCTGCTGCCGCCGAATCCGTACCTCAAGAGCTTGAAGCTGGATTGCAGCCGCCTCGATGATTCGTCGATCGGGTTCCTCACCAGGCCATCGCTCCACGAGCTCTGTCTCCATAATTGCGAGAATCTGAGCGGAAGGATTCTCTCCGAGGTCGGTGGCAAGTGCCGGGATCTCAGGTAATAGTTGCGCCACGATCAACCAAAAACAAAAGAAAGAAAAATTGAAGTTGGCTTTTGGTTTTAGAAAAAAATTCTTCTTTGAAATGATTATTTTCCACTAGTTTTTGCATGTAAAGATTGGTGACAGTTAAAAATCCAACCTCATGATCTACCATTAGATTTTTGCCTTTTCAGGAAGCAAGATAATCTTTGTTATGACATTTATTGATCTTAGGTTCACAGGCAATACAGGTGGTCAAAATTTCCAAAATCTATAATTAACCATATGAATCTTAGTTTCTAAGAACATATACTTCGTTGGCCTTCCTGTGGGGTTTTCACCTAAGCTTGATACCAGCGACAGTAACCCATGGCGTTCAAAAAATGGTGAACTTTTCTGCAGAACTTACATTAGTAGATGATGCTGATCTGGGTGATTTAAAGGCTATGATAGAGATAGGAGTGCCAGATGCGACAGATTAGAGATTGCAGCTCTGAGATCAGCAAAGAATAAGCTGTTGTATTACAGAACAACCACAAGAAGATGAACAGACGTCTAGAAATGAACAGAAAACAATTGCATGCAGATCAGGGGTCAATTATATTGAAATCTGTAAATTAGTTTTGCTTATGGGCTAAACAACTAAGAATAACTGTGGTTAATGACTAACTGTTCTTGTATTTTTAATTGTATATATTATATTGTTTTATATTTTAAATTAATTAATAAATCTAAATGCTGATTCCTACTTGAGTCATCTGATCCAGCTAGTCTGGTCTGATCTTGTTTACCACTGTTTTTGATCTTGAGACTAAACAATTGATTTAGTTTGTTAATCTGATGAAGGCTCAACATAAATTGGGGACAATGTCTTTTATCTTTGTTGATCTCTTGTTTCTCCCTAAAATTTGTTTTGATGTTATTCACTTTCAATATCTTCCTAACATCTTGCTTTTGGATGGTTAATTGTATTATTACTAACTATTTGTTGATTCTATGTCGATCATTCCTGATTACTAATTGATCCAAGCCACATGCAAGACATTGTCTTTTCATATTTCTAAACTTAACTGGACATACTAAACCTAATCCTAATCCTCTTACTGGAACAGCTAAACATCAGCATCTTTATTGTTACTAAATATTAAGAGCCCTGCAATCTCCTCTTGTAACTGCTGAGAATATTGATTGGATGGAATGCTCTTCCCTTTTCTTGGTTTTGAACGTTCTAATCCTCTTACTGCAACAGCTAGACATCAGCATCTTTATTTGTTACTAAATATGAAGAGCCCTGCGATCTCCTTTGTTATAACTGTTGAAGATATTGATTGAATGGAATGCTCTTCCCTTCTTTTTCGGCTTTGAACTTCCTGGAAATTCAGCCTAATATGTGCGTTGCACTTAAATGACACTTGCCTGATTTCTTATAGTTTTTAGTCATAGATTAAAGCCATTATATTCCTTTTTTAACTGTTCATTTTGATGTAGTTGCACATATTACTTAGGTTGGCTGATATTTGGCAAACAGAAGCACATCATTAGATGACACCACATTCTCTCTTTGTATATACTACAAAAAAATAATAGAAAAAGGACAAATGAAAAATGGATGATCTAAGATCTTAACTTATCTTCTTTCTTCCATGTTTTCTTCCTCCTGTTCTCTTTTTCTTTCATATATTTTGTTTTGGCTCTATCATCTAACTCATCATAGTCATCACATGATCACAATGGTTTGCTTTTGCAACATCTATCTTGGTTACGAGGCATAATCACTACTAAATATTCCTATTTTTGCTTCCTCAAAATTGCTATATTTGCACATTTCTTTCTCTTATCTATACTTGAATACACATGCATGATATTTGGTCTCTCATAAAATTTGCTGTTTTCTTCCATTCCACATATGCCTTTACTGGAGTATGTATGTTAAAAACTTGCTAATCTGATATTGCATAGGTACGTCTCTCAGTGGCATGTATGCTTTTATTTAAGTTTTATTCTTAACTATAGAAATTTCTTGTGGTGTTTGCTTAACACAGAATTATATGTGTTAAGTGCTAGAATACAAATTTTGAAGAATATCTTCTCTTTGCAGTTTACATTCTTTGGATCTGATGATACCTTAGATGCTTTATTTTGTGTTAAGGTATATCAGATCCATTAGGACTAACATCGAAATCCTGGTTGGACAGGAAAAAGGAAGAGGGGGAATACTTTTCTCTTAAATTACCCCTAACATGGTTTAGTAGTTCATTCATATGAGTTCTAAATGTGTTTGATGATCACAAAATCATGATTCCTAGCTGCTAGATTGGTAGGTCTGAACCACCAGTTTTGACTGTGATATATCAATTCAACGTGGACCTTTGCAGCTTGATTCTGAATTTATGGCTAAACAATGTCATATATACAAAGACATTTTTCACAAAGTTCAGGTATTGGTATAGTGTCCTGTGCATTAAACTTGGACAATATAATTTGTCATTTTGAAGTGAGATACAAATGTATCACATGCCATATTTGACATTTGGGATACATTTGGTATGCAAATGGGGATTGAGGTCTGCTATTGATATGATGAGGGATGTGTGGATAAGCTTTATCATCGAGAGGGAACAACCCAAATCACCTGCTGAGGTCCCTATAAGACTGCTCAATCATAAACGAGGTAGGAGTACACAGATAAGAAAGGTGAATGCACAGATTTGGGTGGTGTCCTTTGTTAGGATCAAGAGCACTAAGAGGGGGGGGGTGAATTAGTGCAGCGGAAATCTTATAATAATTTAAAACCAAAAAGCTGCGTTCGTTCAAAAACGATTATGATGCAAAAGCAAATTTTCAGTTTGTATCTAAGTACAGTTTGCGTCTAAGCGCAGATTGCGTCTAAACGCAGTTTTACGTCTAAACGCAGTTTTACGTCTAAACGTAGATTTACGTTTAAGCGCAGTTTTACGTCTAAACGCAGTTTTACGTCTAGACGCAGATTTACGTCTAAACTTTGAAACTCGTTTGTATATTCGCAGAAGGCAGTATGCAGTTGAAATCAAAACGTAAACGTAAACTGAAATCTGATGATTGAGCGAAGAAAGCCGATTTACGTCCGAATGCAGTTTTACGTCTAAATGTTGAAACTTGTTCGTAAAATCGTAGAGGACAGATTGCAGTTATAAATAGGATTAAAATGCAAGCGTAAACTGCAAGGAAGCTCGTTCGTAAAAGCGCAGAAAACCGTTCTGCAGAATCAAACGTAAACGTAAACTGTAATGTACGAAAATACGAGTTTACGTCTGAATCCAGATTTGGAAGAACAGCACTTAGAACTTGTTCGTGAAAGCGCAGAGAGCAGTAGTGATGAGGGAGGTTTGCAGTAATGATAAAGTGCTCGAAATTAAACGCAAACCAGAGATTTATAGTGGTTCGGTCAGCCTTGACCTACTCCACTTTTGGCTTCCTCTACCGATGAGGTTGCCGACGTCAACTAGCAGCCTTCCTTCAATGGGCGAAGGCCAAACTTCCCTCTTACAGTTTCTCTCCTTTTGACAGGCTTAGGAGACAACCTTTACAGACCTTTCTCTCCTCACTTTACAGTTGAAAACTTGAAGAACAGAAGGAGGAGACTCAAGGCTTTACAACACGTTTGAGCTCTTTAGAATCACAGAAAAGATCACAATTTTGGTATATGTCTGTATCTTTTCAGTGCTGAATGGGTGGGGTATTTATAGGCCCCAACCCAATTCAAAATTGGAGCTCAAATCGATCAAATCGATCCAATCCCAGAATTTCTGGGATCAGGCGGTTGCACCTCTCGACTGGAGAGGTGGCACCGCCTGGCAGAGCTCGAAGACTGAGCTCTGCCGATTGCTTCTTCTCTGCCAGAGCTCGAAGACTGAGCTCGATGGTTGCATCACCTGGCAGAGCTCGAAGACTGAGCTTGGTGGTTGCATCACCTGGCAGAGCTCGAAATCTGAGCTTGGTGGTTGCATCACTTGGCAGAGCTCCAAACTGAGCTCACGCTGATGCACCATTCTGCCATAGCTCGAAGACCGAGCTTGGTGAATTCATCACCTGGCAAAGCTCGAGACTGAGCTCAGGCTGATGCACCACACTGCCAAAGCTCGAAGACTGAGCTTGGTGGTTGCATCGCCTGGCATAGCTCGGAACTTGAGCTTTGGCGGTGCAACCTCTTGGCTGGAGCGGTTGCACCTCCCAGCCTTGCAACCCTGGCGGTTGCACCTCCTGGCTGGGGCGGTTGCACCTCCCAGCCTTGCAACCCTGGCGGTTGCACCTCCTGGCTGGGGCGGTTGCACCTCCCAGCCTTGCAACCCTGGCGGTTGCACCTCCTGGCTGGGGCGGTTGCACCTCTCAACCCCACAGCCCAGGCGGTTGCACCTCCTGGCTGGGGCGGTTGCACCTCTCAACCCCACAGCCCAGGCGGTTGCACCTCCTGGCTGGGGCGGTTGCACCTCCTGGTGCAATCAGGGTCCGAATGGTTCACTCCATTCGACCCACTTTGAATCTTTTCAGGGGCCCAATTGCCCCAAGATTAAGCTAATGGGATCACCTCCCATTTTCATGCTTAATCATCGTGCTAACTACGATTATCTCTAAGACAACTTCTGCAGCTTTGCACCGATGCGTCAATCGCTTCTTCCGGCGAGTTTCCGGCCAACTTCCGTCGATCAACCGATAACCTTCGGTGATCCTTCTGCGGACATCCGGCATACTCCTGGACTTTGCGACGATCCACTTGGCGAGTTCCGACGAGCTTCGCTTGGCAAGCTTCTGGACTTCTCGGATCTGTTCTCTCTGAACCTCCGACGACCGTCCGAACTTCCGTCGAACTCTCGAACTCCCAACGTGATCCTGATCTTGACTCTGGCGCAACTCCTGGACTTTGCGACGATCCACTTGGCGAGTTCCGACGAGCTTCGCTTGGCAAGCTTCTGGACTTCTCGGATCTGTTCTCTCTGAACCTCCGACGACCGTCCGAACTTCCGTCGAACTCTCGAACTCCCAACGTGATCCTGATCTTGACTCCGGCGCAACTCCTGCTGCTTGTCTTAATCTCATCGTAGTTAATCCTGCACACTTATCTCAACAAATAGATTAGATAACAAATGACAATTGACTTCATCATCAAAATCCGAGATTCAACAATCTCCCCCTTTTTGATGATGACAATCAATTGATAAAGGAGTTATCCTTAACTCCCCCTATCTATATGCCATAGTTGAGATAAGTCAACCTTGAATTCAAGACCTAAGAATTCAAGTGACGCATTGATAAGTTAGATCAGTTAAACTTATCAATGCTCCCATCATGATGCCTATCATGATGTTTCTCTTCAAGAATTATGTCAAGGCATGACATTCATCAACAAGTTTTTATGATTGTGTTTGTAACCATTCATCATGTAATCATATAAAGCAACGAAGGACTTTTTACATGATGCTCACATTTGAGATATTCTAGTAAGTTTGCATTTTCTTTATAATATCAAATCAAGACATGATGCAAACTATAGTACATGTTCACATATCTCTTGGTGATGCAAGGATGGCATAACATTGTTTATAGCATCACTCAAGTATTTGCAACTATGACATAGATATGATTATGGCAGTTCAGCTATGACATAGTGTTTATCAATTCATATTTTTCTCCCCCTTTGTCATCTACAAAAAGCATGATAGCATTATTAAGCATATAAGAGAAATCATGACACATATATCACTGTATTGTTTTTGCTTGACGGAGGAAAGTCATTTTCCAAGGAGTTTTAATAAGAGTGTACGGGAACATCCCATTTTTAGCATACATCCTGAAAAATGAACTTCTTACATGCATTTGGTTAAAAATATTCGTCACATAATTTGCAACATGTTATTTGATCAAGCGTTGTCAAGGCATGTAATAGTATTCGAATAATTTTGATGTAGTAACACAATTATTTTAAGTGCAGCATTATATCATATTGCATAGCAGGATTTTTATTTCAGCAAGTGTAGCATTGTATCACATGGTAAGATATCAGCTCGTATGATGCAAATTTTTGTTTGATACATGGCATGATAGCAAACATATTAGCAATAGCTACCATATCACTGTCATACTGCTAACTTATCAACTTAAAATGGTATGTTGGTTCATATTTTCAAGGCATGTATCCGAAAGATAATTTTAACTAGTTTAAGTATTCGGACATATCAACATTCCTAATTCTCTTCTTATGTAATCAAATTGTTCTTCACATAGGGGTTTTGTGAAGATATCAGCCAGTTGATGTTTGGTATCAATAAATTCTATGGTCACGTCATGATTAGTGACATGATCACGTATAAAGTGATGTCTAATATCAATGTGTTTTGTTCTTGAGTGTTGTATAGGATTTTTAGTTAAGCATATTGCACTCGTGTTATCACATTTAATGGGAATATCTTTAAGATTCACTTTGTAATCTTCTAAAGTGTTTTTCATCCATACAACTTGTGCACAGCATGCACTTGCTGCAATGTATTCAGCTTCGGTTGTTGATAGGGCAACTGAGTTTTGTTTCTTAGATGACCAGGATACAAGGGCATGTCCTAAAAATTGACATGATCCTGATGTGCTTTTTCTGTCTAGTTTACAGCCAGCGAAGTCCGCATCAGCATAAGCTGTTAATTCAAAATTTTCTGATTTTGGGTACCATAATCCTAGATTGGTAGTTCCATTAAGATATCTGAGTATTCTTTTGACAGCTTTGAGATGAGATATCTTAGGGTCTGATTGAAATCTAGCACAAAGTCCTACACTGAACATAATGTCTGGTCTTGTGGCAGTGAGGTAAAGTAAACTTCCTATCATACCCCTATAGGTTTTTTGATCGAAGCTTTCTCCATTCTCATCAACTTCTAACTTAGTGGAGGTGCTCATAGGAGTGTCAATGGCTTTTGAACTATTCATTTTGAACTTTTTTAGCAAACTTACAGCATATTTGGTTTGACTAATAAAGATGCCATTGCTTAGTTGTTTGATTTGTAGGCCTAAGAAGAATGTTAATTCTCCCATTAGACTCATTTCGAATTCATGACTCATAGTTTTCGAAAAGGATTCACAAAGAGATTCATTTGTAGAACCAAAGATAATGTCATCAACATAAATCTGAACAATGAGAAAATCATTTTCAAAATTCTTGATAAACAATGTAGTATCAACCTTGCCTTTTACGAAATTATTTTCAATGAGAAAAGAGCTAAGTCTCTCATACCAAGCCCTTGGGGCTTGCTTTAAACCATAGAGAGCTTTAGTTAATCTAAACACATGATTAGGGTAGCCATTATTTTCAAATCCAGGAGGTTGTTCAACATAAACTTCTTCAGAAATGAAACCATTTAGAAAAGCGCTTTTAACATCCATTTGAAATAATTTAAAATTATTGCAACTAGCATAGGCAAGGAGCAACCTTATGGCTTCCAATCGAGCCACAGGTGCGAAGGTTTCTTCGTAATCGATACCTTCTTCTTGGTTGAAACCTTTGGCCACTAATCTAGCCTTGTTTCTAACCACGATACCATTTTCATCTTGCTTGTTTCTAAAGACCCATTTAGTACCAATTACTAAATGGTCATTTGGTCTAGGAACAAGCGTCCACACCTCATTTCTCTCAAATTGATTTAATTCATCTTGCATTGCGAAAATCCATGAATCATCTTTCATGGCTTCATCAACACATTTGGGTTCAATTTGGGAGAGAAAAGCGGCGTTGGCACAAAAGTTTTTAAAAGAAGATCGTGTTTGAACCCCCTTTGATGTGTCTCCTAGGATTAGTTCCTTAGGATGAGCATCTATATACTTCCAATCCTTGGGTAAGGATGTTTTGGAAGTAGATGCAACCAAGTTGCTAGTTGGAGACGGGGTTTCGTTTAAATTCAAGGAATCAAAAATAATATCATCATCAAGATCATTTTTCTTAATTTCTGAAATCTCATTGAAAACAACATGGATGGATTCTTCAATAATTAAGGTTCTTTTATTGAAGATGCGAAAAGCTTTAGAAACCGAAGAATAACCAAGAAAAATTCCTTCATCAGATTTAGCATCGAATTTTCCTAAGTTATCCTTTTCATTCAAGATAAAACACTTACACCCAAAGACTTTAAAATATGAGACATTGGGTTTTTTGTTATTCCATAACTCATAAGGAGTTTTGGTGAGTAAGGGTCTTACTAGGACTCTATTTAAAATATAACATGCAGTGTTTACAGCTTCGGCCCAAAAATATTTGGGTAGGCTATGTTCATTCAACATGGTTCTAGCCATTTCTTGCAAATTTCGATTTTTTCTTTCTACTACCCCATTTTGTTGAGGATTTCTTGGAGTAGAGAAGTTATGGTTGTATCCGTTGAGTTCACAGAATTCTTGGAAGTCATGGTTTTGAAATTCTCCACCGTGATCACTTCTAATTGACGAAATCATAGATTCCTTCTCATTTTGAACAAGTTTACAAAACTTGGTAAAATGTCTAAAGCATTCATTTTTTTGTTTTAAGAAGTAGGTCCATGTATATCTGCTGTAGTCATCAATAATGACAAAGGCGTATTTGCTACCTCCTAGACTCGATGTAGAGATTGGTCCGAACAAGTCCATATGGATCAATTGTAAGGGCCTAGAGGTGCTTATTTGATTCTTAGCTTTGAAGCTACCCCTAATTTGCTTACCTAATTGGCAAGCATCACATACATTATCTTTGATGAACTTGATATGAGGAATTCCTCTTACAAGTTCTCTAGATGATACTTGATTGATTAGTTTCATGCTAGCATGACCTAATCTTCTATGCCATAGCCAAGCATCCTCATTCATAACGGCAAAGCACATTTCATCACATAAGTTATTGATGTCAATAGTGTATACGTTGTTTTGTTTTAATGCAATCATAGATATATTTTTGTGTGGTTTTTCAATGATGCAGGCATTAGATTCAAATCTTATAATATATCCTTTATCACATAATTGACTAATGCTCAAGAGGTTATGTTTTAAACCATCAACTAGTAAAACATCTTCAATAGAGAGGTTGGATTTGTTACCAATGGTTCCTTTGCCAATGATTTTACCCTTGTTGTTGTCTCCGAAGGTGACATATCCTTCGTCTATGCTAGAGAGCTTAGAGAATTGAGATGGATCTCCGGTCATATGCCTTGAGCATCCACTATCAAGGTACCATTTCTTGCTCCTAGCTTGCGATTGTTTAGTTTTCTACAAGAAGGAATGACGTTTAGGTACCCATTTGCTTTTGGGTGCCTCATAAATAGATCTACATTTTCTATCATGTTGCATAGAGTTTATCATGGTTCCTTTAGGAACCCAAATTAATTTGTTTGGACTTATTTTCTTGAATGGACAACAATGTGTCTTGTGTCCAGATTTGCAACAAAAGTTGCACTTGGTTTGGTGTTGAACGTGTAAGATGGGGCCTTTTACAAAGGTAGTTGGATTTTGGTGAGGACTCCTCACAAATCCAATCCCACTTCTTTTGGGAGCATGACCCTTGTTTGTAAGGATCATGTTTAATGACTTGCTACCAACCTCGAATTTCTTCAAGGTGTCCTTAAGCAGCAAGTTTTCTTTTTGTATAGTTTCTAAATCATGACATTTGATACATGAGTTTAAACTATCATGATGTTCAACTTTTAATTTATCAAACTCACAAGTAAGATTATCATGTAGCCTTTTTAGCAACTTGTATTTCTTATTTATAACTTTGCATTCATTAAATAAATCATGGAAGGCATTTAGTAATTCATCGAAAGATAAATCAGCTTCTAATAAATCTGTTACCTCCCCTTCGATGGCCATAAAGGCGTAATGAGCAACTTGCTCGGTGTTGGATTCTTCTTCCTCGGATGCGCTCGAATCATCCCATGTTGCTTGGAGCGCCTTCTTCTTTGTTGTTCTTTTCTTGACTTGGGGACAATCACTTTTGTAATGTCCCGGCTTTTTACATTCATAGCAGATCACCTGGTCCTTCTTAGGTTCAAGTTTATTTTTCACATCATTTTTAAACTTGTTTCTTTTGAAGAATTTTTTAAACTTTCTTGTCAAAAGTGCCAAGTCATCGTCACAATCCTCATCACTTGAGTTTTCTCTCAAGTGGCATTCAGAAGTTTTAAGTGCCATATCCTTCCTGTTCTTTGGAAGGATGTCCTCTTGCTCTTCATGAGCTTTGCATGTCATTTCGTAGGTCATTAATGACCCGATTAGTTCTTCAAGAGGGAAATTTTGCAGATCTTTTGCCTCTTGAATGGCGGTAACTTTAGGATCCCAACTCTTAGGAAGGGATCTTAGTATCTTATTAACAAGCTCAAAATCCGAGAAGCTCTTTCCGAGACCTTTTAAACCGTTGACGACATCCGTGAAACGGGTAAACATGTCGCCAATGGTTTCACTCGGTTTCATTCGAAAAAGTTCAAAAGAATGTAGCAACAAATTGATTTTTGACTCTTTCACTCTACTTGTGCCCTCGTGGGTCACTTCAAGTGTGTGCCAAATATCAAAAGCAGTTTCGCAAGTTGAAACACGATTAAATTCGTTTTTATCTAGTGCGCAAAATAAGGCATTCATAGCCTTTGCATTAAGAGCGAAAGCCTTCTTCTCCAAATCGTTCCAATCGATCATTGGAAGAGAAGATTTTGAAAATCCATTTTCAACAAGGTTCCATAGTTCAAAATCCATAGAAATAAGAAAGATCCTCATTCGGGTCTTCCAGTAAGTGTAGTCCGTTCCACTGAACATGGGTGGACGTGTAATCGAATGCCCCTCTTGGTTTCCGGCGTAAGCCATCTCTCTTGGGTTTTAATCCTTTAGAGAGTTAACCTTGCTCTGATACCAATTGTTAGGATCAAGAGCACTAAGAGGGGGGGGGTGAATTAGTGCAGCGGAAATCTTATAATAATTTAAAACCAAAAAGCTGCGTTCGTTCAAAAACGATTATGATGCAAAAGCAAATTTTCAGTTTGTATCTAAGTACAGTTTGCGTCTAAGCGCAGATTGCGTCTAAACGCAGTTTTACGTCTAAACGCAGTTTTACGTCTAAACGTAGATTTACGTTTAAGCGCAGTTTTACGTCTAAACGCAGTTTTACGTCTAGACGCAGATTTACGTCTAAACTTTGAAACTCGTTTGTATATTCGCAGAAGGCAGTATGCAGTTGAAATCAAAACGTAAACGTAAACTGAAATCTGATGATTGAGCGAAGAAAGCCGATTTACGTCCGAATGCAGTTTTACGTCTAAATGTTGAAACTTGTTCGTAAAATCGTAGAGGACAGATTGCAGTTATAAATAGGATTAAAATGCAAGCGTAAACTGCAAGGAAGCTCGTTCGTAAAAGCGCAGAAAACCGTTCTGCAGAATCAAACGTAAACGTAAACTGTAATGTACGAAAATACGAGTTTACGTCTGAATCC
Source organism: Musa acuminata AAA Group (assembly GCF_036884655.1). NCBI lineage: Eukaryota > Viridiplantae > Streptophyta > Magnoliopsida > Zingiberales > Musaceae > Musa > Musa acuminata. The sequence continues at coordinate 3,950,135 of NC_088353.1, read as the reverse complement.
AGATTTGGAAGAACAGCACTTAGAACTTGTTCGTGAAAGCGCAGAGAGCAGTAGTGATGAGGGAGGTTTGCAGTAATGATAAAGTGCTCGAAATTAAACGCAAACCAGAGATTTATAGTGGTTCGGTCAGCCTTGACCTACTCCACTTTTGGCTTCCTCTACCGATGAGGTTGCCGACGTCAACTAGCAGCCTTCCTTCAATGGGCGAAGGCCAAACTTCCCTCTTACAGTTTCTCTCCTTTTGACAGGCTTAGGAGACAACCTTTACAGACCTTTCTCTCCTCACTTTACAGTTGAAAACTTGAAGAACAGAAGGAGGAGACTCAAGGCTTTACAACACGTTTGAGCTCTTTAGAATCACAGAAAAGATCACAATTTTGGTATATGTCTGTATCTTTTCAGTGCTGAATGGGTGGGGTATTTATAGGCCCCAACCCAATTCAAAATTGGAGCTCAAATCGATCAAATCGATCCAATCCCAGAATTTCTGGGATCAGGCGGTTGCACCTCTCGACTGGAGAGGTGGCACCGCCTGGCAGAGCTCGAAGACTGAGCTCTGCCGATTGCTTCTTCTCTGCCAGAGCTCGAAGACTGAGCTCGATGGTTGCATCACCTGGCAGAGCTCGAAGACTGAGCTTGGTGGTTGCATCACCTGGCAGAGCTCGAAATCTGAGCTTGGTGGTTGCATCACTTGGCAGAGCTCCAAACTGAGCTCACGCTGATGCACCATTCTGCCATAGCTCGAAGACCGAGCTTGGTGAATTCATCACCTGGCAAAGCTCGAGACTGAGCTCAGGCTGATGCACCACACTGCCAAAGCTCGAAGACTGAGCTTGGTGGTTGCATCGCCTGGCATAGCTCGGAACTTGAGCTTTGGCGGTGCAACCTCTTGGCTGGAGCGGTTGCACCTCCCAGCCTTGCAACCCTGGCGGTTGCACCTCCTGGCTGGGGCGGTTGCACCTCCCAGCCTTGCAACCCTGGCGGTTGCACCTCCTGGCTGGGGCGGTTGCACCTCTCAACCCCACAGCCCAGGCGGTTGCACCTCCTGGCTGGGGCGGTTGCACCTCTCAACCCCACAGCCCAGGCGGTTGCACCTCCTGGCTGGGGCGGTTGCACCTCCTGGTGCAATCAGGGTCCGAATGGTTCACTCCATTCGACCCACTTTGAATCTTTTCAGGGGCCCAATTGCCCCAAGATTAAGCTAATGGGATCACCTCCCATTTTCATGCTTAATCATCGTGCTAACTACGATTATCTCTAAGACAACTTCTGCAGCTTTGCACCGATGCGTCAATCGCTTCTTCCGGCGAGTTTCCGGCCAACTTCCGTCGATCAACCGATAACCTTCGGTGATCCTTCTGCGGACATCCGGCATACTCCTGGACTTTGCGACGATCCACTTGGCGAGTTCCGACGAGCTTCGCTTGGCAAGCTTCTGGACTTCTCGGATCTGTTCTCTCTGAACCTCCGACGACCGTCCGAACTTCCGTCGAACTCTCGAACTCCCAACGTGATCCTGATCTTGACTCTGGCGCAACTCCTGGACTTTGCGACGATCCACTTGGCGAGTTCCGACGAGCTTCGCTTGGCAAGCTTCTGGACTTCTCGGATCTGTTCTCTCTGAACCTCCGACGACCGTCCGAACTTCCGTCGAACTCTCGAACTCCCAACGTGATCCTGATCTTGACTCCGGCGCAACTCCTGCTGCTTGTCTTAATCTCATCGTAGTTAATCCTGCACACTTATCTCAACAAATAGATTAGATAACAAATGACAATTGACTTCATCATCAAAATCCGAGATTCAACATCCTTAGCTTCTTACCTATTTGCAGTTAGAGTTACTCTTTTTTGTATAATCTTTCATGCAAAAATCCATTATTTTTGTGTACAGCATGGACTATTTGAAACCTCTGTACCTCTTCCTGGTAATGGAGAATGCTACTGTTGAAGTGTATGAGCTACCACATGTAAATATGATAATTGTCATGTCCATGTTGCAGTACCCCCTGATTCTTTATCCTCGGTCATACGTTTTGACTATTGCATGTATCTTGCCTGACAATGAAGATCACCATTAAACACCAACACATGACTAAATTCTACAAGCTCCTTTAAAGCTATAATATACATATCTTATGCAAATTGGATGTTTTTTCTTTCGTGTTTGATGATGTCGATTGCAAAATGCTGATAACACCATATGCTTGGAATGTAATCAAGATGTCACTATCTGAGATATAGTTTATGAGGCATCATCCTTTCCAAAGCTTAACAGTTTGATTATTCTAAATTTCCTTTATTGATGAAACAAGTATGATAAGTATTCGTATTTATTTTTGACATTCAGTGAAGTGATAATGCTACTTGGTTGTTAATTGTGACTCCTGTATTTTTAGTGGAATTGAATGTCCTTTTGACAGGTCTCTCTCTTTGAGCTCTCTAGCTGAACGTAGAGGCCTCTCAATTGTTTTTACTGATCTAGAGGAACTGCTTACTGGTTGTTCTCAGTTAGAGGTGAGTTTAGAATATTCAGTTGAAGTAAACTTTGTTATGAATGATAAATGTAATTCTTGATAATTTTTAGTTCAGAGTATTCAGTTGAAGCAATTTTTGATAAGGACCTTATCTCACAAAATGGTATAAAGGAAAGGCATGCCTTCCACACAAATGCTAGATCTGCTTATGAGAGATCAGGCTTCTTGATAGACATCACAGATTGGCTTCAATAAATTTAGTTGATGAAAGATGTAGATAGGAGAGAAATGTTGCTCTTGATTTCAACAAGAAATTGTATCAAGTTTGAAACATTGGCCAAGAGAACAGCAATTAGTGTTCAATGACCAGCCTGTAATACAATCACTGAGGAGACTTGTTAACCTTCGTTTCATATCACATTTTGATTTCATTGAGGGAGGATCTAGGTAGTTCAGTGTCCGCAAGTTTTAATATCACCTTGGACCTAGCATATTGTCTTTAATGTTTGTGAGTTATTGGGATTCTGTTTTTCTTGTTGTTGTTGTCCTTCTTATAGGGAATAAGGTCATTCTTCCCTTTATTAATATTTTCATTTTGTTTGATGCATGGTATGGGTTGGAAAGCTACAGAATTTTAGGATTAGCATATTATGGTATGTCCTCCAGCTTTACTGGTTATACATCTTTCAGTTGGTGAGCTAAATATTTGATTATGCTTTTTGAAACAATAAATTCCATTTTTCTTCAACTAATTCAGGGATGATTATTGGTTGGTGGATCAGTTATGTCGATAAGGGCACCAAGGTTGTCAATCCTTTCTTATTTGTAGTAATCATCCATCTCTTGCTAGCACCTCATGCTGTTAGCTTCTCTTACAAGAGGAGAATCATAGCAGGAACAGATGTATTGTTACATAAAGTGGTGACAATATTATTAGGTGATTCATGGCTAGTATCTTCAGTGGATCTCCAAGTTGATAACAGAAGCAACAGAACACCATATATAGATGATGGATGTAGCCAAGTGAACCGAAACATGACCAGGACAGTGCATGGTCTGTATAACAGTTGACCCTAAAACAAGAGAGGCAGAATCAACAAGGCTAAGTAAACTAAGGGATACCAAATTCTAAAACATTTATGTAGGCATAACTACCATAATTGCAGTCATATCGGTTTGACTATTCTGGTTTCAGTATCTTTTCAAATTTTGCAACTGTAAAGGATATGCTCCTTTTTATGATCTTCCTTATCCAGATTTTGTTCGTCGTTGGGTGCTTTGTCTAATAACTAACTTACCAACTATTACCAGAGAGGGAGAGATAAGTTGTAATAATTGCAACCATATTATTAGAGATAAGTTACAGTATCATGACTCAAGTTGTGCAGTTAATTAATTTTTGAAGTTAGTAAATATTCCAGGTAAATCTTCTACTTTGCATTTCATCTATGGTAAATTTTCATCCTTTTGAGATCAATTTTAAATTTCCATTTAGCTCAACTTTCATCATATTATGCATGAGGCCTCAACCCAGTGACTCATTGAATCATGTGTCTGGACTTCATGGGTTAAAACTGGCGTAAATTGATCCATTTCTGTTCATTTAACCCGAAGGCGATAATACTATTTTTTTCATTTTTTATTATTCTACTCTGAACCCCAATATTCTTTTCTTTTCTGTTTATTAAAAAACTGCAACAGAAAAAATATACATGTTTTTCTGTTCTCAGATGAAATCTTGCATATCTGCACTTTTTACCCTGTGTGCAACAGAAGCAATCTCTTGACTGCTGCTTTCTGCATTCTGCTGCCCCTAAACCTACTGAATGTCAGGTCAAACTGCTCTGCAGCTCATTGTATCTGAGTTATATTTTTGCCCCCTCCAAACTCTTCATGGCTGCATTATCAAATTTAATCATCCTTCACTTTTGAAAAATCGAGGGAACATCTTATTGAATGTGCAAACTTCTGTAAGAATATTGGAATAGATTTTATCTTTCTTGTCTTTATCTAAAGAGATCGATGCCGCTTGACTTGTGAAAAAATTGTTAGGTTTCAGTTCCTTTAGGACACACCAGTATTTTGCATTTTTAATACATGTATGATATATTTGAATAGAAAAAACTACAATATTTTTTTAGGATATTATATATGTATAGCATGTCAGATAGAGTCTATGAATTCCTTTGATAAAAAAGACCAATAGCTATTTAAAAATTTAAGATGAATACTGAACCCCAGAGGAACTGAGCGGAGAGAGTAGCTAGGTAGTGAATGCATCTTGAACTTTAGATCCAATCACTTCCTTGGTTCCTTTTCATTCTCGTATGATCTTATAAGATTCATACTTTATGATTGATTAAAAACCATGCATTTGAACTGATTGTACAGAAGTTGCTTAGTTTTGGTATTTAATCCTGTAAGAGTATTAAAATGTAGTGAAAGAGTAAAAGACCTAATATGTTATTCTTATATATTTGTCTCTTTGTAACTCAATGAAGAGTATTATAATCTTTAATTGATGAAACAGTGATTGCCGTTTGTTCATGTTTGGTAAACAATGACACCTATTCTCTCTGAGAGGCATTCTGGAGATGTTTTGATCTGCTATACTTATTAATCAATTGGTGACTGCTTGAAGGATGTAATTATCTTCTTTCTAGTTCAGGTGCAAGCATAATGTTATAAACATGACTTTTTCCTCATCTTCTTTATATTCATCTTTGAGGTTGCATGTTCAAAGTGAACCCTACAGATACTTGTTTATGAACTGGACCTGTAGTTGACATGATACATGAGATCTTTGAATATACTGCTATTCTGTTAATGGTTTATTCATTTTCCCATACTTGTCATTGAGTGTCTCAATAGAAATGTGCATAGCATAAGAATTTATGATCACCTCAGAAGGTTCTCATACAAGGAGTTAACTCTTACAAAATGCTTGATGCCATGCATCCCATTATTGTTGGAATCTTAATTTTGTGCATTGCCATATGTCATGTTTTTCTTATCTAGATGTTAATGTTGAAATGGTCTAAGATATTTTTTTTACTTTTGCTACTCGCTGAGCTTGGCACTTGATTTCTCCTTGTTTGACAATCCATATGTCATGCTTTTCTTATCTACGACGAGTTAACTGTTACAAAATGCTTGATGCTGTGCATCCCATTATTGTTGGAATCTTAATTTTGTGCATTGCCATATGTCATGTTTTTCTTATCAAGATGTTATTGTTGAAATGGTCTAAGATATTTTTTTTACTTTTGCTAGTCTCTGAGCTTGGCACTTGATTTCTCCTCATTTGACAATCCTAAATTTGGCCAAGTATGGGCGACTGCCTCTGCAGCTCTCTCTTCTCTGGAGGTTGGTTATATACCCCTGACGATGTTGATCGAACTGCTGAGTGCAACAGTGCAGTCACGTCAGTCCCTGCGCCCCGTTAAACCACCTATCTTTCCTAGCCTTCAGATGCTATGCCTTTCGGTTGACTACATCACAGATCACTTGGTTGGTTTTGTTTCAAAGGGCCTTCCATCATTATCCTCTTTGGATCTTCAAGATGCTCCTATTATGGAACCTATAGTAACTTCAGATCTCACCAATGCTGGACTTCAGCAGATCAACCCACATGGTAAACTGAAACACATTTCTCTTGTACGTAGCCAAGAATTCTTGTTCACCTACTTCCGCCGAGTCAATGATCTAGGCATTCTTTTAATGTCTGATGCTTGCTCTCAATTGGAGAGTATCTGTCTTGGAGGTTTCTGTCGTGTTACAGATACTGGCTTCAGGGCAATCATACACTCGTGCTCTAACCTTCGCAAGTTCAGGGTATCGCATGGGAGCCAACTCACTGATCTGGTGTTTCATGATATCTCTGCCACTTCCCTTTCTCTGACACATGTTAGCTTGCGGTGGTGTAATCTCCTAAGCAATCTTGGGATTGTGGGATTGTCAAATAACAAGCAGCTGATTGTTCTTGACCTGAGGGATTGCCGGAATCTAGGTGATGAAGCTGTAAAAGCTTTAAGCTATCTTCCTAAATTACAAATATTATTGCTGGATGGTACTGACACCAGTGATTTAGGACTATCATACCTGGGCCATGGCAGTTGTCCATTGGTGTCATTATCTCTTAGAGGGTGTAAAAGGATCACAGACAATGGCATATCATTATTATTTAGTGGTTCAGTTAATCAAAGCCTGCAAGTTTTGGACCTCTCGAGGCTTCCCAATCTCACGGACAATGGCATTTTGTCACTAGCAAAAGGTAGGATACCAATTGTTGAACTTCGCATCAGAGAATGTCCGCATATAGGAGATACTTCGGTTATGGCTTTAGCATCAATGCAAATTGAGGGCAGGACTCCCGGAAGTAGCTTGTATGTGCTAGACATGTTTGAGTGTGGTGGCATCACGCCACTTGCCATTCGATGGTTTAAGAAGCCTTACTTCCCAAGATTGAGATGGCTGGGAGTAACAGGGAGCTTGAACAGAGATATGGTGGATGCTTTATCGAGAAGCCGACCTTTCTTGCGTATAGCATGCCGTGGTGAGGAGCTAGGGATGAGCTTTTTGGACACTTCGGGTGGATGGTACAGCCATGAAGAGGATGAAATGGATGAACTGGAACGCTGGCTTTTGGAAGGTGAGGATGAAATTGAAAATGACTCAGACCAGTAATCACTATTATCATCTATCTATTACTTCTGGTCTCTGTCTGTGTAACTTCGCCCCCTGTAGTCGTTGCTATTCCAATTATCGTGGCAGCTGGTCATTTTTTCTTTATCTATGTTGTATATTATCATCCATAAGCAGATTTATGACATGCTTCTAATAGGAGGTCTCAGGTTTAATTCCGGTGGCCATGACTTTAGGTTGCTGAGGAACATATTCCTCCAATATTTCTGTAATGATTATGTGCCATGGTGTATGAACAAATTCCTCATTTGGAGTGCTTTTATTGGTTTCTGCTTTCTCTTTTGTCTCCTTATAATTGGTTCAGTATGTAAGTTATCCTCAACTGTGTGGTGTATTGATGTTGTACTATTATAATTCACCTCAGTTGTTCTGTGACATGAAAGCAATCTGTAGAAAAAGGGGCTCAATGCACTTTCTATTGATGGTTTTTGCTCCTCATCTCTTGTGCAAACTCCTATTGTCAATTTCTTTTTCCAAGAGTGATATGATAATCAAGCTAACCTGGTTAAGATTTAGAGTGGACATCATGTAAATTCAATTAATTATTAAAAAAAAATAGTTTCTACATCTTTTTCTTGGATAATAACAGAACATTTCATTCTGTTAGCCTAATGACTGTGTCCATCATCTGCCACTGGCTTGTTGGGTTCATTCCCTTGTATGCTTCATTCTACTCGTTCCAAGGATGGTTATTCTAATTAGATTTATGCAGGTTAAATAAGCATAAATAACCAAAAAAAATGATCTACTTCGGCATTTACCTTAAGAAAAAAAAATCGTATTTTCAGCTCTTAGATCTCCTTAGGATACCACTAGAAGTCTAAACACTCGCAACCAACATTTTTAAGCAACTTTTAGATCTCCATGTTAAACATTAGCTAATATTACTGGTATTACTGGAACGCTTTGCAGCTTTAAATTGAATCACACAAATGAACGAAAATAAAGAATAATAGGAAGGAGGAGAGTTCATGTAGCACACCTCATTGTCGTTCTCAGATCAATCATCGATGACCGCGCTCGGGTATCTTACGTTGTCATCAGATCAATGCGCCTGCACAAACACACGGGTAAACTTGAAGACATTAACTAGCTTAGCTGGTGGAAAATACATGAACTATTGATCGCAAATTCTAGGATCAAACTCTTTTTTTCTCCCTTTACCTACGAACAAACAATGGATTATGATGGCTGATCTATTCACCAATTATTGTTGGATTATGAATCGTCGTGCTGTTCGTGATACCTCGAATAGGTAGGTGGCTGATGGTTTAGAAGCCTTCTCTTTGGGGCATTCCGACGAGCGGCTGGAGCGCGCGGCTTGGAACATTAGGGTTGTTGGGAGACTCCACACCTTGCTGTGGTTTTGGAAACTCCAATGCTCTGTCTCAGCCAACATAGCATACGCATCGAAATAAGGTTATAAATCTCGATATCCACCACTTCTGCTTGTCTATCATATTCATTTAACCTTTTCGAGCAATAATTAATATAATTCTGTCACCTCCTTCTTCCCGTTCATGTAACCTTTTTGTCCGATAAATATAATGCTGCTGACCTATGAGGAATATTACAGAACCAAAGTAGTTTATCTCATGAAAACCAAATCACAATCATGCAGGTAAAGCATGCTAATTAAGTAGTTTTATCTCATGAAAAAGCCTCTCCACAATACAAACGAAGGAGCAACTAATCTAAATTTCTAATATGTTGCCAATATCATGCAGCCAATCTACCTTTTCTTGAATATATTCTGAAGTCCCATCTGCTATTTATACATTTGCACACAAAAAATGGCATCAAATATGAAGACTTCTATTTGTTAAATCACACAAATCCTTGGCTAGGGAAAAAAATTCACTAAAAGGATTAAATTGCTCTTGAAGGAATGATTACTGTGCAGATGAACATAGTTTGCAACCAAAGCATCAAAAGAGCTATAGAGCCAATAACCACAACCATTTTTTATTTGAGAGAAAGAATGAATAGAACTATTTAGCATAGATTGTGAGTTGACCGAATTGAAAGACCAGTAGCTTTCAACAATAATAATTTGAAAATCACTTGATTTATTCCACATGGAAATTTGAAATGAACTAAAATGTTACCAGCAAAGGGGGAAACTCCAGTATCTGTTCCTCCTATTAAGTTGTGAACAACAGGTAAAAAAGGCCTTTAAGGTATTCAACTATTTCAGATCCACCAAGTTTTGAACTTCCATAAACCCTGTCAACAAAAGTTATTGGAACCTGCAGCACATGAAACAACAAAAATATTAAATAATTTGAAACAAAGCTTCAGAAAATACACTAGGTTTATTGAGAAATACAGCACAACAGTCGCAAAAAAGAACTTGATTGATCTAAATGCATAAGCAAAAACTACAAAAGCATCACTAGTTCACTGCATCAACAAAATAAAGTGATCGTCCTACCGCTTCAATATGATAACCCTTCCTGCTGGCTCTAACAATCATTTCCATCTGAAAAACATACCCTTTGCTGACACATGAGCTTACAACATCTTCAAAAGCTGTCCTCTCGTAAAGCCTACCAAACGTAATAGCACGAATTAGGCATCAAGCTTAAACATAGCTGCAACAGATGCCAAACAAGGGGAAAATAAAACCTAAAAGATCCAGTCAGATCTGAAATGCCTGGCCATAGAAGTGTCTGTGCAAGTACATTTGCCCCCCTACTAGTCAGTTTACGCATAAGGTTCCATCCATGTACGCCACCATTTCGAACATAGCGGGTTCCGGTAACTATACTTGCACCAGTTTCCATCTGCTTCCTGCTTAAGCATAAGACAATAAGATCGAGCATTGTGACATTAAGGTAGCATATTCAGGTAATAAAATATATAACTCCATACACAACGATATGTACAATTAGTTCTATATGGAATAAAGTATACCTTTTAATTAGCACACTGTTCCATGAAATGTGACCATTAAAAATGTCATTAGTAATCATTATTCTCTGAGAAATGATTTAAGTATCAAAAGAAGCATCTATTTGGAATTTTGCTTGTATGCCATTTATCTCTATTAAGGGCAACATTCACTAATAGGACTAGTATAATGACAACCTTACAAAGTGCTATTATTTCCTGGTCTTCTTTATTATTTTTGACCCTCTTGTGATACCAGAAAGCGGCCTATGCTCACCAGTGCTGGCTATGTGGAGTTTCAATGTACACAGCTTTATCTGTACAAGTAGAAAAACCTTTCCATGACTCGAACCCTAGTAATTTAAGTCCCAAAGGAGCAACTGTAAGGACAACACTTGCCCTCCTCTCTTACCACATCTAATGGTACCCTTAAACCATAAACTAAGTTCTATTTATCAGTTCATTTAAAAGTCTCTAAAAATGTCAGAAGTGCCTTAATTTTTCTCATCTCATGATTGTGATAACTTCTCCTTCTGTCCTTCTGACACTATACATTTATCTTGTTATTCTCGTATCAGCTGTATCAATCTTTTGCATATGCTGTTACCCAAAAACATGACATTCTAAACCATAAACCATGGCAGGTCGTCTCTAGACACCAAAATGATATCTGTCAGTTAGAGAAATGTATGTACCTTTACACTTTGTCTTTAGCTATGTTCAATATCTTCTGCAATCATCCTCCAAGCTGAATAATTGATCCCAGATTCTGGCAGTTTTTAGTTATGTTTATTCCTTAGACAATTTTTTTATATATACCAAAATTTATTAACACAAAAGTTACTATGATTGCATTTGATGCACATTGCTTTTTTATGCATATTTCTTAAATTCTTCAAACGGCCTATAATTCAACTTCTAATTGTAGTTTAGAACAAATCACAAACTTTTTTATTGAATAATTCATTATAACAACTCCATCTTTCCTTAATCTTATAAGCTTTTACATAAAGTTTGTGATGTTTATGTTTATGCATCTAATGACAATTGTGGAATAAAACCGTCGACCTGGTGAAGCTAACTTACAAATAAAATGATTGTTAAGCCCTAAAATAAGATATTCTAGATGATGAAAAGCTGTCTATCTCAGCATACAAAAGGAACCGAAACAAGCTTATCTATTTTTTTCTATAGGTAAAAACTACTACTATTCTGATTTTTCACAATCAAATAAGATGATTAATAAAGTTAACAGATATTTTTAAGTTAAAAAATAAATGCTATGTAAAATCCCTACCTGATGAAGTTTGGCAAGTATTTTGGCTGTTAAACAAGAAAATAAATCATTAGGTCAATAAAGCGAGGAATTGTCAGCAAATTTGCAGAAAGTCAACACCAGATGTTCTTAATAATCATGCACATACATGGTGGGACAGATCAGCATCCATGATTATTATGAAATCTCCAGATGCATGCTTAAGGCCATGGTAATAAGCAGTTCCTGAACATCGTTGCCCAAGTTCAGGATCTAGGTGTCAATTTGTCACCTAAAACAAAAAGTTAAGTTCATACCTAGACCAAGCTTCTTTGGCCTTGCTCGTAACAGCTGACAATATTTTATCAAACAGGAAAATGAATTTGTAAGAAATTGGAGACAGTCCAAAATCCCCAAGGACTACCAATATCTTAATCTAACTATACTCACAATGAGATCATCCCCATACACATTCTGTAGTTGTTTTATGATATCTTGAGTGCCGTCAGGACTTCCATCATCCACTATAACGACTTCAAAATCAATATCCCTGGAAGAAATTCAGGGAACATTTTGCTTGAAATATTTAAATAAACAAATAATGATGCATGAACAAGATGTTGACCAGAGAATTAAAAAGCCAACCATAGTGTTCATAACTGCAGGAAATCTAGATAAAAACATAAAAAAGATCGTTGAAGCTTTTGTGTATTACTTTCCTATAAAGATCACCAGATTATTTTCACAGACCAGAATTGAGTGATTAATTGCAAACACCAAAAGATAGCTCGAGTCTTTGTGATCAGCTAATGGAGCCTGACAAATATAATAAAGTTGTCTCTCGCAAATAAAAACTAAAATATAAATGTAAATAAATAAATCTATCCATATTAACTATTGACATGATTATGGTGATGGACTCTAATGACTTTGAAACAATAAACATGAAAAAAATCAAAATAACAAATAAATTGTTTTGGACAAAAATATAAAGAGAGAGAATGACCAAAAAATTCAAAGTGATTTATTCACAAATAAAGCTATGCAATAAAAAAACTAAGCTACATTCTCAAGTGAATGTTTAGAGAACAAAATTTTTATATTAAGGAAACTAAGCTATGCAATAAAAAAAGCTTGAATCTACCTGTATTTGTGTATGCATTAGGTGAATATTTTCTCATCCTTCACCAAAAAGGCATTGTACAAAGTTTCAGAGGATGGATATTTATCAGGATTCCAGCACAATATAAGAATCTCATTAAAAACAAAATGTGAAATAATAAACTCTGTCAAGTACATGAGTGTACACCAGATGATCCCTATGGTGAGAATACTTCTTGAGAAAAAACTTTCAGATGTTATACTTTCCAACCAATCTAATATGTACAATTGTCCCAATCCATGCTTCACAGGTCATCCATCATGACCAGTAACTGCAACTATTTCCTCCATCACCCAAGCAAATGGAATGATCTATCAATTCAATCATGACAAGGAACTATTATGATACAAGAGTTGTACAAGCATATAAGAACTGCAAATGAATATTTAGACAAGTTGATCTTGTAGATCGATGGCTTCATCATGCTATCTCAAAAAATATATTACAGTTAACTAAAAAGTGGTTTTATAGAGCACGTACTGAAAAAGAAAGAGAGAAGCAAAGAGAAGGGAGCACACTGAAGATGTTTGAAGACAAGGTAGATGACAAGGGCAATGTTAAGACGCTCATTGTATGTTGGGATGATGATGCTGTACTTCTTCTTCGTCCTCTTCCTCTTGCTTATTATTATTGCCTTCTGGTGCTCCTCTGTCTCTATCTCCTCCAACTTTGCCATCCTCTATGGCTAAGTTTGGTTCAATGACTAAAGAAAATATGAAAAAAGAAACTGAACAACATCAGCTAGAGATATTTGATGGCAATGAACAAAAATGGTAACAAAAATCCATATATTAAAGTTGAAAGCTTCATTATCTAAAAGATCATCATTTCATAAATAGCAACTACCAAGAATTAGCAAGCAATCATCAACCACTTGCAACTGTTAGTTAGTAGAGTTGATTGATCATAAATACTTATCAAGATTATTCATAATGCAAAGGGTAACAGGAGTCCATAGCAAAATAGATTTCTTCTGTTTCATCTTTATTAGTGTTGCCAAAAGCTTTAGCCGTTGCAAGACATCAAGTCAGCAAAAGCAAAAGGTTTACCTTACAAATAATTATAAAAATATACTTAATAAAAAGAATAATCATAAAAAAAACTTCAATCACAAAGGTTATATGTATGATCACAACACATGGTTATAGGCTTGAGTAACAAATTTCGCAAATCAAGTATGGAGACCCGCAGTTGATAGGCGATTCGGATTAACAGGTAGGTCATATTGATTCCCACAGATCCATTAGTAACTACGTGCTTCTCAACTTGTTCAAGCTTCCATGAAATTACCGTACCTATTCTAGCCTTTGCTGCAATATCTTGAACAGAATTATCATCCAACCATGACCAAGCTTGAAAACTACCAGACAATCACTAAGCTAAAAAGATGAGGCGCAACCATCTAAAACCGAACAAGTAGCCGGCACCACAAGAAACATATTTTCCCGCAACAAGCAATACAATGCGAACAATATCAGAAGGTTTTGTTTCAAACAAGCAAGTAGGAAAAATAATCAAAAAGAGGAACAAAAGGTTTAATCGATCGATCTATCTATTTTCTGAATAGATCAAGCATCAGGTGATGAACAGCGGAAGGAGTCAATAAATCACTTCATAATCCAGAAACTATTAATGATCTCGATTAGATGGATAAAGCAATAGCAGAAACAGAGAAAATTTTGGTGAAGCGACAAGGGGAGGAAGCAACCTCGGGAGGCGGGGGATGATGCGACGACCAGACGAGGGCAAAATGGAAACGAACAGCATTTTGATGACAGCGAGTGTTTTTAAAGATGATATTATAAAAAAGGGTGTTTTTTCTTTTACCTGTTTATCATTTAGTTTCAATTAACAATCAAATCATAGTTAATATATACATTCGAGTTTTAAAATGGTAGAACGTTAGTAAATATTTTCACTAAGACTTTGACTCAGAGCCAATTGTGACCTTTGTTTGTAAGTTAGATCGAGAAGTTTACTCGAAGAACCAATCATATATCGGACAAGATTACTTAGTTAAATATCTTAATTATCATAGTTAGACCATAAACCAAGTTAAGATTGAAAGATAATCCCACTAATTTAGTTAGAAATTAATCGAATCTTTAATATGATTGAATTGGGTCGATTGAATAGCTAGTTCAGTATCTGAAGTCACGGTTGGTGATGACACTGCTTGGGACTCAGTCTCTCAAGTGGTCTAGGTAGTGATATCGTCCAGATTCGGTGGTGATATCATCGACAATTAATGTTGTCAAGAAGTGGTATCACCCTATCAGGTGGTAGTACCGTCAGAGCTTGGTTTTCGAGCTCTATCAATCATACCGTCTAGATTGAGCGATGGTATCGCCCAATAATGATGGTGATACCACCCAATAATAATAGTAGTACCATCCAGTATTAGTCTGTAGGCGATGGTACCGTCAGTACCCCGAAATCCGAAGATGTAAAACTTTTTGGCTCGAGCCATTGGGGCTTATAAATACTCCATCTTTTTTTTTTTGTTGCATAAAAAGACATGAAAGTGTGAACAATATCCTAAAGTCTTGGGGTGTTAAAAATATTGTAAAAATACCAAGAGTCCTCCTTCTCTCTTTCTAAGTCTTGTGATTATTCAAAATAGATGTGAGATTTGATAAGATCCCTTCGATACTTAAGTTAAAATTAATTTTAAATTAATATTATGAGGTACTGACCAAATAATAAATTAGAGTCGAATGTATGGAGAGCTTAAAAGAGTTAATAAAACACACCTAAAGACTCTTTTTATAGTGATGCTTTAAATTTGTTATGCATGATTATGTATATTTTCTTGTCTTAGATTATATTGTATCATTCGAGCAGGTGTAACTATAACACTTAAGAAATGATATCATATTGTATTTGAGCACACGTATCGAGGTGTCGATCACATGGTATCGAAGTATCAATCACATCGTATCAATGTGTGTCATGTGGCATCGAGTGTTAATTATTATGGTGTCAAGGTATCAACCTTCTAACAAGTAAGTGGTCATATGTTCTCAATATGTGGTATTTGAGTATCGATCATATGGTATTGTGTTAATTTTATAGCAAATAGGTATCGACTACCTCATCATCCTCATATCCAAAAAATATATGTTCTAAATTTTAATTTACATAAATAAATGGGAAAGACCATATATATATATATATATATATATATATATAGTTTTACTCGGGATTGATGATGGAAAGAATACACAAGAGAACCTTGTTATTGATGGTCCCTATTTTACTATTGATAATTTCTTACTATCAACGATGCCTAAAAATAATAATAAAATATATTTTTACTATTTATAATATTTTAATTATCAATCATACTCTTATTCCCGTAATCCTTTTATTTTATCCATCAAAATCCCAATTATGCATGTCGCTCCTAGCCACTCCACCATCCGACACTATTGATGTCACTCGACGAGCCAAGAAGAAGAGATAAAGAAACCACAGCAAACGAAGGAGAAGAAGAAGAGGAGGAGAAGAAGAAGATTTACGCTTGTCTAACGTTGCTCGCTGCCACTATAAGCCGCTCGCCACTCACGATTAGGAGAAGAAGAAGGAAAAAAAGAAAAAGAAAAAAGGAAAAGATGATGAGACATTTACATCCATTTGCATAAGGATTACTTAGAAATTAAAATTAAATTTTCAAGGGACGCTTGTGCTAAACAGCGCGAAAAGAAAAGTGCTTCTTCACCGGCATTATTGACCTCCCTTGCGTTGCGATTTCATGTAGAAATGGACCACGAGGATATACTTATCGGCCGAGCGTGGCTTTGAGTAGGCCGTAACTTCTAAGCGGGCACACCATGAGTGGTTTCATAGGTGCGGACTTGCTACTAAGCTTTTTGCACGGAGCAAAGTTTAGTCGATGAAGCTTCTGTGCTGTTTGGATTTACCTGTGCCATCGAAGGAGTACTCGTGAGAGTGAGTATATCTTGCGTGGCTGCTGTAGTAAGGAAAGTAATGCAGTATAGTCGAGATGGGAATGCTTGATGTTATTAAAGCAAGCTGTGAAAGTTTCATTTGATGGTGTTGAATCATCATTCATGGGCATCGATCCCACCTATTGAAACAGATATTTTACACACAACAAGATAATTGAAATATGCCCCATTCCTTCTTTGTCAAGATGAGCTCCCCTTAAATATAAAAATAAGAATAGAATTCGGATGAATAATAGAATAATTATATTGGTCATACACTTGAAGAAAACACCATGAACTTGTCCCTGTTGCTTCCATCTCCTTCGAGCATCATTCCCTTCTTTGTTTATAGTCTCGACAACATCATCATCATCACCAAAGCTGCTACTTCTGCATGCCAAGTTTAAGAAGCTCACTCTGCAATAATCCTGTTGCCATAAGCTTTTGAAGCATGGATGCTCTGGAAAAGATTAACCAGACCTTGTTGGTTGGTCATGACAATCTGCCAAGTATCACAAATTACTAAAGTCTCAGAAATCATACTAAGTCGCATGAAGCCTGTCCAAAAAAATTAAATATTGCTAGAAAAAAATTAAAAGCACTTCACAATAATTTGCAACATTGAACTTTGTATAAGACAATATCTTAAATAAAAAACATTGGAAATTCCAGCTAGAGAAAAATATAGGCATGCAAGATGCATCCTCAATATTGCTAGAGCTCACTATCTATATCCAAGCACATTAACTGCAACGACCACCATATACATCAGATTGCCAACATACCTCATCCATTCCAACAATGGCTGTAATGATGACCTACTTTTTAGTTTGAGATCCCTTTTAAAGGACAAGTAGATGGAAATAATTTTGTTAAAAACCAAAATCACTTTAAACTCTAATGAGTAGCATTTTGACAAACTGGACCACAGAAAGAGCAGCTGAATGATATAAAAAATGATGCAACAACATCCTTTTAAGGTTACCAGGGAGTAAGAACTACTAAACATTATAAAGCCCATTTAACAGGACACCATGGTAGAATTAGCACCAAGCAATGATGTTCAATCAATGGCTATCTTTGTTCCTGAAAGAGCTTCAGGAGATTGCCAAGTGCTGTACCACTCATATGTAAAGGAAACACAGTAAACTGTACACCATTGTATAATGCACAACAAATCATGATTTAGCTCTGGGGGAGTTAGCACAAAAGAAAAGTTTAAAAACAAGGAAGAAAAAAACTGGTATGGAGATTTCTCCAATAATCTCAAGATATCATCCAAACACCCACTTATTTCCCATCTGCAACTGGGAAGCGAAGAAATTAGCTTCCTAAAACATGGGGATTTAGTACCTGTAAAATAGGAAATTCAGGGGCTAAGGATGATGAAGATTCGAAGATAAGCAAAAATCGTGCATAAATTCCCCCAGCCAAATAGTCAAACAAAAAGTAAGAATTTCCTTTAGAACTTGATCCTTAATTTGAACTTCTGGAGAAATCCCAGGATTTCTAATCATGATATACCAAACAGAGCCTAAAATTAAGATTACTTCTTACTCTCAGGAATCAATAGGACGGTGTTATATATGTGTAAATTGCATTCAAATAAGAATAATCTAATTGTTTAACAAGACATAAGTGAAATTGTGTTTTAGCTTCCTTCTGAACTTAGAGACGATTATACAACAGCCTTTCTTTGCTCAATTTAATAATAAAAGTTATAGAAAAAATGTTAAGCTGAAAATGCATCCTAATCAAATTCCACATGGAAAGGGAAATTCTCAACTGTATCAAAATATCATAAAAGCATAAAGAAAGACAAGTCATATCTGATTTGTATCTTATTTGGCTTGTTGCTTGACTGGAGATAATGCTGTTTGACCAATCAATCAGAATCTGATAAAAAGTAGAAATAAAAAAAAATGCTAATTAACAATCTCATTAAGTAGAAACTAGGTTGCCAATTATAGAAAATAAACTTACCAACACTGCACATCTTCTTGAAGCACCAAATAGTAAAGTTTGACATCAATCTCACCTTTATTAACAATAAATTAATGACTACAATTATGTACTGTCAACATTCTGCTCATCCAATGTGTATTAACTAAAAATAAGGGAGATAGTATAACTGCACTTTCTCAGTGAAGCTGCAATCAAGTTATGCAAACACCAATGCATTCTCCATCTCGAAAGTTGTAAAAAACACTCATTGCCATACAACACTTCTAAGCAGGTTACCATCCAGACAAAAAAAATGTGGTGCAAAACCATCTGCAAGACTAAAGCTGTGATTTGCTAACATCTTTAAGTCTAAAGCCATCACTGCAAACTCGAAACAGTATACACTTGAGACAGTAATATGACACTTAATATAACCCAAAAACACCTTTTCCAATATGGTGCGAGCTTTTTGTCCTACCCCTACTTGTACATCTTCTGCTGCTTCTCAAAGGGGTCAGATAGAAGCGCAGAAGTCCATTATCTAAGTTCCCTGGGGAGGAATAATGAACGCTTCGGCTTCGACCAAACTTGAATTGACTTCTCATTTGCCATTCAGGCTTCAGGTTCCTCAAATCACCATTAGCAAAATTAATACTTCGGTGTAGATAATGATTTCCTTCAATAGAACCATGACGATTACCATTGAATTGTAATGCACCATCAATTTCCATGCTTTCCACACTGTTATTCTTGCGTCCTTGCCAAGTCTCTGATGCAGATCTCTGCAGACTGTGATCATGTTTTTTCACGAAGTCTTTGAAAGAGCTAGTTATACTCCAGTCCCACACCTTACTCCATCCACGTGACTTTTTTCCTCTGATTCTTGCCACAGATTTACCTGGTTGAGACTCTTCATAAAGCCTTTCTACAAAAAGTGTCTCTAAGCTGCCATCAGATGAAATAGGTTTCTCACCAGACATGGGCACATTAGTAACTTTGCCTCTGTCAATGTCATCTGTAGCCTGAACAGGATTTTCGGACATTTTTTCACCAGGACAGTTTCCTTTGGTCCTTAGATCATTTTCTCGTTCTTCAAGGCAGGCAAATGAGCATGCTAGCGCTCTGCTAACCATCGAACCATCCCATGAATGTCTAGGAGGATCCCAGGAACTCTTGTTTAAATCATGGCATGCCCTCCAGTCACAAGAATATCGTGATTTAGGAGGGCTTTCCAACTGTATATCATCAGATGCATTACTCAACTTATCGTCCTGCAGTTTGTCCTTCTTTGAAATGCTCCTCGTCCTCCATATAAATCTTTTCTTCGCCAACATCGAACTCAACCAAAATGTCGTATCTTGGTCCTTCAACTTCTTGTCTTCAATGTTATTGATCTCTTTGGCAATATGAGCACTGATCTTAATCTCCTCAGCAGTATTAGCATTAGTTTCCATCACCTTAGTTCCTTTACAGGAGCTGAGTTTGCTGTTATCACCCTTGAAACGGTTTTCACCACAGGAACTAATTTCACATTCAATTGCACTTGAGGCCGACGACACATGCTCGTCTGCTGCAACATCTTTGTTGCTGTCAACACTGAAACCATCATCCAGTTGAAACAAGTATTGAAGAGTCCTTCTTACTCTGATCTCACCAGACTTCTTCTTAACATCCGGAATTACATCGAGGACCTCAATTATTTCACTCTGTGTGCTGCAAGGTGCCTCCAGGCTCTCTTCGGCTGCGCCAACATTTGATAACCTCTCAACCAAGCAAGAAGAACAGAAACCAGTGAAAAATTGAGTTGGATGTCTCCCACACCTGGTAAAGTTGTCACTTTCCAGGTTCATCTTGACAAAAAGGTAAACCCCAATTCACAATATCACGGATCAAGCATCTGAGAAGACGGTTGGTCACTCCAAACCCCCAAATTACAACAATGGAGAATAAAGAAGGGGAAGAGGAGTCTTCTTGTCGGAGAAAGCTGACAGCCCAGAAAATCCAACAAAAGACCCGAATTCTACACCGATATAGCAGCAAAAAGGAGGCTTTTTGTAACCCTTTTATCCAAAAGGCAGCAGACCCTACTAATCAAACATTAGGAGTGGCTAAATTACCTTTCACTTCCCAGAAGCCCTTACGTACAGCATCTCGAACAGAATAAAACCCTTAAGCAATTTAGCAACTGAACGGCCAAATTCCCAAGCCTATAATTAAAGGCTCACAAACGTAACAAAAGAGAAGAACCCCACGAGAATCAAAATCCAAAAGAAAAACGACATTTAGTTCGTTCAGCTCAAAGCATGTCACAACCCAGAGAAGGCCAATGGCGAAACAAGAACAAAACGAACCCTAGATCGATGGATTTCACAGTGAAAATTGGGAACAATAAAAAAATAGCACGAATTCGAGGTCAAGTACTACAAACTTTTCAGCGATCGACAGCAAAAGCGAACCCAAGCCGCCGAATCCGATGGAATCTCCCCGAAAATCGATACCAGTGACTCTAAAACCCAGCTTTTTCCATGCGCACGGCGAAGCTCTGGAACAAATCAAAACAACAAATACCAAAACCTCACTTGGGCGAACCCATCGACAACTGGCCCTCATGACCGAACCGTCCTCCATTTTTGACCGAAATAGCAGAAAAACCACTGTCAAATTTTGTTATATTCTATTCGCAATAATAACCTTATCAACGGTCCACAACACGCTGATGTCCGCCGTTCGATCAATTGATATCGCATTCTATGTGACGATAATCTCGTAAAATAAGAACTCTTTAGGACCATTTCCGTAACTGGGGATCTCGATCTGCGGCCGACAGCTTAACCTTGGATGCTTTTGGCTGAAGTTAAGTAGGGGAATTTTAAAATACACGTGGCATAATCCGGCAAGATCTTACAAGGAGCCGTTACATGAAAGCTCTGCAATTGTCGGGCAGCGTGGCAGCGAGAAGACGACACTTTGCATTTAGGCCATTATTACGTTAGCAAAATACAATAAAATTCCGACCACTTAATTGACTAAAATACCCCTGCAACGAGCTTTGATTGCCGGATGTGAATCTTTCGGATATGAACGTTATAATTGTTGTCTAATTGTGCCATATGGTTATTGAACACTTTAACAAACATATATTTACGAGGAAGAGAAGGGAGAATTCATAGTCGAGCTGCGCACCAACCATCTAACGACATGTGGACCGTAACACGTTCTGACCGCAGGGATTTGCACATGGTAGCTTGAACGACAGTGAGAAAACAGAGGCTCTCATCGATGGATGGTCTATATGTGAGGATCAGAGCAATGGGTGGTTGAAATGTAAGGACGGGGTTGTACAATTCCGTGTAAATTGGAGGGGATCCGATGTGAAGCTCCGATGGACCGGGTTTATTGTAGGTGAGTAGATGACGAGTACGGCCCAATTTCCGCTCAATCCGACCCATACGCGTGGATATTTGGCGGCACGAGGCTCCGTCGCAAGTTTAGCCATCCACCATCGCAGGCCCCAATGGGCTACCATACAACGGTCCTCTAAACCTATTGACGTGGCCCACCAAATTGCGGACTGGTAGATGTTGACAATGAGAGGAGACTCCGTTCGCCCTTGGAAGTGCTTGTTCGAGATCGGCTATTCCTTCTATAAACGCCAATTTAGAAATGCCCCATCCGATGTCTTCCACGAAGAACACTCGCGTGGGACCTCCATAACAAATCCGAGCTTTCTTTGTCCTCGATATATAGCCGATCCCGACGAGCTCTCCTCTGATACGTTGTGCCGCAGGCGCAACATAGTCTCGCTATTTGTTCTCATTTCCGGCGGTGGAAGTAGCACCGTCGGACCCAATGGCGCACCCCGGTGACATCGTCGTCGCCAGCGCAGCCCGGAAGAATCCCTCCGAGGGGTGCTCCCGCCTCTTCCTCCGCGGTACGGACTGTTTGTTTCAAGAAAATTTCGTATTCATGCACTTTTCTCTGCCTTCTTGGCTGGGCTTGTGGGTTTTGGGGCTGATCGGGTGAAATGGGATTGTCTCAGCCAGGGAGTCGCCGTGGGGACTGAAGGCAGCGATGGTTCTGTTCCATGTGTTCTTTGCTGGCGTCCTCTTCCTCTTGGATAGAGATTTGATACGGAGGACCAAGGAGAAGCCCTGGTAACCACGAACGCTTAGCCAGATTTCTCTTTTTTGGGCTCTTTGTGATCTTGGAAATATGTTTCTATCCAATTAAAAGGACTTCGTTTATGGATGGTTTGTTCAAAGAAGGCGTCTTTACGATTTGCAGACATTAGATCTTTTATCGGGCCAGAACATCTACTGTTCTTGCTTTTTTTCTCTTTTGCTTGGCATTAAGAAGGAAAAGTAGTCTTCCCAGGAGCGTTGAAAGTTGTGATTGGCTTGCTGGTGATTTTGTACTGAGTCATCCACGCCTGTGATATGTATGTGCAACCACATCTTGCAACACGTGTGTTCTAGCTACAAAGGAACATTTGCAAATTTATTGTCGGAGAGACTATGGAGTTGAGGCGGGACTATGAGTTTGAACCTTAGAGAACAAACTTTTATGCGCTTCATTTGGCTTCATGCCTTTGACCATAAATATTAGGTTTGAAGGATCTGCTGCATTGGTTGCTTTGAATTTAGACAAAGTAAGTTTCTGTGCAGTGTTTCCAATTGGTTTGAAAAGTTTCTAGGATTATCTTTTTATGGTAAAGTATTTACTAAATGATGATTACCTTCTTTTCTTGCGTGCGTGTGAGTAGCCACAGGTGTGGGGGTGTTGGAAGGAATTTGGGAAGTAAGTTGCCTCAATTTCGTTATCTCCTTTTCTTGTTGCCTACTGATGAGGAAAATGGTCATGCTAGTATTACATGTTTAATCATTAATGGGGAAGTAAGTTGCCTCATTTTGGTTACCACCTTTTCTTGTTGTCTATTAATAAGGAAAATGGTCATGCTAGCATTAAAGTTTTAATACTCTTCATTTCATAATCAAGGTTTTGTTTTTCTTTTTTTTTTTCATGATATTTTGGGGATAGAAATTCGATTCCAAGTAATGTAAGTTGTTAATCATATCAAACAGAGGAGAGATGAGTTAGTTAAAGTTAGAGGTGCTGCAATAGTGAGAGTAGAAAAGAATTATGCTGGTGCTACCATGGTGAAATAGTGAGAAGCATGAACAGGAACAAGAAAGTGTGAACAGAGGAGTGTTGTCAGGTGATGAGATCACAAGTGATACTAGTTAGCCACTTGGAGCAGACAATGGTGAACCCCATTAAGGAACTGTATACAATAAGTAAATGAAGATCAAGGTGAAATAATCTCCTCCAGAACTGGATTATTATACTATGACTTGTCATTGTGCAATAGTTATTGGTGCTTGCAGCAGCTTCAATACTATTTCAAGCGTTTTTTAGAAAGTAGGGAAATAGGGAAACTAAGGTCGTGAAATCATGCTGTGTTATTAGCCATGTTAACGATTTAATGGTTGGAACATGCTTGTTGTTATTTTTATCATTGGAGATTTATTAGACGATCAAGTGTTTCATGATATAATGTATGAGAGCAAAGTGTAAGATTTTGGCCTTTTGATAGGCCAATAGTGTGGTGTACTTGCTGCTCTCGTGCAGCATATACCATTCGTGTGCTCTGTTTCATGTATGAGAACTTAATATGGCATTTGCCAATGAAATTTGCCAGTTTCGTACCAATATGGCATGCCTTTCATCTCAGTATAAGTAACACCTAACATAACCTTGATGAGGGTAACATGGAGGACATCGCAGATCGATGGAAAGTAATTTTAAACTTGATGCCCTTGCATTGGACTACTGGGCATTTCGTTCCGCTCTGAACTTAAACAAGTTTCAATACAAGGTTGGTTCCCAAAGATATGTTTATCATGGAGAGACTGATGTAATTTAACTCCAAATTCATATAGTGATGTCTGGTAAAAAAATATTTGAGTGACATCAGTGTCATCTTTACATAGTGTTCTAATATTTTTGGATTTCTTAAGGATGTTTTTCACTAAGGAGTCAATTGCTGCATACTGAGATGAGATCAATAATGTTGCCCATGTTTCATCAATTGCAATATTATAAAGAAAGCCCACATGACTTGACAATCATGAAACTAAGAGCACTCTCTTATACATCCAGAGAGGAGAGCATGGTGCAACCGTCTTTTTTTATATTGAGGAAAGAAATGGAAAAAGCAAGAAAGGAAAGAGGATAAAAGTTAAAAGCAGTGAGACATATTGTAACTAAGTATGCTTTGAAGTCCTATGTGGTGAGTACTTATGTTATGAAAAAGAGAGTCACATCTCTCTTAAGTTTTGGTTTGCTACGGGGAAATCCTTTTGCCTTTGAATTTCTGTGCTGCTGTCTCTGCATATTTTTTGCACTTGTTTTTCTCTAAGTGATGTATTTGGTGACAACTTGTGAGAGATTCATATTATATTATATTAGTGGGATCATCTTGTGACTTTTTCACTTTATAGGTTCTCTGTTTCCAACAATTCTCTCCATATTAAATGAGCTAAACTTTTTTGTAACAAAATTACTTAAAGAACTTTTGAAAGTCATTACAGTTTAATCATCTATATTCACTTTGGTTGCATGACAATGGTGGAACATCACCTGATTAACTGTTGCCCTTATTGATGATCTGAATCAGATCTGAAACTTAGTCTAATGTAGGATCTTGCATCTGGATCATGGACTATATGATCACTTGAATGGTAAGATGCATTCATCTTAGCTTCCCAAAGCAACTTTTAAGTTATGATTTCTGGTCCTTCAACTTTTAACTTGAGTGGTTCATCTCTCATAAACCACAATTTCTTATCTAACGAAAGTTAGAAACAAAGAAAGGGAGGATTTGGAGTTAGCAAACTAAAATTTACATGTTTCTGTACAGTTGCAATTATTAGTTGAAAATTCAGTTCTAAAATTTTCTACCTCAAATGTGAACAAAATGCATGCATAAGCTTTCTTGCAATTTATATACATGTAAGTTTATGCATTTGGAATAATTTTCTTGTGGATCAGTTTTCTGTCTACTTTAAATCTGACTTGGATAAAAGTAAATTTCTTGATTCCTCAATTAGTAGAAGAGTGGAAACAAATCATATTGAATATTAAATTCCAAATAAATATGCTTTGATGCGGATGATGATGTTGACTTCGAGTCTTTGCATTTGGTCAGCAGGCTTGTCTCACAGTGAACTACCAGTTGGTAAAACCAACATCAAAAACTTTTCTTGGATATGTGGCATGGTTCATCCTAATTTAACAATGAACTCCTCCCTAGATAGTTGGGACATTATTCCTAAATATGAACTAAATAGATTCTGAGTACTTAATTTTGCTTATTTGGTTACATTTTCTTTCAAATATTTCCAATTTCATGATATTTAAAGCCTTTTTCTACAGCTTTGGAAGAGTAGAAAAGTCTGGATGATCTAAAATCCTATCTGGCACCTCTGTGATTTACAATAAATCTTCATCCCGACAAACTTGGCCCTTGTCCTTTTAATTGTATTCAGAATTTTTGATGAAGTAGAGTTTCTTCTTTCTCCCACAAGCTTCACTAGTTCTAATCACTGGAAACCTATGGGGTTTTATGGTTAGACTTTTTACTGTTCTATAATTATCATTAAACTCTGTGTCATGTGAACCTGCACCTATAAATTTTTACCCAGCGGTAAAACACTTCTTTTCAAAATATTCTCGAATCCTCTACTATTTCTTTGATTCCTTTGCAATATGAAATTGTTTTGTTTGCTAGTACCAGCATTCTCCTTTTGTATATAAAGTTGACTTCTTTTTATTTTACTTTAGTGTGCATAATTTGTCTTAAGTATATTTTGAGTTATATCAATTAATCTGTTTATGGATTGAAAATTCGTTATTGTTTTTTAATTGCATTCTCTTTGGTTATGTTCTTATATTTGCTCTTGTTGCATAATCTTCTATCTTCTCTTCATGCAGGTATACTGGTACATACCTGGTCATTTTTGGGGCTACATTAGCTCAATATTTCTTTACATCCGGTTCTTCCCCAGGGTACTGACATATATGCCTACTATCTGTGTTCTTAATAACTGCATTCTATTTCCATGTAAAACAATATGAGTGACACTTTTGCTTTTGTGGTTTTAGTTATGTGATTGATGCGATGAGAGCTGCAAATGGGATGAAGGCAATATTTATAGAATCACCAACGGTTCTGAAGTAAGCTTGTTGTATTCTTTGAAACATGTCAAAATAGGTTCTAAGGCTTATTTACATCATAAATATTTTCTTTGTCAATGATCCAATGTAGACAGTCTATCTCAAGAAATGGAAATATGATTCCTTCCATAAATCAGAGTCAAGTGGGCCACGATAATTCACAAATGAATTCATCTTCTTGGTTAAAGTTTGTGGCAGATCTTTATCCTCCAGGATTAACCAACAGGTATTCTCGTATGCACTTGCTTTTTGTAATCTCAGACATTATTACTCTATGCATCATGTATCGCTTTTTAACCATGAAATCAAATAATTTATATTCCTTTAGTCAAAACAATTCATTGGCCAATAAAGAAAGTGGGAGAAATAGGAGAGTCAATGCAAAAAAGGGAAGCTGCTTAGCTTGAATGCCCATATAGGTCAATTCTCGCTGGCTTTATAGGTTACACGGTGTGTGCATGTTGGGTTATTCAGGAAAATAATATCTACACCTAACTAAGGATAGCTTGAGATTTCTTGTTAAGTTTTAACAATGGGCTTGAGATTTCTTGTGACAAGGGAACATACTTGAAAAATGTGAATGATGACAAATTACTAGCAAAATGACGAGAGGAGTAGGGGCATATGCATGGTAGCAGAGTTGGTGAGGCAAGGAATGTGCAGTCTGGTGTTGAAGATCATGAATCATTTCTGAAATACAATATAGGTTGTTGTGCATGCAAGTAGGCTCTATGTGGATGTATAATATAGATATGAGAAACCATAAAATCTAAAGAATTGAACAGGCATTGTCTTTTGGTTTCTCATGTTTGCAATGATCTTGGTTTTCATTCTTTCATTTTTATCTCAGAGAATTGATAGATCCAAAATCAAAATGTTATGCTGCTTTTGAATCTTTGAAACGGTGCTCTTTACTATTTTTCTGCCTTTTCCTTTTTATATTGCTGTGGCACTAGGCTACACTTGGGATTCTGGCATGGCAGGACATGAATTGTCCCAGAAGCCAGTCAGTTAAACTTAATATTGTGGCTACAAGAGCTCTATTTAAGCTTTGGGATTGCATTTAGTTTCCTACTAGCATTTCATCAACGAGCAAATTTTTCGTTCACAGTGTGCACAATAGTTGATTAACAACTTATATGATTATGTTCCATTTGTCTTGCAGGAACTGGACTTGCCCATACTGTAATGTTATACAGGTAAGCACATATTATAATTCTAAATATAGTAGAAGATAATATTTGTGGATAATATTTTTTATTAAAAGGTGGAAGCTTCTTACAAATTGTAGGGGTTGATAATCTGTAGTTTCTTATGGGATGGATCATGCCTAAGAACATTACATAATTCTGGCTAGAAATCAATGCATTCCCAGTTCAAATGTTCTGGCTTGCTGAAACTTCAGAACTTCTGATTATGAGTGTGTCTACCAAAATTTCACGTGGCATAACTTATGATATCCATCCTGGTAGATTTGCCTTTGAAATGCATTTGGCTCTACAATAACACTTCATTTCTTAGTTATAATATGCGTCTGTAACCTTTTCCATATCCAAAATATCTGGCTTTTGTTTAACATTATGGCAATCATTCCACAGCCTCCACGGTCAAAGCACTGCCATGATTGTGACAAATGTGTCCTGCAATTTGATCATCATTGCCTGTGGTTAGGAACTTGCATTGGTAAAAAAAACCATTGTCGATTTTGGTGAGCTTTATTCTTCAGTTAATTATAAATGTTCCAGAATGTTTAAACTTTAAACAACTCCTTTTACTTAGTATGCATGATGTGTTTTTTTATGCAGTAACCATGTTCTTAAAGAAGGATGAAGTTATGTGATTGTTTGTGGCCCATTAAATTGCATTTGCATATTTTTGTTTCCGCCTTCAATCATATTTTTTTCATAAATACTGGCTGGCTGAATTCTGAACATATTTTGGGTTCAACACCCAACTGCTAGATCATGATGCTTTTTTTATGCAGTAACCATGTTCTTAGTGAAGGATGATGTTGTGTGATTGTTTGTGGCCCATTAAATTGCATTTGCATATTTTTGTTACTACCCTCAATCATATTTTTTTTCATAAATACTGGCTGGCTGAATTAGAACATATTCTGGGTTCAACACCCAAGTGCTAGATCATGAAACTTGAATTATTTTTGTGTAGCATTGGACCATATTTAAGATAGCTTCTTCTTTTAACCTACTCTTTATAAGTTTTATGCCAAGTGAATAATTAGATTTATGTCAAACCTATATGACAATATGATCGAGCGTCAAAATATGAACAAATTATGTCATCTATACATAAACACATATCAGAATTTGGTTTAAACATTAGATGCTTAACAGTTCCATATCTAGTGTTGATTTCATTACAATAGTAGCTTTCCAGCTGGTATATATATATATATATATGGCGATTGTCCAGGAAAATATTATCTTTTTGGGTTTTTCCTATATGGTACCCTCTTTTCAAAATTCTCAAATCATCACCCCTATTTTTAATATTCCAAAAATGCTCCTTAAAAAGGCTAGCATTTTTTTCTGCCCAAATCCAAAAATTTTCCCGTCAACTGTTTACAGTGTTTTATATATTAGTTTTTATCCACAATATACTGTATAATGTTTTGTTTTAAAAACACTATACAGTGTTTGTGGATAAAAAACAACCCATAAAACACTGAAAACAGTTGGCTGGAAAACTTTTTGGATTTAAGCGGCAAAACATTGTGGACAGCTTTTGGGGGTACTTTTGGGATTTTTTTTAAATAGGAGGTGATGGTTTGGGAATTTTGAAGAGGGAAGATACCATCCATTAAAAACCCAAAAAGAAGATATTTTTCCGAACAATTGCCCATATATATATATATATATATATATATATATATATATATATATGCCTAATAACTGCCTAGAGCTTTCATAGCCCTGTCTAAAACATATTGGCTGCACACTCTATCCGTTCTAATTGATGCCAGATGATTCTCATATACATACATCTGTTCTTGATTGTCATCTAATGGAATGGCCTAGTAAATGTGTTTCATGCTACCTTATTTTAAAACTTTGCAACTTTGTTTAGCTCCATCAACTATTGGCTCTTTGTAATGATTGAATCAATTTTCTCCAATTTATGATCGCTTCAATATATGGTTGCTTCAATTGTATCTATGTTCACAATCCTTCTGATTGCTTTCATGTTTGTTCTTTTTTGTTGTTCATGTTCAAATAGCTAGATCTGATTTAGTGGTTACAGTGTTTCTTGATATTTCCATAAAGAGATTTTTCATCTCTATGAGAAGTTTCTTCTGTTTGTTATTTGCTTCCTGTATAACCAATCGCTGCTCTTCCATAGTGGTGATTTGCCATCCAGCTACAGGTTGGGCTATCCATTTTTTCTTGACTCAGCAACTTCCAAAATTGTGGAGCATGTAGTTCAAACCTTGAAGTTGATAACTACAGTGACAAAGCCCTGTTTGGTTCAAAAATAAGCCTCTGGATAGGCACTTACTCTGTGAACTTTCCAAACATGATTAGCTTTTAGGATTTAGACTAGGACTTGATTATACAATCAAGATCCTTTACCAAGTGTATAACAATTTCTGCCAAGCTCTTAGCGTAACTTGTAAAAAAGAATGTTATTAAGTGCACGAGGCTCCCACCAATGCGGTTTGGAGAGGGCCAATGCGGTAGCCTAGAGTAACTAATTAATTATGTGAATTTGTGGTTATTTTTTAATTATACTTGTGTTGTGCCCCTGTTTGCTTGTTAAAATTAATTTTTAAACATTACTGTCAATCCAAATGTTCTTTTTTTGTATGCTCTTTATCCTATGGCTATTGGATTTGCTCTATAGAGTGCTACATATTCATTTTTAACATGCTAATGTTATTTTTATTTTATTTTATACTATCACAAGTTTTGTTTGGTTAATTATTGCTTCATCTCACGTTCTAGGAACTTATGAAATAAGCACAAACAGAGCTAGCATATTAATGTGAAGGTTGTTATGCTTATGCATCCCGAGTCATGTCTTTTTTGAAGTAGTTATATTCTAGACATGATTGTTCATCCTGAGTACATGTTGCAGGTGGTACATCTTTGAAGAGACAATTCTCTGCATCTGGACTGTTATATTGTATATCACATTCTTGCACTCAAAAGACACAAAAGCTTGGTGTGTTTACTCTCTTTCCAGCAGTCTATCTTCATCCTCTACTGACATTTTGTTGAAAAAGTAGTGGTTACCATATATGACAAGAACATGATATTTGTTTGAAATTGTGCAATCAGGTGGAAGGATTTTATTATGATAGTACTTTTGGTACCCTTAGCCTTTTGTGTCATCTTCTTGATTCTGCTGCTGCTTTTCCATAGGTATGATCGGTTCTTAATTTTGTGGTAAAACTATGGTATTTTTTACGTCTATTATCTTCTTTATGATGCCACAATTACGCGACTCGAGAACTAGTTTCCTGCACTTGATTATACTGTTATCACTGAACTTTAGTTTTTTTTTAATTTTGTTACAGAATTTAGTTTTTCTTTGATGTTACTTCTTTTGTTTATTATATTACTGGTTTTTATTGAATAAACGGCCAGACTGTATCTTCATTACAGTGTCAAAATGACACAGGAAAATGGCCTGCAAAATATAAACAAACATTCTAGCACTCAGTAATAATCCTCTTTCTTAAAACTAAAGCATACATCTATTTGTTCACCTGTTCTCTGTCAAAAATTTGAAGGAAGCAATGGTAGGTGCAAAATAAGTTGTCAGGTTTAAGAATAACCTGATCATGATGACTGTATTCATACTGCTGATATTCTTGTGCTTGCATATTTCATGTGTTCTTATTGATGCTTATTCATGTGTTTCAGTTATCTGGCTTTAACAAATCAGACTACCTATGAGACAGTGAAAAGGCGGCGGATTTTGTACCTGAGGTAAAAATGAACGGGCTTCCATACCACTGAGACTTTGCTGTGCTCATCTCAGGGTGGTACTTATGAGCAAATCATGAATGATTTTGAGTTGCAGGGGAATTCCAGCAGGAGTTCATCCATTTAGTAATGGCATTTTCAGAAACCTGCGCGCCTTTTGCTGCTCCAGAGTTGGCATATATGACATGGAAGCAGTCCCACCAATGGAGGAGCTAGAAGACAGAGCAAGAGCATATACCTGTGTGGATGTTGTCTCTTGTAGGTGTTGTTGATTCCTGTGGTGCTTCTCTCCCACTGGGTGTTTCATAGCCCTTTGTTCTTGTTCCTATTCCTGTTATCCTCTTAGATAGTCTGCTTGTTTGATACAGTTCTTGGGTTTTTCTTTTTCCCCTTTTTATGGCCAGACAAATGATGGTTTTCTGTCTCAGTATAATCGTCATACCGGTCCGGCCATGAGTATTTTTTGTTAGGCCACACAAATTGACGCCTTTCTTTATATCCTGTATCGGTGGGGACATTTGTGTGTGATTGGTGTATGTATTTTGAATGTCAATCTTTTCAGATACTAATATCTTGAACTTTTCATAAACAAAAAGCTAATAATATCGATCACAATTCTCGTTCAGATGGTCGGATTCGATGCATATGATTTGTCATGCCTGTTTCTGGCCCACCTGGACAAATGTCATGTGGATGATACCTTGACTACGTCCCCGCATGCACGTCATGGCCGTCGGGCCTGGCTTGGCTCCACGTTGCAATGGAACAGCACACGTGCCCCTGCGATTGGTGGCTGCATAATTGGAAGCAGATGGCCTTCTTCCTCTACCGCACCGTCTCCGCCTCCGAACCAAATAGAGTGGAGTGCGATGGAGGAGTGCCTGCCCGACTCAACGGCAATGGAGGAGCCGACGGTGAGCGAGGCGGAGGCGGAGGCGGGCAAGGGAGGAGCGGCAGCCCGGCCGCCGCGCCGCATATCTCCGACATGAAGCCGGTCACTCGCGAGGCCTACGGCGGAGGTTTGTACGGCACCGACGACGACGGTGGCACCGCGGCCGAGAAGCCGCCGGCCAGCGCCACCCAGAGCGCTGATGGTCCGCCGCAGCCGGTGTCGCCGCCGAAGCATAAACCGCCGCCATCGGGATATCACCGGCCAATCTTATATCCAGTAACTTAGATAATTTAGCTGGGTCTCCTGATCCGCAATTAAAAGTACCACTTGTGCTCGTATGTATCAGCTTTCTTTCTTCTCTCTTCTTTCCTTTCACTTCGTTGCCTTGGCGTTCTGTCTTGGATGCAATAAATATGCTGTACTGCTTGCATTTGTTCGACGTTGACAGGTAGTTTTGTACAGAAAAAGAACAGTATATCAACGTAGACGACCAAGAAAAGCACAGCTATCAGCTTGATCAGCAGTATATATATATATATATATATATATATATATATATATATATACACACACACACAAATTAGGGAGAAAAATATTATATAAAACAAAAAAGAGAAAATAATGAATGCATTTACAATAAACAATCCTTCTCTGGAATTTATTTGTCTTATAATAATTTTCTCATGTCGATTTTCTGATCGTAAACGTATAAATCCTACGTACGTCAATTGTACGCAAAAGGATGGGCCTTTGGCATTGCCGGCTAAGGCATGGGCCTCAGTGGGCCCTACCGGATCGTTGGGACCGAGCTACAAACGACTGTCTGCCTTGTTAATCTGGGCTTTGCTACTGGCAATAATGGTGGGCCCTTGCTACGTTTCTCGGCCGCGTAAATCCTGTAGGTGCTCCGGCCAATGCGGTTCCCTCTCCGCATAAGATCCACGTGTCATGCAAGGGCACGCGACCCCACCACACCGCGACGGGTGCGAGCGATCGCATCTCTACCGCTCATCACGATCAGGAGATCTCCGGTGAGCAACGCAAAGGGCTGTTAACTTGGTCGCATATATCGCACCGTGTCACTGAGTCGTACGAAAGACCCACCGACTCGACTTCGCGGAGGACAGAAATAGGAGCCGAGAGCGATAAATATTCTTTGTTACAAGGTTGGGAAAATAAATATAGCAAACTAATATTTTGCCATACGTTTGGGGTTTCGACGAGCTGTTTCTTCCTTTCCACCTCGCCGCCCCGTTTCCGTTCCCATCCCCCATCACGGTAGGGTTAGGGAGTTCCCGATTCCCCCGGGTCGTCCCCGTCGTCCATGGCCGCAAACTGCGATTCCGCCGAGGCAGGCGGTGGGCTTCCCACCGTCACCGTCCACGTTCGGTGCACCGACGGCTCCAAGATCTCCGTCAGGACGGCTCTCGACTCGACGGTGGGTGCATTCAAGGCCGTCGTAGCCGGGAGCTCCGACGTGCAGGCGGAGCAGCAGCGGCTGATCTACAAGGGCCGGATTTTGAAGGACGATCAAACGCTCGTGAGTTACGGTGCGCGCCCCCTTTTACGGAGCTCCTGTCGCTTGTAAATGTAGGAGATTTGATGTTCTTTATTAGTATTTTGTTTGCCCTGATTTCGCAGAGGTTAGAATTTCGGGCCTTGATCTTTTGCTTTCTGGCGCTTTTGCCTGCAGAATGGTTGACTAGGTTATGCACGTGTAGAACCTGTGCTTTTTCTTTGTCTTGTATTTCTTCTTAGTTTATGCTTATGGATACTTGTGGAAATTGTGGTAGAAATCAACGACTTATGCGCAAAGATGACATTGTTCATTTATGTGCTAGGGTTGTAGTTATCGAATTTGTTATCACCTCCATGATTTTATTGAAGCTTAAATCGGAGTGTGAAGATGACGAAATGTGTCTATCGTATCTGACATATTGTTGAAGATGCTGTATTTGGTGTATTCTTTAATTGCAACTGGCAATGATAACTGAACCAACTTAGGGCTGGAAACGGTTTAGATGATATCTATCCGAACCTGTTTCTTGTCCAGCAGAGCTGGACAGAGCTGGCAAACCCTTTTCTTTTCTTTCAAGTCCCTATAATCTACCAATGTTATTGATAGATATGAGTTGTTGCTTTGAATGATTTTCCTAATATATTTTTCATCAAATTTGTTGTCTCTTTAGGTATGTTTTGAAATGTGGTTATGAGCATACAAATGTTTGTTCACTTGTCTCCAATGTGACTGTGAATTTTAGCCTAATATTGTAACTGATCTTATTGCTCATTAATTTTCTCTGTTCATACTTGAATTAATATGCCATTATCGGATCATTGTCCGATCTATTTAACAATTGTTTTATTCATTTTGGTCATGTGTACTCTATCTCATGCTTTTAATATGGTAGTCAAACATGATATTGTGTCTTTTAAGATGTCATATTATTGCTGACCTGTGACAATATTGTAGAACCTAAGAGCAGTATTAACAGTGAAACTGAGATCTCGTGTAAGCTACAGAACTTTCTTGCTAATTTTCTTTTTTTCCTCTTTTTGATGTATAAAAATGATTCAAGGTTTATGATTGTCATATCATAGTCCTCTCAATGATGAGAAATAGGGAGGAGTGTCAGCAATATGGCTTTTGACAATAGGGACAAGGGTGAGTAGACCAGGTATATATGTATACTCGGTGAGTGGACTAGGTCTATATGTATGCTCTATGTTTAGCCCTAGAAATGAACAAGCTCTCCTGTGTTTTTTTCTCTTTGCCATTTAATATACGTCCTATCAAACTTTGTGTTTTTGTTTCAATAATTTGTTCACATATTTTACTAGTCATGCATCTTGGCCAACATTAATTCAATCATGTGCATCATATACTTGTCTTTTCATGTTATTGCACTATTTGGTTCCAAATTATCAAATCTGCAGTTAGATTATGTAGTTAAGTTTGAGAAATAGTAACTAAGTCATCATGAAGTTGTTATCTCTTTACTATTTCTTGCTCTTAAACTTGAATTCAGTCCTCTAGCATTACAGTGCACTACAAAGTGCAGAGAGGCATGGTTGTATGCCTTGATGGATGCCTCTTAACAAAGCAAGGCATGTGCCAAGTACAAGCATAGCCTGCCTCGGCATATATGGACCGTACAATGTCACTCACCACGATGTAGCTTGGCCACATAGAAAACTAAGACCCTTGTTTGTGCATGAACACGTGTGCATGCTTGAATGCTTATACTCATGATCATTCATGTGTTATCTTTCCCATTCAATACTAACCTTCTTTTGTGTTTATGATATTTATGATTATATATTTTTCCTAAGTAATAAATTCACACTAGCCACCACTGCTGCGAACTCTCTGACCTATGACAAATTATCCACTTTGGGATGGCCCTTAGCATGGTTTTGTCTTTT
The DNA here is from genome assembly GCF_036884655.1 of Musa acuminata AAA Group. Lineage (NCBI taxonomy): Eukaryota > Viridiplantae > Streptophyta > Magnoliopsida > Zingiberales > Musaceae > Musa > Musa acuminata. The sequence continues at coordinate 3,914,250 of NC_088353.1, read as the reverse complement.
TGGGGTGACATTGAAAAGGCACCTTGAGGAGAAGAGTCACTTTTAGCCTGTTATTAGACTTTGTTTTTTCAACTCTCCAATCAATGTAGAACTAAATGTGAGCGTATCAGATATCCCTAGCTGGGAAGCTAAAGTTTCTTTGGTCTACAGTGGGCGTCATCTGATAAGGTCCACACTAGACATCACTGGTGCAATCTCTTTGAGTCATGATAAGTTGTCTGCTCTAGGGTTGGACTGGTACGGTTTTGTCCTTTCAGATGGACCCAAAAGGTGCCTTAACAAATGTGGAACTAATGTGGTCTTACCACTGAGCATACTTATATTTCTGCTTAGATTCAAAAGAATAAGCTTATTATGCCAATATTTAGTAGCTCAGAAGAAATGGATTACTCTATATTCTCAGTCAAGTCTTCTCCTATCAGGAACTTAAAATTTGACATGAAAATCCTGTCTCGCTTTTTCTGGAATTTCGCATGGATTTTTTTGAGTTGCTGTTGACCTTCCTGGATCTTCTTTCTACAGAAAACTTTTTGGGTTCTTGTTTTGTTCTGTGTGGTCGACAGCGTTTGTTAACTATACTAGGAAGCACATCAGGCACGTACTCATTGGAAAAGTTATCTTGTAGCCTATGTAGGAGTTTCCTAGAAGAAACTTATGGATTTTCTATATCTTGCATTTCCATACCCATGAAATTATAGCTTGATGCTTGTTGTTGACGTTACCTGGTCAATATTTGGCAGTTGCTCATATTACTAGAGATAACTGATCCTCATTGAAACTTTAAAAGAAAATTACTTACTAGAGTTTATTGAAGCCTATTTTCCCCATATATTAGTAGGAAGTAGAAACAACTTATTTTTATCAAAACTGAAGTAAAAAAAATATTACTAGGGTAGCCTAGTCTTTCCATTCTCATTTAGTCCTTTTGCTTTTCTCCCATTAACTGCTGCTTTTTTGGATTTTCTTTAGATGTTCATGCCATCAACCATGGTTCTTTATCACTTGGCTCAGATTAATGCTCTTCACTCCTTCTCTAGCTAGACACTGCTATCTTTAATAATCCACATTATATTAGGGTACCTACCGTCATATTTCATCATTATTTATGGTACCATGTATTATAATTAGGCGACAATCATGTGGTTTAATTTTTTATATTTAATTTTGTTTGAGAGGTAGAAAATTTTGGTTAGGATGTTGGAAAGAAACTCAAATTTTAGCTATTGATTTGATTTCTTAGTATTTGGGATCAATGAAGTGCAAAGTAAAAGTAGTTGTAGTTGTCGGATGAAGTTAGATATGATAATCAATGTTTATATTGACATGATGTACATGATAACTTTTTCATAGTTCTTTAAATGCGTGTTTCTTTTTCACTTTTTATTGCCCTAAACTGAACAAAAAACAGGAAAAATATAATAGCAAGTTCAAAAATAAGGAAGAAACTTTTATGGTGAACAGAAGTGTATGTAAATTATAGTATGTAATGTTCATTGGCTTGAGAGAACTTTATATTTACTTTTGAACAAGAATAATAAGTACGAGAAAAATCATTAAGTGCAATGATGCATTGCAATGGCAATGACTGTTTGTTTTTAATGTTAGTTTATATGACACTTTGTTTTTCCTATTATTTGATAGTAATTTTGTCTTTTCATCTTAAAGGTCTAAGAATTCTCACCTAAAATTTAAGTCATTAAATAACTTCTATTATATTTCTTCTTCTCTTCATGAATAGGTGTGGAATCTGACCATACCATTCACTTGGTTCGTGCTGCTGCTCCATCAGCCACATCAGCTAACACAGCTGCGGGTAATCAAGGAGCTTCAGTAACCTCAAATAGCAACTCAGCATCTGGTTTTGGAGGCTCACTTTTTCCAGGTATGAGTGTTAACGGGGACGCAGGTAGTGAGACAGCTAGCCTGTTTGGGACTGGAATTCCAGAACTGGATCAGATGCAGCAGCAGCTAGCTCAGAACCCAAACATAATGACGGAAATTATGAACATGCCTGCCATTCAGAACATTATTAACAACCCAGATATAATCCAGAATCTTTTTATGAACAATCCCCAATTGCGTGAGATCATTGATCGCAATCCTGATCTTGCGCATGTCCTCAATGATCCGAGCACTCTGCGACAGACAATGGAGGCAGCAAGAAATCCTGAACTCATGAGAGAGATGATGCGTAATACAGACAGGGCTATGAGCAACATTGAATCTTCTCCCGAAGGATTCAACATGCTCCGGCGTATGTATGAAACAGTTCAGGAGCCATTCCTTAATGCGACAACCATGGGAGGAGACTTAGGGGGTGATGCGGGATCAAACCCTTTTGCTGCTCTTTTGGGAAGTCAGGCTGCTGCACAAGGCAGAGAGAGATCGATAAACTCAACCACTGGTTCAGAACCAACAACTGGTTCTGCTCCAAATACTGATCCACTCCCCAACCCTTGGGGGACCAATAGTGAGTTCATAATCTCATTTGCTTTATCTTCTTGTTTATTTGTGAATCCTTTTGCTGTGGGCTATTTTACCAGTTTATTTGACAGCTGGAGGGCCTCAGCCAGTAAATACAAGTTCTAATCCTGCCAGCACACCTGGTGCTCCGGTATTAAATGGGCTTGGTTCACTGGATTTGGAAAACATGGTTGGGAGGATGCAGGATTCGTCCCTATTAAATCAGGTTTTGCAAAATCCTGCGATGATGCAGATGATGCAAAATCTCCTTTCTGACCCACAGTATGTGAACCAGGTAGGATTTAGCTACTGGTGGGTGATTTGATTAGCATGTGGATTCTTACTATTGTTTGTTAACTGTTATAGGTGCTTAATTTCAACCCCAATATGCGTAGTCTGTTGGAATCCAATGGTCAGTTAAGAGAGATGCTGCAAAATCCAGATTTTCTTCGTCAGCTTATGTCTCCTGAAACTATGCAGGTGACCTGTGATTGGAGTGCTATTAAATCTTCTTATAGTGTTCTTTTTTGTGAACTAAATAAGTCTTTCCTGCAGCAACTTCTATCTATTCAACAATCATTGTTCTCCCACAATGGTCGGCAGCAGTCAAGACTGTGAGTTATTCTCTTTGCTTGAAATATAAAGCATACTATTTTTTCATGAACATTCTACTCATTGCAAATGCCACTAAATCTGTAAACTAGCATAAATTCTTGTGGTCTTTCTTGTTTCTTGCCATCGAAATGTGTAAATAGGTAAACTTAACTAATTAACTAAATAAATAAACCCTGCATATGGCATTTTGAAGATTTTCTCATGCAATTAAGTTCTAACTTGGATTAACTATTTTAATAGTTCTGTTTTGATTTTTAATTTTGAGTGCACTTTTCCTTGTGGTAAATTTTGGTTCATTTCAGTAATGATCTCTCATGTTTGTCTCTTGCAGAGAACAAGAGCAGACAGCTGGCGGCACTGGTAAGAACAAATTGCAGTTTTAGATCATCTTTTTCTTACATTTTGATGATTTTTCTCTTGTTCGTGAGAACTTCCAACATATCTTCAGCCAAATTGTCTTGTGATCCATGACTGTTAGTCGTTTGATTCATGGGTTGCAAAATTTAGCAGCCTTTGACTCGTTTTTATTATATATTTATATATGGCTAATTGTCAGAAATGGTGACAATGACTAGATAAGTAAAAGCATAGCTCCTTGTTTCTTTGTGAGCCTCTATGGATAGATGAGGACCTAACGTTGTAGCTATGTGAGACTATAACGGATTTGACTGGAATTTTGTAAGCAGCTGTTTCAATGTCACAATGGCTATTATTTAAAAATATGAATTAACATGTGTTTCTTACATCATCATGTCATTAGTTTTTCCTACCATTTTCTGATGCCCACTGATTGACACTTGATAGGCACGCTGAACAACACCGGGCTTGAATTCTTGATGAACATGTTTGGTGGACTTGGGACAGGAGGTCTTGGTGTTCCCCCAACTTCAAATGGTTGAATTTTGTTATTTCCATTGATGCTTCTTTTTGTGTTTACTTGATCAAATTACTGTCGTAATTAAACTGTTAATTTGAATTTTATTTTCATCTTGGTAGTGCCAGCGGAAGAGCTTTATGCAACTCAGTTGTCTCAGCTCCAGGAAATGGGTTTCTTTGATACCCAGGAGAACATCCGAGCTCTGACTGCTACTGCAGGGAATGTCCATGCTGCCATCGACCGACTCCTGGGGAATCCTGGCCAATAACTTTCTCGTAAACTCGCTTTTCTATTGTACCCTTCATTGTATCTTTAAGATTAACTGATTTCGGATGTCCGATCACATGCCTGGCAGCCAATCACATAGTCGGAATAAGTTAAGAGATATTGGTCAAGGGGGATGTTAAACACTAGCCTTGTGTTGTCTTTCGATTAGATATTGTATCAAGTGAATGCTCAGCGTGCATACACAGAAAGTTGTATTTTGATCACATGAACTGTGAATATTCATAATAATTGGTTCGAGTGTGATTATTTTATCTTCTCTTTCAATTCTTCTTGCTGCTATTTAGGGAAAGGTTTCATTGCAGTTTTCTCTATCATGCAGGCTCTTTCATGCCGCACTGTGAACCCACACGATTAAGTCCGAATTCCCTTCCGACACTGCCGCTGCCTTTACCAGGTTCCCGCATACGAGCATATGCTGAGAGGTAAATATCCTGTCCACCTGTTAAGAAATGGGTGTGTATAAAGTATGGAATATTTTCTGTCACCGAACTCTCTTCTTTCATTACGTCTATTAAATTATTGAAGTCGCTGTTCATCTGTTTTGTATTTTGGACGAGGGTCCAGCTACGTCCACAGGTTTAGCATTATAGATGTTTTTGATTCTTCGAGTATTGAGTTCGATCGTGTTTACCAGAAGTATCAATGCTTAATCCTTAAAATGCTCTGCGAGAATTCACATTGATGGAACAATAAGTCAAGTTCTTCAGCCGACACAGTTTGCAGCTGCTCATGAATGCTCGCTCATTGTTCCTCCTGCAATTGCCCTCCAACAGAACCGAACAAAACATAGCAAGGTTGCGGTTGTAATCTAGTCGTCGTGGATAAATCAATGTGCAAATGGAAGTATGTATCGACCAAGGAAACCGGAAATGGAACGTAGCCGAAGTAGATAGAATTGTTAGAGAAGCATTTGTGGAGGAGGCCGACGGCTCGAGTCAACTAATTGCCAATTCGTTCACGACCATCCTTATGTTCTAATTTTCCCAGCTAAAGAGGAAGAGTGACGTAAAAAATCGACATGCATAAACATTAAAATTAAAATCAAATATATTTGAAAGAACGATCCCTACCGACTCCGCTTCCGTAGCATAGTGGTAGTGCGTTCGCTTCGTAAGCGAAAGGTCGCGAGTTCGATCCTCGCCGGGAGCTCTTCTTCTTCCGTTATACCTTTTGTTTCACCGTCCATCTTTTGTTCTTGGCCTGGCTACTGTGATCTGCAAACTGCGCTCGTGATACACGAAGATAGTCTGATCTCATTATTGTGCTTCATATCTATTTTAAACAATACTGAGGTACGTAGTCTGATCTTTCAGGTTAATGGAGGAAGGAGAAAACAGAAACACGGGCATTAGCATCTCCAATTAGAGGTCCGCGATGGCAGTTTGAATCTGCGCTCGAAGCATTTCTCCGGCAAGTCCCAAGAACAGAAAACTAAGTCGCTGGTCCCGGTTGGTTCGTCATTAAAGGGTGGCATCGTCGGTGTCGCCATTGCTGCATACTCGAGTTTATTCGAAGGGGCTGTGTTTTGAGCATCTAATCTGACTCATGCTTGTCATCGTGGATGCCATCAGGAGATCAAAAACAGAAAGGAGGAGTTGCCCATTCCGGCCACACAAAGAAGTGTTTGCAGCCCTCACAATTACTTGTTCGAGGTGGAGACATCGAGCCGCATAGACCTGCAAAAAGAAAGGGTTCCCCTTTGCCAAGTGCTTGACGCCGAAAGCCTGTACCGTTCTTCACCACCCTTTACAACCCCTCTGAAACTTTCTTCAGCAGGTCATCATGCGTGCAGAGATGAGGGCTTCAGTCAAAGACACCATGATATGCCTCTCCTTCGTAGCTTAGCAGAGTCCCCACCATGTGAGCTGTAGCACACCACTCTCTTCCTTTTCTCAACTTTCAAGCTTACCTGCATGAGATGCAATCCGGCTGAGAGAGTTCCTCGGATTAATAGTCATGGGTTTCTCTTTGGAAGCTTTTTATGAACTGAATCATTCTTGAATATATAAATCCTATGGACTTTTAGGTCACAGACACTTCGGATCAGAAATGCAATCTTACTCTTTCCTGATTTCAATGTAATATTAAGCCTCATTCTCTTTTGATCAAACTACTCGTGATCTACACTCCATTCTTTAAACTCGTGTTCAGGCACCATGTCCTGATTACAAAAGTATTACATGAATTGGCCTCTATCCTTTCGACAGTACATTGCACACACAAGTCAGTGGTGTTTCGTGGAGAATTACCCCACAGCATTAGAAGCTCAAGCTCAGGAAGATGCTTCAATCCAGAGACCAAAGCAGGTGATCAATCACTGCTGGCGGTCAAGGCTGCAGTGATAAGGAGCACACGCAGACCAACTGAACTTTGGAGAACGGCAGCATCTCCCTCGTGCCCAAAAGCTTCACAGACCGACGACCCTCCTCACACTCGTGAGCTGTACTCAAGAAAAATAGAAGATCAAAAGAGAGTCACGGGAGCAAAAAAGAATCATTTTTCAGTTCATTAGAGTTAGTAATGACCTTTTGGACAGAGCTTAAAAGAAACGAGAAGGCTTTGCACCCTGGAGGGTCTTCTACTAAAAGCTGACGAGCTGCGCCATTCCTAGGGTTCCACAATGGGAGTCCCAGCCCTAGGATCTTCCCCTCTTCTCGGATTCCTCTCCATTGAGGCGTGGAGGTGTGATTCTTTGGCAGCTTAGCAGCGTCGAGGCGTCTGCTTCCGATTTTGGTAGACGGATTCGGAAAAAAGTAGGTATGTAAATGCTGCTGCGCTGGAGATTTTTCTGCCATTTAATGTTCTTAATACTAGATACTGCGACACTATTCGATCTTTTCGAATAGTGTAAATGCTGCTGCTTTGTAGATTTTTCTGTCATCCAATGTTCTGCATACTAGATATTGCTACACTGTTCAATCATTTTGAACACCATGTCCCGATGTCAATGCCGCGAATCGGTGTAGTTCACGATTGGCTAAATTAGAAATTATCCACATCGAAAACAATTGCAAAACCTAATCTTTGTTCTGCGGCGATTCCTTTGCTGCTGCTTCTGTGATCTTTGACTGTCCACAGGTGTTCTTCTTTTCTGCATCTTCCTTCGAACATAAATACTTGCTTTCAATAGTGATTACTGAGTTTATTTGTTGCAATGCAGCACTTCTACATAATTATTTCGATGGTGGTGGCTTATGATTTCTGACAATTTTATGGATGGCATTTGCATATTCTTTTGCTTTTTCGTGTTATTTTCCTCTCCGAGAATTGCCTAAAGTTCAAATCCCCATCAAAATATCACACTCCTTTTCGCTTGACCTTGGATCATAAATGTTGATTGTTCCGTGGATAGTGCTAGAAGTACAATACAGTAGCATTTTTGCCATATAGTTGAATGTATTTTAGTCCTGATTACCCATGTATAATTGCCTCATCCTTTTGACAGCTTCCCACTTTTGAATTGATATATATGTTGCTTCGTGATGGAGAAAAGCAGGAATTTTGCTCTAAATAAAAGAACAAACATGATTTGGAGAAAAAATTAGTTTTTCATTTCCCTTGACCTTCTGAAACTTTTTTCTATAATTTTGTTTCTGTGTTCCTTTTCCCCTTCCATTATTTGCTGGCAGAGTGCTTCTGAGATCTGAATTAAATTAATATGTATGCTTAATTTGATTACATTGCAGGTTAAGATATGCTCATGGCTTGTTTCTGTTGATTATGAAAAAATTTGAACAATCTACTGAAGATAGTAATCAGGAGAAGATGGTGGGCATACTGCAATTCTTTGATATCGGACAAGCTTGCTCATCCTGCAAGTCTTTGATGCTTAGTAGCAGACGCAATAATGGTGAGACTTACACCTCTTAAATCTATTATCACTACTAAACCATCATTAGAATGCAACATGTTAGTTAGTGCTAATGCTGCTGTCATCAGTTCCAGCTATACTTGTAAAAAATTATAACGTCGACTGGAACTAATATCAAGACAAAAGGCTATTGCTTTCTGTTAACTGTGCCTTCCTGAACTTATTTTACCGTTTAAATTAGTTTCTGTGTTTCTGTTCCTCTGCAGGTCTTGAAGCTCCTAGAAATACCTTGGAGTTTCCCATGAAAATGTATCAGAGTTTTCAAGTCGTTCATTGAGGAGATTCTAGTGAGTCGTTTGATTGCATATTATGTCATTTCTCCTGAATAGAGATATGGTTTCTCATTGTTTACATTTGAGCACCATTTTACCTTAAAATAGTTTTACGAGAAGTACAAGTACTAGAACATAAATTACTAGCTCTTCTGTAACATTTATCTGCATCAAAGATCCTTTACATGCTGGATAATTTTGTGAACTTGATATGGTTATGTTTCTAATTCTGTATCTGAGATATTGTTTCTACTCAGTTGACTCCCAAAATCTCAGGATGACATATTGTTTCCTGACACAGTAAGCCAACTTCCTCTTCTTAGATCTATTTGCTATTGGGCTGTGAATTATATACATATATCTGATACACATTGGAACCATGATTATATGGTTTTGTTTTCTCCCAATTTTGAAATACTAATGAGCAGATCTAATTGCATGGAGATTAAAATTGACTTTGCTGTTCAATGTGTGTGATTTTAGTTCTTCCCTCATGAATGTGACAAAGATGGTGTTTGCAGCATGGAGCTGATACCGGAAGGTTGATTGCTGAGGAGATTCCACAGATAACAAAGGATCAATGTAACAGACCAAGTGTTGCAGCCCGACTAATGGGAATGGATGCTCTACCTTCAGACATCAAGCCATTGCTTTGTGCTGAGCAGTTGAATGATGAGAAGGGACCAAGAAAGGAGCCCAGCACTACCTCTAATCAGCAGGCCTCACTTGCCTTTAAATCCATGAGATATTCAAATACGGAGTTATTTCCTTACAATATCAAACAAGATTTTGATCAGCACACCAGGAAGCTTGAGATGAACAAACCACAGACATGCGAACATCTGCAAGAAGAATTGCTGCAGAAGTTCAAAAGGGAATTTGAGGCATGGCAAGCATCCAAGGTATGGGAGAAGTCAGTGACCCTTGAACTGGGTAATGATCGTGAAAAGAAAAAATATATAAGCACACTTCCACAAGAACGTGTCGAGAAAGAGAAAGTGTCCAGGCATGTGGATCACAAGAGAAGTTCATTTGTAACGAAAACCACAGAGACCAGATGGCATGTTCCAACAGCTAGACCAAACATGAATCAGGAACAAGATGATCTTCTGAAGTATGAGGCTTTTGCAAGTGAACATAATGAAAATGCCCTAACAGAGGAGAACTCTCCCAGGGACAACAGAAGAAGTAGTTTCTTCGCTCCCCAATATGATCATAGGATGAATATGTCTGCTTCACCTCGAAGGATAGTAATTCTTAAACCTTGTTATGAGATGTACCGTAAAACTGAAGAGTCCTTAGGCTCACGAGTGATGTTAGAGGAAGAAAAGAACATGCATGATTTTCTTGAACAGGTAAAGGAAAGATTGATTGTTGAACTACAATGGAAGCCTAGATTTGAGACTGCAACTGATTGGACTAGGCCTGAGGCTTTTGTCACTAAAGGATTCGCTGATTCTAAATATTTGGTACCAAAATGTCTTAACCAAAATAGAGGCGATTCTGAGGATAACAAGGCTACCCTAATGCGACCAAAATCAACAAGGACATATAGAAATGAAATCCAACCTAGTGAAAAAGCTTACCCGGAGATTATCGACCAAGAAATGGTAACACCATTGTCAGAGAGGGTGAAGAATGTCCTGAAGGATGAAACAGATATAAGGTATCCTTTTAATTCCAGTAGTACGCTGACTATGTCACTCTCAAGCAAAGAAGCAGAGAAATTCAATTTAATTCGGCAATTTGGCAAGAAGGTAACCTCCTGGGATGATACGAAAGCCCTAATTGGATCCAAATCTTTTAAACAAGACCAGGGGCATGCATTTGATGATGGGGAGGAGTCTTCAAGAAATCTTGTCAGATCATTTTCTGCTCCTGTTTCTGGAATTGCTTTTCGGAAACTACTTTTAGAAGACAAGAATTCAATGACATCAGTACTCACTCAGAAGCCAGGAAAAACAAGAATGGTGCTTTTGACATGAAAAGCAGAGTTACATGTTTGAGACAGAATTTCACATTAAAGGAAAAGCTTTTCAGGAAGAGGATCCAATTGATGGATGAATTAGCTGAAGATGAATTTCCATCCATGAAGACGACTGAAAACACACCATCTGTTTTGATGAACTTAGGCTTTGCACAGGCAAGTTATATGCTAAAAATTTGTAGATCCTTCCATAAGCTAATAGATAAAAATTATATGGATTTGATGCTCCTAGGATAACTCAACTGAGGTGCCACCAAGCCCAGCATCGGTGTGCCGCAGTTCACATGATGACAATTGCAGGCCCTACTATCCAAGTCCAGTATCTCCACTGGAGGCACTTCTCCATGAAGATTATCCTTCGGTGACAGCTTCTGGAGAACCAAATCTTCCAGGTAGGAATTTTCCTCTAATACAGTAAATGCATTTGCAGAAATATTCATGCATAGAGAAACCGTTTAAATCTATAAATTAGAAAATCATGTTCATCTAATAGCTTAAACTTTTGGATGAAATTAAAGTGATGATAATTAAGATCATATCTTATCAATAGGTCCATGGATCAGGTCTCATCTAATGGCTTAGGTTTCTAGATTAAATGACAGTGATAAATTTAGGAGAAACAAACTTAAGAATTCCATAGGTTAGTATCATAAAGAAACAAATCTCTCTCTAGTACGATCTACATAGGTTAGTTTTATCTAAGTTTTCGATTGTCCTTTTAGATGCATTCAAACTTGCATATCAAGTTCACTGTAGCAAATGGAAAAACTTATCTTTGTCTGGCATTTAATTGCAAGGAAAAGCTGCAGATCAAAAGATTATGTTTGGAGTAGAATTTTTTTTATATAGCGGTTGTATAGCACATGGCTGCTTTGAAAATAGCTACTCATTTATATGTTGGTTTATTCTCTTGAGATATTTCTACCATTAATTTCTAATGCAACTACTCTTGCATGATATGTTTGGCTTCTCTTTCTTTCAGAATCAAGTTTGTCAGAAGAATTCAAGAATGATAGATCTGGAGACATAACAGATGAAATAAAACCAGCCAAAGATGAACTTCTTGAGTCGGAAAGCAATGCAAAAGCTTATGTAAGAGAGATCCACTTTAGGTCTGGCCTGTTCAACAGAAACCACTTTGATCAGGTCCTTTGGGAGTCTGACACTATAATGAAACCTATCGAAGAAATATCTATGTCGGTCTTTCATGAAGTCGAGGAAACATATCGAAGAAATGGCAAGCTGGAATGTATGGCATTCGTCGTACATAATGGCCAAACTGATTTAGGTCATAGAATTCTATTTGATCTACTGAATGAAGCATTGCTGAGGGTTGTGCAGAATTCAAAGCCTCACTCTACAGTCAAGAAATGGTTTCCAGGCTGCAGAAGATTGCCGCATGGAAACCAAATCTTTGACAGTCTCTGGCATCAGATTCAACTCTACATCAATCCACATGTGGATGAATCATATCCTACAAAAAGCATCGTCGCCCAAGCTCTGAATCGGACTCCCTGGTCTGGTATGTTACAAGACAACATCGACGTGATCTGTGTAGAGATGGAGTTTTCAGTTGCGGAAATTTTGATCGATGAGTTCGTGTGCGATTTGTCATATTAATTTAATGTTTGGTGAACAAAATCTTTTATAGAGTGAAATCTTGTTCTACACTGCTTGTCGGAAAGCTTAAGCTTTTAGGTGCAATAACATTGATCGAAATATCACAGCCGCAATTAGGCCGGCACGTGCATGCGGCCCTGCCGGCCACGGGCCAAGCCGCCGTCGCCGCCCCGCATGCTCAAGGATTGCAGCAGCAGTGGTCTCCGCATGCGCACACCGTGTGCCGCAGTTCCTCTCCGCCGGCCGAGCAGACGGAATTACGATTCCCGTAACCAGCGAGGAGGAAGGACAAGAGAAGGAACGGCTGGGATCACCTGCAGGCGTCGCCGCCGGGGCAAGGGACGGCGCAGCCGCACCCGTTGTTGCAGCCCCTATCCGCCATCGATCAAAGTCCACCGCGGCCGGGCTCTCTCTACTGGTCGAACACCACCTTCACGAACGACACGGTCCCGAGTTACTATAACAAAAATAAAAATAAATTAATATTATTTTTATTTTTATTACGACAACATAATATAAATATATGATAGATAACACACAATAGAAGAAAATAAAATTAAAACATAAAGATTAGTGTAATGATTTGTGAGAACAATTCAAAAGTACAAAAGAATTCGGAGTTCTAATTCGTTCCAAAGTCATTCTCCGAATCCGTTTCCCAACTATCCTTCTCTTGTTTCTACTCCTACCAAAAGAAGAAGCCTTGTGATTTCGATGGAAGGGTCGATCTCGACGCCACGTGGCGCGCACACCCTTCGATACCGAATCAAATCCCATTATACCATCTCCGACCCGCCATCATTAGATTCCCCAGGATCCGTAACACCACCGGACGCCGTCTCCGACTCCGACTCGTCTCATCTCAGCCGTCCTTTGTTCGACCTCCCACCGCCAATCGCTACATAATCTCCCAACCCCGACATTATGGAAGTGAATAAGAAGGAAGAGAACAGTAGCCAACCGCAGAGCTCACTTCCTTCTATTCTTCTCGCACTTCTTGTTGCGCACGCAGCACGTTACTGTTTGCCTCCTTCGATCCTTGCAAGAGAGTTTGTTTGCCTCCTTCGATCCTTGTAAGAGAGTTGGGAGGAGGAGCGAGGATGGAATGGATGTTCGCTGCTTGTCCTGCTGCTGCTACCGGTGGATTTGCCGAGATCAATAACCGAAACATGGAGGAAGGGATGGCGGCGCAGGGAGCGTCGTGCGTGCAGGTGATGACCGACGAGCAGATGGAGCTCCTGAGGAGACAAATCTCGGCCTATGCTGTCATCTGCGAGCGGCTCGTGGAGATGCACCGGGCCGTCTCGGCACAGCAGGATGCTTTCTCAGGTTCTCTCTCTCTCTCTCTCTCTTCGTTCTTTCTGCTCATAAACATGGCCGATTCTAGAAATTTGATTTTTAGCGTAGTATTGAGTTAGTCACTTTGTTTGCTTGGCTTTTCTTGTGATTACTCCCTTCTTTTGGCGTATCGAAGTCAACTTGTGCACCGGACCACCTTTTTCTCAATGTTCTAGTTGTAAAACAGGATTTCTTGGAGATAGTTCTACTGTTATATATCGATCTAACACTGGTTGTCTTGTTCTTGTTCTTGGTTCTTTTTCTCTAGAGTTAACCCACATACTTCCGGACTCCATGTGGTTCATGCCATTGCTAGAGTTCTAGTCAGAGGATGTAATTCAAGAAATCACTTACATGTCAATCTATTAAGTCAAAGCATGATAGATTTTGTTTCCTAGTTTTCAAGTGGGACGATCCAGAGTCAACTACGGTGAGTTTGGAAGAAGAACCCATTTATAGTTGTCATCAATCGATCTGGAATCTGGTTGCTCCCCCCTTTCTGGTTTGCATTGTCCTCCATCAATATCGATGGTAACTTCGTTTGTTCTTTTAGGTTCTACACGTAGAGGACTAATCTGGTATGTTTCTTGTCTTGTCCAAGAAATTGCCAATGCAAATGAAAGATACGATAACGGGATTTCAGCACAAAAGAATTGGATTGATCCATTTGCTCTTTTCAGGGATGAAGCTGAGTGGTCTGTATAATGACCCTCTAGTGACGTACGGAGGTCCCAAGATTTCTGCAAGGCAACGCTGGACGCCAACCCATATGCAGCTACAGACTCTTGAGAGCCTATTCTACCAAGGCATTGGAACTCCAAGCAAGCAAAGGATCAAAGAGATTGTTGCTGAGCTCTCACAGCATGGACAAATTTCCGAGGCGAATGTCTACAATTGGTTCCAGAATCGAAGGGCGCGTTCGAAAAGGAAGAAGACCGCTGCAGCGCCGAGCAACACAGAGTCCGAATCTGAGGCTAAATCCCTGGTTGAGAAGAAGGCCAAGACAGCGATGGCAGCTGCATACAGCAACTTGTCCCCTTCAGTTTACGATCATAGCCCAGCTTCTAATGGAAGCCAAGGGATGTATGAAGCACCAGAGAGTTCAAAGCTTTCAGGTGGTTCTGATGGAATGCCAGTTTATGGAATATCTATATCAACCCCAAGGAAGCAGCCATAGTTTCTTGGTTAGGTGTTTGTCAGAATACACTTGTGTGCATTGCTTAGATTTCAGATCATCAATGCAGCATTGAACTGCTTGATGGTGAAGCATATGAATTGAGCTTATCGTGACATCATGCTCTGATCCAGAGATTTATACGTAAAGGACTTTGCTGGGTTGCTATATAATGTGCTAATCATCAGGTTGTCTCGGTGAATTAAGATGAGGATATTGGGGATTCTCTCTCTAGTTTTCTTTCTTGATGTAAATGTTATGCTGATAGATAAGACATGTATTTATTTAGAGAGTTAGTAGAAGTAGATTACTACAAGCACCAAGAAGGGAGCTCCTGGTTTCATAGTCAGAGAACATCCTTTTCTCTCTTCCATAATTACAAGAACATGAAGATATAGATTTGATACAAGTGCTTTGATCAATCATGACAAATGGGTAGTAGTAAGCATACTAAAGATGGATAGAATCCCAATAGATGATGTAAAGAGGAATCAAGAGAAAAATAAAAACTTGATATACAAACATTTAAAAGTCAACTTAGTTACACAAAGTCATGATACACCTCCATCTACTGAAAAAGGAAAACCCTTCACCCTTGTGACAGATGCTCATTATAACTTCAAATGGAAAGCATTAAGTGCCCATGAACCCTGTGCATGTTCCAAAGTAATGTGAATCTCCTTAATGAGAATATGTTATCAACAACTTGTAAACAAATAATTAAATGTAACACCAAAAAGAATACACCACCACACCACACAGTTCCTCAAAACCTAAAGGTCATCAAGTCTCAAGCAATGTCGACAACTATAGGGTTGAGGTTCTCCACTATCCCAACACAAGTAGGTGATATCCTCTAAAGGTTAGCCTGTAAAGCATGAAACAATGTGAGGCACCTTCCTTATTCCCACCTAGTCATCACCCAATTTTTATAACCACTTACAGAAATAAGAAAATATATATATTTTGCAAAATACACATCATAGTCTGATGGTGTTATTGCTTGTTAGCCCCATGTTACTGTGTTGAAGCTGCTTTCTCCAAATATGTCGAAATCGATCCAATTTCGAGCAATCAAATTGAACGTGTAGAAAGGATTAGACATGACCGTTACTGGACCATGCTTGGGAGCACTATGTAGCAGCAGCTGCTCACCTGCTCATCTGAACCTTAAGCTTACTCATGCCAGTCTCCAGCTTTCCCATGCCTGCTTCAGTATTTTCACTATCAGGTTTTACTTCTTTCATTGTAAGCCATGGATGTTGCAGACACTGTTCCGCTGTTGGTCGCTTCTCTGGGGCAAAATCAAGTAGAGGGCAAAGAAACTCTGCAAATTCACGAGCATCAACCTCAGGAAATTTATATTTCTCAACAAGTAGCCGATCTAGTGGCCAAAATTTCAGTCTACGGATCCTCTTCAGGTCTCCATGCCTGTCAAAGTAATCCTTCGATCGGGATCCCATCGTAGCAACCTGAATAACAGGAAGAAAGCTAGTTAACAGCATGTATCAAGAAAGTTAACAAGAAAAAAAATTGCAGTTCTCACCTTTTTGGGCATCTTCCCAAGGAGCTCCATCATTAAAGCCAAGTGATCCTGCCAGTGGGCCAAAGTGATTCACTGGAAATTAAATACATGATGGAACAGGAATATACTTTTCAAAGGAAATAATGCAGTTGCAGAGTTGAGCTTGCAAACATTTGTTTTAAAAGTTTTAAGAAAATTTTGAAGCCTGATTAATCAGTTCTAGCTGTTTCACACATTTATCATACAAGTTCTGAAGGTTGATGATCTAATTGATGATTGATAACCAATGCAAGCCACCATAACTTATAACCAACACCAAAAGAACTAGGAATCTTTGGAGGAAACTCTTCAAAGTTTGGGATTTACTATATGATTAGAGTTAAGATTGTCTTTTGGTAAATGAATAACAAGAAACTAGACAATCAACTTCCTAACTATTTGTAAATGAATACATGGATACTTTCCAACAAAGATGAACATAATTAGTGATAGAGTGCCAAATTCATTTTTATTAGGTCCGACATTCTTTGATTTTCCACTACATCTCCTGGCCTTACTAATCTCTACTAGTGCACCTCATCTCAACAAAACAACTATAAATCTCCTTTGGACATGTACAAGGATTTTAACTTTATCAGCAAGGAGCAATGTCTGTAACGTGCTGGTTGGCATGGTAAAAAGAAAGCATTGTACGAACAAGGACAAGCCTTTATACTAAGAGGTACAATCAATAAGTGCAATTGTTTGTCCAAACTAGTCAAGATGATTTTACCCCTTGTACTCTGTTATTGATATTGCTCATCTTTTTTCACAAATGCACATATTTCTTATTCTATCCTACATGACCTCACACATCATCAATATCATCCACACAAGACCAACATATTAGATATGTCAACATTCCAACCCAAAAAAAACAACTGATGTTAAAACTATTTTTAAATTCTCCTCTTAAACCAAGTGGTTTTCAATAAAGATACAAAACTTCAAAAGTACCTCTCCTCTTTTAACTACTAAGGGGTCTAGGGAAGGTTAATATATAATTAACTGAACGTCAAACAAAACTTATGACACTAATGTACCTATAATTACCTAACGAAATCAATTGACACATCAGTTAAGAGTACTCAAAAAGCACACTGAAGAGGTTTCAGTTACATGCAGCTACAGAAGTAATGCTTCATAAGTAAAACCACACCCAAGTTTAATAGCTTTGTGTTTACTAACCCTCTCAAGATTCTCCTACCACCAGGAAAGGTCCTTCCCTTTTTGTAAGTTAATGATTGAAAACCTTATTTTAGACCCAAACTGAAACAATATTTTCTTCTTTTTTTTCCCTATAGTCTATTAAATATATACTTGAACTTTGTGGTTAACTTAGTCTCTTGTACCTTAGAGATCCTGATTGGATCTATATCAAGATGTTAACTATAATAATGTATTTCATGAAGTTAAAGCAAGTGACACTTGTATATGTCAACATGAGTCTCTTCAGTAAGCCATAAAAAGTTTAGGGTTTAACTTCTGTCTATGATGTCCAAAAGAAGATAAGATTTTCATTCTTATACCTTCGAACATGTTTTTGAACAAACAATGTAAATAAGGATAGCCTTAAGGCATCAATTAATCAGGTCAAGGTAAATTCTGCACTCAAAGATGATCATTTTTTATGCATTAAGTTGAATATAGAAAAGGATAGAAAAATTGCATAAACTTGTTGCTGCTCGCAACTCGGAACATGTCTGCAATCATGGCTCTCAAACTAAGACATCTCAGAATTCTGTGGATTATCATGCCAGTAATGCTCAAATAGGGACTCTAGAATATTGACAAATATACACTAATATTTCAGAAAGAAATCTGGGTATGGCAGTTAAGAAAGGGCAACATTGTTATTCTTTTCTGCTTTACTGAGTGTCCAAAATTACATAATCTGTTTGTAATGTAATTTGTAATATGTCACATTACCTTTTTTTCCTTTTTCTTTGTTAGTCATGGTTATGTACTTTCTGCAAGTTAAACGGATATAATCTACTTCTCTTGCTACTCTTCTCTACCAAATCCTAAAACACATCTCACTCATTCAAGCTTTATTTCTATTACATCAAATCTTTTATGTTAATTTGGTAGTTGCTACAACTTACTAGCATCTCTTTTACTCAAAAAATTTCTGATATGAGTTTAAGTTTGACATCAAATCTTACTTAGGACCTCAGTTCTTCACAGTTTGATTTGTTTTATGCCATCGGACATTGGTCCCTTTGATCTATCAGCAACCAATACAAAGCTTATTTTGCACTCAAAAAATAATGTAGTCAGGGAAATGTTTCCTCGAGGTTACTTGAATGTTTCAACTTTTGCTCATTTCTAAATATTGTGAAGACTCAAATTAAAATACATAACCATATGGATTTGGGAGTACTTATCCTAAATTGCATTTTGTGGCTTTATTCAATACATAAGTTCTTGGAATATTTGAAAAGTTCAAATGTAAACCAGGGAAACTGTAACTCGCTCAAATTTTTTGAAAATATTTTCCAAGGTATGCAATAAATTTGGTTTCCATCTGTAACTTTCTTGTGACATTATATTCTATGCTATGCCAAGGTATTATTTGTTTGAACATGATTCAAATTGCATCTTAAATTTGGCACTGATAATGGTGTTCATAGCTTGTGGCTTTAAAGAGCACTCGAGTCATGAAGCATGACATCTTCATCCTCCAACCTGTACAGCACCATATAGCATCGATGCCTTTTAGCATGCCTCCCGTTCAACGACAACAATAAGTGTTAAGACCCCAACTATTTGGCATAAGCTATATGGCTATTTTTCCGCCACTGACCACTATTGAGGGTGATGTCACAAGTCAGATCAAGAGCCATCAGATTTTGTTTTTAACGCTTCAACATATGTTTTCATGGGTCTTCTTCCTCTATATCTCCTCACCCAACTAACAAATGTTGGTTTACCTTGTCCAAACAATGCATTTATTGTTGCCATTTGGACTTGTTCTAACCATCAAGTTGATTTTGTCTCAATTTTTTCTGTATCAGAAGCCTAAATACCTGTCTGTGAATGTAATATTTTCTTTTCTAGTTAACCCGCATATCCATATAAGCACCCTTAATGAATTTCCTAACTATCCGACACTCAAATTTGATAACCCCTAAATGA
Organism: Musa acuminata AAA Group; assembly: GCF_036884655.1. Taxonomy (NCBI): domain Eukaryota; kingdom Viridiplantae; phylum Streptophyta; class Magnoliopsida; order Zingiberales; family Musaceae; genus Musa; species Musa acuminata. The sequence goes on along the minus strand of NC_088353.1, from coordinate 3,895,043 downwards.
AGATTTAGACAAGAACTAGCTGAGTGCTATACATTCTGAAATGGCTGCAGATTGTTTAAAACTTAAAAACAAAATATTTATTTACTGAAATTGCAACAATAACATACCAGCATCTAGTAACATACAATCATCTACAAATTCAACTTTCTAAGAGATCACAACAAGATGAAAAAAAACTAATGACATTTTCATTAGCAAGGATGGGTTACATTTTCATTGTTGAAGCCATCATAGGACTCAACAGAAGAACTTTTAAATTGAGGTCAACTGCAGCCTTCACTAGTAACAACATTCTATGTGTTATCTTGTCCCTAGAATCCAGAAAAAAAACTGGAAGCAAGTGTACACACCTAAAAATAAGTCAACGGAATTTCTCAGTGGCATTATCAACTTAGTTAATACTTTATTTGTTTATCCAATTTAAGAGAAAAAAATAATATACATGTTTAATTCAGAGGTAGGAACCATACCTCATCTTCGCTATATCCTTGACCATTTTTAGGTGTAAATAGCATATCTCCTGCAGCAAGCTCAAAAGCCATGCAGGCAAAAGACCACATATCAGTAGAGGCGGAGTATCCAGCACCAAGAATGACCTCTGGTGACCTGTACTGTCTAGTTTGGATATCATCAGTTAATTGTTTATCACACCAACAAGCATTCCCAAAATCCACAATCTTGCATCTAAGATCAATCCCTTCCAAGCTTCTTTCTAGCTGCAAATTTCCCGCAGTTGATGCTCTTCTCTCAGAGATTCTCGCCCTTGCCCTCTTTGCCTTTTCCTTCAGCCTCTTTTCAATCACATTGACCACTACTCCACCATTTGGGTTGCCCTCTGGCCTCTCGAGAATCGGAGTAAATCCAGACCTAACTGGGTCTTTTGAAGCATCAATGGTGGACAGAAGAAGAACATTCTCCAGTTTCAAATCTGTGTGAATGATGCCAACTTCCCTGTGCAAATAATCAAGACCTACCAAGATGGACCTGCATATGTTTCTCACCCTGTCCAACCCAATGCCTTTGTAACGGTTGTACTTGACAAGCCGAAGTAGGCTATCCCCAAGGAACTCAATTACCAGGCAAAGGTGCTGCCCATTTGGGCCAGAATGCTTAAAGTGGTCAACTAATCGAACTATGCATTTGGAATTTGAGGCATCTCCTTCAGCAATTGCCGAGAGAAGCTCAATCTCATGGAGAGCAGCTTGAGCGAACTCCGGTGCACTTTTTTGAATCTTGAGAGCAACAAAATTCTGCAGAACGATCAAATTCAAAATTAATCCTTGAACCAGAAGGTAGGTACATCAAACAGGAAAAACTTGAGGTGCCATTGGTACAGGACTTATCATGACAGCCTAGTGAAAGGAATCCACGGAGAATCTATGTCCGTATCCTATCCTTGATGTAAGCAGAAGGTCATTTATGACTTGAACCCTTGTCATCCATGTCAGCGAGGAGACATCTTACTTTGCCACCCAAGACTCACCCTCATAGTAGAAGATAATAGGTAAAACAAAAACAGAAAACAACAACATAATGGCGCAACTAAATTAAAGAAAGTGCAATCCACACAGGAGGGATACGATTGAAAAGAGAATCATAGATAGGATAGAGTCCATTGAGAAAGTAGAGTTGACATAAAGCATCACCTCTGTAGAACGATAAGCAAGTTTCAAATGAGGAAAATAAGAATCCAAGTGAGTAGATGATGCTAACCACCACAAATTAAAGGATCATTGATTCCCAATAAATGATACAAATCATTCCGCCTTACGTAGAGAGTTCGGAAAATTAATGAAACATGATTGCCGCTACTTTTTTCCATATATGACCAATAATATAAATAATTATTTAGCCGTACAACCCTGATTATAGAATGTGATACAGAGTCAGAAAGGACACTGGTCTTCTCAATAATTCTTCAATCAAACACGAAGATGTTCGAGTAAATCACGATCCAAGAGGTCAGATCGAGAAGCGATCCGGGATCGGATGAAACCACATCCAAGAACGAGAGATGGGATCTTTCGCAGACAATCCACGACGATCTTTTCACGGTATTGACCTTTAGGCGATAATTCGCATCAAAGGCAGAAATCGGCGATCTCCCTCCACGGGACCGTCCGGAATAACCGAAAACTGACGAAAGAACCACGGAGAAACAAAGACGCAGAGCGGAGGAGGGAGGGAGGGGGTGATCGAGTACCTGAGCTCGAGTGTCATAGGCGAGCCAGACGGTGGAGAAATGGCCCCACCCGAGCTTCCGCTGGGCGATGTACCTCCCACCGGCGAACTGATCGCCGACCCTGACGGCGTGGTACCCTCCCTTCCGGTAGGCATCGACGCCCTCGTCCTCCTCCGACCCTGACGTCGAAGAGCACGACATGTTCCTCTGCCTCTTCTAAGTTTTCCTCTTTATCGCTGCCTTGTGTCGCAAGGATCCAATGTTCCCCACGGCTAAGAAGAGAAGGGAGCGAGAGAGAGGGAGAGAAAGAGGAGGAGGAGAAGCGGATCTGAGGAGGAAGGCGATGGCTACAACTGGCCGAATGGGATGCCCGCTTTTACCACACGAAGAAGTGTTCGCATTTAAGAGGTTGGTTCGTAGACTTGGTGGAAGGATAGTCATTCCTGCACGAATACAAAAGCAATCATGGTTTGGATAGCTTTGAGATTCGGAACATGATCGATTATGAGCTTTGTATGGTATCCACTAGCCTGAAGGATTAACCGATCTATCTGAGGTTGCTCGTTCGAAGGGGTTGGACTGCACCTGTTACGGGTTGGTAGTGCGTCCAATTCAGGTTCAGCCACGGTCCAATCCATAGGGTTGACCAACATCAAATTCGATTGGTCAACCACAGGTTGGATCGATGACGAAATGGATTAAGGAGTCTTAGGATGTCCAGCCATTTGGGCAATTGGTTCGCTTGCTATGGTCCCAATGAGGTTGAGATAGATACAGTCAACCTCTTTGGTGGCTTGCTGATCCAATCAATTCAAACATACGACTTTCACTATCACTCTTAATAATGTAACGTCGTGGAAGCCATAGTATACAGAAGCTTCACGGATGGTGGAGCCTCCTACTCTGAGATGAACTTACAAAACATTCGAGTCAAAACATGCCGGAATGTTGGGGAAAACTTTTTGAAAGAGAGATCAAATTAGATTTATCCCCCCTTTATCGATCTCACTAGAACTGTCTTGTATCGATAAATTCATATGTAATTAAACTTTGATCTCGTTAAGTTCAGGGATTATTTTTTCTTGGAAATCTATTTCAGATGTCTTGAATTGTTGACAAAATTAAAAATAGATCATCTCAAAAGTAAATACTCAGATTCAGGTAATGGAAATGTGTTCAGTCCGAATGTGGGATAGAAATGATATAGGATTAGAGTTTTTCCATCATCGGGATCGATCCAACTCATTTAAATTGAATCTAAATGTTTTGTAATTCGAGTACAGTGAGTGTTCGAGTTCATACACATCATGGTGTCTTTATCAGATAATTGTAGCCCCATAATTCAGAGAAGCCACCTTACACGTTACTGTTGAGAAGAAGAGATCCACAGACCGCCGTTGCTTTGATTCTTTGATGGTGCCTACAATTGCAGTCCCAGATTCTGCTAATTTGATCTACGAGACTTTCAGGCAGACAGCACGCTGTCAAGCTTGCTCAGAGTTGAAGATCGCCATGAGAGAAGACCAGGTTCCGGAGATGGCCAACGCTACCCCGACGACGATGATGGCGATGTCGGCTGTAGCCCCGGCGAAGCCCAGCTCGGCGCTGAACACCTTGAAGTGGAACACCGCCGGCAGCACGAAGCCGAGCACGACGCACACGCTGCCCCCGACCAGCGACAAAAAGTCGGCGAAGTTGGGCACCAACGTGGCCACGAGGCTCACCGCCGCCACCAAGGCCCACCGCAGCCACCAGCAGTACATCTTCCCGCACAGCCACCGCTCCGCCACCTCGAACACCGGGTTCATCATCACCGGGAACGTGAAGAAGAGGTTGATGCAGAGGCCCAGTTGGATAAGCACCGTGAGCGCACCGGCGCCGAGGTTGGCGGTGATGATGTCCCTGGTCTCGTCGCCGAATGCGGCGTAGCCGAGCACGCCGAAGAGGCCGTAGATGAGGGCGATGAAGGCCATGGAGAGGCCGAGGGTGCGCCCGAACTTGGACTTTTCGGCGGCCTCGGCCTCTAGGGGGACGACCATGCCGATGCCCTCGAAGGCGTACACCGCGACGCCGGCGCCGTATAGGAGGACGGAGGGCGCCGAGAAGGCGTGGAGGGGAGGAGGGCGGGTAAGCATGACGGAGACGTCCTCGACGACGACGACGCCCATGGCGCCGATGTCAACGACGTCGGCGAAGATGCTGAAGGGCGCAAGGAGGGTGAGGGTGCGGATGGAGTTGAGGCCCAACTGGAAGGGCAACATAGCGAGCACGTAGAGGGCCTTCGAGGAGAGGAAGGGAAGGAGGGGGAGAGAGACGGGAAGGAGGTTCGTGAGGGAGCTGGAGATGAAGATGAGGTAGCCGACGCAGAAGCCGGCCTGGCTGAGCACGATCATGACGTCGACGGCGAGACGGCCAAGGGGGCCGGAGACAGCGAGGCCGAGGTCGCCGAAGGAGGCGATCTTGGCGGATCGGTCGAGGTCAAGGCGGCGGCGGGTGCGGACGATGAGCATCATGCAGTGGAAGGTGAGCGCGGCGACAGCGAGGAGCAGTAACGCGCCGGCAGCCCACCCGGTTCGCCTGAAGGCGTAAGGGAGGCCCAGCACGCCAGCTCCCACGATCGAGATGAACACGTTCGCGAACGTCTTCGGCTGCGACGACAGCCCCCGCCCATGGTCATCACCGCCCACCACCTGGATAAGCGGCCCCGATGCATCCAGGCCGTAGCCGGAGGAGCTCGCTTCGTTCCCAAACCCCATGAATCGATCAAATTAACCAACTAATTTACTCCTATCCTCTTCGATGCGAGCGGAAGCGAGCAGGAAGGGGAGGACAGGCCGCGTGAAGGGAATGAGGGTTTGCTCGGGGAAGAAGACGATGAGATCGGGTGGTCGCACAATTGATATAAAGAGACGCAGGAAAAGTGATCCCATAATAGAAACGTTGCGATCGAGTTCGCTTCTTGTCGACCGTACGATCGTGGTAAGAAATAGCTCGAACCACCGACTATGCATATATATTTGATTGGGAGGATGCGACATGATTGGATGCATACGGCCCGAAAAGGGCGAAATACCGCACGTGATGGAGACGCATCGTGTGGTTCTTGTTGGCTTTGCCTGAGACACTCGCATGCCCGAGTATTTTCTTATTAATCGTGCATTTTTTCTAATTATTTTGTATTTATACAAGTATTCCATTCAGAGTCGAGAATAATATACTATATAATTACATGAAAGCCAACGGTATTGATAGGGCTAACTTAGTCATATATCGGTTGAGGAGTAAGAGAGTCAAGGACTAATAAGATAGTCGTGCCTCTCTTACCCTTAGAGTTGTCTTTTGGAACTCTAAAGGATCTAAATCGAGCTCGCACACTCAAGGTGTCTCCGAGACAGACAAAGTAGTCCCCTATCAAGTTCAACGTGAAGCTCACGTTGGTCATGAGCTCCCATATGATTGATTTGATGGAACTAGGATCTTTATACTAGAGAGAACAAATCAAATCCAAGTTGATGCTCGCAAATCAATTTGTTTCATGTTATTGGATTGATTGTTTCTTTTTTAATCTATTCAATTCCAATCAAATTGTTCATGTCTAATGCATCACCCACCAATTTTATTTTTATTTTTTAAATTAGGTTTCGTGAGGTTGAAATCTATTAATATGATGTGCTAGTCCATGTACATTTCTGGTTGACGATGGGATCAGTCGAATTCAAAAGTTATTTAATCCTATAAATACATTGTTTGGGCAAGATGCTCATGGTATTGACCAAGACTTTTCTTGATAAGACACAAGAGCTTCATCGATAATTCATCATATGCAGAATTCCAATTGATCATGTGCTTTGTGACAATATCTATTCCCCAAAATTATACTTTTATGTATGAATTATTGGCCCTCTCATGTGTAAACCAAGTGGATTAATTGAAAGAACTAAAACAACACAAGAGTAGGCTTAATTTATGATATCTAATTAATCATTCAAGTGAATGATTTACATAACAACAATAATACTTGTCAACAATTACAACAGCAGTAACAAACAATACTTGTTTGGTGAAGATTAGGAGTAGGAGAAGGTAAATATTTATTTGTAATTAATTTGATCAAATGGGAGTCTTGGAGAGTGAGATTGAACGACTTCCTTTGATCAAGAAGACCAAACCCCGTGCCACGTGTTGTTTAATTGATGCCAAGTCTTTCCAACCTTTTTCCTTTTAGGGGATTTTACATATCTATCCTTCTAAAATTTGAAAATGGTATAATTATTCTTACAAATCTTAATATGATTATATAAAATATTATATATATATATATATATATATATATATGTATGCACACAAAAAGGTTTTTAGATTTGTAACGATATATATTAACACTAAAAATTAAGCAGAATAATAGATAAATTATTTATTTTGAAGGGATATACCTGTAATTTTGTTTTTTAAATATATTTTTGTTCCTCCCACGGAAATTGTCGGCTTCACTCTTATTTCATTCTCAGAAGCCCCTTCGAGCAGCCGTACAACACCTGCCACCCTTGGACGGCCCCACGACTGGAAGACGAGTCAAACGAGTCGCCTCTCTCTCTCTCTCTCTTCGCCCAATACCGAAGCCTTCTATCTCGCCCGATCCGTCGATCCTTCCTTCCCCGCCCTCCGCCGATCGTTCGCCTCAATCGGCTGCCTTTCTCGGAGACCTCGGCGGCGGGGAGCGGAGGGCATCGGGCGCGAGCCAGGCATGGGTCCAGTGGCAGCGGAAAATTAGGGTTTCCGAGTCGATAAAGATCCCAAAGAAGAGTGGCAGCGAGCGGTATGGTTTCCGATGCTCAATTCTCCTTCACTGCTTCGTTTGCTCCCATAGATCTTGTGGACCTTGCGTCGATGATGGGATGGCAGCTGATTTAGGTGTTGAACTTACATTTGTTGGACTCTAGGACGGTCAAGTCCCGATGCGGACGTGGCTGTATTGGTGAATTCTTCGTGAAAACTGATGAGAATGGATCCTTTTCAAGATTGTGCCCAGTGTCGATATATTTATACGTTGGTTGAGCGGTTGCCTTTGTGTCCAGCGAAATTCAGATGTTTTTCCTAATTATGGACATATATTTATCTCATGGTGCAAATATCAGACGATTATCCTTTTATCAGGAAAAATTTCAGATGGTTAACACATTTATAGAAACCTCAGATCCATTTTATCCATAGAAATTTATTGATACATTGAAACTATGTTAACTGCAATCCTCAAGATAGAGCCAATAAAGATCTTGAAGGTGCCAGCTAGTAAAGCCGTTGCTGATATCGAGGCCTTGGAATCAAATCTTGCCTCCAGCACTTAACGATTGCTTAAAAAGAAATCTAATTCTTTACTGTAATCCCAGGTCACATAATTTGGAAATATTATGAGGAACTACTAATTTAGATTGCATTTCTTGTTTGATAACTTTTCCAAAGGGCAACAGCTGAATATGTCTTTTTTTCCAATTATTTTTATTTTGTTCCAATTCTTCTATATTATGAAATGTTCAATCATATGTTATCTCTCTTGTCATTTTTTCTCTTATCTTTCTCACAGGTCATTATGATTTTTTTTCTTTTCTGAAAGTGCTTTTGTATTTTATATTACATTAAGAATCTATTGCTTATTCTGTAACTTGATTGTCTTACCAACATAAAACCTGTAAGAATAGGATGCAAGGTGGGCATCAAGTTTCTTCTACATTTTAACTTTCCATAGATCTCTTATGCATAAATATGGTTTAGCTGATCCAAATAGGTGTGGCTTGCAAGAAATATTATCTTACATCAAAAGATAGACTAAGCAATGTAAGGTCTCAGGGCTTTAACTTTAAAGGATTAAAACATTTTACCTATTCCCACATGCATAGGCTTGTAAGATAGTGATGTAACAAGTTGTCTAACAGGCAGGTGTTAATAGGAAAGTAATGATATTCTGATTTTTATAGTGGTACAAGGACTAGGGCTTCCAGACCTACAAGCCATGTCCTATATTCATGAGCGGGACTTCTAGTAAATGTAAATTTTTAATTGTACTATCCCAACATCAGATAATATAAAATATAAGAATTAGATTTTTTAATGATCCTAAAGATTTTATGAACCCAACTTCAAATATTTTACATTTACACTATATTACACAAAAATGACATTATCTTTGTAAACTATTTGTCTCCGTGTGTCCTTGCATCTCTATTTTGTTTCCTTACAGCAGCCACCACTTGGATCCATATTTATATTTCATATCCATGTAATTTTGATCTTTACGTTACTCATGATAATAGTAGATACATATCAGCTGTAATTGTAGAGCATGCACTGGATAGATGGTTTAGCAAAAAAGAGGCAAAGGCAAAAGAAAAAAGGTACTAGTTGACATAGATGAAGGAACAGACAGGAGAATGCAAAAGGGAGTAGATGAGGAAAAATGCAATAAATAGAAAAAAATTAATAAGAGGGCATAAGAAAGTGCAAGGAAGACGACAGGAATTTCTTTAATCCTTCAAAATATGAACTTGCTACATATCTGTTCCTGATTGATGATGATTAAGTGACCTTCCAAACTGGGGCGATGATGATATACTCTGTTTGACAGTCCGTAAAGAAACATTCCCAGCACCACTGTTAAACTCCAAAATAGACATGACCGGTAATGTTCATCCCCAAAGCATCATGTGTCAAATTAATTGTCAATATGAAAATGTTTGCAAGATTTAGTACACATTTTGTTCCAATTGAAACCAAAACCTGGAGTTGGCTTTAAGATGCATCATAGTTTCAGGTCCAGTTTCTCCAAGTGTAGTTATTTTCTAGACTAGAAAGATTACTATCATTGATTGGACATTAATTTTGTCAAGATTTTGGAGCTCATTTCTTAAAAATGAGAAAAAGAAGGTGGCTGTGCATGAACATCCCATCATTACATGGTCTGGAGAGTGGCCAATGTAGGCAGCCTTATTGTCGCAAGAAAAGAGACTGTGTGACTCTGACCCTTGACATCAAGTCGCTAATCCTTTTCTATATTACAAGACTCAGTGATTCTTTTTTGTAATTATGCAATACCAAATTTATTGGGTTTGTCTTAAGTAATTTAGTTTTTTGTGCTATAAGTCAACTGCTCTCGCTTAAAGTTGAGGGACCTTAAGATAATTCTTTTGTATTTGGCCATCAGGGATAAAATGCTACCAAAATAAAAATGTATCTCTTAGTCCATTGACATTTATTATGAAAATTTATTCTACCAAAGCTGTATGTTTTTCTTCTTTGCATCTGATAGAAGGATGCCTGGTGGGATTAATTTAGTATTATCATGCACATTGTAAATGCCTAATATAGTTGGACAGACTCCTGATTGGTCAATTGTGTATTATGAGAATGGAATATAGATCCATGCTTTTCAATTATTCACTGAATGGGTTTTGTGCATGATGCTTGGAGATGTATGTATATGTCTTAAGTGTTAGTACTCTTGATTAAAATTAGAAGTTTAGAGTAATGTTTACATATAAAATTTACTAATGTTACAGTATGACAAAGTTTATGCTGACAGAATGCCCTTTGAGGTGCTCAATAGGTCCCTTAAAATTGTTGTTAGGTAACTTGGAGTCTTTGAGTCAAAACATTCCAATAAATTCCTAATGTGTTGTTAGTAAATTAGAATTCCTTTAAGGACCAAGATATGTTGCTTTGAGGCCATTTAGAGGCTCCCAATGGAGTTTTTTGGATGATGATTAATGAAGGATTTCATGTTTTGTCTTTTTGGTTTCTTTTTCTTTCTGTTCACTTTTTATTTTGTTGTTTTCTTCTTCCTTGTATCTAGCCTTCCATATGGGAGACTGCATCATTTGATGTAGCTGTAGCATCCTTTAGTTCAATCTTTCCCTAAGTCAAGTCATTTTCAGAATAAAATCTGGATTTTATCTATATAATTATTTTTTAGTCTTGCACTTTTTCTTGAATTAAGTTATTTCTGTTCATAATGTGAGTTTGAATATATGCTAAGATATGTTTCATTATCAAATTTTTTTTCTATTTCAACACTTTCTGACATCTTTGATGTTTTTTATTGTACTATTACTGAGAAGATAGAAGGAAATATATTTACATGTGTGACCAATTAAATGTAGTTCTATTTGAGGATAAAATGAAGGAATGTCGTTTAAGTTGGTGTTTAAATGTTCAAAGGAGACATTTCGATGCATCGTTTTAACAAGGTGAGGTTTATTAGGATTAGTGGTGTCAGGACCAAAGAGAATCCTGTTAGCAACAGTGATGGCTCTTAGTTTGACTGGTGATGACATAACCATCAATGGAACACAATGGTCGGAGAAGATCAATGTGCTTAACCTCGGATATTGGAGATCTTACAGCTGCTTCTTGTTGTTCTATGTCTATCATGCCTTAAATAATTGTTCCTTTTGGTAAGAAAACTATATTTAAAGGGTATGTGAATTCATGTGTTGGAATATAAGTATATTCTGAAGTTCTGGATCAGAATACACTCTATTTTCTGGATTTGATAGTTGTGTACCTGCCTTCTAAATTTTCCAACTAAATTTTACATCTTTGAACAAAACATATTTACTAAACTGAAATCCATGCATTTTTAATTTCAAATTTTTGTAGTTCTCTTTTTTCATATTGGCATAGTAATCTATATGTATTTATATCTGTCTATCCTATCTTTCTATTGTTTGTGCCTTTATTTGGCTTCGGTATACTTTTTCTTATTATTCTCTTAGTTAAAAGACTTTATCTTTAATGTCTTTTGACCCTTGTCAGTATTCTATACAAACAACTTTTAGCTTGGGCATACAAATATACAATATTATTCACAGAAACAGTTATATAGTTTTGCATGTTATTTAATGCTACACAAATACTAACACAAATATGCTGGTATCTGCAAATATGGCACTTTGACAACAATAGTAAAGCAAGGGTGTCTACTCTTATTGGAAAGTTATATCATTCATCTATTATTGGATGATGCAACTCATAGACATGTACACAAGACAATAAAACAATAATGGGAATATCAAACCATAATTCCAACTATTTGTCACATGGATTTTTTCTTACCATTGAACTCCATCATACCTCTTGGACCTCTTTCAGTTCCAGTTGTGAGATGATGGAATGAGAAAGGTGGTGCCAACTAGCATCTTTAGATACATGTTACTCTAGTGTCTAGATTTGCTTTGGCTAGGACTGTGCACTAACTTTAGAACATCGGTGTTAGTCGTTAACCTGTCATGCAATTCTGCCGTATCTTTGTGGGATCCTTCTTGATCTTGAGCTGTCTTCTGTAGCTAATCCATGTTCATGATAGAAGACTCAAATGGTGATCTTATATTCAATTATGTAGGTGAAGATTACTAGCTAACTTGCATGACCTTATCAAGAAATTAACATTGAATTGACATCTGATTCATTCTTTATAACTTTTTACTATCAGAGCCTCTGGTTTAATTGTATTGTTCTGTGTCAATCACTACCTTAGAATATAGTTGCTATTTCTAGATTTTTCTATCCTTTTTACTATTCTAGTTTCTTTATTAGCATGCCATGAATTTCCTTACATTTCTAAGGGTCACTTTTTGAATAACTTTGCTGCATGTTTTTGCTAAGGGTGTGTTTATCGTCACTATGTTGTTTCTTTTTGTGAAATAAGAAACATAAATACTTTTTTTTCTAATATTTGTTTCTGCTTTCAAGAGTAATTTGATGGTCACTGCTTAGTGCTACTATAGTAAAAGGACAAAAGTTTTCTTGGTGAACCATGAACATGGCATGATCATAGTGATCAGGAGAACAATTATATGATCTCTAGAATCAGTTGAATAATTGCCTGATTTTAGAGATTGTGTGAACTCGTAACCTCTGCATGATGAGTATGACTTTCCAGTTTTGAAAAAAGGTCTCAATTATAATTATGAACCAAAAACATAAATATATCTATCAAATTTATTTTCTTTTTGAGTCTATACCTCAAACATAAACATAGCAAACACACCCTAAAATATCTGTTAACCAATTTTGATGAATTTCATTCTGATTTGCCATATATCTGTAAGTGTCATCTCTGTTGTATGCTAAAATTATTCAGCTTAAATGTGTTGGTCTGAATAACCACTAATTCTTACTTGATTATTACAATTTTTTTAAAATTTTGTCATCCAACCAAATTTGATTATCTTTCATTTGATTCCATTATGTTGTTTGGCCGTCTTCATTCTCAACTATTTGTATTTCCTTTACATGTCTCTACTTGTTTAAATGTTGTAGTCCATCATGAGCTTTCCCAGTTAGCCATCATGTCTTCACCATCAAAGGCATATTTGAGTATTTGATTTACCACATCTTGTAGAAAAATAATAAAATTGAACATTTATGCTTTTCAAAGCAGTTCTTGTTTGCTTGTTTTGTGACAACTTACAGTGTCATCAACTTTTCAAAATATTTTGTTTCAAAAGTTTGGATCTTCCTAGTTGACGTTAAATGTGATTCTATCAAATCTGGTCTGACCCATCTTCAAATAAAACTAACTAAAGTTTGAATGCAAGGAGGTTGGAATTGGATCAGATCTATGTCTTTGTAGCGAAGAACAAATGACTTCATCAAATTCGACCCGCTTAATATGATGCTACATGACAATGGATTGGATTCAGCTGAAGTTTTTTCCCCTTCGCTTTCTCTTTCTGTTCATGTCTCTTGTCTTGGTCAATGTACTTCTAATGCCTAGGCCAACCCATTTATTTAAACAGAATATCAAAGGCCAAAAAGGGTATGTTACAATTGTAGTTTTGATTAAATTTGGTTTGAACCTAGGCCTTTTATTTTTTGTGATAGCAAAGACAGGCCAGACTGGTCTTATTAGATTGTGTTCATCAAAGGATTAACTTTTTGCTTGGTGTTAGCAAGCATTTCTTGTAACATTTTTTTTGGGGGGCTATTTTGAGTGGTCCCCGAAAGATACTATCAACTGAATCATCAACTTTTAATGCATTTAGTTGTCCTTAGCACATCAGCGCGTGTGGATCTTTGTACTTTAGCATTGTGTAGTAACAAGTTTTTACATAATGCTATCTTTGTCTCTTTCTTTATTTTGTGTCCATTAGGAAATTGAAAGGTATGGAACCTAAGCTCGTTGTGAAGGTTTAGGTCTCAACTCTCAACTGGCCTGTCAGTTTCTGTCTCATCTTATCGTCTACCTTTTTAAGTACTCAGCTTATGGAATATCCCATCAGGCTGTGTTGCTGTAATGCTTGTTTTATTGCTTCGTTCGAATTTCTGACATATTTAAAGATGACCCAGTCTGGCAGTCTTCCTTGGGACTGATTCTTCCTACATATCTGTCATGGAGACTGATGGATTATATTCTGAGATTTGTTTAGTAGTACTTTGTATTCTCTCTGAAATTTGCTTGTTTATAACAATTACCTGAGCTTAATCGAAAATTTTGGTGGGGATAAATAATGAGTAAACCTAAACTTTTAGTCCGTGTTTTGTCATGATTGTAAAGTATTTTGTATTTTTAATTTATAATTTTGTCATATATGCCTCTCAGGCATAATACTTTCGTATAGATGTGCTTCAGTTTTACCTGGTTTTTTTTGTATTTTCTACTCTGTGATAAATTGAACTTCTGCCTCTTGCAACTTGAACTTGACTTCAATCAGTTAAATTTTACCATGAGGCCTATATGACATAAGGTCTTGCAATATCTTTATAGGGGGGAAAAAATCTAGGTTTATGCATTCAGGTCACTAACAAGATCGAGGCTATGTTTTTCTCTCGGATATTAATGAATCGTTTTTTTTCTTATCAGTTCAAGGTATTTGTGGGTTTTTTGACACAAGCATATATAGTTGCAACATCCCCGTATATGAAAAGAAAGAGACAAAGCAGTCGCAGATGATAGTCTTAGTTGATATGCGAAATTTCATGCCATGTCATGCCGAATAGAGCAATCCCACACTGGTGTTGGCTGAGCCGATTTTGTCTCCTTTAATTGTCATACGGAACGTGCTGACTGTATTGAGCCGACAACATACTGAAACACCTTATGCTGCCAATATTTAAGACATTTGTTCTCTTCTTTCTTCACATATTTACATACTGTTGGTCATTTTGAAAGCTTCTAAATTTTGTTTCTGTTGTGTTAGGATTCTCTGAAAAGATGGCAGAAAGTTGGGATGGGAACCTCGACTCTGGTAGCCGTTCTGATGAGAGCTATCGTGACAGTTTACATGTCGAGCCTATTTATGACGCATTTCTTTGTCCTCTCACGAAGGAAGTTATGTGGAATCCTGTTACCATAGAGAATGGGCAGACTTTTGAGCGAGAAGCAATTGAGAAATGGTTCAGGGAATGCAGGGACAGTGGAAAGAGGCCAACCTGTCCATTGACACAGAAAGAGTTAAAGAGCACTGACCTAAATCCCAGTATTGCCCTGAGAAACACCATTGAAGAATGGACCAAAAGGAATGACGCTGTTCAGGTTGACAAAGCATGTAGAATACTGTCTCCAGGGAGCCCAGAGGTTGATGTTTTACAGGCCCTTAATCACATTGCACATATTTGCCAGAAAAGCAGGTCGAACAAGCATGTTGTGCGCAATGCAGAGTTAATACCAATGATAGCTGAGATGCTGAAGCATGGCAGCACGAAAGTGCGAATAAAAGCACTAGAAACTCTTCGCATCGTAGCTGAAGGGGATGATGATAACAAGGTTGCCTAATGTTGGGTTTGCAGATGCTCTGGAGTTTTTTGTACTTAAATTTTTACTTCTGTTTTTGGATGTATAAAATATTTAATATGCCATTTTGCAGGATGTTATAGCTGCGGGGGACACCATCCGTACAATCGTGAAATTTTTGTCACATGAACATTCCCAAGAGAGGGAGGAAGCTGTGTCATTATTGTATGAGCTTTCAAAGTCTGAATTATTATGTGAAAAGATTGGTGGAGTTGGTGGAGCAATTCTGATATTGGTTGGGATGGCAAGTAGTAAATCAGAAAACATTTCAACTGTAGAGAAAGCTGATAAGACATTGCAAAATCTGGAGAAGTGTGAAAAAAATGTGAGGCAAATGGCTGAAAATGGCAGACTGCAGCCACTTCTTACACTTCTCCTGGAAGGTGCTTAGCTTCTGTTACTTTTCTCTTGTGTTTTCTATACTGGTTTTGTTCCTTTTTTACAGCTAAGCTAGTTTTCAAGGTTTTTTTTCTTTCTATTCTACAAGGCATATTAGTTAGCTATTACAGAAATGCCCTATAATTTTGGGTTTATCGTGCTAGTGTATTCATTTGTATTGTGTATAACTTGTCTTTTTGTTGCCCAAACATGTTGTTGTGTGGTTGTTCTTTGTTGTGAACTTGCAATCATGGGTTTGGATGGATTAGGTGTCTTAATACAGTTTCTAAATACACAGAGCTTGTTTAGACAAAATGTGTTATGCTTTTATTACTGACTATCTGGCTCTTGTGGATGAATTATTACTGCAGTTTTTTCATTCAATTCTTCTCTCTAAATCACATATAAAACTTTGCAGGTTCAGCTGACACGCAATTGTCCATGGCTTCCTACCTTGGAGAGCTTGTTTTGAGCAATGATGTGAAAGTCTTTGTAGCCCAAACAGCAGGTTCGGCACTAGTTGATGTAATGAAAAGTGGGAGCAAGCAAGCTAGAGAAGCTACCCTCAAGGCTTTGAATCAGATATCCTCTTATGAAGGTAGTGCAAAGATACTTATTCAAGCAGGCATCCTCCCCCCGCTTGTCAAGGACCTATTCACTGTAGGCATTAACCAGCTACCAATGAGGCTGAAAGAGGTATCTGCAACAGTTCTTGCCAACATTGTGTCTTCTGGTGCTGATTTTGAGTCCATCCCCCTTGATCAAGATCATCGGACTTTAGTTTCTGAAGACATTGTTCACAATCTCCTCCATCTGATTAGTAACACTGGGCCTGCAATTGAATGCAAGCTCCTTCAAATTCTTGTTGGGCTCACAAGTTCTTCCACCACTTTCATGAATATAGTTGCTGCAATAAAAAGCTCCGGTGCTACCATTAGCCTCATTCAGTTTGTTGAAGCTCCACAGAGGGATGTGCGAATGGCTTCTATAAAACTTTTGCACAATATTTCACCTGATATGGGTCAAGAGCTGGCTGATGCTTTTCGTGGTACTGCTGGCCAGCTCAGCAGCTTGATTAATGTCATTGCAGAGAACAACGGTATCTCTGAAGAGCAAGCAGATGCTGTCGGTCTACTGGCTAACCTTCCTGAGAGGGACTCTGATTTAACCAGGAGGCTTCTGGATGAAGGGGCCTTCAAGATAGTGGTCTCCAAAGTGACAAGTATCAGGCAAGGGATCACTCGTGGGGGGGGCCGTTTTGTCACTCCTTTTCTCGAAGGGCTCGTTAAGGTTCTCTCAAGACTCACATACATTCTGGAGGGTCAACCTGAGATCATTGCTCTTGCTCGTGAATACAATCTTGGTGCACTTTTTACTGATCTGCTTCAGATGAATGGGCTTGATAACGTGCAAACAGTCTCTGCACAGGCACTGCAGAATCTCTCCAAGCAATCAAGACATCTGACAAGGATCCCAGTTGTTCCGGAACCAGGATTCTGTTGTACTATATTTCCTTGTCTGGGTAACCCGCCGGTTATTAATGGGCTGTGCCGAGTCCATCATGGTTTCTGTTCAGTAAAGGATAGCTTCTGCTTGTTGGAAGGGAGGGCAGTAGAGAAGCTGGTAGCTTGTTTAGATCATGCTAATGTGAAGGTTATTGAGGCTGCCTTGTCAGCTTTGTGCACTCTGTTGGATGATGGGGTGGACATTGAACACGGAGTGTCAGTCTTGGATGATGCGGATGGGATTAAACCGATTCTAGAGATATTGCGAGAGAATTGCACAGAGACACTCAAGCAGCAAGCTGTGTGGGCAGTTGAGAGGATTTTGAGGAAAGAGGAGATCGCTTATGAGATTTCAGGAGATCAAAATGTCGGGACAGCATTGGTTGATGCATTTCGTCACGGGGACTATAGGACGAGGCAGATCGCAGAGCGAGCACTGAAGCATGTGGATAAGTTGCCCAACTTCTCTGGGGTCTTCCCAAAGATGGGGTGATGAGAGGTTGAAGGATGGAAGGTTTGTATGAAGAGCATGTAAAGTTATTTTATTTTTCTCATTTGTATGTTTATGGAAAAATCGATAATACATTTTAGATCGGTTGCATGTTGAGATTCCATCTCAAGATTGCATTCTTTTTTTTTTTTTCAGTGTCCTGGTGAGGAGTTAAGAGGCTGTTGATTTTATGGTGTTAATTTATGTTTGGACCGTCGAGGGCTTCAGTCAAAAGACTCGGTTGTGGTGTTTACAAAAACATCACATCTGCACCAAAAGATGCACACAAATTGCTTAGCTTCTCCAGAATCTCCAACGTTGAACTGATGGCTGCAACAAATCAGATGCTTTGATTGTATGTATGTTTGTGACTTTGTCCATTGTTGTTTGTTTTTCTTTACAAACTGGTCAGCAATCCTTGTATGTGCATATTCTTTTTCTCTGAATGAATTAGTGTGAATTACGAATTGCTACTTTTCCGTAGAGTTAGTCATGGGGTAAGCATGCAGTTTGCTCATGTTCTGGTCGTCTTGTGATGAGTGTCTCGAATCCTATCAGTCACTGCTTGTTTTTGCCCAAGAATTAGTATCGGTTTCTTTTAGAAAACAATTTCAATTAAAATTTCTGTTTTTGTTTAATGAGTAGGTTACCAAATGGATGTCTCGAATCCATTGTACGTCTCAACATGAATTATCGGTGATCAGAAGTCTGGGACTAGCATGGGTTGAAGAAACGTAGCAATTTGAGTGATGAGATATGCAAGTACAAGATCTCAAGCTTATCTGTTTTCCTAAAGTTTGAAACCATTAACATTCTCGCCAGCGATCGAATTCAGATACAACACACCAAATTTAGCTTCACCAGCATCTCTATCGCAGGTTTGTTGTAACCCAAAGAGGAGACATCGCATCGGATGGAGACCTCTCCCACTCCAACAAGACCTCAAAGCCGCCGCCATCTCTACGGAACGCCTCGATCCGATGAACTCCAGCTCTTGCACGGCCGCCACCTCGTCGACCGCCGCGCGCACCCCAGAGGTAGACGCAGTTCTCTCTGCATCCTTGGAAGTCCCCGACGTCAACCAACCAACACTGTCTCTCCGTCCAAAACACCGCCCGCTCACCGACGCTCTCGACCTTGCTCCACTCCGGCGACTCTCCTCTTACATCAACCCTAAAGGCTTGGAAGAATTCCCCATCATCATCCTCGGGAGTCTCATCGCCATGAGCGTACCTCGGATCACAAGTCACCAAGAGCAGCTCCCTGCTCGTTGTGCACGCCAAAGAGAACAGCGGTGCAAGGCCGAGTGGCACCGTCACCGTCAACAACGGTGCCGGTGGCCTCGACGGGTCCGCCATGTCGAACATGTACAAGTTACTGTGCCCGTCGAGGACGTACAGTCTCCCTTCGCGGTGTGCCATCGACCATGCGCGAGCCGCGAGAACGTCTTCCAGCGTCGTCCACGCCTTGTCTCCCGGCGTGCAGTAGATGACATCCCGAGAGTGGAGAATCGAGATGAACACGAAGCAGCCTTCGTCATTGCCGGTCGAGCTCGGGTTCGTCGGCAGGAAGACCTCCCATGGGTAGACCACGAAGGACATGTTGAAGCCCAGCTTGTCCCTCCTTCCCTTGTGGTCGGTGACCTCGTAGTTCCGGAGATCAGGGGAGACGCGTGCGGCACGCAGGCGGTAGAAGTCGGCCGTAGACGGGAGGTCGATCTGAACTCCGGTGATGGGGTTCAGCAAGCAAAGAGCGGTGGTCGTGATGTCAAGCATCACCAACCATCCATGGGCAGAATTGAGGACGATCTTGCCGTAGGATTCAGCGAGGGAGAGGGCGTGGACTTTGCCGGTGGAGAGGCTGAAGAAGGAGCGGGCGTGGGTGAAGGGGTGGTACGGGAGCATCAACAGTGGCGGCTGCGGGCGGAGGTTGGCGGGCGTCGCAGCGGACCGCCATGAATTGCACACGGAGCGGAATCGGATGTAGTCGGAGATGCGGACCAGCTTCGCAGCTACGAGATGGAGAAGGTCGTGAGGGAGTCGGGACCAACCCGCAGTCCCGAGAGGAAGAGGTGGTGGATTTTGGATCAGCCGAGCGCAAATCAGTGTGCACAGGGTACGATTTCTTTCAGCGTCATCGAAGTCACGCCTCCTCACATGAGTTTGTCCTCTCCATTTCCAATGCAACCAAAGGCTACATGACAAAGTCAATAATAGTAATCAATTAAGCCATAGATTATTTATTTATCGTTTACTGTCTATTGCATGCTTATCATCTTCCATCTGTCCGCTATATATATATATATATATATATATATATATATATATATATATATATAAAGAGAGAGAGAGAGAGAGAGAGGAAAAGTGAGCCTGACTCAATTTTGCAATAAGGTGAGAAAACAATTAGTAATTGATTGTGATAATTATATATAAAAGATGACCTTGTGGAGTCATCTCAAGCTTGTCTATTCATACATCTAAAGGCATATTATAGGTACAGTTGCTTCACTATAACATTACGAGAGTAGTGCATTATACAATAAATAATAAAAATTATAAAATCAATATTATTATAAGATAAGAAATTCTAGGATAAAAATTAAGATTTAATTATTATATAAAAATCTCATGCATCGCTAGATTTTATTAGGATAATAACATTAAAAAAAAACTTTGAGTACTAATAATTATTTTAATAGTTCATACATATCTAGGTTTTGGAAAAGTAGTAAAATGTAAAAAAAAAAAAAATTCTTTGAGTAGTGAGTATAAAAATTAGGATTTTTTTTCCTAATGGACGAAAAAATGTTTTAAAAAAAGATAGAGAAATTTTGACAAAGAGAAATGGAAAGATAATAGAAGATCGACTTGTGTGCGATGGATTTATCGAGTTTATAGTTTGATCTTATTAATTTTGGTCATCGATATAACCCGAAAATATTGATGCGATCAAATGTTTTTTTTTGTTATTATCGCCTTTGGAAAAATAAAAAAACACAATGAGGGGATATAGTCCAAAATTCTAACTCAAATAAAGAAAATTCTCTTGAAACTAAAATATGTTGGTCTCCCATACTAGCAAAACATTTCCCATGATCAAATTAGTATTTATAAGTTGGAAATGGGAGCTCTCAATCATCGCTATTAGACCCCAATAACGGTGGCGTATCACAATTGAAGTAGCCTGTGGTCTTTGCTCACCGCGACACAGAGTAATCTCTTGAATCGTTTCTGCTCGTCTTTGACTTTTTAGCCATTCCAGCCGTCAAAGAGGAAGACGGTAATCTCACTCGGTAGCCGTATCTATTTCCGGTCGGCAATCTGTGACCGATCCATTGTGGCCTGGTCCGAACCGTATTCTCTGATGCATCGTGGTTCGGGTCGGGCGCGGCAATTCGGGTCCGAATACCCGCTTCGTTATCAGCTCCCCCTCCCTCCCTACATATAATAACAGTGCACCTATTCTTCGTCGGATTCAGTGCACCAACAAGATGCAGTGTGTCTTAATACAAACAACAATGACGAGCACAGATTTGGTCTGTCACTAGAAAGATCTTGATAGGGCCATTTAGAGAGTTAAAATGTGGATCGGAGGTCGCGTAGCTGACGCCAACCTATTCAGAACGCAACTTTAGATAAGTGGAATGTAAATCCAAATAAGATCATGCGCTCAAACTAATCTTGCAGAAAGATATGGACATGGACGTGTAGTGAGGTACTGTCAAATAGTTGCGACCACATTAATGAAAACGAGGAAGGAAGCTTTGTTTAATCATGGCAGTACCCATCCACCACCTAAAAGTTAAGCTTTGGCACGCAGATTTGACTAAGGCACTCCAGCAGATTACCACAAACCAAGGAGATTGGAATGGAGGAGGTGGTCACCACTCTTATCGATTCACATTCATTATTTCTCTACACCTAAAAGACTGTTTAGTGGATATGTGTGTATGACTCCCATCAACGCAAAGGTATTGCTCTTATTATGATTATTCTGTTAGATTTTTATGACACTTTATAATTGGATAAGATATATGATTGGAGGAAATCTTCTAATATCTTATTGTAGACCCTTTGTTACCTAAAATAAGACATAAGGACCGAGGAGATACACTTACTGACGTTTACACACACATCTCTCTCCTTAATTTAGTTGGTCCTGTGAAAGGATAGGAAGAGAGAAGAAAGGATCTACTACTCATTGTAGATTGATAGCGATCTGGATTAAAGACTGTATCTTGCAGATCAAATAAAAATATATAAACATATGTATGCATCGTTAAACTAGATCAATGTATTTGATTTTAATCTTGACATAAAAGATATTTCGGTATTTTAATATAACGTATTACATAATTTTATGCTTATATATTCATATCATGGAAAAACAAGGGTATCTTTCTTGGTCACCCGGATTTATATTATTCGAGGTTTGAAGAGGATTAATGCCATTCAACCTTATCTTATGCGTTATTTATATTATCAAAAAAGTTGTCTAGAATTAATTTCTTTGTCGGCAAAATGTATATTCGGAAGAGTTGATTGTAGGGTCTCTGTCATTGTAAAGGAACTTTAGGTGTGCACACCTCACATGACCTAACCAAGCTTGCTTGTATTCTATGCATCCACACATATCACAGATGTGAATCGACCACGGACGGAAGAAAAGACATGAGAAAACCGAGCCAATTTAAGTGGAAGCAGTCACCCTCACGGAAAAGGAGGGGAATGCTTTTGGCAACACCTCATTTTGTGCAAATACCAAGTCAAACGCCCACCACATTCCTGACAAGTAGTGCTTTTACATCAGCTTCGTAGCATATGAATTGTGCTATCTGTGGAGCGGAAATGAATGTACACTACTTACCTAATAGATGCTAGATTGAGTTAGCAGCAGATATTATAGCCAAAATTGTACTCTATGGAGACTGTTCTTTTAGATTTTGTATCTATCCGATCATATTGTCTCTCCGTGTGAATCTGTCCTTCTACGCATGTTGGTGCGCAGCCCCCCCATGAGATCTATCTTTCTTCGTCGACTCTCTCTATTTCTATTGAACAGTTTCTCACTGTGTGTATCTTTCTATATAAGTTCTCGTGCGGTTTCTTTCCCCACCAACAATCTCTCTCTCTCTCTCTCTCTCTTTCTCTCTCTCGCTCCAGTGTGCCAATCTATCTTTATAAGTACGTGTGAAGCTTCACCAAGAAGGAGAAAAGTTATTGCGAGCCTACGCTGATCCTGGTGGACTGAATAGCTAATACGAACATCCTTTCTGTAATGGCTAGACTAATTCCCGCCGTAGTCCATGACTTCTCTCCTTACTTCCGTGTCTACCAAGACGGCTCCATAGAAAGGCTTGTCACAGAGGAGCACACGCCGGCGTCGATCGACCCCCACACGGGCGTTACATCCAAGGACATCTCCATCTCCACCGACGTCTCGGCGCGTCTCTACCTACCCAAGCTCGCAGAGGCTCGCCACAAGCTTCCGCTCGTCGTCTACTTCCGCGGCGGCGCCTTCTGCATGATGTCATCCTCCTCACCCACTCTCCACGCCCACCTCAACTCCCTCGTCGCCGAGGCCAACGTCGTACTGGTCTCGGTGGACTACCGGCGAGCCCCGGAGCACTGCATCCCCGTCGCCTACGACGACTCCTGGGCCGCGCTGGAATGGGCGGCCTCCAACCGCGGCGCCGGCGCCGAGCCCTGGCTGGTGGACCACGTCGACTTCGACCGAGTGTTCCTGGCCGGCGATAGCGCCGGCGGGAACATAGCGCACAACCTGGCCATGCGTGCAGGTGAGAGGGAGCTGCCGCACGGCGTGAAGCTGTCCGGGATCGTGCTGGTGGACCCTTACTTCTGGGGCTCAAAGCCGACGGCGTCAGAGGAGGCCAACCCGGAGATGACTGCCCGTCTCGACCAGTTGTGGCCGATGGTGTGCCCGTCGTCAGCGAGCGGGAACGACGACCCGCGCGTCAACCCGGTGGCGCCCTCGGCTCCGAGCCTGGCCGGGCTGGCTTGCGCGCGTCTGCTGGTTTGTGCGGCGGAGAAGGACGCCATGAGGGACCGGGCCAGGATCTACCACGAGGCTTTGAGGAAGAGCGGATGGAGTGGGGAGGTGGAGATGTACGAGACTGCAGGGGAGGATCATGGTTTCTATTTCTCTCATCCTAATGGACAGAACGCTAAGCTGCTCATCAAAAGAATTGCCACCTTCTTATGCAGCACAAGCAAATTGGCCATGTACAAGTGATATATATATATATATGTATATATATATATATATGTATGTATATATATATGTATATATATATATAAATATGTATGTATATATATAAATATGTATATATATATGTATATATATATATGTATATATATATGTGTGTATATATATATATGTATATATATATATATATGTATATATATATATATATGTATATATATATATATGTATATATATATATATATATGTATGTATATATATATATATGTATGTATATATATATGTATGTATATATATATATACATATATATATATATATATATGTATGTATATATATGTATGTATGTATATATATATGTATGTATATATATATATGTATATATATATATATGTATATATGTATATATATATATGCTGATGTACTATATTGTTTTTGATGAATATCGATAAAAAATATGAGCAGTATTGAACTTTAATAAGCATACAGTGAATATATTACTGTTCTTTAAACTACGAAATGTTAATTTATAAAGGAAAATGTAGCTGTCCGGGCATACCTCACATGTGGATTCCACAAATCAGATCTGTATTGAAGTTAATACACCCACAATACCCTCATGTAAATACATCACTAATCGATCTCAAGATGTATTTTTGGCGTGATAGTTGGTGTGCACAAGTGATCACGGCGCAGTCACCTTTTCCACAAGTAATCACCTGGATTGGGAGAATGGAGATATCATGGTGAAGAGGAAAGGATCCTGCGATGGCATTGAAGCAAAAGGTTACACTCCATCAATTGAAAACATCCGAGGCCAGTTAGATAAAAAGCAAACTACCGGGGGAAGACTGAAGCATTCGCTGACTTTGTGGTAATGTGCTCAGTCAGATGTGTTAGTTGAAGGTTGGGTTTGTAGCTTCCAATTCTCAAATTCGGCGCAATTTAACATAAATGAACTTGCATTCTGATGCCCACCACCTCCATAATTCTGCAAGAATTATATGCCAAGATGAGCTTTGTAGAAAGATAAATGTAATGAGAAATGTAATGAGAAACGAGTCGGTACAGAGAAAGAGGACTGCCTTTGAGATTGGTGTCGTGTCTTCTGAGTCCACACTTCTTAGGCTAATTTTCAGCATATGGTCGGTGTTAAGTTCGGGCACTTTGTACACGACAGCTCCAATGCCCCTGGGATTATAATTGAAGATTAAAGAGCATAAGAATAAGAATGGGAAGTTTTGAAGCCAAAACATGCAAACAAACCAAATTATGTCTTCTCACAACAATAATGCTTCCAAATGCAATAAATGTTGGGAGATAAATTTAAATATATATTACTGATGCTATAGCAAATGCAGGAATTGAATGACAAATAAATCTAATGTAATCGGCAAGATCACAAAAATTTTGTAGGATGGATGTCTTTAGAAAGTATGTAATAACCATTATTAAACTGATAGAAAAAAACAATAAAAATAGGTAAAAAATCTTAGCTATAGTTTGAGGCCCGATTTCATAATTATTATACAGGACCTTATTTGAGGAATTTTGCAATATACAAACCTTGTATGATAAACCACTATATTATACAAGCCGAGGTCAGTCAGAGTAATGACCATATTTATGAGATTGGGCATGTTGTGGTCATGACACTACTCTGGGGCTTTTCATGAGGCAAAACATGTTCATACTAGATAGTGAAAACATCCTAGTCGTGTTTGCCTGATTGAAAATAAATTAATCCCAACATCCAAGGGTGTAGTCATTTTTATTATCAGAAGTAATGAAGAAACATGAAAATGACTTTAAGGTTTGAAAGTTAGTGCAGCTTTGTTGAGCATTGAATTATACTACAACTAACTCTAAAATTCAGTTGCATGTTTAAATACTTTATGAGCCATTGAGATTTAACATCCGTTTCCTTCACAAAAAATAGATTAATCAAACATGATTTGTATCAGATCATAATGGCAGAAAAGAATGGAGGAATTAGAAAAATAACAAAAGCTTTGTACCATTTGAATTCTCATATATAACTTAGCCTGGATAATTACTGATTTCACAATGGCTACATTTTATGAGTGATAAAGAAACTAACATTCTGCAGTATGTTATGGAATTCCCTTGTTATGTTCTGATCTCATGCTGTGGTGCTAGGTTGGCTATGAAAACACAATACTTATCTAGAAATTCTTCTACTATCAAAATGCCCAAGTAATCCATTATTCTGCAGGTATGAACCCTTACGATAGTTCATAACAATATATATAAATCTACAATGCTTATCTTAGCTTATGTCTTCTACTTTTAGAATAAAAAATATCTGCATAAGAATATTAAGCAGTAAAAATAATATAATCTCAATCTGCAAACTTCAACAAAATTCTAACTAGCTAATTAAGATTGGGAAAAAGACACCATGTTGCTTGATCAAATTAGAAAATAGGAAAAGGTGAATAACATTATTTGATGATAATATCCTCGAACAAAACTACATATTAACTCTAAGCCACATAAAAGCATATAAAAGCTATCAAAGTTAGCATGTAGATTAGCTTGGTACAGTTCAGAAATTTAATGTACAAAACCTACATTTCATCCACGATATCATAATAAACAGAATTAAAAATTGGAATCAGGTAGAAATTAGTCATTCAATTATATAATAATTGAAACTGGATAGGATGATCGTGGATCAAGGGGTCGATGTATGAACCATCAGAAAGTTCACTTTCTTAATATTAATCATTCACTTTCTTGTACATGAGGTGATGGAATCACTAGTAATCAGACGAGATGGTTCCTAGAGTGTATTGCATACCCAAAAAAATTGATTTCGGGGTAGCAGAAGAGTAAGTTAACAAGAATATTAGAAAAAGAATAAAAAAATATTAGTTAGTTGACCTGAGTCCTAGATTTTGGCTCTTAATAGCCAGCTGGTTCCCTAGTTCACTCCGCAGGTCTGAGATGTGATCAGCATTACCAGCCTGTGTAGCAAGAGTCCACAAACATAAAACATTATCATAAAGTAAACAGCATTGAGATAACTGATACCCTAAAAAGAGAAGCACTGACAAAACTGATATGTTCAGGCTTGGTTGCACTTCCACAAGCACAACCTGATGGTGCATGTTAAAGAAAGTTGGCAAATGTGATTAAATGCAACAGAAGAGTAAAAAGTCTTGCCAAGACCAAAAAGTATAAACAATTTCTTATCAAATAATAGATGCCTAAAAAGGTTCCTGAATTATATTCCTCACAAAAGCATGCGGCCTTGCATAGAAATTTGCCTGCTTGATACATCGTTAATGCTTGGCAGTGCAGAATATTTCAGTCTTAACTATGATTAAGTGTCTGAGAATTTCAGGGGAAAAATACAGTAACTTGAGTGGAAAAAAGGAGACACAAACAAAATAATATGAAGCAAACTCAGCGAGATGTAGCGAAGAAAAAAGAAATCATCTGCTGCATATAAGCAAGAATTTTTTTTTTATTAGGATACGATAAATCTTCAATATTCAGGCCAAGTTTGTTCGTCCTCAAGTTAAAGAGAATTAATAAAGAAAGTTTGGCCAAATAAACAATTTAAGCGCGACATGTTAAGAGCAAGGATATAAATGAAAAACTTTTACCAAGCACTGTCCAAATAGTCCATTGCCTAGTCGAATTTTATATGACTGCTGAAGAACTTCATTGATTAATCTCTGCTTATGTGTGAGAGTTTGCTTGCCAACACCAATGACATGCTCAGGGTCCAAGGCTAGTAACTGTCACAATTCAAATTGTCAAAATTGTACTGCAGCAAGCAAGCTTTAAGCATTATGCAACCTACTTAGAAGAGATGAAATCAAATAGCAGCCTGACCATAGAAATAAATGAAGTACTTGAACTGCAACCTAATTAGAAGAGATGGAATCAAATAGCACTATGAAGATTTTGTGTTCTTTCTACCAGAGACATTGTAACAAGTAGATAGACAAGATCAGGTCACTTGTTTTTTCAAGTCAGGAAAATCTAAATTTTGAAATAAGTTCCAAATCTGATGGGTTCTTGGACATACCTAGAAGCCAAATGCTTAGAAGTAAATTTCCATAGCATGTACAGTGCCTACATAAGTGAAACCTGATTAGCTGCTTCCTATTACTTTCTTTTTATTATGGATATATTTTATTTTCATTTTTATTAGATATAATAAGTCTAGAAACCCAAATTATCATGTTACATCCTTTTAAAAATTTGGTGACGCAGCTCTGCTTCCATCGTCTATACTTAAATCATCCCCTCTTATTTCCTCTACCACCCTTTGATCTTCCGTCTTTTTTCTTCTCCATTTCTTATTAACCAACTTGTGCAACTACTGTGGGTGTAAATTTGTTAATATGATATCTTAGTTCTTAAAACCAAATATTGGAACAAAAAAGTAATGTTAAGGAAAAATAATACACATACATGAATGTAACATACATGAATGTAAGGGCAACTAGTTTATAATTAAGATTAGCTATCACAGAAACATACAACTGGTAGATGCAATATTATAAAAGCTAAGAGTTTGCATGTAAAAATAAGAAAAGAATATGAAATACAAAAAGGAAAAAAAATAAGTATTAACATAATGAATACACAGAATTTGACATCTATCTTATACATAATAATTTTCAAGAAAATAAGAAATGTTGTTATTCCAAGAAAGCTAATAGAAAGTCCATTTACCTGGTCAAATACAGCTGAATTCACATTAACATTGTACTCTATGTTCATATCTTTTAAGCCACTAGCAAAAGCTTTGCTATATGGAAGTGCCCACCTCCAAAGATCTCCATCCTCAACATATTTGAAAAGCTTATGTACTCTCTCAATCTTGCTGTCAGATACTAAGTTAAGTCTGCCCTTCATATGATGCTGAATTTCAGGATCTTTTGAAATATCATCACATGCTAAAAGTTTCTCCCTGAAGAAGTCAAATGCAATTGTAGCACCACTCTGATTCATATCAATGACCTTAGTCACATTCTGGCCAGTCAATACGTTTCCACAAAGGTCTTCAAATGCAGTCTTATGATGATCTAGGATTGTCACACTAAAGAAAGGAAAACAAAAGACAAAAGAAATATTTACTAAGATTGAAAAGCATTGCTTAGAGAATACTGTAAAGTTGTTGATAACAGAAAATCATATTTTAGCATGTGCATGCAAGCAACAAAAATCTTGTATCTGAAAAGACAAGATGCTCGTATGTACTCGATTATTGTAATATATCTTTGGAACTGAATCATTACATGCTTATTCTCACTCATAAAGAACAGATATTTCAGTAATTCTTCCAACTCTCAGAAATCAGAACAACTCATTTTCTCAAGCAATAGAAAAATAGATTAAAGCATGTTAACTACCATTCAAGCAAGATCAAAATACCAATGTAGCATTTATTACTGATAAACAACAAATTCTAGAGGTTCAGAGACCAACCTCTCAACTTTTGTAGATATTTCAGCAACAAAGCCAGAGAGTCCAACAAAATCCAAGAGGTAGACATCACTGATTTCATCTAGAGGAAGATCATTAGCCCTGGAAGAAAAATCAAGGATAAGTTACTTTTGTTGTGATTCAAGATAATGCAGGAGATGATTGGCGATCCAGTGGTGACAAATAATATCTTCATACATCCTATCATAGGCTGTTTCTCAACTTTGTTAAGTTTCAGACTATTAATGATGGGATATGCATGCCAAATAATACGTATGTTGTGATCTACAAATAATTATCCTTCAGTTGTTTTTAGAAAAGTTTCACGGACTCATCCTCTATATGAAGATACAACTAGTAGGCTAAAGTACTCTACAATCTTCTGTCAACAGATAATCTGACTAACAGGTGCATCTTTCAAAACTCTACCTTTTAAAATTTTTGAAGGTATCAAATATATATATATATATATATATATATATATATATATATATATATATATATAAAATATAGATAAAGTTATATTCTCTCCTTATCCATTCCTTTAGCTCTAGTTGAAAGAAGTAAATCTGAAGATAATTAATCAGCGAGGACTTAGTAATTTTTCAGAGGGTAGACTGTCAAAAACCAGTAGATGTTTTACCCTACATTGATAAGCTAATCAAGAGGATCTATCTAAAGATACAATTTTTAATAGTAATATAAAGATACGACTTAATCATCTCAATTCCATATATTAGATGGTCAAGACATTTTATCCCCTATGGGATGCCCTCAGGTCGAATTTTACATCACACAAGCTGTGTATTTTCTCACCATTATGGTGGATGGTACTCCTTCATGTGGTTTGTAGGCTTAATTGTGCTTGGTGGGTCATGTATCCTACTTGTGATGTTGGATGCGTTACAGTACTTGTAGCCTTTAATACAGAACCATCTGACCTTTCCTCAAAACGAAAAAAGTCAAAAACACATGACTTTTCTTCTTTAAAAGGAAGAATAATCACCCCATATAATGGATACTCACCCCATAAGAATCCTATAAAGGAAGAATATTTAAAAGCTGTGGAGGACAATAAAGCATTTTGCTGATTATGACGACAAGCTGCTTTATAGGTTCCTTAAAAAGATAGATTCTTCAAGGATATTAACCCGTTGCTCTCACCTCATGCACTTTTCTTCTTTTGACATTCTCTGTCATATTCCGCATCCATATGGTGTTGGATGTACAATTTGATCTTATTATACTCCACCTCCAGGACCACAATCCAAAGATAAGTAAAACTTACATTGCTGTAGAATTTCTTGAGCTATCTTGTTTCGGTTGCAGTGTTCACCCTAGGGTATAAAGCAGTGATTTTTAGGGTAACCTGTCCATGTAAGCATGTAACAAGGAAGAGCCAATCCACCTAACGTGCAAATCCGCCAGAGGATTTGCTGTGGTATGGTGACAAATTTGCACTTTCTACAAGGAACATAAATTTTGGATGGTTGGATCAGTTTTTTCACATGCAAGCGACAACGTCTAAAGAAAGCAGTAACGGAAGGGTAATGTGACAATGATGCGAGTGAGAAAACAACGGTAGGACGCTAGCAAAGCAAGAGAGGATGGTTCGAAACTTTTGACCTGATGGGGTCGTAGACGGCGTTGGGGAAGAAGAGCACCGGCAGGGAGGTGGCGGAGAAGTAGAGATGGGCGGCGAGGGCCGCGAAGGCGCCGTCCGGGCACGGGTAGTGGTAGAGCACGGCCGACTTCTTTAGCGCGCTTTTCATGCCGCGGCCGGGAGACTGGCTCGAGAGGAGAGAATATGACGAGCGGCGGAGCGCTGAGGCAGCGACGGTAGCGGCGGATTGCATCAAAGAGAACGCGTGAGATTTGGGACCGGAATTGTATGGGCTCGGAACCGATATATGAGTACTGTATCGCTATTTTATATCGTGCAAAACACCGTTATAAGAGGAAGAAAACGAATTAATGGTCATTCTACAAAGAACCCAATAAAAAAAATATGTTAAAAAATCAATAAATAAATAATGATATCATCTCTCTAAATACAAAAAATATTTAGATAAATAATAATAGCATCTCTCTGATTTATCGTTCATAAGTCTTTGAGGAGACATCATAAGATATCAAAAGTTCGAGTTTGCTGTAAGAGCGAATGGTAGAGTAAGTTGTCTACCGTTGTCTCAAACCATTCAGTGGAAATCAAACCACGCGACCAAAGAGACATTCTGGTGCATATGATGCCAATACAAGACTTCACTCTGACCAAAGAAACATACGAATACCATTACCAAGAGAATTCATATGTTCAGTTTGATCTAAGTTCCATCACAGAGCCACAGACAATTGCAATGTAATCAGTATTCAGATGGTGTGACTAAAGAAAAGCAACCATTAAGTGATGATGCATCAAAATTATTCAATAAAAAACCAGTCCTAAAAGTAATCATCATTTTCTGTTTGAGTTCCACCAGCTAGTTTCAGTTTCCCATTCCCAGAGTTCCCTCTCCCTGCATGATAGAAAGATAGATTTAGGAGTCAGCACTCTAAATGACAAGAAGGTAAATTCCACAGGCAAAGAAAGTAGGATGCAGCAACAGAGTACTGGGCAACATAAATTACCCTTCCTGATAAACGAGCAAAACATCTCTATTTGGTGTGTATAACAAGTCATACATGTCAACTTCTGTCTGTGACAGAAAATAAATAGACCAATCAAATGTTGGCAGAGGTTATCCTGAAACAACACACATACAACATAATAATTCTTTATAATTAGTAACAATATGTGCTAGAAAATGTTATGTAACTAACATTTCATATTAGAACTCAAAATCACTTTCATGTATGATAACCAAAATCATATAGAAGATTTACTCACATCTGCATAATGGCTGGAAGGCTGCTGCTGTCCCTTAAGATTGCTGGTGTCTTTGGCCACTTGTTAGCTTAGCAGGCTCATTTCTTTCATCCATGAATTGCCTAATCTTTACTTCAAAGAAAATGCATTTATGATTGGTAGGATTATTCTCAAAGAACTGAAACACGAGTTGTTCTGTCATCATTACCTTATGTGCACATCTTTGATGGTAGATCTTCAAAGTGGCCTTATCCTCTTTCATGGATGAAACCTTCATAGACAATTATTAAAGCTAGTCAGCGGTGATACGCCAGAAAAATAAACAGAATTGCACAAACAAGATGGCTCAGATGCATTCAAGGCATATGATGGGATCTTCCGAGAGGAAATATGGTTTCTGTTGCTAAATGATAACCAGAGAATACAATCGAACAAGCTATCTCAAAATCAAACAATTCCTACTTCCATTTCCTTATCCAATAACAAATGATTGCTTCAGGAACTTCACTTATGCAAACAAGAGTAAAAGATAATCCACTTGATTACTTAGATCGGAAAGAACACCGATGCTGCTTCCTCATCAAGCACTCTTCCACCATGTTTTCATACCACCCTACGGCTTACATCTAACAAGATCTTCAGATCGTGCAAAGAATCCCCTGTACCTTTTCATTGGACACGGCATCCTTCATCATCAGGGCATCGCACAAACGGTTCAAGTCTTCCGATGATTCTGGCAACATCTCTGCGTTGGCACCGAGCCGCGTCCTTGATGCCCGAGCGCTCAACATGGCTTTCCTCTATAATCACCACAAGATGATCAGAGACCCACCAGAAGAACGAAAAACCAAGACAAACACAAACCTTGCATTTCCCCAGCTCTCCTGGGTGGCTGTGCAGGGAGCTCGATAGAACGTCTGCTGAACCCTGAAGACGAACCTGCATAAAAATGCAGCCTTAAGCCCGGGGGACATCTGACGGAGAACGATGGCCTCTTGGTTTTCCGAAGCCATGTCGAAGGATGGAGAAACCTGAGATTGATGGAGCCAAGAAAGAGGAGAGGGGAGACGAAGAGGAAGGCGGCAGTTAAAGAAGGCTGGGGAGGGAAGACAGGGAGAGTAACGAACTCTTGAAACAAGTGCCAGGTGTACATGGATCTCATCCTTAACTAGATTTGATTCAGGGGTGAGGTCCGGTTTGGCACTTCCATTCCTCTATCTCATGTGCAATTATTTTATCTGAAATCCCATGGCATAATGCCGATACATCGTGTGATAGAATAATACTTGCAAATATCTTGTTGTTCCGTTCTTTTTGTTTATGCATCGCATTAGCACCTCAAGCTTTAACATCAAATATTTTGTTTATTTTAGTTAGCTATGTTGTTCTTAATATGAAATTAACTCTCAATCGAGAGAGGTTTTGATGCTATTCTGTATGACAAAATCGAGTGGAATTAGAAGAAAAAACAGGGGGAAAAATTAATGTGTTGGAATTACGTCGTTTCATGTTTTGTTTTGTATTTAGATTGACGTGGAGGTCGCTTGCTGCATGAAGAAGGAAGCCATCGATGCAGCAGTCCATGGTGGTCTTTGTATGTTGGTGAACTCGTTAGACTGTTCATGGCCGGCTTCGGAGAGGAGAAAGGAATCATCAGAAAAGCATAAAGCGATGGTCGCGTCATCTCCCCACTCTTCCTTTCTTTTTGCTTTCCATCGTGCCTTTGCTGTTCTCTCTCTCTTGACTTGACTTTGCTATGGTCTCTCTCTCTCTCTCTCTCTCTCTCTCTCAGAGTCTACATCGGAAATCAAAAGCTATAAATGCTTCGTAATCCCGACGTACGATCCTTCAAATCACTGGTTAACTCAACTCTTTCGGCCCGCTGCGAAAGGCTTTCCTTGAGCCCGAAGAAACGATCCCATTTAGCTTTCAGAACACTTCTTTCGTTGCCGTGGCACGTTATTTTGCATTTGGACGTCGGAGATCTCTGCGGTTGAAGTTTCGGAGCGCGCGCAGAGGCAAGGGAGTGAGAGGTATGGAGGAGCGAGGGGAGGGCGGGGGCGAAGGACGACCTAGGCCACCTCGAGGAGACCTCGGCGACATCGTTCTTTCTTGGTCGCTGGGTCAGATTCTCGATGAGAACCTCCTCCAGAACCAGGTTTTTGTCGTCGCCCGTTCCGCTGCCGGACTGTAGCATACGAGCCTGTTTATCGTCGTCTTTGATGGGTTTATTGTGCCGCTCTGGTTCCGTTTGCATGTTCAATAGGCGACAGATGCAAAACTACATGCATAACATGGAATCAAAATTCATCTGCTACAATGTTAATTTTGCAGCGTTAGATTTTATATGGCTATTCCTTTTTTTCCTTTCTTCGTGCGAGGCCACACTTCATGGAGAGCCTTTCGATGTGACTTGGTAAAATGAAAGGTGGACTCTTTTCGCTTCAAGAACGATCAGCAAGAGTAGAATTATAGCCGTTTTAACTGAAGCACAATGACCCAGCTTTCTTTTCTCCTCTTGTGATTCTTGAGCTTCATGTATGCTTCTACGTTTCCTTTCTCACTAACCATGGATTTGGAAAACTTGTTGTGTTATTAGATTGTTTGCAACTGTTATCTTGGGGAGTAAACATGATTATCTTGATTCAATGTGTTTTTTGTTAGATTCTTTTTTCTGCTTGAGCTCTTCAATTATAAGTTTCAAGTTTCCTTGTGCTGCCACTAGAATTGGTCTTAGGTTCCACATAAACTTTGCAGGTAGCTTGACATCTCAGTAAAACTGTTGCAGGACAAGATGATCATAAAAATCAAGATTTTGTGTGTAAAATCTCAAGTCGAAAATAACATGAATGGAATTTTTATTGTTCATGCCTATCAGGATCTGGAAGTTTTCCTTGATGGACTAATTTTGACATATTTATAATTGGAATTTATGTTTTTTCTCCAGCAGTCGTGATGTTATTTTTTGTTATAATTAAAATTTTATCTGGTCTATTTTGTCCAATTAAGATAGTAAACTTGACTCTTTTTAGTAGTTAGAAGTCATTGCCTTTGTCCAATTAAGAAACAAATGTGTCTCATAAGCTTCAGTAACTTTTCTTGTTTATCTTCTGCTGTAGGTGGTGAAGATACCATCTATGTTTCTATCAATTGAACATTATTTTGGATCTTTTGCTGCTCCTTCGATGGAAGAGACACGTGCAGAAATACACTCTTCTTTGGTTGATATTTCAAAAGCTCCTCGAGCAAAGATACTCGCCATAGAAAACGGACAGAGAAAATCCAAAACTACTCAGGAGTATTATATTGACGTTGAATTTCTCAACAATCACATAGATTGTGGAAGTCAAAATTATAAGGCACGGAATGGTGATCTTTTCATTCTATCAAGTATGAAGCCAGAGGATGTCAGGGATTTCAATAGATACAATGTTGCTTGTTGCTTAGCGTTGGTTACCGAGGTTTCAATGGATGATGATGTTCAGAAGGGTTTTGTTGTGAAATTATATAAGTTCACTGATGTGGAATATGATATGGGTAACTTCAAATTTGCATTATTTCTGACTAACTTATTGACAAATATTCGGATATGGAAAGCACTTTGTTTCACATCAGGAATGAATAACAACATCAGGATCATCAATGAAGTTCTGTCACCCAGGCCAATGGTA
This sequence comes from Musa acuminata AAA Group, assembly GCF_036884655.1. Lineage (NCBI taxonomy): Eukaryota > Viridiplantae > Streptophyta > Magnoliopsida > Zingiberales > Musaceae > Musa > Musa acuminata. The sequence goes on along the minus strand of NC_088353.1, from coordinate 3,859,475 downwards.
AAGATGACCATGTTTTCAAGTTTCTTTTGTCATTTATTTTCTTATGTACTTTTATGCATTTTATCTGCACTTAAAGCATTTAGTAACTGTTACATTTGTCCTTACTAGATGGCGATAGATATATTTCTTCCTATTTCCTTGCAGGTGACCGCCACATGTAACACTAGTGTATCTGGAGTGAATGACTATTGGTTTACTAAATTATTGGATAAATTATGTTCATTTGATCTGAATCTGTCACAAATAGAAGCTGTACGGGCTGCAATTCATGCAACAGGATGCAGAGATTCACACTGTGTGGAACTTGTATGGGGCCCTCCAGGAACAGGGAAGACAAAGACAGTTAGTGCTATGCTGTGGGCATTCTTGCATATGAAATGCAGAACCCTTACCTGTGCTCCAACAAATGTTGCAGTAGTTGGGGTCTGTTCTCGTCTACTTCAGTTGATCAAATACACTGATGAAAAGGATAAACTACATGGGCTGCCATCTTCCCTTGGGGATGTACTTCTATTTGGAAACAGTGAGCGTATGGAAATAGATGATGAGCTCCAAGATGTGTTTTTGGATTATCGTGTTGAGCAACTTGTTGATTGCTTTGCACCATCAACAGGATGGAAATATAGGATATCTTCAGTGGTCAGTTTGCTTGAGGACTGCAGTTGTATGTACCATATGTTTCTTGAAAATAGCCACAAGGAGGAAGCCTTAACCTTTACAAATTTCTTTAAGAAGCAATTCAATGCAGTGGTCACACCTCTTGAAAATTGTATAAGGAATTTGTGGATCCATACAAATTGCATTTCATCAGGCAACATAACTGAAATATCCTCTCTCCTGAATTTGCTTGAAACGATGCATAACTTGTTATGTGACAAAGAACTTAGTGATGATGAATTGAAAGAGGTCCTTCTACCAGATAACTCAAAATGTTTACTGACAAAAAGTATTCACGACCCTGCCTCTCTAGAACATGGATTTTCTACCAGTAAACGATTGTCTGAAGCTAGAGTTGAATCTCTTTGTCTATTGAGAGTTCTTCAGAGCTCTCTTTCGCTACCTAATACTGTGGACAGTAGCCAAATCCGCACTTATTGTCTTCAAAGTGCCTCACTTATATTTTGCACTGCTTCTAGTTCTTCTATGTTGCATCATGTGGAGATGAATCCTCTTCATATTGTAGTTATTGATGAAGCTGCTCAACTTAAGGAATGTGAATCAGTGATTCCACTACGGCTTAATAGGCTGAACAATGCCATTTTGGTGGGAGATGAGTGTCAGTTGCCATCAACCGTGAAAAGCCAGGTTTATCTGTAACTACACCTATGGACATCAGTAGCAATATTAAATACTCATAGCATTGTAAGTTTGTCATAAGCATACAATGTGGTTTATTTCAGAAACTGTTTTACAGCAGTTGGAGTCTAATGTATACACTTCAGGACCTCAACTTAGGGATGACAACCAGGCATAGTAGTTTTTCTTTATTCTACTCATCTCATCTTTCTATTCAAAAATCCCATCCAGTTCTCACCCCATCCATCTCTTCGGTCAATAATTATAATATCATCTTCAGTCCATAAAAGAGCTGACTATATTAGGTTTTCCTGCACTGCCTCCATGTAATTAGCTTCTGGGTATACATGTGCTATTATTGACATTTTTTAAGTTAAATTTACTAGAAACCAAAGGGAAACTATTCGTATGAAATTTCTGTTTGGATTTTCATAGGACGTGATAGGCCCAAAACGGGGGTATGTAACACTGCTCTTGCACCTGAAAAGAAAAATACGAACCTTGCACCATTCCCTACCAGTTGTTAGTAATTATACCCAACCTAGTCCCATGCCACATCAAAACTTGACCCAACCCATTTGTGCTGGCTCATCTGGTGCACTAATTTTGTCAGTTTTGAAGGTGGTATTACCTACTTGAGGTTCACTGACAAAGTATCTTTTTTTATGTTTCACATATTTCATGTTCTTGTTACTGATAACAATTTTTTCTTTGTTTTCTTAATTCTGTTCCCCAGGTTAGCAAGGATGCAGGTTTTGGTGTTAGCCTCTTTGAAAGGTTAAGTTCTGTGGGCCAAAGGAAGCACCTTCTCAACATGCAATACCGCATGCACCCTTCAATCAGCTTATTCCCAAATTTCAGATTTTACAAGAAACAAATTCTTGATGGCCCAAATGTTGAGGGCATCAATTACAACAAAAATTATAAGGACCTAAAATTTGGTGCTTACGCTTTTCTAAATGTTGCCGATGGGATAGAAGAGGTGGATGAACATGGGAATAGCAAGAGAAACTTGGTTGAAGTTGTTGTTGTACTGCATTTGGTCCAAAGACTATTTATACGTATGTTTTCTTCATGTTTTAAAGTTTATCTTTTAAAATTTTTAATAGCACAAATGATGCTTTTGCATTTTTCTTTTTTTTTTTCATGCCATAATCTATTCTTGCTCTATTTGTCATGAAGAATCCCTTTTTTTCATGCGTAATTTCAGGGACCTAAACAATCTGTCTGCTTAGTTCTATCATTTTCTTTTACACAATGCAGCCTAATGCACCAACCTTGACTACTGTTTGCTAAATAACTTTTTTTATGTAGTACTTTAGTACTCAACACAAACTTACTCATATATTGGCAGCATAAGTCTGCATCCCAGAACATCCTTTCCCCCAGGGGAGGTCGATTGTCCTGAATTGGCAACAAAAAGGCATGATAAAATTGGATGAACTCGTTCTTAGAAAATAACCAGTACCTTTAATTTTTTTTATATCTAGACTTTGAGGAGCTTGGTGGACTTTTATGCCAACATTCAGATTTCAGACCATTGGCCTTGATTTTCTTTAAACCAAGAACATATGCGAGTGATATTTTACTTGTTCAGAAGAGTAGATTCAAGTTGACCATGTTATGTAACTATGTCAAGGCATGACACAAAAACAAAAAAGAAATATAGGGAGACAAACTGAATTGTGTGAGAAGATGAAATTTTATTCTGGGGTGTGACTTTTTAGCTGGACTAGCCTGCATAATCTGGAGAACATTCAAGATTTCTCAGACCCCCATTACTTGACTTTCTATTCTATTCCATTTTTGCAATTTAATGGAAATGTAATTCAGAAAATATCAGCTACTGGTTGCTTTTTGTGTGTGGCTTTAATTTTGTTTAGTTATAATTTTTTGGCTATTATGCTATTCTATATGGTCTGAATCAAAATGATAAACTTAAGAAGTTAATGCTTAAAAGAGTCAATGAATTGTAGCTATTCGTAGTATTAAACCGAAGAACATATTAAACTTGATCTGAGCATATGCGATGTCAGAAGATTTTTTATTAAGCATGCAGAATGAGAAGAAGGCTGACAAAATTATGCTGTTTTAGGAAGAAATAGTTTGAAGTCTTTCCTATTGATACTAACTTTGTTAAACCATTCCTTCTCTCTTTAGTGGATCGTCCACATAGGATGTGTGAATTGACAATTCTCCTTCAGTCAATTATACCTAATTCTTTGCCAGGGCTATGGTTGTTATGCTAGCAAATATTATATAACTATATCAAGGAACAGTTTCCTGATGAACTGATCATGTAGTTTTTTCCACCTGTCATGGATGTGTTCTCTTGTTTTTACAGATTGGGAAGCTTCTGGTGAAATACTTAGCATTGGAGTCATTTCACCATATAGTTCTCAAGTAAATGCAATCAAGGAAAAACTTGGAAACAAATATGGGGCATATGATGGCTTTAGGATAAGAGTGAAGTCTATTGATGGATTTCAAGGTGAAGAGGATGATGTTATTATACTTTCGACGGTGAGGTCTAGTGATAAAGCTAATATTGGTTTTCTTGAAGATCATCAAAGGACTAATGTTGCTTTGACAAGGGCTAGGTACTCTTCACATAGCCACACAAGAATGTTAAATGACAGTCACAATTATGCTTGTAAATGCTTATTTATATTTCCAGAAGCCTTTATGTTGTTAAGATCAAGTGGTTTATGCTTATTGTAGGCACTGCCTCTGGATTGTGGGAAATGCAAAAACATTAGAAAGAAGTGACACCATATGGAAATGCTTAGTTCTTGATGCAAAGGCACGAAAATGTTATTTCGATGCTAATGATGATGTCTGTTTGGCTAAATCAATTTTGCATGTAAAGCATGAACTTGATCAGCTTGATGATTTGCTAAGATCAGATTCAGTTCTTCTCAGCGGTTCAAGATGGAAGGTATACCCTTCAATTACAAGAATTATTGAAGAGTATTTAGCTGTCTTTTTTTGCTTTCTTGTGAAATTTACCAGTAAAATTGTTAACTTTATTACTTATGCACTTTATCATTTTCATTTTTGTTGCCAGTAAATAAGTAGAGATGTTTCCACCTTGTTTCTGTTTGTGAAGACTTAAGAAGGAATGTAGTAGCACAGAAAATGAAAAATAGAAAAGAAATAAACAATACAATTGACATCGAACCACAAATAAACAGGAACATTGTCCAAAATATTCCATCGAAGGACATTGAATAGAAAACCAAGTACTAACCAAGAAATATACAATTAAACATCAACTGAATATTTTCCAAAATAGCATAACCAAGAAGCTCAAAAACTTTAATACAGTAGTATGTTCATGCATCTTCATGTGTATCGTCTCATTAGGGCATTTCATTAAGTTTAGATACAACTTCTATAGGTGAAGCACCAACATTATCTGTTGTAGTCCATATTGACATTTGTCTCAATGTTTTGCAATTTTAAAATTAGTACATATGCTGTTTTATAGAATAGTTTAAAATTAGTAGGCAATACTGTACAACTTTATTGAGCAGAACATGATTTTTATGGATGCAAACTTACAGTAATATCCTATATACTGCCCAATTCACTGGTCATATAGTTTTATAGTAAGGAGACTAATTTCTTTTCATGATTAGTGTAATTTATAGATACATTTCTTCAGAGAAGATGACTTTTAGTGTGGTCAGCCCCCCCTCTGGTGCCCACTGCCTGACTTGGTGCATGTTTTTACATCCCACATTTTGTTATGTGACTGGCTTTTATAGTTTGTTATGTTCAAATGTTTGATTTTGATGTTCTGTTGACTATTTTTATAAGCATGCAAAATGCTAATCAGATTATCTTTCTTGTACAATATACAGGTGCTGTTTAGTGATGACTTCAAAAAGTTCTTTTTAAGATTGAGACAGCTTCATGCTAAGCAGGAAGTAATTCATTTGCTGCTAAGGCTTTCCAAAGGTTTGCGGTCAAAATCTAAAATACAAGGCATATCTGATTCATTTGATCTTGTAAGAATTTCAAGGGTTAAGGATCTTTATCTCATCTGGACTGTTGACATCATTAAGGATGAAAGATATGTCCAGGTAATAAAGGTGTGGGATCTCTGTCCATTTGAACAGATTGCAAGACTTGTATCACGTCTTGATCATATATTTTCAACGTACACAGAGGTTTATTTGAAACACTGCAAAGCTGCTTGTGTTGAAGGGTATATTCACTTTTCTTAGCTGCAATGAATTTCGCATTCTTCATCATTGTTCTATAATTTCTGATATCTTTCTTTTTCCTGCGACTGAACTGCACTCATAATTGACATTTACTCTTTTGCCTATTTGATTATAAACAGCTTTAAAACATGATAACAATGCATAACCAACATCAGTTGGCTGCAAAATAATTCCTAGCTAAACCAAGCATACCCTGACTAGGTCAATGTTCACATTAGCTGATTCTTTTGAGTTACACTTTTAATCATGTCAAAAGTTGGACATTATAAAAAATATGGTTCAAGAACATTTATGTTTGTACAAATTATTAGTATTATGCCCTTTTAAGTTTTAACTATACATCTTAAACTATGTTTGTACTTCTAAGAATTGCAATCTTGGCAGTTGAGACGTGCTTAACCTAATTTTCCTCATGCTTTTCCTTGGCTTGATCATTAAATATATTACCTAAGTCTAAAGCAAATCTTGATATGATACTCCAGTGTTCAGTTTAATTATAGCTGACCTTTGATATTGCTAGGCACTGTCATTCTATGGTTCAGTTTGAAACAACATATTTAAATAAGTTATATTATTATTTTTCTATCGTTAGCAGTATTTTGTTCTTTGTTATTTGTGAGGTTTATTGTATATTCTTGTTTCTGCAGCCATTTTTTTCTCCTCTCTGTTTAATATAATTTTGCTGGTACTTAATAGGAATCTTGAAGTGCCGATGAGTTGGAATGTTGTCTGCGATATGATTCGTTACAAGACATTAAAAAAAGCCAGATCAACTACAGAGGAAGATGCTGTACAATTGGATTCATCGAGTCATATGGAGGATTCAAAAGTCAATGAGAGCCTTCTATTAATGAAATTCTATTCCTTATCATCTAGAGTAGTAAGGCATTTGTTAATAGCTAATGATGGGACTGATGTATTTATTCCATTCGAACTAAATGATCAAGAAAAGGAGATAATCCTTTTTCCACTAAGCACTTTTATTTTAGGTCGGTCAGGGACAGGGAAAACAACAATACTGACCATGAAACTAATTCAGAAGGAACAACTGTATTCTATTGCTTCCGAAGGTGCTTCTGAAATTTTTGGTTTATCTGATGCTGCTGACAGAAGTGTTGTACTAAAGAAGCATTCTAGTCCAAATAAAGGACATTTCTTAAAGCAGGTTTTTCTTACTGTTAGCTCCAAACTATGTTCTGCAATCAGGAGCCACATATGCCAACTGCAAAGGTCTGCTGCCTGTGGAATCTTTACATCTAGAACTGATCATTTTTTTTCCATTTGATTTAAAATTTTAATGAATGTTATCCTCATCATCAGTTCATAGTTAAGTGGAAGTTTTTATTTGTCTTTAGCTATTAGGAGTCGTATTCTTTTACTATTATTTACTCAGAGCTTGTAGGTTATGATGTTTAAGGACACTTTTACTGCCATTCTAATTTCAAGGCTTACTATAAATACCATTGAATTTTGAACTTAATCTGCAAATCGAATTGTAGCCTAGATTGCTGGTATTTTTGCCCTTTAAAAGTTGTAGCTTCGATTGGTTTATTATTTTACCTCATTTCTTATACATCTTGAGCCACCAGATCTTCACCATGATTGGTGGTATATTTTCCCTTTAAAACTTGCACATTACCAATTGGTCTTTTTCAATACAGAAAATGAGTTATCTAAGATTAACAGTGGTTTTAAGGCATGGCTCGTCTATATCTCTAGTGCTTTTGAGTCTATTAACCATGGTTTGTTGCAATGTTTCCAGCATTGCTTCTGGTTATGACTTTTGTGGTCCAGCAATTTCTCTGGAGATGAATGATAAAAGTGAATTATCTGATTTATTAGATATACCTGACAGTTTTACTAGTCTAAAGCAAGAGCATTACCCTTTGGTCATTACATTTCGGAAGTTTCTGATGATGCTTGATGGCACTTTCAATTCTTTCTTTGACAAGTACTACAATAAGTGGGGAGTTATACCAAACCAAAGAGGATGTGCAAAGTCATTTGCCTTGCAATCTCTTATCCAGAGTAAAGAAGTCAACTATGATAAATTTGTTGGGTCCTATTGGCCCCATTTTAATAAACAGCTTACTAAAACAGTCAATCCATCCACTGTTTTCACACAGATAATTTCCCACATCAAGGGTGGAATGGATTCAGGAACAGTTCATGCTGGTAAACTTAAAAGGGAAGATTACCTTCTTTTGTCAGAGAAGCGAGTCTCAACTTTAAGCAGAGAAACTAGAGAGACAATATATGACATTTTTATTGATTATGAGAATAAAAAACTTCTATATGGGGAATTTGATTTGTCTGATTTTGTCAATGACCTGCATCAACAGCTTGCTCGCAATGGCTTTGCAGGGGATATGATTGATTTTGTTTATATTGATGAGGTTCAGGATCTCACTTTAAGACAGATTGGACTTCTTAGGTATGTCTGTAAGAACTTCGAGGAAGGCTACACTTTTGCAGGAGACACAGCACAGACTATTGCCAGAGGAATTGATTTCCGGTTTGAGGATATCCGTTCCCTTTTCTATACGGAGTTCCTTTCAGAGGTCAATAGTGGATATCAGCAGAAAAAGAAGGAAAGAGAAATACATGTGACAGATTTGTTTCAGTTAAATCAAAACTTTCGAACTCATGCTGGTATTTTGGGATTGGCCCAGAGCATTATGGACCTCCTTTACTACTTCTTCCCACTGAGTGTTGATAAATTGATTCCAGAGTTTAGTTTAATATGTGGAGAAGCACCTGTATTGCTTGAATCTAGTAATGATGAGAATGCTATTCTTACTATTTTTGGAAACAGTGGTAGCGGTCAGAGATGCCTGAGTGGATTTGGAGCTGAACAAGTCATTCTCGTCCGTGATACTGTCACCAAGGAGCAAATATTTGATCAAATTGGGAAACAAGCTCTTGTTCTGACTATATTAGAATGTAAGGGCCTTGAATTTGAGGTAACTATCTACTGGATGTTGTTTAACTTCAAGTGTGTGTATATATTGATTTAACAAAAATAATGACAACCACAATGTTTTTTGGATCATCATAACTAATTTGATATACTGTGCAGGATGTTTTGCTTTATAATTTCTTTGGAACTTCACCACTGAAAAAGAAGTGGAGAGTAACATACGAGTATATGAAGCACCGTGATATTCTTGAACCTTCTGTTTCAAGGACATTTCCTTCATTTGAACTGGAAAGACACAATCTTCTTTGTTCGGAATTGAAGCAGCTCTATGTTGCCATAACTCGCACAAAGCAGAGACTCTGGATTTGTGAGAATACCGATGAGTATTCTAAACCGATGTTTGATTATTGGAAGAGGCTATGCCTTGTCCAAGAAAGACACTTGGATTCTTCCCTTGCACAGGCCATGAAGGTAGCAAGTAGTGCAGAGGATTGGAGATTACGTGGTATTGAGGTTTGTGTTTCATATGCTTATTGGTGTGAAACAGCCATTTGCATATTTACTTTCTATTTACTTAAGGCTTTACCTGAAATATAAATATACTGTAAATTCTCAAGGATTAATCATCAAACCATAATTTTTTTTTCTCTTTTTCAGCTATTTAATGAGGGGAACTTTGATCTGGCTGCTGTGTGCTTTGAGAAAGCTGGGGATGAATACAACGAAAAGTGGGCTAAGGCAGCAGGTCTTGTTGCGCATGCTGACCATGTTATCTCTACAAATACGGATATGGGTGAGATTGCCCTAAAAAGAGCTGCTGAGATCTATGAATCCATTGACAAACTAGAAAGTGCTGCTACCTGTTACATTAAATTGAATGACTTCAAAGAAGCAGGTTACATATACGGAGACTATCGTCTTTATCTTCTGCATTTCTTATTTGAGTTCTTTCAATAGGCATGCTATTTGATTGGATTGTAGCATTTAACGTTGTTGTTGTGTTAACATAAGATGTTAGTTTCATAGAAATATAAAAATTGAAATCTATTTTAGCATGTTAACTACTGCTTAACATTAAACAAAGTCCTTTTTTTTTCCTGACATGTTTATGCCAGACTCCAACATTTCCTAAAACTTCAACTTTCCTCATGAATATCATATACTTGTGTTATCCTTTCTTTATTTGATCGTCATTTATGCAGGTATGATTTATATGGAGAAATGTGGCATATCAAGGCTTAAAGATGCGGGGGACTGTTTTGCAATGGCAGAGTGTTGGACTGATGCTGCTCATGCATATGCTAAAGGAAAATTCTTATCAGAATGCCTATTAGTTTGTTCCAAGGGGAGGATTTTTGAGACAGGATTGAAAATTATTGAACAATGGAATGAAGCTTCTTGTACTGATGGAAGACAGAAGCATGAACTGAATGAGATGATATCATCTTATCTGGAGAATTGTACCCAACACTATCTAGAGCTTGGAGATATTCAATGCATGATGATGTTTGTTAAAGCTTTCCAGTCAAATGATGTACGTCTGCGTTTCCTGGATGTAGTTCATCATTTCTTGAAGTCCAATAATCGTATTGATGATTTGCTAACTGTGGAGCTAGAATTAGGAAACTATATAGAGGCTGCAAGCATTGCAAGAAACAAAGGAAATATGTTATTAGAGGCAGAGATCCTTGATAAAGCTAACTGTTTTGAGGAGGCAACTACGTTGCTTCTTTTACATGTTCTTATGAGCTCACTTTGGTCATCTGGAAGCAAGGGGTGGCCACTGAAGAGATATGCAGAAAAGGAGAACCATTTGATGAAAGCAAAAGAACTAGCACAGTGGAAGTCAGGTTCATTTCAGGAATATGTTTTCCTGGAAGCAGATATATTATCAGATAGAGAGAAAAGCTTGTCTGACATGTCAAGACACTTGGTTGAGGCTCAAAAGCACCGCAACCTTAGACAGGAAGTATTTAGCAGTCGAGCAATACTTGACGTCCATATTGAATCGAAACCCTTTAAATTTCTCCATGGACAAGTTTCAGTCTTTGATTCTGACAAGCATGTGAATGATATTATATCTCAAAAGTGCCTCTCTGTTGATACAATGATGTATGCTTGGAACCTTTGGAAAGCAGTGATACTGGATCTGCTGTCCCACCTTGATGACCCTAAATTAACCAAAGATGGCTCAAGGTATGAAGAGTTCTATCTTGAATATTTTGGTGTCAGAACATTGGATGAAAAAAACATGTATTTTATCCAAAATCCAGAAGCCTATTGGGTAAAAAATACTGTAAAATTTTCTCTAGTAAAGAAAAAAAACCTGGTTTGGTTGAGTGCCAGCGAGTGCATATCATGTGCTAAAAGTTATTGGAGTACTGAGTTATTTTCAGTTGGTATGAAATTACTTGATTGTTTGCAAGCCCTGCATAACTTTTATGTGCAAAAGAATCTATATTCATTCTGCAGAGGGAGGATGGCCATTTGGATATATGAAGTTGCCAAGTTCCTTATTGAGTCAGAATTAACATCAGCAAGTAGTATGAATAAGAGTAGTATGAATAAGGTACATGGATACTACAATTTGTCCCAAACTTGGTACTTTGACATAATTTTCCCATTAGACTGGAGAAATGACACAATGGAAAATGTGATATTTCTTCATGAAAACAAGACTGCTATGGAGATAATTGATGTCTCCCTTACTGGAATCCTAGAACGTAGGAATGGTAAACTGACACATGGGCAAATTGGTAGGCTGGTGATGTTGCTCTTTCTCACAGGACAATTATCTGATGAATTGTTCAAAATGATCATGAACTGCTTGACTGATATGCAACCTTGGAGAGATTTTATTGAACAATATAGAACTTTTTTGAATTTCGGATTTGCAAGGTTTCCTGTAATATCCACTTTTGAGAGCGCATTGCAAAGTTCGTTTAACGTATATTGGAAAAATGAGATTGATTACCTGTCGCCTCACTGCTTTATCTACCTTATTGAGTGCCTAACGTTTTTTGCATCATCATGCCGGGGTCTTGGTGGACATTTTTTTACTACAAAATCTTCTCTCCTTGAAATGATCAAATGCCATGGTTGTAAGGGCTATATGACGGCTTGCTTGTCTTCAGTCCCTGATCTCTCGCAGAACACTGTCCAATTGTCACTCGGATACATAATAGAAACCATCAAAATCCTTCTAGGAGATAAACATCAGTTATTTGCCTGGATGAACAAGTCTTCCATGCGTAGGGAATCATATCCTCTACTTGCACTAAAACTGGTTATTATACTTTATCTGACTCACTTGAATGCTGGAAGGAGTACTTATGCAATTGGGAGGTTTCTTTCGGAGAATAAAATATATGAAGATTTGCCTAAGGCGTTCTCAGTGCAGCTTCTTCACCAAGCAAAAAATTATGGAGCTGGTGGTAGTTTTCAGTTTATAGGAGTATTTGCTGAGGCATTACGAATGGTGGGAAATTCTTTAGTCATAGTCTGTTCTGCAGAAAGTCCTGTGATGCTCTCAAGTTTGAATGCTTTGACTATTAACTCCGAGCACTTACGGTGCACAGAAAAAGTTTTTGCCCTATTGTTTCCAGAAAAGAAAATGATATTTCAGAGCAAACAATCAGAAAGAAAACCAATAGAAAAAGGCTCTATTGTAATTGATCCTTCCAATAATAGAAACCAGGAAGTTGACTCTATACCTTCAAATGTTTCACATGAGAAAGATCAAGGTCCAGGACTTGGAGACCGAGAATTTGGTAAGGAACTCGCAGAACAATGCAAGCATTTCAGGCAGAAGCTTGAAGAATTTCTATCTGGGAAATATGATGATGTAAGGGAGTTGCTAATATTATCTATTGTTTTTACTGCCTCATACATATTGAGTTTATCTTATGAACTAATGGTGTTTACTTTTGATGTTAAATCAAAGGTCGAGGATACTATTAATATATTTGGCACCACAATGAATTGGATAAAACAGAAAGACCAATTGAAGGATTCTGAAGGGCACTTGATGGCAGAAATGAGGAATTTGCATGTTGAACTCCAATTGCTTGCTACAATGAGGTGATGTATTAAACAGATGGCTATCAATTGTTCTAGAGGCATCACCACAATTAAGAACTACACTAGGAATTAGAAATTTGTACAACATGATGTTCTCTTGTGTTGTTTTTCTCCTAATTTGCTTCGTTTTCAATTTACTTACTGTTAAAACTAGAATATTTCTTTATTTCAGAATAATTCTTAATGTCATTCTTTGGTAGGCTCATTACATTGTTCGAATGTTAGTTTACTCAGCTAGGCACTATCAGCAGCACTCAGTTTTATGGTAATTTAAGCAAACTTCATACAACTTCCGGTTTCATTTCTTAAGGTATCCTCCGCCCTTTCCAGTTGTAAATCACATGTATCAGTAATTCTTTTCAGTGATACAATGGATTTTGCAAAGTTAACATTACTGGCTTCTTGGAACCCCTCGTGCTATTTAAAGTATCACTTGTCATTTTAAGATCAAACATTTTATATCTTTGCATACATATTTATTTCAATAGTTGTTTGAAAGTTTCTGACATCTTTAATGGAGTGATTATGTTACTAATGACATCTGGTGCACCAAGCCATTTTTCAAAAAAAGTGAAAAAAATGAAACAATCAACTTTAGGATATAAATTGGTTTGCGAGTTATAATGGAATTGTAGATGCAAATTAGACTTAAAGAATAACTAATGTATCGTCGAACAAATTAGAGTGGCAAGCCATATCGCAAGGTAAAATTAAACGAGTCACTACAAAAGAGTTGCAATAGTTTAGTAGGATTCTGATTTCTGATTACACTTTTCGGTATGACATTCTAAACGTTATTTGGTTTTGCCAGGTCTGAAGGAACACAAGAAGGCTGCCCAACAAAAGCAGATCTCTATTCAAAGTGGAAGGGCCTGAGAGCAAGCTTGGAACCTCTAATGGACAAATTAATCCCACAGAAGGAAGCTGTAACCAAGGAAGCATCTCCAAGCGATGATGATAATGATATTGATAACACTCAAGGTTGTGATCCAAACATGAGGGAAGCTGTTGCAATACCTGAGGCTTCTTCAAGCAGTCAAACCAAGGCAAGCAAACATAAAGAAAACAAGAAGTCTAGGAAAAAAGGCAAGGGTAAAGGCAAGAGATGGTAGATTTGTCTCCGGTTAAGGTTTTGAGTATTGCTAATTAGACGACACAGCAGGTTATATTTTGTGTACATACTTATATTTTTTGTGTTTCCGCCGCAACAGTACATTTATTAAAGGAAGTTATAAATTGCATGCTTTCTGAATCTGCCAATTCTGTAGCTTGATCATGCAAACAAAAGTGAGAGTCTAACTTCTGCAGGTGCTATCTGATTCAACTGTGTTTGAATTGACTGAGGCTTATCTATTTTAGCACCAGTTAGATTCTGGCTTATACATTTAATCAACATAATTGTTTTTTTCTTTTAAGAGATCACTAGTCTTTGGTAGTGCATCCTAGTTGGGATGCTTGCAGAAGCTTGCAGAAGTCAGCACAGTGTTGAGTGGCATCCACTGCTTACAGCATCCTGTCATCCGCTGCTTGTGTGGCTTTCCTTAGCTAAATCATCAAACGACTACTGCTATCTGGATGTTGAAGAAGAATCTGTAACTTGTGAGTCTTTGATCGTCCAGTCTTTATCACATTGATCAAATTTGAATCGAAATTGATGATCCAACTATTCTCTTCAGCATTTGGCTTAGTCAAATTTGCCCACAACAGGTAATTCTTTGGCCCATTTAAATTCATCTTTAGTTATTCCTGAATTGAAACTTATACAGGCCGAGTATTGCAATATTGTATGAAAAATAATAAAGAAAATTAAGATGTATTGCTTCCTTCACTACCTTAATATCGTATGAATTAAGAGAAGACTTCTGCCGTTAGGTGCCGGATTCGGGTGTTGGGCTAACGGGTCGGATCTTTATTTCAGGCCACCGTCCAAAGCCCTCCGGTTTCGGGTATTAGGCTAATGGGTCGGATTTTACACCGCTCGTTGCAGCAATTAATAGCAGACGTCTGGTGGACAGCGTTAAGAGAGACTTTCCGTCCTCTCGAACGCTGCTCAACCTAATCCCTTCGCCTCTCCACGACGTAGAATGGCTTCGATCCGTTCTCCCTGCCTCCAGCCTTCGTCGACCTCCGCCCGCGCCGACCCTAATGCCGCTAAATTCCCTACCAAAACACCGAGTTGGCTCTCGAGCCCCCCTCGGCGCGCCCTTCCCCGACTCAAGAAGGCCCCTGCCGGCGGTTCTAGGGCTCTCCCGGACCATTTCCTCTGCCGCTGCCGGAAGAACCATTCATCGGATGAGCAGGAAGAAGGTTCCTCCCAGAACGATTGTTCCGCCCATGAAAGCTGGGATTCTCTGGTCCGGGACGTCGTTAGTGGCGCCGCCAAGAGGTGGGGTGACTTTTTGACCGCGTGCCGAAATTCTTGGTCAAGGAATGGGTCGTCGGCTGATGCCTCGGCAGCGGGGAAGGGTCAGGGTAAGGAGGAGAAGGTTATGGAGGAGGAGAATGGGGTGGATGGAGGGGATTGGGATTGGGAGAGGTGGCAGCGGCATTTTACGGAAATCGAGGAGCAGGAGAGGCTTCTCTCCATCTTAAAGGTAAAATCTCCTCTTTTGAAGTTGTCCTTTTAAGGGTAGTACCAAAGTCGACTAATCTACCTATTGCTGGATTCATTTCATGGGAAGAATTACTTCTTCTGGAGCTCAGGTGGATACTTGTGATGGAAGTTGAACCACAGCAGGGTTTTCTGTACCAATGCATACCGACTGGTACCGGTCCTATCATGGTCCGATAGGATACCGGTACACCGACCACTATCTATCGAGCAGTACCGGTCACTTGACCCGTATCGGGCGATACGGGTTTGTACTGATCGATAACAATCGGTACGCTCGGATTTCGACCGTTATCGACTTGTATTGGTCGATAACGATCGGATTTCGATCGTTGCCAATCAAGATATGAGATTGCCCTATTTCAAACAGTCAATTTGATTGTTTGAAGCTTAAAAAAGGGTTTTTAAATCCTTTTCTCCCTCTCTTTCAACTCATTTCACTCTCTCAATTTCTTAAACTCTCTTAAACTCTTTTTTGCTTACATCTCTCTCTTATTTTCACCCTCCTAAACTCAACAAAGCTACGATTTATGCATTGGATCAAATTTTAGGATGCTAATTTGGGAGGATTAAGAGAAAAAACACTCTAATCCAGAGGTATGTATTCTCTTTCTATATTTTTATTGATTTATGAGATGATTAAGCCTATTCTATGTGGTATATGATTTAGTGTATAATATGTTGTTTGATATGTTTTTGATGATAGAATAATGTTAATTAGATAGTAATTAAGGTCTTTAATGTTGTGATTAGTGTGTTTAATATTGATTTTTTTTCGAAATTAGACACTTAATAGGTCAAATCTTTATATTTGATGCATATTAAGGATTGGATCATATGTTTGGGATAGTATAATAGGTTTAATCAAGTTTTAATTAAGTTTCTTAATGATGTGATTAGTGAATTTAACGATGATTTAATCAAAATTTGATCAATATTGGATCAATTTATATTATTTTTACTAAAATTATACTAAATTTATATTTATTTCTAACTTAAAAACCTTAATCTAACTTTTTTTTTCTATTTTTCAAATATTTTTGAAGGTTGTTTTTGATAATTTTGAGCGTATCGATGTACCATCGATACGTCTCGGTACGTACCATACTTAGCAAGGGTCAGTACATTGGTACGGACTGAAATTGTAATCCTTGAGCCACAGTCTTATATTGCTTGAGTTTCTTTGACTTTGTTCTCTTACTTAAAAAATGGGCATTCGGTTGCATGAGTCTTACTGATGTTGGGTCTGAAAGTCAACGTATGCAGCCTTGCCTCTGCAAGAGGAGACACTATTTTTGTGACTCAAATTTGGTCTCTGCCACAAAAGCAACCTTATGACCCCATCATGTGAATCTTAAATTTTTCTCCTTGTGATGCAGTGAAATTTTTTTGTCCTAGTTATATATGCGGTTGCAACTTGGATTATTTTCAGCAAACTGCTACTCTTTTTACCATCTTAAAGTGAGTCTGCTACTATTTTTACCATTTTAAAGTAAGGGAGAAACTCGGGAACCTTTCTCCAAAAGGGCCTTGAGCCTGGTGAGGCAGTAATCACCCACTTTGGAGTAGCCTCAGTTTTCTTAAAAAAGAGATTTGGTGGTTTAATGGCAATTGGCACATCCATTTGATTACTCTAATCTGCTATTGTTTCATTGAAAAAATTGAAGAATTTGACATTTGATGTGAAGCACATTGTAAATTGCCAATGTGGCAAGCATATGGTTTGGTTGTTCAGTGGAATGACAGCAGTGCATCTGAAGCTTGCATAATAACTGCTTTAGGATAATGTTATAAAATCATGTCTTGGTTGTTATAATTGCCTTATTAGAGGGTGAGTGTTGGTGCAACTTTGTAACCTTGGTTACAAAGTTCCGCGTCATGGAAACACATTCTTTACCTGCAAAGGTAAGAGTACCCTCCTAGATCCCATCTTGGCAGAAGCCTTTTGCACTGGGACTACTTTATTTATTCATTATTACCTGGTTGTTGCTATATAGTACCATACTATGTTTGTGTTTGGGGCTTATTGATGAAAATACTATTACATTTAACAAAGTAGGAGCTAGATAACTTTAAAATGTTGATGTTAAAACCAATAATTTCACTTGTTTCTGTATACCATTTGCACCATCATGAAGCAGATGTACTTGTAGGAATTCTATTATTAAGTTATTATTAGCTATTATGATCAATTTGACATTTATATTTCTATATCTCTCAAATTATGGTGCTGGTTCTTTCTTCTACCATGAATCACACAGTTTTGCTGGTTTGATTTTTGTCTAATAATTTTTTGGTTGAAAATTGTTTACATCATGGAGAAGATGATGTATTTGACATTCGTAAGAATCTTATTGTAAAGAAATATTTCTGTTGTTTGACCAGTTTAACAATTTTATGTCTAAATCTCCCATAATATGGAGCTAGTTCCTTTTTAACTATATATTCCATACTTGTTTGGTTGGTTTAAGTGTTGTCAACAGTAGTTTCTTGGTTGGAAGTGCTTTATCCACTCATGATCACATGCCACAGAATGATTGAACCTACAATGCATATAAACCCAGCATATGTAGTTGCATTGGTTACCTTTTAGGTGTTGATGTGTTTCAAATCACCCTTGACAACAGGATAAGGATACTTTATGATGAAAGGTTATTTGGTGCAGACAAGAATGCTTACAGTGTCCCTGCTTTTTCTGCATATTTATTAGTTTGTTGCCCTTGATTAAAGCTGATAATTGTCATTAAACTCAGTTATGCATGATACATCCCAGTTGCTACTTCTTTATTTGTACTTACTTGATAGATAGGGAATATTCTGATGTAATCAGTAGTTTAGAATTGCATTAGTTGTTAGTCTGACATTCAAACTGGGAATCTTAAGATGAGAGCTACAAGGTAGTATATATCTCCCGCCTCATTACTGCGATCTTCAAATTATGGGATATTCAGATCTTGCAATAATATTAAGGTCCATATTCAAACTTTTGTGAAAATATTATTTTGTTGGTTTTAGTCTCTGCAGATGTTTTTTTTTTAACTTCTAACTATGTTGTCGACAACTTTACAAAACATAATGTCTTTTTGCTTAATGAAGTTTGTTTGAATCTTTTTGAGCATGATATGGTTGGAATTATTCTAATAGTTCCATTCCCTATGATGGTTTTGTTTCAGTCACAGTTAAATGATGCTATTGCTAAAGAGGAGTATGAAGATGCTGTAAAGCTGAAGTTGGCTATTGCTGGTGCTACAGAAAATGATATTGTTGGGACAGCAATATCCACTATGAATGTAAGATATTTGTCTTGTGTGTTTATCATGTTTAAGCTTATTTTTTTTCTTAATAGTGTTGTTGCTGCAGAGAGCTATAGAGGAAGAGAATTACAATGGTGCAGCTCACATTCGTGACCATGCTGGGGCAGGACTGGTCGGTTAACTTGTATACATTTCTTTTAAATTCTTAAATATCTATTACTTCAGCAATTGATTTAGTGATGAAGCTTTGTCCAATTATTGTTACAAAGGTAGTAAATATGTTTTGTCATCAAGTCTGATTAGACAATGTGTCGTCAATCTATGCAATTTTTTTACTGTCATTTCTGATAATATGCAAGTAACAGTCTATAAATTGGTCCAGCACTCAGATGAGGTTGACTACAAAAAGGGCCAAACACACATCTCTTAAACTGCTGTTCAGTGCCTGTGCTGTCTCTTTGGTTTACTTGCAGTTTTATTTCAGGTTTTCTTTGACTTCGGGAGTTACATTGTGCAACAAATGGTGATAGTGGGAGTATTCTTGGATTGAATAAGCTGTCCAAAATAATAATTATGGTTGCTTTTTCTAGTGGATGACATGTCTCTTTTGAAGTTTCTGACTGAACTCAAAGTCAATCGGAATTGTCCAGATGGCATATTTGACAAGAATTTAGATAAGTCTATCCCATGGCACATGGCCGGTCAAGTTATAAAGAAAGATTTAGTGCTTGAAGAATCTAAGTGAATGGTTAATGTTTGGTGACTTGACTAGTAACAGTTTGTGCAATCTAGTACCTTTATTAGTGAGAGAATAATAAGGTTAACTATTGTATGTTTATGTAGGTTTTGCCTTTGGTAATAATCAAATTATCTACGAATTTTTCATTAGAAGGATCTTCTTAATATGTGTTTTTTCAATTTAAGATGGAGCCCCTCAAGATCTTCCAAAGAAAGATTGCCACTAATGTGTCAAACTTAATGAGCATAAAGGAGTGTCCAAGCATGAGCCTGAGAAATTTACAATCATATCTTTCTATTATGCTTCCAATGCCCAAGTCCTATACACTAAGTTGAAATATAAATACTCTAGATTTCTCTACTTTATACATAAGAAATAAAAAAAATAGCATTTGAGACTGTGCTACAATTTCTGAGTTGTATTGCTGCAGTACTGCCCTCTCCTCACCTGTTCGGAATAAGGAAGGCAGTCCTATGTTAGACTGTCATTCTCCTTGCCATTTCTGGATGATTTAGGAGTCTTAGAAGTCTGCCAATCTATTTAGGATGCTGTAACACTGCTTTAATTCACTTGGATATTGGTTTAAGGAGCCTTCACTGGTCGTTTGAAGTCTTTCTGAAGTTTTCTCTATAGTCTTCAGCTTCTCTAGACAAGGATTGATTCAAGTGTTGAAAAAGCTGCCATACCATCACCTAAGTCCTCCATGGTGGTCGATGGCACTGGAAATGAGACTGACATTTTATATTTTCCCAAAAAATAGGATGAACAGCCCTATACTGGCTAGGCTCACGTTGGCCATTGCCTGAGCCCAGTTCAAGGTTGAATAGCTTCGCAACATATTCTTGCTGGTAAAGTCCATTTAATTTAATTTAATGATGTTTAACTTTTGCATATCAATTGAAGATGATTTAGTTAAGAAATTTTTTTGATGATTTGAAAAGGCTTGTTGGCAAAGTATTTGCTTTGTGGTGATTGTTTTAACAATTATATGTAAAAAATATTGTATATTGTCTTTGAACTTGTCAGACCACTAGCACTGATGTTCATTTGGCTTAGTGTATGATGCTGATTGGAAGGGAGTTATTTTGATTTTTTTGGGGGTTACAAAAGTGGCTTTTGTATTTTAAGAAAGTTTTCTGATATCCTAGTGATAAGTAACAATGGTTTCTTTTCCCACTTTGTACTTTTGCTTCAGTGAAATTGATGTGTTTGGGAAGACATGCAGGTTGGCTGGTGGTCAGGTTTTTCAGAAGATGGTGCTGATCCATATGGTCGAATTATACATATAAGTGCTGAGTATGGAAGATATGTTGCAAGAAGTTACAGCCCCAGGTGTATTACTTGCTTCCATATTTGTTTAGTTCCCTGACTCGTGAATTGATGACTACATTTGTGCTTCTTTTGTTATGGGTGCATTAGTTATTATTGGTTTAATTAAATTTTTGTATGACAATTAAAACTTGTAAAATTGCAACTATAGAAAAATAGATCATGGATGACACTTGTGTTTGTAAGGATCAAATAGTCATGTGGAGTGGAAGTATTTTTTATATATATTAAATTTGAAATACATGCAACAATAAATAACAACTACTAGATAGATCTTTTCCTGCCATTTGAATTTGGGATGGTGAGGAACTAAGTGGAAATTGGGATAGAAGGGAAGATTACAAGCTCACTGCGCAAGTAACACACCTAAGGAAAACACCCAAGAGATACAAATATTAACACCGAAGAGTCTAATTAGGGATATAGGACCTAAGAACTCACCACTTCGGGGAATCCACCGAAGAGATACAACTCTGAATCTAATGGACAAAGACCTCTCAAGAAACTATTCTTTCATTCAAAATCAGGGCTTGTCATACCGAGCTGTATTGCAAAGTATGAGCGATTTGTATCGGTTCGATAGGGGATCGGTATACGGACAGCCCTATACCAAGCGGTACCATTATATAATCTTGTATTGGGCGATATGGGGTTTGTACCGATCGGTAACAATCCAAATATAATCGTTACTGACTTGTATTGGTCGGATTTCGATCGTTATCGATCAAGGGCTTATATTGCCTTATTTCAAATGATCAATTTGATCGTTTGAACTATAAGAAAGGGTTTTTAAACCATTTCCTCCCACCTCTTTCAACCCATTTTACTCTCTCAATCTCTTCAACTCATTTCACTCGCCTAGTGTGTAAAGGCAAAGGGAAAGACACTAGCATCAACCGCACTGTTGAAAAGAATCGAGTTGGGCGATGAGACACCTTAATCACATTCAACAACCCTCTCAGTCCAGAGACATGGCAGCAATGTGATTTGTAGTGCTTCGACTAATGATGTTGGCGACGTTGGGTAGTCGATGGTTCCATCTATACAATTTGAGGGTAATGCATGGGCCGAGGAGCAGTATTTTACACATGCCACCCAAGATTCAGATCATGGGGCTCGACGAGGTACTGGTTAAGTTTATATACAAAAGGGGAATGAGAAAGCAATGGATGCTTTTGAGTAGATGCGATAGAATCTACATAACGTAGACATAGAGCCAAGCTAATCGTATTCAGAGATGTCGTATTATGGAGAATCTTACGGCCAACAATAGTACGATGATAGTTGGTCATACTTTTTCGAGCAGTAGTACGATGATGATTATATGATATGGAGCAATAGATTAGTAGCGAAATTAAAAATTCTGACATTCTCCATGCTCCATGCCAATACATGTCACAATTGTCCTTGTCTCAGAAGCCGCCTCGGGCACATGTGGTTCACGACCATCAAACTACGACCATCATCGTATTGATGCACCAATGACATACGATGTATCGGTATATTATGTCATAAGATCAATTTCAGGATTGGGTTCGACAAGCATATCAAATTAATATGCAAATACATAGGATCAAGGATCCCAATCCACCACTTGTGGATGGTAGAACCAGGTATATCCATTGATTGATTACTTGATTCATTTGAATCTTAAAATTTAAGTTGTTTAAAAAAATCTAACAATTCAAATCATTTCTTTATAGATAATTTAATACTAATTGAAGGACAGTTCAGAATGTATCATAAAATTACTTCTCAAAGCTCAAAAAAGATATATCACTATTCTTTCCTAATTTAGATTATTTTTTGCTAAAATTATATTAAATTTATATATATTTCCAACTTAACAAGCCTAATCTAACTTTTTTCTATTTTTAGGTATTTTTAATCTAATTTCGGTAATTTTACCATGCCATCGGTAATCTAACTTTGATATGCCTCAGTACATACCATGCCGATCGATACATCGGTACAGATCAGTAAGGCTTACCTTGTTCAAAATCACTCTATGCCTTCAAGACTTTCGAGATATGGTCTTTATAGTGGTAGGCTTGGAACAACCCTCCAAGAATGAGTGATTGATTCTTTGCCATTTTTAGATCAAAATAAATAAAGAAATAATTAACTACTTATAGAATAACTAAAAGTCATCTAGGAACTCACTCCTAAAATAAGACGAACTTTTACCACCATAACCTTTGTTGAGAGAACTGAATATAATTTTCTTAAGAAAACATATGAAAACTGAATATAATTTTCTTAAGAAAATTGAATTCTGTAAAATGCTTCGAATAACTAACTTAATAAGCTTTGTAAAGATGTATAATTTATCTCATGAACATCTCAGAATTCATCAAGGAATCAATGTGAAATGAGTATTAAAATTCTAATTTATTGAAAAACTAAAAGATCAGTGTGATTTGATTTCTCTTGATCGAGTGTATGGAGACTCACATTTAGCTTTGTTGAGGGCAGTATCAGTACTTGTATAATACATACAACTGAGCATATTTTGATGGTACTTAGGTTCTTGAAGGATACTGATGGACCAAGCTTATGCACCTCTTTCTACCGAGTTCAAGCTACTCTTCCTTAGCTGTTATTTTGTATTATCGCTGACTGGATGTTAAGAACATTTTTTATGTTAAAAACCAAGGTTCTAAAAGTTGGCATACTGCCTGATATTTAATGGTACAATGGGGGCCCGGCATGTGAAATAGGAAATTTTGCCTGAGGCATCCATCTCTCCTGTTGCTGCCATGGGCATCCCTCACATCACTGCTGCTGGTGTCTTCTCCTCATGTCACTGCCATCAGCACCTCGTCCTCACGTCACCACAGCCAACGCCTCTTTCTCCCCTCAATGCTGGTGCTTCCTCAGGTCACTGCTGGTGCCTTCTAATTTCTATGCATGGTGCCCTCTCCTCCTCCTCATCATCTTCTTCCTTTTCTCTTCTCAGCCTATTTCTTTTTGGTTTGGACAGTACGGACCCACACCGAGTGTTGATATGGTGATCTTTTGTCAGTATTGTATGGTCCGACCATCTGTTAGTATCAGCATCTGGCTGGGATTTAAAACTTTGGTTACAATAATATAAATGCAAGAAAAACATCAGCCAAGTCTGCCTTGTGAATTGAAGAAAAACTGAAAACCATTTAATGAAATTATTTGAGGAAATTGGGTTTTCCCTCTTAAAACAGGGAAGCTGGCATGGAGCATGACAGTTCAGATCCTCGTGCTAACAAAAATTTTCTAGGGGAAATGGCTCCATAACTTTCCAAGCATTTTCAACTTCTCGTAAATGATCTAAATATGGTCCTTCTTTAACATTAGGAGCTAGTTACACTCAAGGTTCGTCATATCATGGCATACCGCTTGGTACAGGTGGTACGTACTAGTTTGACATGAGACCGGTATGGGTGGTACATCACTACGCCCCTTGTACCATGTCGGTATGCTCAGTACAGCTCGGTACATATTATACCAACAGTTGGTTAGTACACCGGTATAGACCAGTAAGGCGAACCATGGTTACATTGTCCCAGAATTTGTTAGCTTGGCTATCTGAGCCGCATTAACATGAGTATTTTAAGTTCAATTAAGTTTTCATTATGGCAAGGCAGCTGTTTGTTGAGCCTTGAGAGCTTTGCTTGTTCCTCCAACAAGATTCAGTACCTTATTTTCGCACCTAATATGACTTGTTAATTTAATGATCAAGTAAATATGTTATACCTTTTAAATATTGCCTATATATCGGTATCTCCAATATTATTTGTTAATTTTAAGTATTTGTTCCTTCATTTTTATCTTGCAGACAGCTAGCCAGTGGTAGACCAGGTTTTCCTCTATTTGAAGTTTTTTTCACCAGGACCAATGGAGGATACAAGCAACAGGTGCATTACAAAATCTTTACTTTTAACTTGTGCAAGAACAATCAATTTTGTTATTCATGCAAGAGGGGATAAACTTCTAGCTGAAACAATTCAAAACAACATTATATTGAGTGCATATTGCGATAAAGTTCATCTATCCTTTTTGTTCAGGTGGAGTATTATATAATTCAGCTCTCCTCCCTCCCTCACCCTTTCTTTCTCTGGCCAAGTCAATGTTAAGTGATCTTTTATGCGAAACTAAACAGCACATTAGATCTTTGTCAGAATATAGAATATTTCTAAGTCTTTTCATATCAGTAAGAGTTTGTCAAGTTTCTGGTTATGTATCTTTTCTTCTTTAATCATATTTAGATTCATAGTTTCTTGTTTGTTGTCCCTTTGCTGGCTGAAAGATGACGCATGCTTTTTCAGGTGGCATATTTGAAACAGAATGAAAATTCTGGAGACTTGACAAAGAAATTCGAGAAAAAATCAGGTCTTAGCAACTTAAACTCATCTGACAGTTCGAAAGGAGAAAACACTTTACATGCTGAAGATGTAAAGACAATTGAAGGAAAGGATGATGATACAAATGTCACTGATGGAATTACTACTATACAAAACATTTTACGAGATTTAATACCTGGTGTCAAGGTCAGGGTCTTAAAGCTGGTGTCACCTGGGAAAGTAGACAGAGATCTAATTGCCAAAGTTGTTGAACAAATTATGGAGGAAGAGGAAGAAAGTAGTGAGGAAGATGGTAGTGATGAAGAGCTAGAAAGTCTAGAGTCAGATGACTTTGGTGCCGAGCATGACATTGAAGACATTGAAATGGATTCTGGAGATTCTACTAGTAAACGTGAAGGGAAAAGTGAGGTATCACTGAAAGTTGTAATCAGTGGTCTAACACCAAAGCTGTCTGCTGATGTACCACCCACAAATTTAGTTCGTGTTCCAGCAAGGCTAGAGAAAAGAGATCACATGTCCTTTTCAATCATTTTAGAGCAAGATGTTATGAGAAGTGGAATTGATGAAAAAAGACAGACTCTAAAGAGAAAAGCCTTTGCTCGGCAGAGTGCTGATCTTCTTTCGTCTGAACTTGCTAAGGTGATCCCTAACACAGAGAAGATACATTTGAAGGTTAGCATATATCTTTTTCCTCCTTTCCTGTGTACTCAGAAACAGTTATTTCAACAACTTTACAGATTAAATGCTATAGAATTCACTCTGGACATGTTTTTCTTGTAAATTAGATTTAATTAATAATTTTTTTGTTTATGTTGCTGTAATTGTATTAACGATCATGCATCACCTAATATACCAACAAGAAAGCTATGTAATTTGTGGTTCTACTGCCTGTATATCTCTTTATAGTTTCTGTAGTTCTATAAGCAACTTGATCTGTCTAAAACTCTATAGCCTTTTTCTGTGACCAAGATATCATGATTTATTTTGAAATGCACCAGCACTTGAAATTTATTAGTGTTTATTGGAATATGGAAATCAACTTGGTGTGGCTTGGCACTATGGAAGGTCACTATGTGATTTTGTCGTCCAGTACATCAGGTCATGGAAACGTCTTATGGTTGCATTGGCTGGAACCTCATGCATTGAACCTTGCTTATAGTCGCAATATTAAAATTAACTTGATGGACTTACTAATAATTTTTGTAAGGTCTCTAGTTTGGTTTTGGAATAGGGCTCTTTGTGGTTGGTGTATGAAATTCAATCTCAAACTAAAATTGCACATATATATACATATACACATACATATATACACATACATATATATATATATATATATATATATATATATATATATATATATATATATATATATATATATATATATATTCCTCTTTTGAAAACATTATTTTTATTTTAGGTTTTTTTTAAAATATACATTCTTAACTCAAATTAGCTATTGTTAGCTTCGTTTAGCTGTGTTTAACTTATGTTTTTCTGGATTGATGCTAATTGGCTGGTGATATGTGAAGGATTTGGATTTTTGGGGAGAGAGATATATGCCATATCAAAATTTGTACGGCAAATATGCTATTTCAGTATTTCCAAACTTTGAGAGTATAGATATGTAAAAGCCTCCTTTCCTTTATATCAATTTAAGGATTAACAGGAGACCTGGATGACAATTTATGATTTATAATAATCATGTTTCTAAGATGAGAAATTCATGCACTGACTAAAACAGTGTAGTGGGTATGTAGTGGCAGACTGGTAGGATAGCAAGCAATTATTCGCCCAATATGAATCACTTATATAACTTCATACTATGTACTATTAAGAGAAGTCATGTATTATTGCGGAGACCCAGACATTGAATTATTGACATAGAGTCTATGGCAAAAGTTTCTTGTAAGGTTGATATGTTATTCAATATTATCATATCAATTGTGGCATGATCATCGACAATCAATGCAGTGTTAGGGGTCAATAATGTACATTGCAGTTAACCAAGGACCAAGCACCAAATATTCATATTGTCACAACAAAATATTTTTCATAAGGTGGTCTGGATGTGCTATCAAAGAGATATATGATCTTAAATTGTGGCTTTATCATCCACAATCTTACTATATGATCTTAAATATGTGACATATAATACTAGAAACTGCACATTACTGCAACAGAACACAATTTGATCAATGAGAATGAAGCAAGGAGAGTGAATGCTACAGGTAGAGCGCGAGGGAGAAAGAGAGATGTATAAAGAGAGAGAGCACCCAAGTTAGATAGAGCAAGAAGGAACATTATGGATGTCGGAGAGCAATTTGGGCAGTGGGGTAGGTGACCCAATGTCATTTGCTAGCTAAAAAGAGGGTTTTGATATGCTAAGGTAAAGTAGAAGTTAGACCTCTTTGTCTAGATATTGATAAAAAATCTAAAAAATGAATTTTCTTGGGGTTCTTTTAATCTATTGTATGGGTTCAAAAATCTGAGATTAGATTTAATTTGTCTGTTGGAGCATTCTTTAATTAATCTATATAAATATGTTGGTTACAGCACTATTGGGACCCACAATAATGTCTTCTATGGAGTTTGAAGTAATTAAACAGCATTGCCCCTAACACCATAGATTGCTATAGCAGCTGTTATGGACTATCTATAACAATGACAATACTCTTGGACCAGTAGGCACACTATATCATAAAATTTCATTCTTATGAGTAGCCACCAAAATGATGTTCTTTGTTTGTAAAATTGGTTCATATTTGGCTTTTCCAAGGTAATAAGAGACAATGTTGGTCTGGCTGTAACAGACTCCCATCTTTTGCAGCATTTGCTATATCTGATCATATTCTGATGGAATAATGATTTTTGCAGATGGGCATGAAATTAACATCTAATTGATTGTAACTGATATTTTCAACTGTGGAGCTGTTAATCAATCTTATACTCAACTGATGCTGCAGGTACTTAAAGATCTTCAGGAACTACTTAATTACAGTGTCAATAACAGACAGAACTATCATTCTTTACTTGAAGCAACAGTCTTCAGCCATATTGAGATACCTTTGACTTCAGATCCCCTAAGTGGTAGTCTACTTTGCATTAACATCATTCAGTTGTTACATTTAATAGTAAATAATGGGAACTGCAGAATCCTATTTCTTCATGTTGCTTATTTTAATGGGTTTTTGTGATATTCTGACAATTTATATTAAATTACATTCATAATTTTATGGCAGGACTATATATTGGCTCACATGGAATGTACAGCTCTAATGTACTCCATCTAAAGCGCAAGTATGGTCAGTGGCAAGAGGATTATACTCAGGGGAAAATGAATTTAGAATTTTATGAATATGTTGAAGCAATTAAACTGACTGGTGATCCTTCTGTACCAGCTGGTCAGGTAGTTCTGAACTTGTGGCTTTAAGTTCCAGCAGCTGACTATGGAAATGGAAGACTTAAAGAAGTTTAATCTTTGCATAGTTCTGTTAATTCTTTCATGAGTTGAAATCTACAAATCAAGGTTTGCAATTTTCGTATGAACCAACGTACCTAGCCTTGCTCGTTACAGTACATACGGATGCGTATTGAGCGGTATGCCTAAAATAACTGAAAACACTAATACATATTGTATTAGTGTTTTTAGGTATAAATAGCTAAAATAGCTAAAAGGTCGGTAATAGTTGAAATCGATTGCTACCGCTTGATACAGGTCAGTAACGGTCGAAATTTTGGAACGTTACCGCTCGATACAGCCTTCTATCGCTCGTTACGAGGCAAAAAATTTGGTACTGTTCGGTAGCAGGTGATTCACGTCAGTGATTTAAAAAGTGCTAAGCGCCAAAAGGCGCCAAGGTCCAAAAACGCTCGAGACGTTAAGCGCTCGCCCAAGCGCTCGCTCGAGCGAAGTGAGACGCTAAAATATAAAAATATATAATATAATTAATAAATATAATTATTTAAAATTTTAAATAAAAATATGCTATTAAATTAATCTAATAAATATAAATACTATTACTAGTATATAGTTAACAGTATACAGTATACTGTTAATTGTATACTATCGAAAGAGGAGAAGAGTGTAAGGGAAGAGTCGGAAGACCGAGGGTGTTGACTGAGAAGAGCGAGAGCGGTAGCTGTGAGCGACGACAGTGGCAGCGGCAGCGGCAGCAGCAGCGACAGTGGCAACAGTAGCAGCGGCAGCAGTAGCGGGAGCGGAAGCGGCGAGCGGAGACAGCGACAACGGTAGCAGCGGGAGTGGCGACAGTGGGAGCGACAGCGGTAGCAACGAGCAGCGATGGCAGTAGCGTGAACGGCGAGCAGGGTTAAGGTTGGGGAAGTCACGCTGATATTGGTGTTTTAGTTGGTTCGATCGAACCAACTAAAGCACCGGAGACTGAACCAGACCTCAAACGCTAGTTCGGTCGCCTAGTTTAACCCAGACGCTCGCCCGAAGCGCCCAGCGCCTCTTTGAAGCACGCCGCCTGGAAATGAAGCGAGGCGCTCGGGCCTCGCCTCGCCCGAGCACCTAGGCGAGCGCCCGAGCGCCTTTTTAAATCACTGATCCACGTGCAAAGAGGCTCTCGGACCGATATGTACCACCCATAGCGGGCGGTACACATCGAAATTAAAAACCATGCTGCAAATTCACCTTATTTATGCCAGGTTTCTTCTAGACGTTAATACAGCTACCTCAATTGTTGTTTACAGATTTCCAAAATTCATGTTACTATTTAATAGTTATCAATATATTTTTTAGTATTTAAACATATTTTTGTGCTCAATCATCACAAAAAACTTTGGTACTCCTAGTGCATGGACATGAGAAATTAATATGGATGCTTGTTGAAGTATCTGACGAGGCAAGGAGACAATGTAGATAAGAAAAGTAATTACAAAAAAAACCAAGATATACATATATTTTAGTGTTAGAGAAGTAAAGTGGTGATTTTAAGTTTATAAGAAGCCTTAAGAGTTATAAAAGATCCACTTCCTATATTGCCATGTTATTTTATATTCGAATAGTCTAGTTAAAGAGTCTGATAAGTGTCTGATTCGCTAACACTTTTTGTGCGTAAAGGCATGAAAGCCCATGAAACACTACCTACTTCAGACCTTGCTGAAGCAGAACTATAATAACCTTCCATTGTGACAATTTGTTGTACACAAGTTTTAAGGTTGTAAATTTAAAGCTTTGCTAGAAAGGTATTGACTGAACATGACCCTTTGCCTGGCTGATGTGGACCAAAAATTGGCCAGGCCTTAGTGTAAATTTGATGCCATATAATAGTTACCAGTAGCATGGCCAAAAATTGAACTCTTGTATAAGTTTCTTGAACATAGCTTATTTGTGTAAATGTTGATATTGGCAGTTATGAAGGATATTCATTTATATAAGAATGAAATAACATCACATTGTTGCTAAGACCTTCCTATGTAGTAGTTGGTTTGTCCTTCCGAACTATGAGTTGGATTCTATCATAAGGTGGTAACAAAATGATCTTAGGAATTAGGATAAATAAAAAGTGTGTGAGCATCCTTGGTAGTCAATTATATATGCTGATTTTATGAAGAGTGCATAAATATTGACCAATTACATGATCAACTTCAAATGAAGTCTATGACTCTATGTAACCATTGTTAAACTGGGTTTTCATGCAGTTAATGTTGCCTAATTTATGGTTTTTATTCTCATGTACCAGTTATGACTGTTAAATCAATTTAATCCTCAACTTTGGAGCTGTGTCGGGTTATATATCAATCGATGGCTGGTGAATCATGACTGACTGTTTGGGTGTGGGGTGATACAATTTGATAGAGAACATAGTCGTGACTGATTTTGGCTTTTGAGAAATGAAATCAAGGATTGATTTATGGCTCCTCATGAAGAATCCTTTGCTTACTTTATGTATCCGTTGGGTGTTAGATGGTTTGACATAGGGTTTTGAATACTGATTCGAATCAGCATACCGATATATATTGTCGATACACTAGGGTGTACTAATGGTACATCCTAAAACCTTAAAAATACCTTCGTCTATCACGCCAGGGTATACCGATCGGTATGCCTTGGTAACGATCGAAATCTGGGGTGGTACCGATCGTTATGCCTCGGTACTGATCAAAACATTGGTACTTTCTAGTGGAGGACGGTCCGCGTTCCAGTATCCTCTCGGACCGGTACATACCGCTCGTCCCGGACAGTACATATCGAAATTGAGAACCCTGGTTTGACATGAGAATACATGGTATTGATTTAATTTAGAACTTTACCAAATGGAATTTGGTAGACCAGTGGAAAAGATTTAGAAGGATTTGTTGAGTGCAAAATAGGAGGTATAGAGAAGATATGTGATAAGAGCATGCAGTATATTGTCGATCTAGAGATTGAATCTTGGCAGATAAATGCAAGGATCATATATCATCTGCTGCATGTTATTGGAATGAACTATGAAGGTGACAGGCCAACAAGTGGCAAGTGAAAACCATTTGTCGGTGCATTCCCCCTTGTGAATTGGGTTGCTTGCCTCTCCCCCAGTCTTCTTTTGGTTTTGGCTTTGATTTAACTGTAATTGGCACTTTGTACTTGTTACTGGTTCTGGAATCAATGGAGGCGTTAAGTTGCTACTGTATGTCCGTGGATTCAACAGGTTGCTTTCCGTGCAAAGGTTGGCAAGCAAAATCAGCTTCCTCATAAGGGCATTATCCCTGAAGAATTTGGAGTGGTACATTTCTAATATATATTTTTCAATCCTTGACCGCTTAATCATTCAGATAGGACTGAGTTTTATTTGCAAATCAGATTGCTAGATATAAGGGACAAGGGAGGCTCGCTGATCCTGGGTTTCGGAATCCTCGATGGGTTGATGGTGAGCTTGTGATTTTTGATGGAAAGGTATTGATTTGTCTATCGAGATACTGGTTTGATATTCATTATTTAACACTTTGTGAATGTTTTGAAATTATTATTATTGTTATTATTTGGCAGTACATTAGAGGGGGGCCCGTTATTGGTTTTGTGTACTGGGCACCAGAGTCTCACTTCTTGTTATTCTTCAATCGATTGAAGCTACCAGCTTAGGTTGTTGCTATACAAGATGCTATCATTTTGCTCATTCTGGATGCAAAGGTAACTTGCACCCTGCTTATGGTCCTAAGTTTTTGAGATATTAGGAATAGTTTATTATTTATCAAAAAATGGTGTTTTGCTGTTTTTAAATGTTGGCTATGGAGAATCCAAATATTGGCACAGCAGTCTTATTCTTGTGGAAATTAATTGAAAATCAATTATGTTTTGAGTCTAGCTTCTGTTTTGTTAAATGGTTTTATTCAGTTACTTGATGTGCATATGATTTAATAATTACTTTAATAAACATTATGGGAAAACTTGATGCTCAAAAGTAGGCAGCTGTCTGAAATTTCATTTATATACTAGTGTCAGTCAATTAAGTTACCTTTAGGAAAATATATAAATAACAGTAAGGGTGAAAGTATGATGAAATACTCCAACCAGAGTACTTTATTTTATTCAAATGAAGTCGGGATATGGTCATGGAAATATTGATCTATATTTGTCACCCTCCATGTATCCAAATTTTGCTACTTGCAAAAACTGATGTGGATGTGGCTTTGGTCGATTCCTATCATTGATAACCAAACATCCAAATGCTTGTCACAGTTTAATGAAAAATAACGGTGAAGAGTTAATAAAGAAAATTACAATTATATATTTGTTATGAAAGTAAACATTAATCAATTATTATATATGCAACATATAAAAAAAAACTCCTCGCTATGGCCCTGGTGCCCATTTAATCACCAGACAGGTGAAGCATTGGATTAAGGGGTTCTTTCTCTGAGATCACAGTCATGGTCCCATGATTTTCCTCTATTCCCTCAAGAGACTAGGAGCAACCTTTTCTCCATTTCCCTTTTTATCTACACCTTGCTCTCTATCTCCCTTTTTATTCATACCTTTTTATCTACACATGACAATATCAACATGTCCACCACTTTAGTTACAGATTTTGTCCGGCTGTCTCTCCTTTTCCCTCCCCTCCTATGATTGCGATCCATGGCTCTGCCTCATATTTTTTTATTTTCTTTTTTCTTAAGGTTAACAAATTGGTTGGAATCAGCCAATGAGTCCAGCTGAGTCCCAACCAACTTCTGGTGATAAGGACAAGGAATTGTGCAAGATCAGTCACTTGGCCCATGAATATAGATCTGGAAAACCTGTTTTGTAACCAGTCAGTATGGAAAACTGTGAGCGAGCTAGGAATATTCTGTAACACTGAGGGGGCAATGGTCCTTCTTTCATATCGTAGCAAGATAATACAAAATAAACAGTTTTCTACACATGATATGAAACTTCACAATTATCTTTGTTTCTAAATAATCTAGATTTCTTAGGATTGTATTATGCCTATAACCTTGCGGGCATTGCAGAATTTTCATTTTACTTTCGCTAGAGCATCTGGCATATGGGTAATGTCAACAGTCGTCCACGTCTGTTTTTGCTTATTTAAGAGAAAAAGGCAACCTACAAGTTTTTGTTTCTGATCTTTATGCACTGTCAATGATGATCAATCATGTAAACTGTTTTGGGTGATTTTGAGTTTCTCGTTAATGTTTTCTGGAATATACTGTGTCGGTTGAAATAAACTATTTTTGTCATCTATGCTTCAGAAATTCAAGTTGTCAAGGCCTTGTTGGGGTTTGAAGTGCAACATATGTTTGTTGGTCTTTTAGTTTTCCTTATCACACTCTACTCACTTGCTAGACTATGAATTTGGAGTAGACTGATGATTAGTTGGTGATCGACATGCAGTGACTACTGCATCAGTAAATTTTTGCATTTTGCTCCTTCAATGGAGTCATTCTCACTTGGTTGTGCAATCACATGAACTGTGCTGCATCTGATCAACACACTACACGGCAAACACCAGGGTACGTTGCAGGATATGTAGACTTGGAGCACCTTCAACAGGATGACCAGATATAGAAGTGTGCACGACGACAACAATTTTCTCTGCTTCCATACTTGACTGATGGATTTCAGTTTTGTGCTATTTGCCAAACCCATAGTATTAGTCCAAGTGTATAGAGCTGGCAAATAATTCAACTGTTTGGTAAAGTTAACTAAACATTTTGCAACCTTTTCTTGACCGAATGTTAATATCTTATTATCTTGTATTTAACCTCAAAGATTTACCAGCTGAGTATGATTATGATTCAATAAGAGAATTATTGAGTAATGTTTCTAAAAATGACACGCACGGCACTGTGTGAATGCTCTGTTGTTAATGTTCAAGCTCTTCTTTTTCTTTTCTTTGATCGGTCTGGATCAACAAGGAATTCCCTAGCTGTTTATGATATGTTTCAAGAACTTGAACTCAGCTAGTGAATGCTTACTTTTGAATTGCTCATGATTGACCATTTTGGATTGCTATTGCAGCTTCCGTGTGTTCCAGTGCTCCGTTG
This sequence comes from Musa acuminata AAA Group, assembly GCF_036884655.1. Lineage (NCBI taxonomy): Eukaryota > Viridiplantae > Streptophyta > Magnoliopsida > Zingiberales > Musaceae > Musa > Musa acuminata. The sequence goes on along the minus strand of NC_088353.1, from coordinate 3,825,188 downwards.
AACTGGCAGAGAAACATTGGGATCTTGGGTTGAGTTGATACTCTGTAGCATCATTTTCTTCTGAACATTTCAGACCAAAGCTAGACGAAAGAATATAAGAGTCGTAGAAAGGTAAACCGTGAGCTCGAAGCCTGTGTGAGTATTCTTGGGGGGTTGTTTCTATGACTGACATAAAGATGGTGGTGTTTGCAATCCGAGGCGAGGAACGTTCAGTAAACCAGTCTCATTCAGGAGGTGGTGTCAATGAACAAATGATTCGGGAGGAGCTAAATCAACATTTATCTCTGTCCCAGAAATTTAAGAAACCAGTCTCATTCAGGAGGTGGTGTCATTGAGATGGTACAACATTCAGTAAACCTCAATGTCTCGACTCATTCCATCGAGAGCTTTATGTGAGATAATATATTTTTAGTTGAATTAAGAATATTCAAATCTCGAGCTTTATGTGAGATAATATTTTTTAGTTAAATTAAGAATATTATAATCTCCTTTTGTTGTTTTTATTAAGGTTTTCATTAGTCTCCTTTCCATGTCTCTCGGTCTAATCGATTCTTCTAGTCGCAACATTTATAGGTGAAGAAGCCTTCCGATAAGAAGTCATGTCTGCTAGTTTGATGCCTTCCGTAGGATTCAATGGCGCAAACGGCCACTTAGTAGTAATAGTTATGGTTGCCATTGTCAAACGATTGCATACCCATAAAGCAAACTAAGTTAACATCACTAGGATAACGAAACATAATTAGGATTAGCAAGTAAGGGCTAATTATATATTATTCATAATAATTTATTTATATTTAGTATCTCGATCCCTATATTTTAAAAAGTTATATTCACTTCTTTATAACTACGAAAATATAATATTTAGATTCATTTACCAATCAATTTTATTAACAAAAATATAAAAATAAAAGATAAAAAAATAATTTTAATATTTCAATTAATGATGACAGACAATATCGATGGGTGATTGTTGTGGATTAGAAAAACAACAAGAGGTGAATATTGTTTTGTATCTACGTCGATACTGACATAATTGTCAAAGGGTCAACGACCCTTCGTCATCATTTTACCTTTTCATTTAATTAGTAAAATTGATGTTGTTAAGATAAATGAATATAGATGTTTTATTTTTATATCTATAAGAATATTGTTATAATTTTTAAAATTATAAAAATTATGATACTAAAAATAATAATTACATAAGATTATATATATATATATATATATATAATTAGCTAGTAATTAGGAGAATAAAGTATTTTGCGGAGTTTGACATCAGAGATGCTTTCGGGAAACTAAAGAGCAATGGGTACATGATGCCTCAGCCAACAGAGCAGTGATCTCCTGTTCATCCCACTTCACTGTTCTATCAGCAAAAACACCAAAGAAACGGATGATGACTTGTAGCGGTTACCGTTGCGGAAAACACAGAAGATTGCATGGGTATGGATGAACCCACTCACTCCATCTTCACTGTGACGGGGAGAAAGAGCGCAAGCACAAAGAAGGAGATGATGAGTCGGGCCATGGGTTCACTCTCTGCCAAGCCTAGCAGTCCCAGAGGCAGAAGCAGCAGATGTAGTCGAAGCAGCTCGTCAGGCAGTCATAGCAGCAGGAACAACTGCAGCAGAACAGTAAGCCGACAACACGACAACAACCAGCAAAGGAATCTGCAGACGTGATGCTTACCATGCGTTGATGATTTGATCTTGGGGGTCGTCTCTGCTTGACATCACCTGGGAAGTTGGTGGCTCCATATGTCTCTCCCCTACTCCCAGTGGCTGTTTGAGATTGCTGAAGCCGCAAAGAAGAAGATGAGGGAAGACTGCAGAGGGCTTACACCAGCGAAAGATATGGTATGCGCAGTGACTCTCTAGCAAAGGGAAAGTTGCCTGCCATGACTGATTGGCTCAATATTCTACGATTACTTTTGGGAAAGTTGACGAGAGCTGCGTGAATGATGATGGTATTCAAAGTTGCCCCGACTTGAAGAAGGCATCGACAAATGCTCGGTGGGCACTGCTGATGTATCTATCTATCTATCTATCTATCTCGTGGCACTTTGTTGCAATCAAACAGGGCAATCTACCTGTTAAGAAAAAGAAACACAGTAATTTATGATTGTAAGCAGTGGGGAAAGAAAGGTACATGATCTAACAATTAAGATGAGAAAGATCATACACAATTTACTGGTTGATTTTGCTCAACGAAGTCGGATGATACGACATGGAATTAAAGTTCAATCTTTTGGACGTCTTTTTTAGATTATATAGTTATATTTGATTAGATAAAATATATTTAATTTGATTATAATTATTAATCGATATAAAAAAAAAGTACAAACGAACTTTGAACCTCCAGTTAATTATTCGTCGGATTACTGATCAAATAAAAAAAATTTAAATGACATCGAAAGATATAAAATTCTGATAAGTTATTATTTGATTTTAGTTCTTAACATCAATTTTTTTTTTGCATAACAGTGGTTTTGATGCTTACAAAATTTTGACACAAAATATCATATGGATAAATAGTGATTTTTTTCTTATTGAAAAGAGAGAAAAAAAATGTAATAAAAATACAATAAGAAAAAGAAGATAACTACTAGTTTTTATCTTGTTTTGATTTTCACAAGATTCCCAATCAATTTGTGTTGAATTATTTATTTATTTATTTATCATAGGCATCTATTTTAGTCTTTTTTATTTTTATTAAGAATTCAACTATAATAAATATTTTACTCGGTTATTAGATGTAATGAATCAAATATTTGAATTTATCATAAATAAAATTTGATTTAGTTAGCGAATTGCTGGATGTCTATTTATAAGATGTCTATGTTTCAAAATGAAATTTCGGTACGTGACAATATTTGTATATTTAATTTAAAATAATTTTTATTTTTTATGATATATAGAATTGGTAGATATTAATGAGAGATGTGATATTCCTTTTGCAAATGAAATCTCCAATAAAAACCAATAAATTATTTCTTCCTTTCTTTGCATTTGTTTTTTTTTTTATTTTCATTTTCTCCTTGAGTAATTTAAGAAACTAAAATCAAAATATAATATTACAACTTATGATATTTAAATAAAAATAAATTAAAATGGTACCACATCTTTGTGTCGCTTGTGTTCATACCAAGATATTAGCATGTAATTGATGGTGAAATAGTGATATGATTGATAATAATAGTGAAATTAGTATTAATGAAATGAGTTATCTTTAGTATCTCAGTCCTTACATTTTTAAAAAGATTATATCGATATCGTTATACTTACGAAAATGAAACATTTAATTCAATTACTCTAATAAAACTTCTCTCTTTCTCTGTCTTGATTTTTCACTAAAATTATTTTTTAACCCTTTATAGGGATCTCAATATTTATATTTCGTAAATATAGATATTTTAATATAATTTTTAAAAATATAAAAATCAGAATGATAAAAATACAAGTCTGATAACCATCATTGCCAACAATAATAATATGGCAGCTTATGCGTGTTATTTGGCCAAGGAAACGATTGAATGCAGCACCTGCAGGGAAACTATGCCCTCGTTCTGCTTTATGGAACGCCTGCGGCACCTCCACAGTCTCGAAATCGCAGACATCCAGGAAGACGAGCCTTCTTCCTGCCCTCCATCCTCCGACATGAAGGAAGACGACCCTGAACACATTAACGGTGATCATGCTTCTTCTTCTTCTTCTTCTTCCACCGCTCGTGATTCGGAGATTCTCACTGGAACAAAGGACCCGTCGTCCTCCGCCTCTAGAGAGAAGTGCAGAGACGCAGAAAGCAAAGTGCAAGCTTCTTGTACTCGGTTCCTGTCCTCCTTCGCGAATTTGGTGTCTCATTGCGGTCTTGCCTGCAGAAGTCGAGATGCGGTCGCCATGAAAGAAGGCACCGCCGAGTACCCAAATAATGGTCCTTCGTCTTCTTCTACCGCTCGAGATCTAAAGTTGCACCAAGAAACAAAGGGGCCATCATCAACCTGTGAAGAGGAATGCCGGCACGTAGAATTCAAAGAACAAGCTTGTCTGAGTTGGGATTTCCGTCTAATGTTGGATTTCGATTTTGGGTTTCGATCTTCCTTCATGAAGGGAGATAACCCAGAGTACCACAACAATGATACTGCATCCACGCCTACCGCTCAAGATCAAGAGTTGCCCTCCGAAACACAGGAACAGAGGTGCAGGTACGTCGAAAGGTGAAGAATAAGCTTCTCTCTTATGTGTAGTTTCTGATGTACCGTCAGACTTCTTGTCTACAGAAGTCACGATGCAGTCGGCAAGAGGAGGCCACTGAAGATGAAGGCCGGATCATGCTACATACCACAGAAGACAAAATTGATAGGAGACGACGCTCACTTCGTATGCGAGCATGAGCAAGTCGTCGGCGTAGCAGATGGCGTCGGCGGATGGGCCAAGTTAGGCGTCGACGCCGGAGAATATGCTCGAGAGCTCATGTCTCATGCCGAGAAAGCGGTTCGTGCATCACCTGAAGGTTGTGTTGATCCTCACCAGGTGCTGGCAACAGCTCATGCTCGCACAAATGCCTTGGGATCCTCCACTGCTTGCATCGTAGCACTCAAAGACCAGGTTTTCGATTCTTCTTATTGCATGCAATCAGTTATGGCATTTGACAGTTCAACTTCGCTATTGGATTGCGCGTCTTCGGTCACAAACTATTGTTTCTTGGATCGCAGTACATTCATACGGTGAATATTGGCGATAGTGGCTTTTTGGTGGTCAGAAATAATGAAGTATTCTACCATTCTCCAACCCAACAACTAAGATTTAACAGGCCATATCAACTCCAAAAATCTGGAGGCGAAACGCTAAATGATGCAGAGGTTAGCACAGTTGCAAACATGATTTGTAGTTAAATTTGGACAGGGAGATTTCACAGAATCTATATCTCAAACATTTTGTTGTAAGTTTCATCTTTTCAACCTAACCCTAATTGCCTATTGCAACTCTGGGAGATCTTCCGATTTCTTTCATCTTTTCAACCTAAACCTAATAATTGCATGTCGTAAGTACCTGCATTACCAAGAAAAGTGGGGACACTATCATCTATTAACTTCTTAACATGACCTCTTATTGTAAGCATCAAGATTCACATTTACTCTCCACTTCATTGCACCTGAAACAGATAAAGTCGATCGGAGTTGAACCAGGAGACATTATTGTTGTAGGCACCGATGGGGTCTTCGACAACCTGTTCGACAGAGAGGTGATTCGAGTTATAAAATCCGGATTGGCGCTCAGTGTAAGTGCAGAACGTATGGCTAATCTTATTGCTGATGAAGCCCGACGCAACTCAATCAGAAGAACGAAAGAAACACCCTTCTCTATAGCATGTAGAAAGGCAGGAAAGCGCCGAAAAGGAGGCAAGAAAGACGATATCACGGTGGTGGTTATGTGCATTCTTGAGGCTGACGATTAAGATAAGTGTTCTATCTAAGCACCGGAAGAAACTGCATGAGCAATTGCCATCACCTGCTATATATCATTCCGGAAGAGCTTTCTTTGGGATCTTCGTTTGACAGTTCTTCCTGTTGTGGTACAAATCTAAAGGCACTGTTTCAGGCTTTCAATCGATCGATTCTCATTGATTCTTTGTACCTGCAATGCATGTATATGATTGAATGAATAGCGAGTGAAATTAATCACATGACCAAATCAGTAATACTAAATAGGTGAACTCTAATTAGGGTTTATGATAAGACATAATCCAACTTAAAGGTATGATTATTATAAAAATAAACTTACTGCAGGGGATGGTTAATATGATAGATGTTGATAATAAGTGTATCCATCACAATCTTATAATTCAATCTATGATAAGGCATAATCCAGGTGTTCTACTCCCAAAGCAATCTGAAACCACCAGCCACTTCCGACTCCTTGTTGGCTTCAACAACTACGCCCTCGTCCCCGCACTATAAAACACCTGCAGCACCTCCATGGTCTCTCATCAACGCCGTCCACGAAAACCCAGAAAGACTCGTCTTCATCCTGCCCTCCGTTCTCCGGACATGAAGGAAGAGAACCCTGAACACCAAAACGGTGATCCTTCATCTTCTTCTTCCACTGCTCGCAGTCCGGAGTTTCTCATCGAAACAAAGGACCAGTCGTCGTCCACCTCTAGAGAGAAATGCGGGTACGTAGAATGGAAAGAGCAACCTTCTTGGACTCTGTTTTCGTTCTCCTTTGCGAATTTGATGTATCATTGCGGTCTTATCTACAGAAGTCAAGATACGGTCGCCATGAAGGAAGACAACGCAGAATACCCAAGCAATGGCCCTTCGTCTTCTTCCACTGCTCAAGATCTATCGCTGCTCACAGAAACTGAGGAGCCGACATCTACCTGTAAAGAGCAGTGCAGGCACGCATAATTCAAAGAACAAGTTCATCTGACTTACGTCTTCCATCAAATTTCGGGTTTTGATTTTGATGTTTCATTTAATTGACTACAGCAGTCAAGATTCGATCGCCACGAAGGAAGACAGCCCAGAGTACCATAACGATGACAGTGCATCCTTGTCTACTGCTCAAGATCCGGAGTTGCCCACCGAAACACAGGAACAGAGGTGCAGGTACGTAGAAAGGTGAAGAATAAGCTTCTCTCTTATGTGTAGTTTCTGATGTACCATTCACTTCTTGTCTACAGAACTCACGAAGCAGTTGAGAAGAGGAGGCCACTGAAGATGAAGGCAGGATCATATTACATACCACATATGAGAAAATTGAAAGGAGAAGACGCTCACTTCATATGTGAGCATGAGCAAGTCGTCGGTGTAGCAGATGGCGTCGGTGGATGGGCCAAGTTAGGCATCGATGCCGGAGAATATGCTCGAGAGCTCATGTCTCGTGCGGAGCAAGCGGTTCGTGCATCACCTGAAGGTTGCGTTGATCCTTTCCAGGTCCTGGCAACAGCTCATGCCCTGACAAATGCATTGGGAGCCTCCACAGCTTGCATCATGGCACTCAAAGGCCAGGTTTTTTATTCTTCTTATTGCATGCAATCAAATATAGCATCGACTATTAAACTTAGCTATTGGATTATATTGTCTTAGAACACAAACTAGCTCAGTAGGTCAACGGCATTGTTTTTTGGTTTGCAGTACATTCATACAGTGAATATTGGCGATAGCGGCTTTTTGGTGGTTAGAGATGATGCCGTATTGTACCATTCTCCCGCACAACAAAGAGGTTTTAACACGCCATATCAACTCCAAAACTCTGGCGGCGAAACGCTAAATGATGCAGAGGTTAGTACAGTTGCAAGCATGACATCTGTAGTTCAATTTGGGCAGGGAGAGTTCACAGATAATTGTAGTTGTATTTCTCTCAAACATTTTGCTGTAAGATTCATCTTCTTAACCTAAGCCAAAGTGCATGTTGCAACTCTGGGAGATCTTCCAATTTCTTTCATCTTCCTAATAATTGCATGTTGTAAGTATTGGATCACCAAGATTTGACTCTTGACATAACCTCTTGTTGTAAGCGTCAAGATTCGACTCTTATCATATTTGCTCTCCGCTTCATTGCTCCTGAAACAGGTAAAGTCGATGGGAGTTGAACCAGGAGACATCATTGTTGTAGCCACAGATGGGGTATTCGACAACCTGTTCGACAGCGAGGTGGTTCGACTGATAAAATCCGGATTGGTGCTCAATCTAAGTGCAGAACGTATAGCTAGTCTTATTGCTGATGAAGCCCAACGCAACTCACTCAGAAGAACGAAAGAAACACCCTTCTCTATAGCATGCAGAAAGGCAGGAAAGAGCCGAAAAGGAGGCAAGAAAGACGATATCACGGTGGTGGTTGTGTGCATTATTGAGGCTGACGATTAAAATGAGGTGTTCTTCCTAAGCAGCGGAAGAAACTGCATGAGCAATCGCCATCACCTGCTATGTATCATTCCGGAAGAGCTTTCTTTGGGATCTTCATTTGACAGTTCTTCCTGTTGTGGTACAGATCTATAGGAATTGCTGTAACTTACTGAGAGTTACAGGCCTTTAATTGATAGATGCTCATTGATCATTTGTACCCGCAATGCATCATCATATGAGAATACGAATCAAGTGAATAAAATACAAAATTTTCTCGTTAATCTGAGGCAACTAATTCTCTACTAAAACTGTTTAATCCCAAGATACTGAAATTTTTCACCCAAAGAAAGAGAGAAACTTAAGCTATATGATTGATTCGCGAAGAAAATTAGTCACATAACATAAGTAACACAAAATAAATAAATTCTGATAATTTAACATTTCCTTTGGCTTATGTATAGAAGATTATATACTTTATGCGTTTTGCAAATCATAGCATGTTAGATAATACATAAAAATAAGCTTTTAATAGGTCATTCAGTATACATAATTTTACAAAAGTCATAAAAATGTATAAACATAGCTAAGAAGACATTCGAAGTCCTAATAATATTATTTGATTTAGTCAGGCTCTATCCTCATAATACGACGTAGAACCATGTTTAACTCTTACGACGACGTATGTATGTAATATACTTAATTCTTATGTTAGGGCTTGGAAAAATGAGGATTACATAACATAACCTATAAGCAATTGATGATCAAAACAATTGATTATATATCTTATTTTGTAAGAAACCATATGATACTTTCAATAACTAGAACAAATAAATACTTTATAAAACTAATAAATATTCATTAAAACATATCTAATTTTTATATATTACTAAGTTTATAAATACATGTGATTCTTTGAAAATAAAATAGGTAAAGTCATATAGTACTTATGATATTTTGTAGATTATAAAATCAAGGTAGTTTCTCTTTTTATAGAATTATTGAAAAAATGAACTTATTATCCAAATATAAAACAAAATTTTAGAGTCCTAATATATTTCCATGCATGGTCTAAATTGACATCTAACCTATTTGATAATACTATTTGCTTTTTCTCCTTTTGTGTTCTTCCTTAATTTTCTTTTCCTATTTTCTTCACTTCACTTGTTTTCTCCCGGCAATACTACTATCATTTAGTCGAAACGATGCTAATAAGTAGTAATACTATCACCAGCAAGACTCAATTTTAGTTTAGTCATAGCCTTCAGTTCAATTTCAACCTTCTTCTAATGACATTTTGTTTATCTATTTATTCATACATCTTTTAAATCTTCAAAATAGTCAAAACAATACTTTTCATATCAAGTCAACTCAAATATCTATTTATTTACTCGATAAAAAAAATTAATTTATCAAGCTCATGAATTAAGTCTTTCATAACTAATATTAGAATCAATAAAACATTCTACTATTAGGAGTGAAAATCAATGTCCCATCTTAGAGGCATCCCCATATATATATTAGGAAGCTACATTTGCTCACATGCCCATATGTATCCTCCTCTTTGAGGTGAGAGATGGCAATGCCTCATCACCATGTTCCCTCCAATAGAGAGGATTAGGGACAAATCCTTTAATCTCTATAGAGGTAGAGGTAGAGGTAGAGGTAGAAGGTATATTAGAACTTGTCCTTCTTAAAGTGTATGAACTAAGGAAGAATAGTGTACATCAGAACTATCTTTGTCGACAACCATCTGATCTAATCTGAGGCATCATAGATGGTTGAAGAAAGACTTGTTGAAGGCAAGACATTAATGCAAAAGTGATAAGAAGCCTATCTATGAGCAAAGGATGGTTTCATCAAGATCTTATTGTAAATCTGAGCACCGATTGATTCTGAAAATGGTAACATATTTGTTATAATCTGGCAAATTGAACGAATGGTTCTTGAGATAATATTCTTTTTATAAGATAAGATATTAAAAACACCTTATATGGTATGAACAAAACATTGACATAGTAGGAATGCATCTTGTAAAATCAGAAAACATATTGAATGGTGCTAAGACAGATAGGAATAAGTGGATAAGACACTCCCTTGAGTTTTGAAGAGTGAGATAGAAGAAGCATGTCATGTTGCGAGTTGTATGTCGCCATGCGGAGATATGGATTTTTTTTTATAAAATTATTTAAAAAAAATATTTTATTTATAAAAAAAATCATTTTTTTATTCATTTAAAATTATATATTTCAATCTGAATTTTTTTCTCTTTTTTTTCAACTTAAAATTTTTATCTCGATATTGATATGTCAAGACTGATGAAATATAATGTAAATAAAGATTAGCATATATGAGATTGAACATCAATTTAACTCAAAAGATCGAATTGTTAACGTGGGATTAAAGGATTTCTGATTTGGAACTAAATTTGGATCGGCTTTGATATCATAATACATCGGTCTCAATGTCTATAATTTAGTGACAAGTTATACCTTTGTCGCAAAAGTTTTTGACAATGAGACTTAACCCGATAGGCGATAGTGATAAATCAATGAAAAGGTTTATATTTCTATCTGAAAGTTTTTTTTTATCATATTGCTCAGGGTAAATTGTAACACTTATTTTATTAAAAATACGATGGCATTGTGCAAGAAATATGATAGAAGAAAATGGTAAAAATATAATTTTTGTTAGATTCAAATGTTAATGATTACAGTAATTACCTCGTCTCATACATGACATGAGATCACAGTACATGAGTACATTAAAAAAAAAAAAGGACTCTTTGAACTATTTATATGATTTTTTTTTTATATTTAGATTACTACATCTTTCAAAAGATCTTTTTTCAAAGAATATTGTTCAACTCACCAAAAGATCCATACACTTGTTTATAAATAGAGCTCTTTATATGCTAACGATGCATCCGTCACGATAAAAGCAGAAGCATTTTATTACTGAAGCAAAGCAACAACACACGACATAGATGGATGGATAGATAGGACGGAGAGAGACAGGACAACAGAAATAACAGGCGAACACAAACACGATCGGATCACACCATCATCCCTAATTTCCCACCGGTTTCTTCGATCGCCCACTGCTGCGACGGCTCTAGTTTGGGGACGCCATCAAGCCAGCGACAGGAGTCGGCCTCGCAGGCCTTGTAGTCCACGTGATCGAGGCAAGTGCACTCGTTGAGGACACACTCGCAGTTGGTGCAGGCGGAAGGGCAGGAGCCTTGCCATACGCCGCCGCAAACGCACCAAGAAGGTGGGTAAATGAGAGGACAGATGCATCTGCAGCACGGCCCATCAGACCTTGCCCCCAACGCACTCAGTACCGCTGCAGCGTGAAGACGGGATTAACGATGCCTCGATCAGCAGCCCTAACACATACACGTTCCCATACATATTTATCTACCTACCTCCGGCGAGGGATTGCGGACGGGGTGTGACACGGGCCGCCGAGGAGTCGGTGGCGAAGAAGGCCAACAACGTCACAAGTAGAAGACACGACGCTGCACCTCTTTTGCCTCCTCCAGCCATTGCTTACCACTGAGCTTTCTATCACAGCGTACCTGTGCAAGTAAGTAGGAGGTAGTGCGTATTCCCTCCTCCCTCCTCCTCTCCTATTTATAGGGCCACAATGCTCGAGCCATTTATAGTCCCATAAATGCATGTGACTTCCTTAAACCGGTTATATGTGTTCATGAGAATAAATAATGGATGCAGAGCTCAAGAGTGTCATATCTCTCTCTCTCTCTCTCTCTCTCTCAAAATGACACCCAGATAAAAGTTGCAGCACCAGAGTTGGTGAAGGTGCGTCGGTGCATTAACAGTATAAATGCATCCGCGCGAAGCACATGGAAAATTGTAAATTATTTTTACGTGGATGAGGATTCTCCACACTTCCCATGTGATATTAATATTATTGAATACCTCAGTTTCAAGTTGCCATATCTATAATTAATATGATTACAGATTACAAAACAAATAACACAGTACTGTTGTAGACGAGCAATTAAAAATGATTACACGCGCAACGCGCGGATGTACGTCCCCACCCTTCAAATGGAAAGGGGAGGGAGAAGCAACAAACAATACCGATTCGTACATACATAGGTCGTCGTGTGTGACAGAGAGCCAAAAATGGCTAGAGAAAGCAGAAGACGTACTGTCTTTCTTCTTCTTCCTATGCACTCCTCCTTCTCCACCAACTCATCAGCAGCCCGTTCTTACCCTCATGTGCAATCCCTTGCTTAGATGTAGTATATATATATATATATATATATATATATATATATATATATATATATATATATATTTAAGGATCAATGATAAAAATAAGATTCGAGCTTAAGATGTTATGGTATATTATCAAAATCTTTATAAAGTTAATTGATGCTTTTAAAAATATATAGAAATCTTTGATATCAACTTGTATTTCTAAATGATTATAATAGAAACACAATAAAACTAATGTAGAAACAAAATAGCGTACCTCTAGCCATTGTTATCAAGAATTTCTACAATGGTTTCTTACTTTAGATGGTGTAGGAAATCCTTTTGACTTCAAAAAGATGTTGAGCCCAAAAATCAAAATCCTCATTTATATAGATGTTCTCCTATCAAGAACGTTTATTATCACCAACTCATAACGTTCAAGAATTAATTTAAAATTATAACGTTTAGACCATAATGAAGAATTTTAATGATATTAAATATTTCATTTAATAATAACGATTTCATTTATAATGAATAAAAAACTAAAATATTTAAACTATTATAAATGAAGGAATTCATTATCATGAATGAAGGAATCTTAATGAGAACGATTATATTCTCCCATTTGGTCCATACGTTTAGCTTAATAATTTAAATTAATTTTTATCGAACAACTTTCTTAAGAAATAAATATATGAATCATACCGATAAGTCCTCTAAGAGCAATTATTATCATCCATGTATCACGATGTATTTAGTTTCTTAATCTTAATGTGATAATATTACTTAATGAATAAACCTTATGTTTATTCTTGGTCTAGTAACAATATATTTTCTCAAAATAATATACACATGAATGAAAAAATATCACAATATATAAGAGTTTCAATATCATTATAAAGTGGAACCAAGTCCCATTTTCTTTACATAATTCTTGAATTTCAGAGGTGGCATACCTTCAGTTAAAGGATCAACAATCATCAATTTAATGCTAATATACTCAATGATCACTTTCTTTTCTTTTACACGTTTTTTTATGGCTAAATACTTAATGTCGATATATTTAATTTGACTTACACTTTTATTGTTTTTAATCATAAAAACAGCAGTTGAATTATCACAAAAAATTCTTAAGAGCCTAGAAATAGAATCCATAATTCTAAGCCCAAAAATGAAATTCTTAAGCTATACATCATGTGAAGTAGTCTCAAAATAGGAGACAAACTCAACGTCATAGTAGAAGTAACAATCAAGGTCTGCTTAGAGCTTCTCCAAGAAATAGCTCCACTAGCCATCATAAAAATATATCTTGATGTTGATTTATGAGAATCGACACAACCAACAAAGTCTGAATCCAAGTAACCAATTACATCTAGATTGTCTATATGTTTATACATAAGCATGTAATCTTTGATTCCTTGTAAATACCTCATCACTTTCTTTACAGCTCTGTAGTGGTCCATACCTGGATTACTCTGATATTGACCTAGCATCCCCATAATAAATGCAATATCATGTTTAGTACAAACCTGAGCATACATAAGACTTCCTACGGCGAAAGCATATGGGATGTTTTTCATTGATTCTCTTTTAAAGTTGTTCTTAGGCATTGGTTCAAATTGAACCTATCATGTTTCACAATGGGATTTTCAACAAATATCATCTACATATAAAACAAGGAAACATATTTTACTCCCACTGACCTTCTGGTATATACATTGATCTATGAGATTTTCAATAAATTTGAATCAAGAAATCATTTCATAGAATTTAAAATATCATTAGCGGGAGGCTTGTTTTAAACTGTATACAGACTTCTTAAGCTTACAAACTAAGTGTTTACCAATACTAGAGGAGAAACCTTTAGATTGTTTCATATATACCTCTTCCTCTAGATCTCCATTAAGAAATATTATTTTCACATCAATTTATTACAATTCAAGGTCAAAATGAGCAACTAATGTCAAAATGATACGAAAATAATCTTTTTTAAATACAGGAGAAAACGTCTCTGTATAATCGATTCCCTCTTTTAAAATAAATCCCTTTGCAACAAGTGTTGCCTTGTATCTCTCAAAGTTGCCTAACAAATCTTTCTTAGTTTTAAAGACTCATTTATAACCAATAGCCTTTGCTTCACTAGACAACTCTACAAGATCCCAGACTCCATTTCTCATCATGGAATTCATCTATTCTTTTATGGTATCATGCCACAAATGAGACTCTTTGCAATTCATGACTTGTGAAAATATTTCAGGATCATTTTTTGCTCCAATATTATAGTCAAATTCTTGTAGACATATAATATAATCACTAGGAATTATATTGATTTATATTAATGTAATTTAATTAACCATATTAATTTTATGTTGATATTTTTATATTTTTAAGCAAAAAAAATTTACATAAAACTCATAATTAATCATGATACTACAATTGGGTTACCACTAATCCTACAACTTCAAGCTTACTCTGACTCTAGCAACAGCTTTTGGGGAAATATAATTATCAAATCAAACTTGATGTTCCGATCATTGTTTGCTCATGCTATTATCGTATGCTGTGATTTTTCTTGGTATCGTTAGATAATAATAAAATTCCATTAGGTTAAATGGACACAATTATTTAATTGATTCGTTTCTAAAAGAAATCAATCCATCCATTGATTCGACTGCCAATGTTAAGTTTTAGGAAAACCATCGGAGAACATCATAGCTAGAATTATATTTGTTTCGGAAAATTATTCACTTTTTTAAAATAAGATGAACAGGTTACGTTTCATTTGAGTTCAAGCATTAAATTTCCAACAACAAGAATATGCTTCCAAGAAGATAAGAGCTGATCAAAATAATAAATGGGATAATAATACGATCTTATATCACGCTCAAAATAAATATTTGTCTTGCAGAAGTAGAAGATCGAGGATGCTCGGAAGTATTACTACTAAACCTAATGCAAGAATCCAAGACTGGGAAGGAAACCTAATCACAACACTAGGAAGCATGCATGCATGCATGCTACCAGATTACCGGGAGTCATGGAGCAAAAGTTCGTCATGCTTGGCTGGAGGTGCGCAGGCCAGAGGACAGTGCACGATGACCTCCGGAGAGTGCTAGGTGAGGACACCACAACGGGCGGTGGAGGGTAGGACAGCAGCGGCGGAGTGGCGGATAACACCTGGGTGTATCGAGGACGCACGCCTGTGGATCCATAACTAAGAGAGAGAGAGAGAGAGAGCGCGACGCTCGCATGGCTCCTTATCAGCGACGGGAAAGAAATCAGTGTTGGAATTCAATTCAAACTTTAACTTCATATTCAATATTGTTGGAGTTGTACGTGAAAGATATGATGGGGTAGATTAGATCGAGTTTGACTGAAACATATATATATTTCCTATAGAACGTACTTCAACGAAGGCAAAGAAGTATGGTATTTTGTATTGAAAAGCATATTAGAATTTATTATTTTAAAAATAATTGATGGAACGATATTGGAAAAGTAAATTATTTGTGATATGTAGATGAAAAATATATATTTCTCTTTTAAGAACGATATAATCACTTAAAGTGTGATTTTATATTGGATGAAATCCAAGATTACTTGTTTCTGAAATGTTCTTATGAAAAAAAGGTGGTGATGTGACTGTACGATGATATAGTATGTAGTGAGTATAAATATATATTGATATGTAAATATAAGTGCCTGTTGATATGTAAGTAAATCACACACGACGGCTAGTGTCGAAATCCTATGATAACAACAGGGATGAATGACCATCTCATGCGGCACTTGCCTTCCACCGAGGGCAAATTGGCAGCCTCATCGCATTCCTGTCGCTCGACTCCCTTTGTCCCTTCCCATGTCTTTTTTTTAGGATCAACCCTCACGCTTTTCCCTTGGGCTCCCTAAGACCCTCGGAGAACCCTCCTCATATCTCCCCACTTACCCATCTCCTGCTCACCCTCCTCTTCTATCGAATTGTTGGGGATGGAGGAGCAAGAAATTGATAAAAACATAACACTATGATGTAAGTAAAAAGAATCTTTTCGATCAAGAAAACTGATGTAGTATTTAAAATAAGAGGATTGACATAAAATACTTATAAGATATTCTCAAGTGTATTCTCCTTATATCTTACTTCATAAACTATGATCCTATTTATATGAACTAGAGATAACTAGGTGACTGTATCATATCACCCATAGTTGAGTTAAGTGTTGGAACTATCCTATAACTTATAGATCATGGGTCATTTCTTAAAACATGTCTATAACTACTAAGAACATGATAACTACTTAGATAACTATTATGAATTAATTCTCAACACGAAGCCATAGATATCGATCGATTAGAGCAATCTATTAAAAAGTCGCCCAAAGAATTCCAGCCATGACTGTGCTTGATCGGTTCTTGGAGTCGTTGTCTCACCTTTTCTTGGAAAAAGATTGGATCTTGCACCTTTTTCTTGATCTTCCTTACTTTTCGGAGTCGACATATTGGGTTTTTGATCGTGCTTCACCTTTTTTTCATCAAAGGATCGAATCTTGAAT
This sequence comes from Musa acuminata AAA Group, assembly GCF_036884655.1. Lineage (NCBI taxonomy): Eukaryota > Viridiplantae > Streptophyta > Magnoliopsida > Zingiberales > Musaceae > Musa > Musa acuminata. Next base: position 3,808,569 of record NC_088353.1, on the reverse strand, counting down.
TTTGTTTCTTTTATTGAGTACTCACTCAGATCATCTAAGGATAATCTTGATTTGTAAGTTATTGAATGGCGATAACTATACTACTTGAAGTCGTTCGATGAGCATAGCTCTTAGAGTCCGAAACAATATAGGTTTCATCGATGGATTAATTTTATATCATTAATAACTTTATCTGACACATGATTTATTAAAACAAAAATATTAATCTAGTGATAATATATTATACCAATTTCACTTATTAAAGTTCGAGAGTTTAAAACATACCATATGTTTTTAAAAGCATCAGTTAACTTAGCAAAGACTTTGATAATATATCATAACGTCTTAGCAAAAACTATATATATATATATATATATATAATACTGCATCGGGTAGGTACGGGCAGCTGCTGAATTGGTGGCGACGAAGGCCAGCATCAGCATAGGAAGAAAACGAGGAAGAAGACGAAGAAGAAGAAGAAGAAAGGCTTCAGTAACTCTTCTGACTCCTCCTCTGCCCATTGTTTAGATCTCTATCACACACGACCTATGTCTCTATGAGTCAGTACTGCTCGTTGCTCGTACCACACCCCCTCCCATTAGCCATATTCACAGTGCTTGGGTGGATAAGAGCAGCCATAGACTATTGGAACGGTGGGGACGGGAACTCGACGTGCATCGGCGCGTTGCGCGTGAAATCAATATTAATTACTTGTCTACAATAGTACTGTATTTGTTTGGGAATCTGTAATCATTTTACTTATAGATATGACAACTTGAAACTAACTAAAAACAATTCCACGCTCAGCTCGTGGATGCACGACAGCCTCCTGGTCTGCTTCGGTTAAAACAGTTTATGGCAGCTCTTATCCATCCAAGCCAACCATCAAGTGCGTGGCCAACCTCTCCATGCACTATAAATATGGGCAAGTTGAGGGAGGGGAGGGAGAAGCAACGAACAGTACCACCTACTTATTCGTGAAGGCAAGATTCTAAGGACCGGTGCAGCAGCCCGTCCAATTAGTAGATGAAGTATTTTATATATTATTTTTTAATAACTAGCGGCAAAATTCTAACCCAAGATATTGTGATACATCATAAAATATTTATTAGCTAAGCTAACTAGTACTTTTTAAAAATATATTAGATAAAACTTCGATATTAAACCTATAATAAATTGGTTTAATGCACCACCATTAATTTAATATTTAAAATACTACTTATATATATTACTAAGTTAAATTTATTACTGAAAAATGATCATCTAATACTAAGTTAAATTTATTCTCAGCATATGGTGGCAGAAGTAACGTTAGTCTGGCATTTGTAGGATCCTCCTCAAGCATATCCTATCGAGACAACGTGAGGGAGTCTCCGACCACCTCCATTTTTTAGCAGGTGTTATTTACTGATTTCAGGCTCCAACAACATTAAAAAGAAATACAAAAAAAATAAAAGGACTGACTTGGCAGCATCATTCATTATCCGGTGTGATTCTTGGAAACAAAGTTTGAATCCCTTCCGCCAGAGATGAGCGTCGCTGGCTAGCACCTCTCTAGGAGGAATAGTGGCACACGGATTAGAGATTGCAGCAGATAAATTTTCCAAGAACCTAAGCTGTTCGATGGGTGCTATAACTCCACATATGAAATCTTACTCTATAATATGGTTTCGATTAAATGATGATCACTGATCTAGAAAAGTTTACCTAATTGAGAAGTGAATTAGGATGTTGGTGAATCTAAACCGGCTTGGTCGACTTATACGGCAGACAGCATGTTCAATATTACCTGCATAATTTATTTGCAAAGTATTGGAACAACAGCTGTCATACAAAACATTCGTCATTTCTCAAGTGGTCGTCGTACGAGGATTCAGAGGTGCAACGATGCATCCGTCACCATAAAAGCACAAGCATTTTATTACCGAAGCGAAGCAACACCGCACGGTACACGAGATAGAATATAAGTAGATGGATGGATAGATGGATAGGACGGAGAGAGAGAAGACGACGGGCGAACACAAACGCAATCGGATCACACCATCATCCCTAATTTCCCACCGGTTTCTTCGATCGCCCACTGCTGCGACGGCTCTAGTTTGGGGACGCCATCAAGCCAGCCACAGGAGTCGGCCTCGCAGGCCTTGTAGTCCACATGGTCAATGCAAGTGCACTCGTTCAGGACACACTGGCAGTTGGTGCAGGCGGAAGGGCAGGAGCCTTGCCACACGCCGGCGCAAACGCAAAAAGGAGGTGGGTAAATGAGAGGACAGATGCATCTGCAGCACGGCCCATCTGCCCTCTCCCCCAACGCACTCAGTACCGCTGCAGCGTGAAGACGGGATTAACGATGCCTCGATCACCAGCCCAAACACATACACGTTCCCATACATATTTATCTACCTACCTCTGGCGAGGGATTGCTGACGGGGTGTGACACGGGCAGCCGAGGCGTCGGTGGCGAAGAAGGCCAACAACGTCACGAGCAGCGTCACAAGTAGAAGAGACGACGCTGCACCACTTTTGCCTCCTCCAGCCATAGCTTACCACTGAGCTTTCTATCACAACGTACCTGTGAAAGTAAGTAGGAGGTAGTGCGTATTCCCTCCTCCCTCCTCCTCTCCTATTTATAGTGCCACAATGCTCCAGCCATTTATAGTCCCATAAATGCATGTGACTTCATTAAACCGGATATATGTGTTCATGAGAATAAATAATGGATGCAGAGCTCAAGAGAGTCATCTCTCTCTCTCTCTCTCAATATGACACCCAGATAAAAGTTGCAGCATCAGAGTTGGTGAAGGTGCGTCGGTGCATTAATTACTGTCCCATATAATCCAATATAAATGCATCCGCGCGATGCACATGGAAAATTGTAAATTATTTTAAAGTGGATGAGGATTCTCCACACTTCCCATGTGATATTAATATTATTGAATACCTCAGTTTTCAGTTGCCATATCGATAATTAATATGATTACAGATTACAAATCAAATACAGTACTGTTGTAGACGAGTAATTAAAAATGATTACACGCGCAACGCGCGGATGCACGTCCCCACCCTTCAAATGGAAAGGGGAGGGAGAAGCAACAAACAGTACCGATTCGTACATACATAGGTCGTCGTGTGTGATACAGAGCCAAAAATGGCTAGAGAAAGCAGAAGTCGTACCGTCTTTCTTCTTCTTCCTGTGCACTCCTCCTCCACCAACTCATCAACAGCCCGTTCTTACCCTCGTGTGCAATCCCTTGCTTAGATGCAGTATTTTATGTTTTTTTTAAGGATAAATGATGAAAATAATATTCGAGCATAAGACGTTATGGTATATTTGTTGGGAAGAAACATGTTAATATGGAATAATTCTTTTTCCTCTTTGTGTATCAAAATATATTCCTCATCAAAATACCAACTTGATATCAAAATGCTAATATCAATCAGCACACAACATAAATAATAGAGTAATAAATCAATCACATAGTGAGATCAAATCTTTTTAACGTGAAAAACCCAATGTGGAAAAAACCACGGGACCGTAGACCACCTCAAACTTCCACTATCAATAATAATGATAACAGGTTTACGGTATGTCTTCTCTAGAATAACTAGAGGATCAGAATAACATCAAGAACATAGATCTTGGCTCAAGAATAGCATATCTTCAGCACATAGGTGGATCTCCTCCAAAGAGAATTCTAGGTCTCACAAAGTGGATATCATAGGAAAGTACCTTAGAGAGGGTAAACTGCAGATCAACAACGTTAGGATTGTAGAGTTTGCTGCAAGGATTCTCCACATAAAATTTGGGCCGAAACCGACAACGTTTGGCCACCGATCGTCAAGCAGAAAAACTCATAAACCTTACTTTCTCTCTCTATTTCTCTCTCCTCTTTTCTATGCACGCCGCCGCACGCGCTGCACGCTCATACTCTAATCTCACCCTAATTTAGTTCTCTCTAATCTCTAATTAGTTGATTTGGGCTTATGGCCCAAATTGTCCAAGCCCACATATGGACTGGACCCAACAATTCTCCCCCTCCAGCTCATATGATGAGCTGTACCATGCTCGCTTTTCGCCTACATGCTTTAAGCTTTTCATTAGGCAAAGACTTTGTCAACATATCTGAACCATTATCATTGGTATACACCTTTTCCAACTGTAATTTTTTCATCTCAAGCACATCACGAATCCTCTGATATCTCACATCAATATGCTTGGATCTAGAATGGTATGTTGAATTCTTGGAGAGGTGAATAGCGCTCTGACTGTCACAGTAAACAGTATATCCTTCCTATTTCAAGCCCAATTCTTGTAGAAACTTTTTCATCCATAAAGCTTCCTTGCAGGCTTTAGTAACTGCTATGTATTCTACTTCTGTGGTTGATAGAGCAACACACTTCTGTAACTTAGACTGCCAAGAGACTGCTCCTCCTGCAAATGTCATCAAGAATCCCGAAGTGGACTTCCTAGAATCAGTATCACCTGCCATGTCTGCATCTATGTACCCTTCTAACACAGGTTCATCATCACCAAAACATAAACACAACTTGGAAGTACCTCTTAGATATCTTAATATCTATTTCACTGCTGTCCAATGTTCCTTTCCAGGATTTGAGAGAAATCGGCTAACAACTCCAATTGCATGAGCTATATCTGGCCTAGTACAAACCATAGCATACATCAAACTGCCTACTGCAGATGAGTAAGGCACTCTGGATATTTCTTCTTTTTCTTTCTCACTTGTAGGACATTATTTTGAACTCAGCTTGAAATGACCTGCAAGTGGAGAACAAACTGCTTTGGCTTTACTCATGTTGAATCTTTCAAGAACATTTTCAATGTAAGTCTCTTGAGATAGCCAAATCTTCCTTTTCTTCCTATCACGAAGAATCTTCATGCTAAGTATTTGTCTCACCGATCCTAAGTCATTCATGGCAAAAAACTTACTTAGCTCTCTTTTAAGCTTTTTAATTTTTCCAACATCATGGCCAACAATCAACATATCATCAACATATAGCAGTAAAATAATAAAATCATCATCTGAAAATTTCTTCATATACACACAATGATCAGATGTGGTTCTATCATACCCTTGGCTAATCATAAAGGAATCAAACTTCTTGTACCACTGTCTAGGTGCTTATTTGAGTCCATATAAGCTTTTCCTAAGCTTACATACCAGATTTTCTTTTCCCTTGACTTTGAAACCTTCTGGTTGCTCCATGTAAATTTCTTCTTCTAAGTCACCATGAAGAAATGCTATTTTTACATCAAGTTGCTCAACTTCTAAATTCAAGCGGGCAGCCAAACCAAGAACAACTCGGATAGAGGACATTTTCACAACCGGAGAAAATATTTCTTCAAAGTCAATACCTTTCTTCTGACTGAATCCTTTCACAACTAGTCGTGCCTTGTATCTTTGTTGTGAGCTATTATTTTCAGTCTTCAATTTATAAACCCACTTATTCTTGAGAGCTTTCTTCTCTTTCGGCAGCTTTACCAAGTCATAGGTGTGGTTCTCAAGCAAGGATCTCATCTCTTCTTGCATGGCTTTAACCCACTCACTCTTATTCTCATGTAGAATAGCTTTTTGGTAAGTTTCTGGCTCTCCCTCGTCAGTAAGTATAACATACTCATGTGGAGGATATCTAGTAGAGGGTTGTCGCTCTCTAGTGGATCTTCTCAATGGAATCTCAACTGGTGGTGGAGGTGCCTGTTCAGTTGGTTCAGCATCATCAACTGTAGGTGTATCATCACTAGTATTCTCACCACAATCTTCTTGTTCATCTCCCCATGATCATCATGAACTATAGGTGAACTGGACCCAAACTCCAAGGAATATAAACAGAGGTTTCTGGCTTCTCAACATTATCACCATCATCAAACAATTGGTCTTCAAGAAACACAACATCTCTGCTTCTAATAATCTTCTTGTTCACTGGATCCCATAATCTATACCCAAACTCTTCATGACCATATCCCAAGAAGATACATGCTTTTACCTTATTATCGAGCTTGGACCTCTCATCTTTGGGAATATGAACAAATGCTTTACACCCAAAGACTCTCAAATAATTATACGATATATCTTTTCCTCTCCATACTCTCTCTGGAACATCACCTTATAGAGGAACTGATGGAGAAAGATTTATCAGGTCAACTGTAGTTCTCATAGCCTCCCCCCAAAATGACTTTGGTAACTTGGCGTGGGAAAGCATACACCTAATCCTTTCTTCAATGGTTCTGTTCATCCTTTCTGCCACACCGTTCTGCTGAGGAGTTTTAGGAACTGTTTTCTCAAGCCTGATACCACGGAACCTGTAATAATTCTCAAAATGACCCCTATACTCGCCACCATTATCTGATCGAACACACTTTAGCTTTCTGCCAGTTTCTCTTTCAACATTGACATGAAACTCCTTCAAAGCATCGAGTACATAGTCTTTAGATTTCAAAGCAAAAACCCAAACTTTTCTAGAATGGTCATCAATAAAAGTAACAAAATAAAGAGCACCTCCAAGAGTTCTAGTTTGCATAGTACAAACATCAGTATGAACTAAATCAATAACATCAGATCTTCTAGATGATGGATATGTCTGAAATGCAACTCTATGTGTTTTTCCAGCTAAGCAATGATCACAAGATTTAAGAGATGTACCTTGCAACTCTGGTAAGAACTGCTTTCTAGCAAGAGTTTGAAGTCCCTTCTCACTGATATGTCCAAGCCTCTTATGCCAAAGATCTATACTTTCACCTTTTCGAATTGCATTAATCTCTCCTTTGTGTAGCTTAGCTTCCATAACATAAAAAGAGTTAATCTTCTTTCCTTTCCTTTTGCCACAATTAGAGAACCTTTAGTGAGTTTCCATTTACTTTCACCAAAATAATGTGCAAAGCCCTCATCATCAAGTCTTCCTGTAGATATCAAGTTAAGACGAATATCTGGAACATGCTTTACATCTTTGAGTATCAATTTGCTCCCAATACTGGTCTCCAAGCAAATATCTCTAATACCCACAATCTTAGATGTACCATTGTTTCCCATTCTGACATTACCAAAATCACCAGCACTGGAAGATCTAAAGAAATCACCATGAGAAGTAACATAAAATGAAGCACCAGAGTCAATTACCCAATTACTGTCATGAGCTATAAGGCTAACACAACCTTCATCACAGACAATAGTGATATTACCTTCAGCAGCAACTGTATTGATCTCTTTCTCATTTTTCTTCATTTCATTCTGTTCTCGCTTCCAAAACCTACACTCTTTCTTCATGTGACCTGGCCTATTACAGTGAAAACATTTGATATCTCTTCTAGACTTGGATCTTCCTCGATAACCATATGGATTTCTGCTATGACTTCTTCCACGTCTTTCTTGTTTTTCAGTAACAAATGCACCAGAAGAAGATTCACCCTGTTCTTTCCTTCTTGCATCTTCATTTAGCAAACTGTCTTTAACCATATCTATGGTTAGAGTCCCCTCTGGCGTGGAGTTACAAATAGTCACCACATATGTTTCCCAACTTTCTGGTAAATAGCTGAGAAGTAATAATCCATGCATCTCATCATCTATATTCATTTTCATAGCAACCAACTTGTTTGCAAGACTCTGAAATAAGCTTATGTGCTCAACAATATTACCACCATCTTTATACTTCAAATTTACAAGCCTTCTGAGGAGAGAAATTCTATTTCCCATTGTCTTTTTCGCAAAGAGATTTTCTAACCTTTGCCAAACAACATCAGCTCTGATTTCATCTGAAATATGCTCATGCAAGTTTATATCCATCCATCTTCTAATATAGGCAATAGCTTTTCTATGTTGAACTTCTCATTCTTCATCGTCCATAATAGAAGGTTTATCTTTAACTTTGATAGGCTTATACAAATCTTTGCAATAGAGCAAATCTTCCATCAGACGCCTCCAAGTGGAATAATTTGATGAGTTCAATTTAATCATACCATCTGACTGCTCCATTTCAATCACACAAGAAAACTAGCAAAAAACAACCTGATGCTCTGATACCACTTGTTGGGAAGAAACCTGTTAATACGGAATAATTATTTTCCCTCTTTGTGTATCAAAATAGGTTCCTCATCAAAATACCAACTTGATATCAAAATGCTAATATCAATCAGCACAGCATAAACAATAGAGCAATAAATCAATCACACAGTGAGACCAAATCTTTTGTAACGTGGAAAACCCAATGTGAGAAAAATCACGGGACCGTAGTCCACCTCAAACTTCCACTATCAATAATAATGATAACATGTTTACAGTAGGTCTTCTCTAGAATAACTAGAGGATCAAAATAACATCAAGAACATAGATCTTGGCTCAAGAATAGTATATCTTCAGCACATAGGTGGATCTCCTCCAAAGAGAATTCTAGGTCTCACAAAGTGAATATCATAGGAAAATACCTTAGAGAGGGTAAACTGCAGATCAACACCGTTAGGATTGTAGAGTTTGCTGCAAGGATTCTCCACATAAAATTTGGGCCGAAACTGATAACGTTTGGCCACCGATCGTCAAGCAGAAAAATTCGTAAATCTTACTTTCTCTCTCTATTTCTCTCTCCTCTACACGTCGTCGCTGAAAGCTCGTACTCTAATCTCACCCTGGTTCTCTCTAATCTCCAATTAGATTTGATTCGGGCTTATGGCCCAAATTATCCAAGCCCACGTATAGATTGGACCCAATAATATTATCAAAATTTTATTAAATTAATTGATGTTTTTAAAAATATATCAAATGTTTTAAACTCTCAACCTTTAATAAGTTAAATTGTAGCTATTTTTAAAGAAGGAACTCATTAATCTATTCTGTTAGATTATGTGGTACAATAACTTATGATTAAATAAATTAAAATTTTAATTAAATTCGCAGCACATTGTTCACGTTGCCATCCCAACGTTTGAAATTATGGGATTCAATAATTCACTTGGGACGTGTGGATAATCCTCCTCCACGTAAAAATACTTAAAAATATTTCCATCTGCATCACGCGGATGCATTCATATTATATTATATTGTGGGGTACACTAATTAATGCACCAAATCTGGTGCTGCAACTTTTTATCTCGTTATCGTCGTTCCAGGTCAAGTGTAAAATCGAGAGTGAGAGAGTAGACACATTGAATCCTGCATCCATTATTCCTTCTTATCAACAAATATGTCCCACCATATATCAAAGGCTGGAGCGTCGTGGCACTATAAATAGGACAAGAGGAGGGCGGAGGGACAACGCACTACCTCATACTTGCACAGGTGCGTTGTGATAGAAAGCTCGGCGGTAAGCAATGGCTGGAGGAGGCAAACGAGGTGAAGCATCGTCTCTTCTACTTGTGACGCTGCTCGTGACGTTGTTGGCCTTCTTCGCCACCGACTCCTCGGCAGCCCGTGTCACACCCCGTCCGCACTCCCTCGCCAGAGGTAGGTAGATAAATATGTATGCGAACGTGTATATGTTTGGGCTGGTGATCGGGGCACCGTTAATCCCGTCTTCACGCTGCAGCGGTACTGAGTGCGTTGGAGGCAAGGGCAGATGGGCCGTGTTGCAGATGCATCTGTCCTCTCATTTACCCACTTACTTGGTGCGCTTGCGCCGGCGTATGGCAAGGCTCCTGCCCTTCCGCCTGCACCAACTGCCAGTGTGTCCTCAACGAGTGCACTTGCATTGACCATGTGGACCCCAAGGCCTGCGAGGCCGACTCCTGTGGCTGGCTTGATGGCGTCCCCAAACTAGAGCCGTCGCAGCAGTGGGCGATCGAAGAAACCGGTGGGAAATTAGCGACGATGGTGTGATCCGAATGTGTTTGTGTTCGCCTGTCGTCTTCTCTTTACCCGTCCTATCTATCCATCCATCTATGTCGTGTGTTGTTGCTTTGCTTCAGTAATAAAACGCTTCTGCTTTTATCGTGACGGATGCATCGTTGCACTGCTCAATGTGTACCTAATTTCGACATGAGAGTTTGGAAAAGTTCTTGTCGGAAAATTGCTCGACAGGTGACTTCCGGGAGAAAGGAGAAAATATAGGAGACAATAGTATAACAAATCCTTTTTAGTTCATCACTAACCTAATATATAGGAGATATAATATAGATGGTGTAAGTGTTAATAGAAATTGATATGTGTGATATAAGCTAACATTAATTGACTCACATTGATATGTGAGTCAATTTTGGGCCAATAGATGGTTGTAATTGACTGAAGTCACTAACATTAATGGGGTAAAAGCCATTCACATGCTTTCTTTTCATTGTCCACGAACATGATCTGTTGGAAAATTTTATGAAGCCAATAGATGCTTTCTTTTCATTAAGAACTCTCCTGTGTAGTAAGTTTATCTCTATGAAGATAATATCATGATATCAATATAATAGAAATTAGAGGGACTCAGATAAAGGATGAAGATAATATCCATCGTTTTATGTCCAATAGGCTCTGTTCCTAAAAAGGAGCATTATATGACTTGGGTATCATAAGAGAGTCACATGGATCTCAGTGATCCTCTTTCGCTTTGTAGTTTCCTATTTCGATGATTAGATCGATTGTGCATGAAGCATTTGGATCTTGTTATGCTCCATAATATTCTACCGTCCAAATATAATAGAAACGGGAGGGACATAGATAAGAGTAGAACTTGTTGGGGTTGGATGGGTTGAAGTTAGTCCCTCGATAAAATAGAGAGATTTTCTCATATAGTTTAAGAAAATTTTATATGCTATCATGCCCCCATAAGATGGTGCTCCGCAAATAGTTTACGAGCGAGAGGCTTCGTGAGTAGGGCAAGAGCAGATCGCAACTATTGTTGTTGCTGCGGCTGCGATGGCGATGGCTATGGCTGCGATGCAAGCGACTGCGATTGCGACGGCGACAGCTACGATTGCGACGGCTATGACTACGACGGCGATGGCTGCGACTACGACGGCTACGGTTGCAACGGTGATGGTTGTGGCTGCGACGACGACGGCTGTGACAACGACAAAGGAGAACAACAGAGGAGGAGGAAGCTACAGCAGAAGATGTAGAGATAGCTACAACGAGGAATATATATATATAGATCGGATTCTACCAAGTTGAAGATCGAGGATAATTCCAGATCATTATGTCTTTTCCATATGAGAAAATTTTGTCTATTGATGACGGTCTCTTCATCGATCCATCGATGAAACCTGTATTATTTTTTACTCTAAGAGCTATGCTCATTGAACGATCTCAAGTAGTATAGTTATCACTATTCAATAACTTACTAAACAAGATTATCCTTAGATGATCTGAGTGAGTACTAAATAAAAGAAAACAAAATTCAAGATTCGATCCTTTCAAGAAAAAAAAGGTGAAGCAAAATCAAAAACCCAATATGTCGATTCCGAAAAGTAAGGAAGATCGAGAAAAAGGTGCAAGATCCAATCTTTTTCCAAGAAAAGGCGAGACAACGACTCTAAGAACAATCTTTTGGCAGTCGAATCAATCGATGGATTGATTTCTTTTAGAAACGAATCAATTAAATAATTGTGTCCATTTAACCTAATGGAATTTTATTGTTATCTAACGATACCAACAAAAATCATAGCATACGATAATAGCATGAACAAACAATGATTGGACGATCAAGTTTGATTTGATAATTATATTTTCCCAAAAGTTGTTGTTAGAGTCAAAGTAAGCTTGAAGTTGTAGGATTAATGGTAACCCAATTGTATTATCATGATTAATTATGAGTTTTATGTAATTTTTTTGCTTCAAAATATAAAAAGATCAACATAAAATTAATATGGTTAATTAAATTACATCAATATAAAAATTAAATTCTTTAAGATATGAGAATAATTACAAGGGTCTTGAGTTATCTCCACTCAAAAGAGACTTTCCTTTTTCACCTCACAAAATATAAACATGAAAACACTTACAACCCTCTATAGAAACCCTAAATATCATGTTTAGGAGCACAAAAAATATCTTGTCTTTCTCACCAAAATCCTATGACTCAGTATATGTTTATAGAAACATATCATAATTGACTAAGCAGTCTTAATTTAATTGTGTCACTCCGAAACAACAATAATCGTATCGTTCGGGATCATATAAAGCAGCACTTAAAATCAAGCATGACAATTTCATGTTTCATGGAATTAGAATAGTCGACCCATGCCATCCAGAGTGGATGAACTGATCGCCTGGAATATCGATAGTCATTAACAACCTTTAACGAGAGGTATAAAATGCCACTCCTAGGCATACACCGGAGACATGAATCATTATTCTAAAAAAATTAACTTAACTTTCGGAGGGATCGAGCTAAAAATTTCTCTTCCCAGTATCGACGTGTTGTATAAGAACTCGACGTCGGATGCTCTCACACGATCAAGACCGAATCAAACTGTATTAGTTTTTAGGCCACAATATAAAAAACCACAATAATTAAGACGATAGAATATTATGAAGCGTACCAAGGATCTCATGCACAATCGATCTACCCATCCGAAGAGAAAACTGTAAAACAAAAGAGCGTCACCAAGGGATCCATGCGACTCTCTTCTAATAACCAAGTCAGATAATGAGCCTTTGTACATAATAAGGATTAAAGAAAAAAGGTAAGGCTTCTAACATTATCTATATCCCTCTAATTTCTATTATATTGATATCATGGTATTATCTTCGAGGAGATAGACTTTAGGATCGTAAAGTGGGTTCAATGAAATTTTATATTTCTCCCAAGTATCTTCTTTTTTATATAGTATCAAAGCCACCAAAATAGTTTACCTTTCACTACGACTTGTGTATTATCGCTACGCCACAAAGACGATCTTCAAAGCGCTAGCTTATCTACCTATTTGAAGTCAATTTTATTGAGGCGTGGTATGTGATGAAGCCACAAGTGTTGATGCAACACTTGTGGAGGTGGAAGTCGCAATTTTCATAGCGGACATGAAAGGTGTGCATCTTGATATGATATTTATAGCATGATATATTCATCTTTGTTAATCTTTTGGACCCCTTCTTCAACACTCAGATCATCCAGGGATTGTCTTGGTTAGTAAGCCATCGAATGGTAATAACTATGGCATTTGGAGTCGTTCAATGATCACAGTTCTTCGAGCTAAAAACAAGATAGGTTTCGTTGATGGATCGTTCAAGAGATAGTCATCGACAGGCAAAAATTTTTCCATGTGAAGAAGATGCAATAATATGGTATTATCATGGATCCTCAACTCTGTGGAATCTGATCTTGCTAATGGTGACATATATGTCGATTCTGCTATTGAAGTTTTAACTGATCTGAAAAAAAAGATTTTCACAAAATAACACTCCTAGAATATTCTAAATTCACTACTACATGGTTCAACGCCTATAGCTGTATATTTCACCAAATTAAAGGGGTTATGGGATGAACTTTTCACATAACATGTGGTGCAATCAAGAAAGTTGATGAACATGAGCAAAGGAGTAAGGTAATGCAATTTCTCATGGGTTTAAATGAGTCATATTCTACTATTTATGGTTAAATTTGTTAGATTATGCGATCGTTTATAATTGGATAAGATATATAATATAATTAATTCAATTTTGATGATAGGTCAATAGAAAAAAATCTATATTATAGTTAAATTATTTATGGGATGTCTTTGATGGGAGGAACTCTCATAATAACTTATCATAAATCGTCTGCTCTTACTTATAAATAGGTATGACTTTAGGGACTCTATGACGTATGACATAGAGGACGCAGTTGAGAGATTATGATTTCTTATAGATCGATGTCACTGTGATATTCGAAGTCGGGGGACAATATATTTGCAGACCACACAAACATATTTTTCAGATGGCATCAAAAGATACACATCGTAAATATGATCTAATATTATTTGATTTCAATCATGACATAAAATTTTTTTCACATTATATATAATATATCACATTACAAAATTCTCCTTATGCAATCATCTTCTATTGCTGAAAAATTATATTCAATAATTCAGAAGAAAAACAATTAGAATTGCTTGTTTTTAAAGAGGTCATGATGGCAAGTGCCCGAAAAAGCAATCCTGTTATCAACTCATCAAATAATACGAAAGGAAAGTTTTATTGTGGCCATTGTAATGGGAACAATCAGACCGCTGACAAATGCTATCATTTACATGGCTTCCCTCTTGAATATAAAGTTTACAAGAAAAATGAGAAATCAGGAAATAGAATAAAGGCATCTGTCAATAACTTGCGGTCATATACTCCAATTTTTACGCATGAATAATATCAACTTTTGGCCTTCTTAAGCAATGGTAACACTTTGCCATAGGCAAATGTTACAGGTTATTCTATTTCTTTTTATCTCATATCTTATAGTGGTGCTACAGATGATCATATTGCCTTTTCAATAAAACAAATATCTTTTCACATTATGTTATTGGACTACCTGATGGAAGAAAAACACAAATAGCTTCTATTGGTTCCACCAAACTTAATCATGAAATTATTCTTTTAGATATTGTTTGCATGTCTTCATTTTATGTTAACCTATTATCAATCAGCATGATAACTAAATTGTTGAATTGCTCAATCACTTCTTCTTTTTTTCTGATTTTTGCCTCTTACAAGATTTGGCAATGAAGAAGATAATTGGTCTATACTTTTCTACATACACATCACCTCCAACAATAATGCTACCCATCACAAAAGTCAATAATATATCTTCACAACATGATCTATGGCATAGACGTCTTGATCACCCATCCATATAACCTATGAGATAACTTGTAAAATCGATTTTTGAATTTTTGATTTACTATAATATGATTTATGATACTTCTGCTTTGGCTAAATAAACTAGACTTTGTTTTGGACTTAAGTTCAATTTCTATTTGATGTTTGAGAGGCTTTTCGAGTTTCTTTTCATTCAAATGCTCATTATTTTCTGACCATTTAGATGATTGTTCTAGGAATACATAGATATATCTCATCCACTTTAAATCTGAAACACAAACACTTTTAAAACCTTTTTATATTTTTGTTGAAAACCAATTTGGTCGAAAGGTAAGATGAATTCTAGTAGATAATGAAAGTAAGTTCAATCCTGTACGAAGTCTTTTAGAGAGTGTGCTAACAACAACTTAACTTATTAGTCTTCTAACTATATCCCTCCGTTCAAGAAAGACACCATTTAAAGTTCTTTATAATCGATAATGTATTTATGACTATCTACGTGTATTTGATTGTTCTTGATAATCGATAATGTATTTAAAGTTCTTTATGGTGGGACTTATGTGTTCATGAGAAGAAATAATGGATTCAGCATTCAAGAACTCAAGTGTCTCTACTCGCTTTCGATTTTAACGTGGAAAAACGATAGCAAGATAAAAAGTCGCAGCACCAGATTTTGTGTCGGTGTCATCGGTGGAAATATTTTTAATATAATATAAATGCATCAGCGCGATGGAAACGTTTTTCATTATTTTTACGTGGACTTGATTCTCTACACGTCCCAAGTGAATTATTGAATCCCATAGTTTCAATCGTTGAGGTGACAACGTGAACAACGTGCTGCGTGGATGAGCAGAGCAGGAGCACTTGTGTGTGTCACGTAGATTAGAGATCGCAGTGGCAATCATTCGATCATCTCTTATCGCAAAACCGAAGCTGAGCAGAACAAGAATCAACTTATATTTAGTTTATATGGTTGATATATCTTGATTCTTGGGTGATTGGATTGTTCGACACAATAAGACTGAGGTGGGTCAGTAAATGATGCTATTGCCGATAACAAAATCCGACGCACATCGGTCTCTTCAATCTTTCTTTAATTATATGTTTATTTGATTCTAAAATCTGCATACCAATAACTTAATATTCTTGTCAGTTAAACTAATTGATATTCTCGTAATATCTATATTTTTCTGATTCTGTGTCCGATGTGTCAACATTCATTCTCGAATGTACCTAATTGGAAATCTATATAACTAGATAAGTGGATGTACCTAATAAAGATCTCTCCGACGCTTAAGTTATATGATGAAAGAAAAATATTATTTGAACTAAAAAAGAGTTACCTTCCTTCGTAAAAATATCATTAGTAGATAAGTTGGGTAACGATCAACATTTAATGGTTAATTATTTCGGATGTACATTATGGTTATCATCGTGGGTTAAGAATGCACTTGTTAGGATGACAAAGCATTTGAGTAAAGCTGACAAAGCATTTGAGTAGGTGTCGAGTTGTTGATGTTGCGGCATTTGGACGATAAAAATCATCTATCGATTCTTATATCATATTTCTTTATTTTTTATGTTCTTGAAAAATGATTTTATGTCTAATTCACACTAGATATCGTAATTTTTATTTTGACATAAAATAGATTTGACTGGCATTTATCCTAATAATGCAGTATATCAGAAATATATTACTGTCCCAGGCTAAGAGCATGCTACTATGTTTACTATGTGCATGATACTTGGGAATGATAGTTAATAGAGTCAATGTGTAAGATAAAGTTATTAATGATATGTGATTGATATCACATTGTTAAAGATGGACCATGTGGTTAGGGATCATTTCATAACTTATAATTTTTTGTTAATTGATTCAGACTCGAATAATTAAAAAAACCCTTAACGATTTTAGTATGTAGAGATGTTCAATTTATTAGGGTTGATGAATATTTTTACAAGTCTTTATTATTTTTAAATTAATTGATAGAATCCTAATTAAATTTGGGTTTGTTCCTATGAATATATAATGTGTCTCATGGTTTTGGTGAGAGGGAGAGGCATGACAATTTGGGTGCTCGTAAAGGTGATCTCGAGGATTTCCATCGAGGGTTAAAAGAGTTCTTAGGTTTACGTGAAATGTGAGTAAGGAAGGTCATACTTGAGGGATGACTTAACTGTATTATATTTAATCTCATATAATGAAGAATTTGATTTACACCATTAATATATGAAGAATTTATCAAATTATATTAATCGTACGTTAACTTTTTGATATACTTTTTAGCCTATTAATCTTTGGGTATTCTTTTGATTTTAGAATTTTTCTCTTTCTCTCCAACAAAGTGATATCAAAGCCCAAAAATTTCAATGATTAGATATTCAATAAAGATGTGATCGATTTTTTTCGTAAATTTAACGGAGAAAATAGTTTCACAAAATAGAGGATCTTTTTACTCAGTAATATCTAATTACTAGCAAGAACAAGTAAATATAAAAAAAGGAAGAATGATAAAGATTGGGAGACGTTGAGGCGAATTGCATGAGTGCTATTCGTCTTTGTATCTTTGATAATCTTATCAATAATATTATTAATTAATCTAAATATAGCAGTCGTATAATTTAGTGCTAATGTTTTGAAATAATAGTTTTGGCATACAAAATATTCATTATTTCACGTCGTTGTCGTACGTGGATGCAGCAGTGCAACGATGCATCCGTCACCATAAAAGCAGAAGCATTTTATTACCGAAGCAAAGCAACACCCACACGACATGGACGGATAGATAGATAGAGAGGACGGATAAAGAGAAGATGACAGGCGAACACAAACATTATTGGATCACACCGTCGTCGCTAATTTCCCACCGGTTTCTTCGTTCGCCCACTGCTGCGACGGCTCTACTTTGGGGGCTGCATCGAGCAAGGCACAGGAGTCGGCCTCGCAGGCCTTGAAGTCCACACGATCGATGCAAGTGCACTCGTTGAGGACACACTCGCAGTTGGTGCAGGCGGAAGGGCAGGAGCCTTGCCATACGCCGCCGCAAATGCACCAAGTAGGTGGGTAAACGGCAGGACAGATGCATGTGCAGCACGGCCCATCTTGCCTTACCCCCAACGCACTCAGTGCCGCTGCAGCGTGAAGACGGGATTAACGATGCCTCGATCACCAGCCCAAACATATACAACGTTCGCATACATATTTATCTACCTACCTCTGGCGAGGGATTGCGGACGGGGTGTGACACGGGCTGCCGAGGAGTCGGTGTGCAAGTAGAAGACGGCCAACAACGTCACGAGCAGCGTCACAAATAGAAGAGACGACGCTTCACCTCTTTTGCCTCCTCCAGCCATTGCTTACCGCTGAGCTTTCTATCACAACGTACCTGTGCAAGTATGAGGTAGTGCGTTTTCGCTCTGCCCTCCTCTTGTCCTATTTATAGTGCCACGATGCTCGAGCCACGAGCCATCAATAGTTGGACGGTAAGCTGGATTTAAATATCCCATAAATGCATATGACTTCATTCAACCGGATGTGCGTGTTCATGAGAATAAATAATGGATGCAGGATTCAAGAGCTCGATAGTGTCGTCTCTCTCTCTCTCTCTCCCTCTCTCTCTCTCTCTCTCTGAAGATGACACTTGAACGTCGAACAACGATAGCCAGATAAAAGTTGCAGCACCAGACATGGTGAAGGTGCATCGGTGCATTAATTACTGTCCCCTATAATCTAATATAAATGCATCCGCGCGATGCACATGGAATTGTTTTTATTTAGTTTCAAGTTGACGTATCTGTAATTAATATGATTACAGATCACAAAACAAATAAAGTACTGTTGTGGACGAGTAAGTAAAAACGTTTCACGCGCAACGCGCGGATGCACGCCAAGCTCCCGTCCGCACCGTTCAAATAGAAGGCGAGGGAGAGGCAACTACTGCTGAATTGGTGGCGACGAAGGCCAGCATCAGCATAGGAAGAAGACGAAGAAGAAGAAGAGAGGCTTCAGTACCTCTTCTGCCTCCTCCTCCACCCATTGTTTAGTTCTCTATCATACACGACCTATGTATGTATGAGTCAGTACTGCTCGTTGCTTCTACCACACTCCCTCCCTTTAGCCATATTTATACTGCATGGAGATCCGCGCACCCATTGTTTAGTTCTCTATCACACACGACCTGTGATGGTTGGCTTGGGTGGATAAGAGCAGCCATAGACTATTCGAACGGCGGGGACAGGAACTCGGCGTGCATCGGCGCGTTGCGCGTGAAATCAATATTAATTACTTGTCTACAACAGTACTATATTCCTTTGGGAATCTGTAATCATTTTACTTATAGACATGACAACTTGAAACTAAAAACAATTCCACGCTCAGGTCGTGGATGTTTATGGCAGCTCTTATCCACCCAAGCCAACAATCAAGTGCGTCGTGTTGAATATGTGACGATGACGTTAATTGTCATTTGTTATCTAATCTATATGTTGAAATAAGTGTGTAGGATTAATTATGATGAAAGTAAGACAGACAGCAGGAGTTGCGCCGGAGTCAAGACTATGATTACGTTGGGAGTTCGAGAGCTTGACGAAAGTCTGGACGATCGTCGGAGGTTCTGCGAGAACAAATCCGAGAAGTCCAGGAGCTTGCCAAAAGAAGCTTGTCGGAACTCGCCAAGTGGATCGTCGCAAGTCCAGGAGTTTGTCGAAAATCCGTAGGAGCATCGCCGGAGGTCCGTCAGATGTTCGCTGGAAGTTCGTCGGAAACTCGCCGAAAGAAGCGATTGACGCACCGGAGCAAGCTATAGTAAAAGTCTTAAGAATTATCGTAGTTAGCATAAAGATTAAGTTAGAAATTGGAAGTGATCCCATTAACTTAATCTAGGGGCAATTGGGCCATCGAAAGACCCAAATTGGGTCGAATGGATCAGCCCATTCGGACCCAGAGGTGGCATCGCCAGGGTCGGCGGTGGCACCGCCCAGGGCTTAGTCTCCGAGCGAGACTGGGCGGTGCAACCGCCTCTGACAGCGGTGCAACTGCTTGAGCTCGGTCTTTGAGCTTTGGCTGGGCGGTGCAACCGCCCCAGTCAGGCGGTGGCATCGCTTGAGCTCGGTCTTCGAGCTCTACCAAGCGGTGCAACCGCCCCTGACAAGTGGTGGCACCACCTAGAGGCTCAGTCTTCGAGCCCTGTCAGGCGGTGCAACTGCCAGATCCCGGAATTCCGGAAAATGACAGTTTTGAGCTCCAAATTCAAACTTGTTTGGGGCCTATAAATACCCCACTCTTTCAGCAATGAAAGAGCAATGAAAAACCACCAAAATCCTGATCTTACTCTATGATTTTTAGAGCTCAAAAGTGTTGTATAAGTTAAAGGTTCTTCTCCCTCTTTTCTTCCAAGTTCTGATCTTTCAAGAGAGGAGAGAAAAGTTTGTAAGGGTTGTCTCCTAAGCCCGTCAAAAGGAGTGAATCTGTAAAAGGGTGGTTGGCCTTCGCCTATTGAAGGAAGGCCTCTAGTGGACATCGGTGACCTCGTCGGAGGAGGAAGCCAGAAGTGGATGTAGGTCAAGCTTGGCCGAACTACTCTAAAATCGCTGAGTTCTTTAGTTTGCATTTACTTTGAGCAGATTATCTTTACTGCAAACCTCCTCAATAGCTTACTGCCTTCTGCGCTTTTATGATCGTGTTACAAAGTTCAGTATTTTCCGAATCGGTGTTTAAACGTAAATTTGTTTTTTTGTATGAACATCATATTTCGGTTTACGCTTACATTCCAAATTCCATCATATCTGCAAACTGCATTCATAAACTTGCTTTAGCTGTGTTTTGCTTGATCACAAGTTAAAGCGATTTACGAATCTAGTTTTCTATCGAAATTGCTCTTATCATACGAATGTGTTTTTTACGTCGAAAGATTTTCGCTGCACTAATTCACCCCCCCCCCCCCCACCCCCTCTTAGTGCTCTTGATCCTAACAATTGGTATTAGAGCGGGGTTCTCTCTCAAACGGATTAAAACCCAAGAGAGATGGCATACGCCGGAAACCAAGAGGGCCATTCTATTACTCATCCACCCATGTTCAATGGGACGGACTACACCTATTGGAAGACCTGAATGAGGATCTTTCTTATTTCAATAGATTTTGAACTTTGGAATCTTGTCGAAAATGATTTTTCGAAATCTTCTCTTCCAATGAACGATTGGAATGAATTGGAGAAGAAGACTTTCACTCTTAATGCAAAGGCTATGAATGCCTTATTTTGTGCTCTTGATAAAAATGAGTTTAATCGTGTTTCGGTTTGTGAAACTGCGTTTGATATTTGGCATACACTCGAAGTGACTCACGAAGGCACAAGTAGAGTGAAAGAGTCAAAAATCAATCTTTTGATACACTCTTTCGAACTTTTTCGAATGAAACCGAGCGAGACTATTGGCGACATGTACACCCGTTTCACGGATGTCGTCAATGGTCTAAAAGGACTCGGCAAAAGTTTTTCAGATTTTGAGCTCGTGAATAAAATTCTAAGATCCCTTCCTAAGAGTTAGGACCCTAAAGTCGCTGCTATTCAAGAGGCTAAAGATTTAAGCAACTTTCCACTTGAAGAACTAATCGGGTCATTAATGACCTATGAAATGACATGCAAGGCTCATGAAGAGCAAGAAGACATCCTTCCAAAGAACAGAAAGGATATGACACTTAGAACTTTAGATGACCACTTGAGAGAAAATTCAAGTGATGAGGACTATGACGATGACTTTGCACTTCTAACAAGGAAATTCAAAAAATTCATTAAGAGAAACAAGTTTAAAAATGATACAAAAAATAAACTTGAACCCAAAAGGGACCAAGTTATTTGCTATGAGTGCAAAAAGCCGGGACACTACAAGAGTGATTGTCCTCAAGCCAAGAAGAGAACATCAAAGAAGAAGGCGCTCAAAGCAACATGAGATGATTCGAGCGCGTCTGAAGAAGAGGAGTCCAATACTGAGCAAGTTGCTCATTACGCCTTAATGGCCATCGGAGAGGAGGTAACAAATTTAATTGATGCAGATTTATCATTTGATGAGTTATTAAATGTCTTCCATGATTTATTTGATGAATGCAAGATTATTAGTAGAAAATACAAATCGTTGAAAAAGGAGCATGATAGTCTTACTTGTAAATTCGATAAGCTAAAAACTGAATATCATGATAGTTTAGGTTCCTGTATAAAATGCCATGATTTTGAAACTATCCAAAAGGAAAACCTGCTACTTAAGGACACCTTGAAGAAATTCGAGGTTGGTAGCAAGTCTTTGAACATGATCCTTACAAACAAGGGTCACGTTCCCAAATGAAGTGAAATTGGATTTGTGAGAAATTATCATCAAAATCCAACCACCTTCGTAAAAGGCCCCATCCTACATGTTCGACACCAAAGCAAATGCAACTTTTGTTACAAGCATCGACACAAAATGCATTATTGTCCATTCAAGAAAATTAGTCTGAATAAATTAATTTGGGTTCCTAAAGAAATCATGATAAACTCTATGCAACATGACAAATAATGTAGATCAATTTTTTAGGCACCCAAAAGTAAATGGGTACCTAAAAATTATCCTTTCTTGTAGAGACATACACCATCATAAGCTAGGAGCAAGAGATGGTACCTTGATAGTGGATGCTCAAGGCATATGACCGGAGATCCATCTCAATTCTCTAAGCTCACTAGCATAGACGAAGGCTATGTCACCTTCGGAGACAACAACAAGGGTAAAATCGTTGGCAAAGGAACCATAGGTAACAAATCTAATTTCTTTATTGAAGATATTTTGTTAGTTGATGGTTTAAAACATAATCTCTTGAGCATTAGTCAATTTGTGATAAAGGATACATTGTCAAATTCGAATCTAATGCATGCATCCTTAAAAAACCACACAACAACACATCTATGATAGCATTAAAACCAAATAACATATACACCATTGACATCAATGATCTGTGTAATGAAATGTGTTTTTCAGTTTTAAATAAGGATGCTTGGCTATGGCATAGAAGATTAGGTCACGCTAGCTTGAAACTAATCACTCAAATATCATCCAAAGAACTTGTACGAGGAATTTCTCACATCAAGTTCATTAAAGATAATGTGTGTGATGCTTGTTAATTAGGAAAACAAATTAAGAGTAGTTTCAAATCTAAGAATAAAATAAGCACATCAAGGCCCTTACAATTGATCCATATGGACTTGTTCGGACCAATCTCTACATCAAGCCTAGGAGGTAGCAAATACGCCTTCGTCATTATAGATGACTATAGTAGATATACATGGACTTATTTTTTGAAACACAAAAATGAATGCTTTAGATATTTCACCAAGTTTTGCAAACTTGTTCAAAATGAAAAAGGTTTTATGATTTCATCAATTCGAAGTGATCACGGTGGTGAATTTCAAAATCATGATTTCCAAGAATTCTGTGAATCTAATGGATTCAACCACAACTTCTCTACTCCAAGAAATCCTCAACAAAATGGAGTAGTAGAAAGAAAGAATAGAAATTTACAAGAAACGACAAGAACCATGTTGAATGAACAAAGCCTACCCAAATATTTTTGGGCCGAAGCTGTAAACACTGCATGCTATATTTTAAATAGAGTCTTAGTAAGACCCTTACTCACCAAAACTCCCTATGAGTTGTGGAACAATAAAAAACCCAATGTTTCATATTTTAAAGTTTTTGGGTGTAAGTGTTTTATCTTAAACGAGAAAGATGCCTTAGGAAAATTTGATGCTAAATCCGATGAAAGAATTTTTCTTGGTTATTCTTCGGTCTCTAAAGCTTTTCGTATCTTCAACATAAGGACTTTAATCATAGAAGAATCCATTCATGTTGTTTTCAATGAGATTTTCGAAATCAAGAAAATTAACTTTGATGATGATGTTAATTTCGATTCTTTGAATTTAAATGAAACCCCTTCTCCAACTAGCAACTTGCATGCATCCACTTCCGAAACATTCTTACCTAAGGATTGGAAGTATGTAGATGCTCATCCTAAGGAGCTAATCATAGGAGACACATTTAAGGGGGTTCAAACACGTTCATCTTTTAAAAATTTTTGTGCCAACACCGCTTTTCTCTCCCAAATTGAACCTAAATGTATTGACGAATCCATGAAAGATGATTCATGGATTATCGCAATGCAAGATGAGTTAAATCAATTTTAGAGAAATGAGGTGTAGAAGCTTGTTCCTAGGCCAAATGATCATTTAGTTATTGGTACTAAATGGGTCTTTAGAAACAAGCAAGATGAATATGGTATCGTGGTAAGAAACAAGGCTAGATTAGTGGCCAAAATTTTCAACTAAGAAGAATGTAACGATTACAAAGAAACCTTCGCTCTTGTGGCTAGATTAGAAGCCATAAGGATGCTCCTTGCCTATGCTAGTAATAATGATTTTAAGTTATTTCAAATGGATGTTAAAAACGCTTTTCTTAATGGCTTTATTTCTGAAGAAGTTTATGTTGAACAACCTCCCGGATTTGAAAATAATAGCCTCCTTAATCATGTATTTAAACTAACCAAAGCTCTCTATAGTTTAAAACAAGCCCCAAGGGCTTGGTATGACAGATTAAGTACTTTTCTTATTGAAAATAATTTCACAAAAGGTAAGGTCGATACTACATTATTTATCAAAAATTTTGAAAATAACTTTCTCATTGTTCAAATTTATGTTGATGATATTATCTTCGGTTCTACGAATGAATCTCTTTGTGAATCTTTTGCTAAAATCATGAGTCTCGAATTTGAAATGAGTTTGATGGGAGAATTAACCTTTTTCTTATGCTTACAAATTAAGCAACTAAGCAATGACATCTTTATTAGTCAAACTAAATATGCCTTAGATCTGCTAAATAGATTCAATATGAATAGCTCAAAAGCTATTAACACTCCTATGAGCACCTCCACTAAGTTGGAAGTTGATGAAAGTGGAGAAAGCTTCGATCAAAAAACTTACAGGGGTATGATATGAAGTTTACTTTACCTCACTGCAATCAGACCAAATATCATGTTCAGTGTAGGACTTTGTGCTAGGTTTCAATCGAACCCTAAGATATCTCATCTCAAAGCGGTTAAAAGAATACTTAAATATATTAAAGGAACTACAAATCTAGGATTATGGTATCCAAAATCCAAAAATTTTCAGTTAATTGCTTATACTAATGCGGATTTTGTCGAGTGTAGACTAGATAGAAAAAGCACATCATGAACATGTCAATTTTTGGGACATTCCCTTGTTTTCTGGTCATCTAAGAAACAAAACTCAGTTGCTCTATCAACAACTGAAGCTGAATATATTGCAGCTAGTGCATACTGTGCACAAGTTATGTGGATGAAAAACACCTTAGAAGATTATAAAGTTCATCTTAAAAACATTCCCATTAAATGTGATAACACGAGTACAATATGTTTAACAAAGAATCTTATTCAACACTCAAGAACAAAACATATTGATATTAGACATTACTTTATACGAGATCATATTATTAATCATGATATAATTATAGAGTTCATAGATACTAAGCATCAACTAGCTGATATTTTTACAAAACCTCTAAGTAAAGAACAATTTGATTTCATAAGAAGAGAATTAGGAATGTTGATGTGTCCAAATGCATAAACTTGTTAAAATTATTATTTCAGACTTTATTGATTGAATGATCAATTTACTTAATTGCCATTACATGCTTAAAATAACATGTTGGAAATTAATACAAAATTTCCATAATAATGAGCATATCTTTATGATTGTATAGTCTTGTCCGATTGCATGAAAATGTAAAATTAAATTTTTAGTTCCAATCGGATTTCATGAATACATTATTCTCTTTCTGATTTTGATGCACATCATTAATTCTTGACAAAAAGAATCAACCAGCAAATGCATAGCTTTTAGACTTATCATGTGAAAAATATTGTCTTTGAGAAATAAATTTGATGATTCCTTCTTATAAAAGGAAGATATTTTCTGCAAGGACTTTATTCACACATGTATCTTGATCCTTGTAAAAATGAAGTATGCTTTAAAATTTTATCAATTTTTAACTTCAAGTAAGCTCACAAGAGGAAGAAGTAATGAAAACTATCTCCATGTCATGTTTTTTCTTGAGATGTTTGTATCATATAAATGACATGAACCTACTTATGGCATCACACGTAGTTGTTTATATCGTTCTCATTTTTTTTTATGACAAAGGGGGAGAAATATATGAATTGATAATATGAATTGATGCTATGAATACCATATTATGTGAATTAATGCTATGATGTGTGAATCATGTTAAGATATCAAAATCTTACTTCAAAATTTTACATGTTGATATCTTACCATATGATGAATTGCTATCATTCACATTTGAAATCTGAAAATGGATGTCGAGTCTTGACATCATATAGAGAGATACATCATGATGGGAATCATGATGAGTGTTGATAAGGTTAAATGATTTTAACTTATCAATATGTCTCTTGAATTCAAAGGCTTTGAATTCAAGAATGACTTATCTCAATTATGGCACACAGATAGGGGGAGTTAAGGTTAACTCCGTTATCAATTGATTGTCATCATAAAAAATGGGGAGATTGTTGAATCTCGGATTTTGACGATGACGTCAATTGTCATTTGTTATCTAATCCATATGTTGAGATAAGTGTGCAAGATTAACTACGATGAAAGTAAGACAGGCAGCAGGAGTTACGCCGGAGTCAAAACTATGATCATGTTGGGAGTTCGAGAGCTCGACGGAAGTCCGGACGGTTGTCAGAGGTTTTGCGAGAACAAATCCGAGAAGTCCAGGAGCTTGCCAAAAGAAGCTCGTTGGAACTCGCCAAGTGGATCGTCGCAAGTCCAGGAGTTTGCCGGAAATCCACAGGAGCATCACCGGAGGTCCGTCGGATGTTTGTCGGAAGTTCGTCGGAAACTCGCCGGAAGAAGCGATTGACACACTGGAGCAAGCTGTAGTAAAAGTCTTAAGAATTGTCGTAGTTAGCACAAAGATTAAGTTACAAATGGGAGGTGATCCCATTAACTTAATCTAGGGGCAATTGGGCCCTTGAAAGACCCAAATTGGGCCGAATGGATCAGCCCATTCGGACCCAGAGATGGCACCGCTAGGATCGGCGGTGGCACCACCTATGAGTGGGTCTCCCAGTGAGACTGGGCGGTGCAACCGCCCCAGGTCGACGGTGGCACCGCCCAGGGCTCAGTCTCCGAGCGAGACTAGGCGGTGCAACTGCCCCAGTTAGGCGGTGGCACCACCTGAGCTCGGTCTTCGAGCTCTGCCAGGCGGTGCAATCGCCCCTGACAAGCGGTGGCACCGCCCAAAGGCTCAGTCTTCGAGCCCAGTCAGGCGGTGTAACCGCCAGATCCCGGAATTCCGGGAAATGACAGTTTTAAACTCCAAATTCAAACTGGTTTGAGGCCTATAAATACCCCACTCTTTCAGCAATGAAAGAGCAACGAAAAACCACCAAAATCCTGATCTTACTCTGTGATTTTTAGAGCTTAAAAGTGTTGTATAAGTTAAAGGTTCTTCTCCCTCTTTTCTTCCAAGTTCTGATCTTTCAAGAGAGGAGAGAAAAGTTTGTAAGGGTTGTCTCCTAAGCCCGTCAAAAGGAGTGAATATGTAAAAGGGTGGTTGGCCTTCGCCTATTGAAAGAAGGCCTCTAGTGGACGTCGGTAACCTCATTGGAGGAGGAAGCCAGAAGTGGATGTAGGTCAAGCTTGACCGAACCACTCTAAAATCGCTGAGTTCTCTGGTTTGCATTTACTTTGAGCATATTATCTTTACTGCAAACCTCCTCAATAGCTTACTGTCTTCTGCGCTTTTATGATCGTGTTTCAAAGTTCAGTATTTTCCGAATCGGTGTTTAGACGTAAATCTGTTTTTTCGTACGAACATCTTATTTCGGTTCACACTTACATACCAAATTCCATCATATCTGCAAACTGCATTAATAAACTTGCTTTAGCTACGTTTTGCGTGATCACAAGTTAAAGCGATTTACGAATATAGTTTTCTATCGAAATCGCTCTTAGCATACGAACGTGTTTTTTACGTTGAATGATTTCCGCTACACTAATTCACACCCCCTCCCCCCTCTTAGTGCTCTTGATCCTAACACGTGGCGGACCTCTCCATGCACTATAAATATGGGCAAGTTGAGGGAGGGGAGGGAGAAGCAACGAACAGGACCACCTACTTATTCGCGAAGGCAAGATTCTAAGGACTGGTGCAGCAGCCCGTCCAATTAGTAGATGAAGTATTTTATATATTATGTTTTAATGACTAGCGGCAAAATTCTAACCCAAGATATTGGGATACATCATAAAATATTTATTAGCTAAGCTAACTAGTACTTTTTAAAAATATATTAGATAAAACTTCGATATTAAACCTATAATAAATTGGTTTAATGCACCACCACTAATTTAATGTTTAAAATAGTACATATAGATATTACTAAGTTAAATTTATTACTGAAAAATGATCATCTACTACTAAGTTAAATTTATTCTCAGCATATGGTGGCAGAAGTAACGTTAGTCTGGCATTTGTAGGATCCTCCTCAAGCATATCCTATCTAAGACAACGTGAGGGAGTCTCTGACCCCGTCCATTTATTAGCATGTGTTACTCACTGATTTCAGGCTCCAATAACATTTAAAAAAAACAAAAAATAAAAGGACTGACTTGGCAGCATCATTCATTATCCGGTGTGATTCTTGGCAACAAAGTTTGAATCACTTCCGCCGAGAAATGAGAGTCGCTGGCTAGCACCTCTCTTGGAATTGTGGCACGCGGATTAGAGATTGCAGCAGATAAAATTTCCAAGGACATAAGCTGTTCGATGGGTGCTATAACTTCACATATGAAATCCAACTCTATAATATGGTTTCGATTAAATGATGATCACTGATCTAGAAAAGTTTACCTAATTGAGAAGTGAATTAAGATCTTGATGAATCTAAATCGGCTTGGTCCACTTATACAGCAGACAGCATGTTCAATATAACGTGTATAATTTATTGCCGATGTTTTGGAATGATAGTTGTCATACAAAATATTCATCATTTCAAGTGGTCGTCGTACGTGGATTCAGCAGTGCAACGATGCATCCGTCACCATAAAAGCACAAGCATTTTATTACTGAAGCGAAGTAACACCGCACGGTACACGAGATGGATTATAAGTAGATGGATGGATAGATGGATAGGACGGAGAGAGAGAGAAGACGACTGGCGAACACAAACACATTTGGATCACACCATCGTCGCTAATTTCCCACCGGTTTCTTCGATCGCCCACTGCTGCGACGGCTCTAGTTTGGGGGCTGCATCAAGCCAGCCACAGGAGTCGGCCTCGCAGGCCTTGTAGTCCACGTGATCGAGGCAAGTGCACTCGTTGAGGACACACTCGCAGTTTGTGCAGGCGGAAGGGCAGGAGCCTTGCCATACGCCGCCGCAAACGCAAAAAGGAGGTGGGTAAATGAGAGGACAGATGCATGTGCAGCACGGCCCATCTGCCCTTGCCCCCAACGCACTCAGTACCGCTGCAGCGTGAAGATGGGATTAACGATGCCTCGATCACCAGCCCTAACACATACACGTTCCCATACATATTTATCTACTTACCTCCGGCGAGGGATTGCGGACGGGGTGTGACACGGGCTGCCGAGGAGTCGGTGGCGAAGAAGGCCAACAACGTCACGAGCAGCGTCACAAGTAGAAGAGACGACGCTTCACCTCTTTTGCCTCCTCCAGCCATCGCTTACCACTGAGCTTTCTATCACAACGTACCTGTGCAAGTATGAGGTAGTGCGTTTTCGCTCTGCCCTCCTCTTGTCCTATTTATAGTGCCACGATGCTCGAGCCTTTAAAATAAGGTGGGTATGGTGGGACATATTTGTTGATAAGAAGAAATAATGGATTCGGAATTCAAGAACTCAAGTGTGTCTACTCTCTCACTCTCGATTTTACACTTAACCTGGAACGACGATAACAAGATAAAAAGTTGCAGTACCAGATTTGGTGCATTGATTATTGTCCCCTACAAAATAATACAAATGCATCCGCGTGATGCAGATGGAAATATTTTTAATTATTTTTACGTGGACGAGGATTATCCACACGTCCCAAGTGAATTATTGAATCCCAATCGTTGGGATGGCAACGTGAACAATGTGCTGCGAATTTAATTAAATTTTTAATTTATTTTATCATAAGTTATTGTACCACATAATCTAACAGAATAGATTAATGAGTTCCTTCTTTAAAAATAGCTACAATATCAAATATCAAGCCATGATTTTTCTTTTTTTGCTTTAAATATTCTGTACTAAGCAACTTCTGCTTTTAAAAAATTCGGGCTTATACAGCAAGTGAGTGGTTTTATCTAATATATAATGATAATTTGTCTAGATTGAGGAAAAAATGGAAAGAACTTACTAGATTCATTTGTCAGTATAGCAATAACTTATATCATTATTGATATGGGATATTTTGGTGTCTGCCGACAATGATAATCGATAGCCATCTTAGAATCAACATAACACCATCTCATTGACATAATGCATGCATCTAAAAGTAGCACAACTGATTGCATCTCGAGCATTAATCGCACTGTTCTAGACCATACGAAGTAGTACTCAAAATCAAGCAAGATAGTCTCACACTGCGTGAAACCAAAGCAGTCAGCCCATGCCATTTGGAGTGGACGAATAGACCACTTGGAATGTCGATGATGATTAACAGCCTGCGTACGACTAACCTTCAACGAGAGATATAAAATGTCACCCCTAAGCATACGTTAAGGATATGAATCACTATTCCTAAAGGATAATTTTGTATATGAACAATATATCATTACAAGATTTATATGTGGAAAATAAATCTCTATTAATCGCACTGCTCTGATACCAGTTGATGGGGATATAAACCAGGAATAACCTTTGTATATAAACAAATACTAGCATGCCATGATATGCAGCGGAATTAAATAGAACCACAATCAAATAAAATACCAAGATATACGTGGAAAACCCCTCCAATGTGAAGGGTAAAAACCACGGGGCAAACTAGAGAGAATCCACTATGAGAATAATGAATGTACAAATCTCAATCTCTTGCCCTAAACCCTAGCAATAATCACAAGAGAATAACTAGGATATATGAATCACATTATTGCCTACAATATCTAAAACCTCCCCAAGTAATCACAACAAGAGTCTATTGTAGATTTGATCTAATATGAGATGAGAACACTACTAGATGATTGAAAATAACCTCTCTGCGTTATCCTTGTCTTCTTCCCTTTCTTTCTCTTCCTTTTCTGCCTTGTTTTCTTTCTTTTCTTTGGAATCTCGTGGCTAATCTTCTTCTCCCATGTTACTACCCTATTTATGCATTTTTCTGCCTCCAAAACGTAGCCACCACACCCCCCGTAATATTAATTAGAGTTAGGTTAAGAGGGGGTGAGCTGTGGGCTGCCCAAGCCCACTATGGGCTAAATCCGTGGGCTGCCAGCCCAACAACCTCCCCCTTTAGCCCATAAGGGAGGTTGTCCCAAGACTCATCAATGTGAAGTCATACCGACCAGTTGTCGGAATATCTCCTGCCTTTCTTTTGGTAAGATCTTCATTCCATTTGGAAGTAGTACCAAATCATAAGTGTGGTTCTTCTGAAGAACATTCATCTCTTCCTACATAGCAACTAATCACTTCTCTTTCTGCTCACTTTCAACTGCTTCCTGGTAATTCTCTGGTTCATCTGTATTAGTAAGCATCACATACTCATCTGTAGAGTATCTTCCGGAAGGTTGACGTTGTCTAGAAGATCTTCTCAATTGAGGTTCTGTTGGAACTTACTCTCCTACTTCTTCTTACTCAACATTTCCTGCGGGTAGATCAACATCAGACTCTACACCATCTTCCTGCACATCTCCCCCATCATCCTAGTATACTGGAGGAATAATTGGGTCACAATCTGCTAATCCTTCTGTAGAAGTATTGGCTGGTGCCTTCTTCTTCAAATCTTCAAAAGTTTGATCCTCAAAGAAGACTACATCTCTACTTCTAAACACCTTCTACTTTTTTGGATCCTAAAGCCTGTAATCAAAATGATCATGTGAGTAACCAAGAAAAATACATTCTTTAGTCTTACCATCCAGCTTTAACCTCTCATTATCTGGAACATATGCAAATGCATAACAACCAAACACTCTCAAATGCTTGTAGGAAACACCTTTCCCTAACCATACATACTCTGCAACATCACCATCTAGGGTGATACATGGTGATAAGTTGATCACATCAACTGCAGTCCTCAAAGCCTCATCCCAAAACCTTTTAGGTAGCTTGGCCTGTGAAAGCATATATATGATCTTTTCCATTATGGTGCGGTTCATCTTCTCTACAATTTCATTATGCTGAGGTGTACCAGGAACTGTAATCTTATGTTGGATCTCATGTGACCTGCAATAGTCATTATACAATCCTGTATACTCATCACCATTATTTGATCTTATGCATTTCAATTTCCTTTCTGTCTCCCTTTCAACCCTGGCATGAAACTCTTCAAAGCATAGGCTCAAACTTTCCTAGAAAAATCATCTATAAAAGTGATAAAATAAAGTGCACCACTTATACCAAGAACATCAACAGATCCACCATGATTTTTTGTCCTCAAAGTACCACATACATCTGCATAAACACGGTCTAAGGCATACATTTTTCTAGACATAACAGGACTAGCAAATGAAACTCTATATTGTTTACCTATCAAACAATCAATACAAGGGTTCAGATGTATACCTAGAAGGTCTGGTAATACCTCTCTATTGGAAAGAGCTTGCAGCCCATTCTCGCTCATGTGTCCCAGTCACCTATGCCACAACTCCATGCTGAAGTCTTTTTCTGTAGCATTTAACTGCTCACCATAAGCTTTAGCTTACAACCTGTAACAAGAGAACCCTTACTGAGCTTCCATTGCCCTCTGTGAAATCTGCTTTCATAGTCTTCATCATCTAGTCTTCCAACTGAAATTAAATTCAGCCTCAAGTCAATCACATGCCTCACATCCTTAAGCACCAACTTACAGCCAAGATTGGTCTTTAAATAGATATAACCCATGCCTATGATATCTGCTGTGCCATAGTTGCCCATCTTGACAACACCAAAATTTTCAGACCTGTATGTAGCAAAAAACTCTCTCCGTGGTGTAGCATGATAAGAAGCACCTGTGTCAATCACCCAATCAAGATCCTAACACACACAAGAAAAAATATCAAGGAGACAAAATCAAATAATCACCACCCTGCATTGTAGCTGTGATATTATCTTTTTACTCTATAGACTCCACTTCTTTTCCCTTTTTCCTGCTCTTCTTAGGTTGCTTACATTTTCTTGCTCTTCTTAGGTTGCTTACATTGGTTCTTGTAATGTCTTTTCTCACCACAATTATAGCAAACAATATCTTTTCTTGATCTTGACTTGCTTCTACCCATGCGTGAATTACTTCTAGACTTTGACATTTCTCTGTTCTCTGAGATAAGTACCTGTGAGTCATTCTAAGATGTTGCCAAACTCTTTCTTCTCAACTCCTCATTCAACAAACTATTTGTTACTTGACTCATAGTGATAACACCATCTGGCGTAGAATTACTGAGGGAAACCACCAGTGTCTCCCAACTTTCTGGTAATGAACTGAGAAGTAACAATGCCTATAACTCATCATCAAGAGACATTTTCATAGAGGACAACTGGTTAGTAATACTTTGTATTTCATTCAAATATTCAACAATAGAAGCACCATCTCTATATTTTAGGTTCATAAGTTTTCTAATAAAAAAAGCTTTGTTGCCAATTGTTTTTCTTTAATAGAGACTTTTCAACTTTTTCCAAAGAGAATATACAGAAATTTCAATAGAAACATGGTGAAAGACACTATCATCAAGCCACTGTCGAATAAATCCAATTGTTTTTCGATCTAACCTCTTCGACTCATCATCTGTCATAGTTATGGGTTTTGCACTATCCTCCTACAAATGTCCATACAAATCTTTGCAAAACAAGAGATCTTCCATTCATGGTTTCTATATCATCCAATTGTTTCCATTTAAACTAATCATGCGAAAAACATTACTGGCCTCCATGTTCAAATACAAAATTTAAATCACCAAAACTCCTTTGCTCTGATACCAATTGATGGAGATATAAACCAGGAATAACCTTTTTATATGAATAAATACTAGTAGGCCATGATATGTAGAGAATTAAATTGAGCCACAATCAAATAAAACACCAAGATATACGTGGAAAACCCCTCAAATGTGAAGGGTAAAAACCACGGGGCAAACTAGAGATAATCCACTATGAGAATAATGAATGTACAAATCTCAATCTCTTGCCCTAAACCCTAGCAATAATCATAAGAGAATAACTGGGATACAAAGACCACGTCAATACCTACAATATTTAAAACCTCCCCAAGTAATCACAGCAAGAGTCTACTGTAGATTTGATCTAACCTGAGATGAGAACACTGCTAGATGATTGAGAACAACCTTTCTGCATTGTCCTTGTCTTCTTCCCTTTCTTTCTCTTCATTTTCTAACTTATTTTCTTCTTTTTCTTTGGAATCTCGTGGCTATCTTCTTCTCCCACGTTGCTGCCCTATTTATGCATTTTTCTGCCTCCAAAACACAGCTACCATACCCCCTCTAATGTTAATTAGGGTTAGGTTAAGAGGGGGTGAGCTGTGGGCTGCCCAAGCCCAATATGGGCTGAATATGTGGACTTCCAACCCAATAACTTGTTAGTTTGGCAAGTCCCATAGTCCCACATCGGGAAAATCAGGCTTGTTATCTCCTATTGGAACTATAAATAAGGGTCTGGGTTTCGAAGTCATATGCACCACAAGTGACAACACAAGAAAAACCCAAGTGTTTGCTTTGAGTTTAAGTCCATACTCAGTTAAATAGTTTGGGCTTATAATATGAGTTTTTTCTTGTTTAGTATTTTCGGGTGTTTTATGGCCTAGAAACATCTTCCTAAGGCATTTGTAATAGTCTCTTTTATAGTAGTGATTTGCTCCTCTTTTGTCCGTGGATGTAGGTCAAGGTTAATTGACCGAACCACGTAAATCTGGTGTTCTTGTCATTTTTTATTCTTTCACTTTATTGTCTTTGTTGGGTTGCTAAAATTACCCTTTGGTAAATTTCCTGAGGCTAGCTCTAACAAACTGGTATCAGAGCTTGGTTTCGGGATCTTTTGGCAACGATGACTGTAACAAAGATTGTTATCAAGACGGAGTTGATTTGGCATTACAGGGAGCTGAGAACATTCCAGACGGTACGTCAAAGGAAGATCTTGCGGGGATGGATAAGAAAACCCGATCCAACATTATTTTAAATCTCTCTGACGAGGTTTTACGGGAGGTAGCTATGGAAACTACGACTAAGAGCATGTGGGACAAACTTAAAGCCTTGTATATGAAGAGGACAGTAGAGAATCGTCTCTACTTAAAGCAGAGTTTGTATATGATTCGTATGACTGAAGATACATCTATACTCTTACATCTTGATAAGTTTGATTCCTTGGTTATGGATTTGGAGAATATAGATGCAAAAATTGATGATGAGGATAAGGCCCTGTTACTTTTGTGTTCTCTTCCCCAATCTTTTAAGCATTTTTGTGATACTATGATTTATGGAAAAGAAATAATTTCGTATCGGGAAATTAAATCTGCACTAAAATATAAGGAGCAGATAGATAGAGATATCAATGAGGAAAGTAGAGATAATCAAGCTGAATGTCTGGTTGTTAGGGGGAGAACAAATAAAAGGGAATTTGACAGTAGTAGATCTAAATCTAGATCTAAATCCAGACATAGAAATTTGGAGTGCAAATATTGTCATAAAATAGTGCACATTAAATCTGATTACTTTAAATTAAAAAATAAATTAAAGCAAAAGGAAAAATTTGTTGAGAAAACTATTGAATCCGCTGAAGTTAGTGTAGCAACTGATGAGAATGTTGGTAATATTTTATCTACTATTGATGACATGACGAGGTCTAAAAATGAATGGATTTTAGATTCTAGTTATTCTTATCACATGTGTCCTAATAGAGATTTGTTTTCCATATAATAATCTTGTAATTGTGGAATTGTTTTGATGGGGAATAATGCAGCATGTGATGTTGTTGGTAGAGGAACAATCTGAATTAAAATGCATGATGGTATTATGAGGACGCTCACCAATGTTAGACATGTTCTTGATTTAAAAAAGAATCTCATCTCTTTAGGCACCCTAGAGGCCCTTGGGTGTAAATACAGAGCTGAATGTGGAGTTATGAAAGTTTCTAGAAGTGCTCTTGTTATTATGAAACCTTGTAGATCTGGTAGCCTATATATTCAGCAGGGAACTACTGTCATAGGCTTGGTTGCAGTCTCGTTATCATCATTGTCTGATTCTGACATCACCAAATTATAGCATATGCGTTTGGATCATATGAGTGAAAAAAGTTTGAGTATATTGAGCAAAAGGGGTCTACTTTGCGGAAAGAGTACTAGGCCACTATATTTTTATGAAAACTACATTTTTGTAAAGTAGAAAAGAGTCAGCTTCAATTCTCCGGCAGTTCACAAAACAAAAGGTACTCTTGACTATATTCATTTAGACCTATGGGGTCCATCTCATGTTCAGTATAAGGGTGATATCAGGTATATGTTGAATTTCATTGATGATTATTCTAGGAAAGTTTGGGTTTATTTTTTGAAGCATAAAAATGATGTTTTTCTAACATTTAAACAATGGAAGACTTTGATTGAGAAGCAAATAGGTAAATAGATTAAGCGGCTTCGAATAGATAATGGCATGGAATTTTATAAAAGTGACTTTAATGAATTCTGCAAAAATGAAGGAATCGTTTGGCATCGCACTATTAGGATGACGCCTCAGCAAAATGGTGTGGCCGAACGTATGAATAGAACACTCTTGAGAGAGCAAGGTGTATGATCTCAAATGCAGGGTTGACAAAGGACTTTTGGGCAGAGGCAATTAATATGGCATGTTTCGTTGTCAATCGTGCTCATTCTACAGCGCTTAACTTTAAAACTCCAGATAAAGTTTGGTCAGGTACTCCTACTGATTACTCTGATTTAAAAATTTTTGGGTGTCCAACATACATGCATGTAAATGAAGGAAAATTAGAGTCTTGAGCTAAAAAATACATTTTCCTTGGGTACACTTCTGAGGTGAAAGGATATGTGTTCTGATCTCAAATCTCCAAAATTTGTAATCAGTAGAGATGTTACTTTTGATGAATTATCTATGTTATCTTCCAAAGAGGAATCTATTGTACAAATGATAGTGCACATAAGCAGGTAGAGTTTGAGATTGGTAGTTCTAATTCTTTTCAGTCTAACTCTAACTCTTCTACTCAAAGAATACCAGTAGATGGTCCTGAGTCTACCGACGAAGTTGATCCAGAAGAAGAGTAATATTCCATAGCCAAAGATAGACCACGGAGAAATATTCGACCACCACAAAGATATGAAAATTTGGTTGCATATGCTTTGTCTGTTGCAGAAGAAACAAGTGAAGTTAGTGAGCCTACTTCCTACTCAGATGCAGTTTTTTATGATAATTCCGCTAAGTGGTTGATTGCGATGAATAAAGAAATAGAATCTCTCCATCGGAATAGAACTTGGGATCTTGTGAAGCCGCCTTCGAGTAAGAAAATTGTTGGATGCAAATGGGATACTATTATTGAGGGAAAGGTCTTTGTTCAAAAAATTCATACGAAGGACAATCCAACTGATATGCTTACGAAGCCTCTTCCGGTTTACAAGTTCAAGCAATGCTTGGACTTGGTTGGTGTTCATTGTTGGTGATTACCCGTGGGGGCTTTTATGAAAAAGGTGGAACAAGTTTTGTTGGGACATGCCAAGGTGGAGATTTGTTAGTTTGGCATGTCTAATAGTTCCACATCGGGAAAATCAGGCTTGTTATCTCTTATTGGAACTATAAATAAGAGTCTAGGCTTTGAAGTTCGATGCACCACAAGAAAAACCTAAGTGTTTGCTTTGGGTTTAAGTCCACACTCAGTTAAATAGTTTGGGCTTATAGTTTGAGTTTTTCTTATTTAATAGATTCGGTATTTTATGGCCTAGGAACATCTTCCTAAGACATTTATAATAATCTATTTTTTATAGTAGTGATTTGCTCCTCTTTCGTCCGTGGATGTAGGTCAATTGATCGAACCACGTAAATCTGATGTTCTTATCGTTTTTATCTTTCCGCTTTATTGTCTTTATTGGGTTGTCAAAATTATCCTTTGGTAAATTTTCTGGGACTAGCTCTAATCGTTATTGGCATAACAAACAACAAAATTAAAAGTGATGAACTAAGAAGGATTTGTTATACTATTGTCTCCTATATTTTCTCCTTTCTCCCGGAAATCACATGTGGAGCAATTTTCCGAGATGGAACTTCTCCAAACTCTCATGTCAAAAGTTGGTACACGATGAGCAGTGCAACGATGCATCCGTCACGATAAAAGCAGAAGCATTTTATTACTGAAGCAAAGCAACAACACACGACATAGATGGATGGATAGATAGGACGGAGAGAGACAGGACAACAGAAATAACAGGCGAACACAAACACAATCGGATCACACCATCATCCCTAATTTCCCACCGGCTTCTTCGATCGCCCACTGCTGCGACGGCTCTAGTTTGGGGGCTGCATCAAGCCAGCCACAGGAGTCGGCCTCGCAGGCCTTGTAGTCCACGTGATCGAGGCAAGTGCACTCGTTGAGGACACACTCGCAGTTTGTGCAGGCGGAAGGGCAGGAGCCTTGCCATACGCCGCCGCAAACGCAAAAAGGAGGTGGGTAAATGAGAGGACAGATGCATGTGCAGCACGGCCCATCTGCCCTTGCCCCCAACGCACTCAGTACCGCTGCAGCGTGAAGACGGGATTAACGATGCCTCGATCACCAGCCCTAACACATACACGTTCCCATACATATTTATCTACCTACCTCCGGCGAGGGATTGCGGACGGGGTGTGACACGGGCTGCCGAGGAGTCGGTGGCGAAGAAGGCCAACAACGTCACGAGCAGCGTCACAAGTAGAAGAGACGACGCTTCACCTCTTTTGCCTCCTCCAGCCATCGCTTACCACTGAGCTTTCTATCACAACGTACCTGTGCAAGTATGAGGTAGTGCGTTTTCGCTCTGCCCTCCTCTTGTCCTATTTATAGTGCCACGATGCTCGAGCCTTTAAAATAAGGTGGGTATGGTGGGACATATTTGTTGATAAGAAGAAATAATGGATTCGGAATTCAAGAACTCAAGTGTGTCTACTCTCTCACTCTCGATTTTACACTTAACCTGGAACGACGATAACAAGATAAAAAGTTGCAGTACCAGATTTGGTGCATTGATTATTGTCCCCTACAAAATAATACAAATGCATCCGCGTGATGCAGATGGAAATATTTTTAATTATTTTTACGTGGACGAGGATTATCCACACGTCCCAAGTGAATTATTGAATCCCAATCGTTGGGATGGCAACGTGAACAATGTGCTGCGAATTTAATTAAATTTTTAATTTATTTTATCATAAGTTATTGTACCACATAATCTAACAGAATAGATTAATGAGTTCCTTCTTTAAAAATAGCTACAATATCAAATATCAAGCCATGATTTTTCTTTTTTTGCTTTAAATATTCTGTACTAAGCAACTTCTGCTTTTAAAAAATTCGGGCTTATCCAGCAAGTGAGTGGTTTTATCTAATATATAATGATAATTTGTCTAGATTGAGGAAAAAATGGAAAGGACTGACTAGATTCATTTGTCAGTATAGCAATAACTTATATCATTATTGATATGGGATATTTTGGTGTCTGCCAACAATGATAATCGATAGCCATCTTAGAATCAACATGACACCATCTCATCGATATAATGCATGTATCTAAAAGTAGCACAACTGATTGCATCTCGAAATGGCACAATCGGCTCAGAAACAACATTAATCGCACTGCTCTAGACCATACGAAATAGTACTCAAAATCAAGCAAGACAGTCTCACGCTACGTGAAACCAAAGCAGTCAGCCCATGCCATTTGAAGTGGACGAATAGACCACTTGGAATATTGATGGTCATTAACAGCCCGCATACTACTAACCTTCGACGAGAGGTATAAAATGTCACCTCTAAGCATACGTTAGGGATATGAATCATTATTCCTAAAAAATTGACCTAAGTTTTGGAGGGGTCGAGTCGGGAATCTCCCTTCCCGGTATCAACCTATTGTGTAGAAATTCGACATCACAGATAACCTTAGCTCCATTTCGAGTCGACCAGGAGTTACTAGCCTCGGTTCTCCGTTCCCTCTTTAGTCATCCTTTAAAGCAACTATGTGGATGCCCTCGCACGATAATATAAAACTATGTTGGATCTTGGACCATAATATAAAGAACCACAACAATTATTATAAGATGATAAAATATTATGAAGCGTAACAAGATTGAAGGGTCTCCTACACAATCGATCTACTCATCCGAAGAGGAAATTGTAAAATAAAAGAGCGTCACCAAGGGATCCATGCGACTCTCTTCTAATACCCAAGTCAGATAATGTCCCGTTGTACATAATAAGGATAAAAAAAAACAAAGTTAGGCTTCTAACATTATCTATGTCCCTCTAATTTCTATTATATTGATATCATGGCATTATCTTCGAGGAGACAAACTCTGGGAACGTAAAGTGGGTTCAATGAAATTTTATATTTCTCCCAAGTATTTTTTTTATATATGGTATCAAAACCACCAAAATAGTTTAGCTTCCACTACTACTTTTGTATTATCGCTATGCCACAAAGACGGTCTCCAAAGAGCCTACTTGTCTACCTATTTGAAGTCAATCCTATTGTTGCGCGGTATGTGATGAAGCCACGAGTGTTGCATTAACACTTGTGGAGGTGGAAGTCGCAATGATCATAGCGGACACGAAATGTGTGCATCTTGGTAAGATATTTATAGCATGATATATTCATCTTTTGTGAATCCTTTGGACCTCTTTCTTCTTCACCACTCAGATCATCCAGGGATTGTCTTGTTTAGTAAGCCATCGAATGGTGATAACTGTAGCACTTGCAGTCGTTCAATGAGCATAGTTCTTAGAGCTAAAAACAAGATCGGTTTCGTTGATGGATCGATCAAGACATCGTCATCAACCGACACAAATTTTTCCATGTGAAAAGAATGCAATAATATAGTATTATCATGGATCCTCAACTCTGTGGAATCTAATCTTGCTAATAGTGACATATATGTCGATTCTGCTATTGATGTTTTAACTGATCTGAAAGAAAGATTTTCACAAAATAATACTCCTAGAATATTCTAAATTCACTACTACATGGGTCAACGTCTATCGCTCGCTGTATATTTAACCAAATGAAAGGGGTTATGGGATGAACTTTCCACATAACATGTGGTGCAATCAAGAAAGTTGATGAACATGAGCAAAGGAGTAAGGTAATGCAATTTCTCATGGGTTTAAATGAGTCATATTCTACTATTTGTGGTTAAATTTGTTAGATTATGTGATTATGTGATTATTCATAATTGGATAAGATATATAATATAATTAATTTGATTTTGATGACAGATATTGGTCAATAGAAAAAAAACTATATTATAGTAAAATTATTTAGGGGATGTTCATTACGAGAGGAACTATCGTAATAATATCTTAAACTGTCTGCTCTCACTTATAAATAGACATACCTCTAGGGACTCTATCAAATATGTCATGGAGGACATAGTTAAGAGATTATGATTTTTTATAGATCGACGTCACTGTGATAGTCGAAGTCGGGGGACAATATCTTTGTAGATCACACAGATATCTTTTTCAGATGACATCAAAAGATATATATCGTAAATATGATCTAATGTTATTTGATGTCAATCATAATATAATTTTTTTTTTGTATTATATATAATATATCACAGATTTTATGCTTACAAAATTCTCAATAATTCAGAAGAAAAACAATTAGAATTGATTGTTTTTAAAGAGGCCATGATGGCAAGTGCTCGAAAAAGCAATCCTGTTATCAACTCATCAAATAATACGAAAGGAAAGTTTTATTGTGGCCACTGTAATGGGAACAATCAGACCGCTGACAAATGCTATCATTTACATGGCTTCCCTCTTGAATATAAAGTTTACAAGAAAAATGAGAAATCAGGAAATAGAATAAAGGCATCTGTCAATAACTTGCGGTCATATACTCCAATTTTTACGCATGAATAAAATCAACTTTTGGCCTTCTTAAGCAATGGTAACACTTTGCCATATGCAAATGTTACAGGTTATTCTATTTCTTTTTATCTTATCTCAAAGTGGTGCTACGGATGATCATATTGCGTTATCTCCTCGTCTATTACATAAAACAAATATCTTTTCACATTCTGTTATTGGACTACCTGATGGAAGAAAAACATGAAATTATTCTTTTAGATATTGTTTGCGTGTCTTCATTTTATGTTAATCTATTATCAATCAGCATGATAACTAAATTATTGAATTGCTCAATCACTTTTTTTCTTTTTCTTCTTCTGATTTTTGCCTCTTACAAGATTTGGCAATGAAGAAGATAATTGATCTCTACTTCTTTTCTACATATACATCACCTCCAACAATGCTACCCATCACAAAAGTCAATAATATATCTTCACAACATGATCTATGGCATAGACGTTTTGGTCACCCATCATTATTTTCTAGCTATTGTAGATGATTGTTCTAGGAATACATAGATATATCTCATCCACTTTAAATCTGAAACACAAACACTTTTAAAATCTTTTTATATTTTTGTTGAAAATCAATTTCGTCGAAAGGTAAGATGAATTCTAGTAGATAATGAAAGTAAGTTCAATCCTGTACTAAGTCTTTTAGAGAGTGTGCTAGCAACAACTTAACTTATTAGTCTTGTAACTATATCCCTCCGCTCAAGAAAGATACCATTTAAAGTTCTTTATAATCGAT
The DNA here is from genome assembly GCF_036884655.1 of Musa acuminata AAA Group. NCBI lineage: Eukaryota > Viridiplantae > Streptophyta > Magnoliopsida > Zingiberales > Musaceae > Musa > Musa acuminata. The sequence continues at coordinate 3,765,756 of NC_088353.1, read as the reverse complement.
AATATATTTATTTATGATCATCTACGTGTATTTGATAGTTTATGTATTTCTATAAACATTCAACCCAAAAGTATACGTGCTCAAAAATACATTTTTATCGGATATCCCTTCAACCAAAAGGCTTATGAAGTCTATAATTTAGAGACTAAATAAATATTCACAAGTCGAAGGTTATTTTCCATGAACACATTTCCTTGATCAACTGTGCAACCAAATCGTAAGTCCTATTATTACCATTACAAATTTACCACTTTTGACTTACAAGCCTATGATGATTCAACTCATATAAATAATAATGATGTTGCTACTGAAGAACTCACTTTATCTGTCTCACCCCAGCAAATTCAACCTATCCAACCCTAGCAAGTTCTACTCTTATCCATGTCTTTCTAGTTTTTATTATATTTGGACGATAGAACATTGTGGAGCAAAACGAGATCCAAAAGATCTAATTATCTGAAGAGGGAATTACAAAACAAAACAGGATCACCAAAGGATCCCTGCGACTCCCCTTTGTAGGAAGAGTCTTTTGGACATAATAAGAAGGATAAAAGAAAAGTTAAGTAGGGCATCTACCTTTATGTATGCCCCTATAATTTTTATTATATTAGTATCATTATATTATCTTAGAGATAAACTCCGGTGAGTACAAAGAGAATCATAAAGTTACTATATACCACCGACGAGAGTTCCGATATTAACATATCTAAAACATGCCATGTCATTTATTCAAAAGCTGACGTACTTGCTGAGTGTGCTTCCAATAGGAAACTCTTATATAGCAAATCAAGTGTAAATTTATCTATCCAACATAAGTGATAATCCGAGTAAAATTTTATCCACTGTGCACTCTAATTTAATTCAATGTGCCATTCCTACTAAGAGAAGCGTTTCTTGCGGTCTATATTTGCCATCCGTTCATCCTTATCTTCCAAAGAAGAAGGCTGATATGGAGCACGTTTTCTACGATGTCCAATCAGCAATGACACCTACTCACATCAATAATGCTACCACACCCGTCGTTTTCATGTACGACGCTTGTGGAATATTGATCCACATAATTGTTGCAACATTTCAATCAGAAGGCACCTTTGATGTGATTTGGACTTCATTGCGATCAACATTTTAGTTGTTGATCGATCCCCATATATTAATATTTTTTTAAATAACACATATATATATTTATTTTGCTTCACAGTAATAGGCAGAACAAACAACCAATATGGAGGTTTGGAGTAAAGAAAGACAAGAGAAGGCATGGAGATTAGCAGTCGATATATCATCTCTTCATAGTGTGGAGTGTTCCTCCGGAGATATGTTTTGTTAAAAGAACATCTGATTGAAAATTTCCGACAGATCATGTTAGTAGACAATGAAAAGAAAGTATGTGGATGGCTTTTACCCCTTTAATGTTCCAATTACAACCATCTATTACCCCGAAATTGACTCATTACAACTACAATGAATTATTAGATTATATGGAATCGGACTTTTAATGGATGTTTAAATTATCTATTAGCTTATATCACATATCAATTTCTATTAACACTTATGCCTTCTATATTATATCTCCTATATATTAGTTTAGTGATGAACTAAAAAAGATTTGTTACACTATTGTCTCCTATATTTTCTCCTTTCTCCCGGAAGTCACCTGTCGAGCAATTTTACGAGATGAACTTTTCCAAACTCTCACGTCAAAATTATGTACACAATGAGCAGTGCAACGATGCATCCGTCGCGATAAAAGCAGAAGCATTTTATTTTTATTACTGAAGCAAAGCAACACCACACGACGGAACACGACATAGATTATAAGTAGATGGATGGATAGATGGATAGGACGGAGCGAGAGAAGACGACAGGCGATCACAAACACAATTGGATCACACCATCATCGCTAATTTCCCACCGGTTTCTTCGATCGCCCACTGCTGCGCCGGCTCTACTTTGGGGGCTGCATCACGCCAGGGACAGGAGTTGGCCACGCAGACCTTGGGGTCCATAAGATCGAGGCAAGTGCACTCGTTGAGGACACACTGGCAGTTGTTGCAGGCGGAAGGGCAGGAGCCTTGCCATATGCCGCCGCAAATGCACCAAGTAGGTGGGTAAATGAGAGGACACGCGCATCTGCAGCACGGCTCATCTTGCCTTGCCCCCAACGCACTCAGTGCCGCTGCAGCATGAAGAAGGAATTAACGATGCCTCGATCTCCAGCCCAATCATAGATGTTCGCATGCATATTTACCAACCTACCTCTGGCGAGGGATTGCGGACGGGGTGTGACACGGGCTGCCGAGGAGTTGGTGGCGAAGAAAGCCAACAACGTCACGAGCAGCGTCACAAGTAGAAGAGACGACGCTTCACCTCTTTTGCCTCCTCCAGCCATCGCTTACCTCTGAACTTTCTATCACAACGTACCTGTGCAAGTATGAGGGAGTGCGTTTTACCTCCTCCCTCCTCTTGTCCTATTTATAGTGCCACGATGCTTGAGCCATTAAAATTTGGTGTGTATGGTGGGACGTATGCGTTCATGAGAAGAAATAATGGATTCAGAATTCAACTCAAGTGTCTCTACTCGCTCTCGATTTTAACGTGGAAAAACGATGGCAAGATAAAAAGCCGCAGCACCAGATTTTGGGAAGGTGTCGTCGGTGGAGATATTTTTAATATAATATAAATGCATCCGCGCGATGGAAACGTTGAATTATCAAATCCCATAGTCTCGATCGTTGAGGTGGCAACGTGAACAACGTGCTGCGTGGATGAGCAGAGCAGAAGCACTTGTGTGTGGCACGTCGATTAGAGATCGCAGTGGCAATCATTCGATCATCTCTTATCGTAAAACCGAAGCTGAGCAGAACAAGAATCGACTTGTATTTAACATCTAAGAGGTTCGTAATGGTGATGTAATCTCGGAAAGAGAAGGAAAGAGTTCAAGAAAGTTCCGATGGATAGAATCCTCCTTTTACCGTATATGAAGATTATTTTGTATAACGTTAGGGGAACAATGATGATGTGTTATCAGTTAATATTTTTAGTTTCTATAGATGATATCATCTTGATTCTGGGGTGATTGGATTGTTGAACACAATAAGACTGAGGTGGGCTAGTAATTGCTGCTATTACTGATACCAAAACTGATGCACTCCAGTCTCTCTTATCTTCCTTCAATTTTATTTGATATCAAGATTTTTACCAGTTAAATTAATTGATATCTTCAAAATATCTATGTTTTTTTGTTTCTGTGTCCATTGTGTCAACATTGGTTGTTGAGTCAATCTAGTTTGAGGCCAATTTGATGAAAGGATCCCATTGGATGACCTATAAAACTAAATAAAACGACATACCTGATAAAAATTCTTTCGATCAGGTCATCTTACTATAATGTTTATTTTACCATATAATAGGTTTGACTAGCATTTATCCTAATAATGCAGTATATCATAAATATATTGATGTGGGCATTCTACTACCTAAGCGAGATTGTTATGAGAATGATGCATGCGGATGATAATTAACCAAGTCAATTAATTTTTATTTACCAAACATAATTTGATTTAATGAATCATTTGTAAGATAAAGTTATTAATGATATAAGATTGATATCACATTGTTAAAGAAGTTATTAATGATATCACATTGTTACAGAAGTAGGAAGATTGATGATGCTCAGAAGTATTACCACTAAACCTAATGCAAGAATCCAAGACTGGGAAGGAAACCTAATCACAACACTAGGAAGCAGAAAACCTAAATCAAGCATGCATGCATGCATGCAACTAGATTACCGGGAGCCATGGAGCAAAAGTTCTTGGTGCTTGGCTGGCGGAGCGCAGGCCAGAGGACGGTGCACGATGACCTCGTCGAGGAGGCCAAACTCCTTGGCCTCTTCGGGAGACATGAACGTGTCGCGCTCCATGCACTGCTCGATACGCTCGATGGGCTGCCCCGTGTGGCGGGCGTAGATGGCGTTGAGGCGATCGCGGACCTTGAGGATCTCCTTAGCCTGGATGGCGATGTCGGTGGCCTGGCCGGACGCGCCGCCGGAGGGCTGGTGGATCATGATGCGGGAGTGGGGGAGGGCGCGGCGCTCGCCGGTGGCGCCAGCGGCGAGGAGGAGGGACCCCATGGAGGCAGCCTGGCCGAGGCAGAGGGTGGAGACCGGGGAGCTGATGTACTGCATGGTGTCGTAGATGGCGAGGCCGGCGGTGACGGCGCCGCCGGGTGAGTTGACGTAGAGGTTGATGGTCTTGGAGGGGTTCTGGGACTCCAGGAAGAGGAGCTGCGCCACGACCACCGCGGCGATCTCGTCGGAGATGGCGCCGTTGACGCACACGATGCGCTCCTTGAGGAGGCGGGAGAAGACGTCGTACGCCATCTCCCCATGCTTGGTTTGCTCGATCACCAAGGGGACGCTGTAGGCGCGAGAGGCGCCGGCGGAGGAGACCACGGCGCGGCGGGCGGAGTGGCGGAGGGTTCCGGAGAGTGCTAGGCGAGGACACCACAACGGGCGGTGGCGGGTAGGAGAGCAGCGGCGGAGTGGCGGATTACACCTGGGTGTCTCGAGGACGCACGCCTTTGGATCCATAGCTAATACAGACTGCCGAGAGAGAGATATATAGAGAACGACGCTTGCATGTCTCGTTATCAGCGACGGGAAAGAAAGCAGTGTTGGAATTCAATTCAAACTTGACATCATATTCAATATTGTTGGAGTCGTACGTGAAAGATATGATGGGGTAGATTACGTCCAGTTTGATTGAAACATATATTTTTCTTAGATAACGTACTTCAACAAAGGCCAAGAAATATGGTATTTTGTATTGAAAAGTATATTGTCAACAAGTTCCTTGGTCAAATAGCAGATAGGTATATGTATGTAAATATATATACATATACCTATCTATATATATATTGATATGTACGCATAAATCCCGCGCAACGGCTGGTGTCGAAATCCTGCGGCAACAGCAGGGACGAATGACCATCTCATGCGGCACTTGCCTTCCACGGAGGGCAAATTGGCGGCCTCGTCACACTCCCCGTGTCGACGGATCAACCCTCACGCTTTTCCCACTGCTTGGGCGCCCCAAAACCATTGGACAACCCTCCCCGCATCTCCCCACTTCCCCGTCTCCTGCCCACGCTCCTCCTCCATCGAAGCCATGGAGATCGAGCAGTTGGAGCTGCCTGTTCGACAGCCGCTCAAATATCTCCAGCCACGACGGTGCTTGATCGATTCTTGCTTCACCTTTTTTCTTGAAAAGGATCGAATCTTGAACTTTTTTTTCTCTTACTGAGTACTCAGTTACGAGATTAAGGTGTTTGAAGCCGCGATGAGGAAGAACACGATCGCTGTGCCGGAGACGGGGGCCGGAAAGACGTTAATCGCCGTGATGCTTATGAAGGAGTTCGGGAAGCGGCTGATCGTGGACGGTCAGAAGATGATGATCATTTTTCTGGCTTCAACGGTCAATCTTGTGAATCAGGTACTTTTTTATGAAACGAACTATATGATTGTAGTGTACCATGTTGTTTAGAGGTGGAATTGGGTTTTTTTTGCCTCATGATACAGCAATATGAAGTTATACAGGACTATACAGAGCTGGATGTAGTAGAATACTGTGGAGCGCAAAGGATTGGCGAGTGGAGCACTGATTGCTGGGAAAAGAATGTTAAAACTAGAGATGTAATTCTCTGAATCCTTTGCTATTTCCAGGGAATCCTACGTATACATATATACAATACATAAGCTATGCTGAATTTGGATTTTTCTAGGCGAAGGAAACCAGATGGTGTGACTGTTCTATAAGCTGTACACAGATTTGCATCGTGAATTATGCTCATTTCCATGACAAAATCAATAAGTTATAACTAGTGTTGTTATAAATTAGATATTTGTGTTACTAAGATGATGATGACACTTATTGTCATGATGATTACCACTGAAAGGTAGTAAAGCCTGTAAAAAAAATTTTCAGTGTAGATTATATGGTGCTTATTGACATGTAGGCTAATGCTATTATTAAAGCTTGTTTTGTTGATCTAGTATGCTAAATGTTAACATGTACCCATTAATGATCTGAAATTGGTTTTACTAAAAATGATTGCATAAAGTTTTTATTAGCTTAAAAGTTTAGGCCCCTTAGTTCTGAAGTTTCTTCTAATAGTTATTGATCGGTTGTTGTTGTGTTGTTCATATGACTTTCCAACATTTTTTATTAGCTTAAAACTTTAATCCTCATTTCTCCTTTTTCAGTATCTCCAGCATTTCTAACGCTTTAAATCATAAACTTGGGAGTCTTTTTACAATTGCTTTGTTGCATCAGAGGTCTCAGGAGACAGATACTTCATTCACATATTTGCTCAACACTTAAGCTATACAATAATTTAGAAAGCTACCCAATCTGAATACCTATATAATTCGTAATGCACACTTAAGGGGCATCAATATCGTCTATTAACATGCATACATCGGGACGAGAATCTGTGATGAGGAAGGATTTCAACATAAATTTGGATAACAGGAACATTGACTCTTTATTTTGGATGCTTGTTACTCAAAATTAATTCTTTCTAACTCCATGTGGGTGATGGCAAACTAAAGCTGTTATATGAACAGATTATAGGAATGACATGGGAAAAATTAAGATGTATGTACCTGTTTTATGTAGATCTTTCATCTTTTATCTCATAGCATGATCAAAATTATATACACAATAAAAAGAAATACCATCATTTCATATCTGTCACATTTCAATCAAAAAAATGAATCTACTTAGTTAAATAAGAAGTTTTTGGCTACTTTATTTTGCAGGTTGTGGTCATGACTCCCCAGATACTATTGGATGCTTTAAGGCGTGCATTTCAGACTCTAGACACAGTGCAATTGATTGTTTTTGATGAGTGTCATTGTGCTCGTGGTAATCATCCATATGCAAGAATAATGAAGGTGCCGGAAAAGTCTGGTTTACTGGTTAAATTTCCTTGTATTTGTTGCATTTTCTTTCATTTGGTGCAATAGTTACTTTCTCGATTATTTTGTCACAGGAATTCTATCATGATACTGGATGCAAGCCAACCATTTTTGGAATGACAGCATCTCCTGTAGGCGGCAAAGGTAAGCACTAAAAAAGTGATGAACAATTTTGGTTTTGTAGTTCAAACACCAATTTTAATTTCTTGTTAGTAGAGTTAGATATTCCTTTAATGATTCGCCAAGGTGTCAATGTGTCACTGTATAGAAAATTAGCACATATTTAAACTCACTGTTACATGTTCTGGATAGTTTATTCTACTAGTATTAGCTGGACATGGGGCATGGTTTTCAAGTCTTCAAATGTCCAAAAAATAACAATTGAGGACTCGTAAACTGCTGGAATATGTGGCTTCAATTTTAGGATTAGTAACTAGAGAACAATTGTTAAACAAAAAGCTCTTTCATTTAATTGAAGTGACTGAGTTTGTGTGTGGCATTAATCAGACTTAATAATTTTCTTTCCCAAGTTTAAAATGAATTGACAAAATAATATTCATACTTAATGCACTTGTGTGAGGTTTCTAGAAAACTGAAGTTGTTGTTTCTGGGTAAGATAATATTGTCATCATGGGTATGTGTACAAACAATGAAACAAATACTGACAAAATATGTAACCGGCCCACAGCTGACTTAAGTAATTTGAAGTCATTATCTTAATTCTTTCCATTGCACATTTCTATGCATGTGAGTAAAATCAGGTTTTTTGCTTTCATGGTCATGCTCACGAGAAATTATTACTATAACAAATTCACAACCAAACAAATCATTCAATTGCTATCTTGCTCCACCAACTCTCTTTTAAGTTCCATTGTTTAATCTTGCAAATATTCATCCACCAACTCTCTTTTCTATCACTTCTGTGTTTTCTCTTTTTGAATGAGATTCTGGCTTGTCTACTGAAGATGTGTTTGCCTTGTTGAACATAACCATTAATAACAAAACATGTGCTAATTTCGCAGTCAGTAAAAGTATGTATTGAAACTATTTGCAGCCTAAATATAGGAGATTGTGAGTTTTCCAAATCAACAATTCAGTTGGTTATATCTTTTCTTAAAGAAGCCTTATGTACAATAGAAGCAATTTTACCATGTGGTATGATTTTTGTCACTCCAGATTGATTACTTATAATAAGAATGAGATTTTTTTCAGTAGTATTCCAGCATATTTATTTGTGATGATTCCATTTACTTCATCTGACTCTGTATATGATAGCTATCAGTGCATTATTATAACTTATCTGTCATTGTAGACAGACATAATGCAGTAGTTGCGAGAAACCATAAAATTGTTTTGCACCCATATATTCTTCCTGTATATTTGTTTCACAAATCTTTTAACTTTGATTATCAGCATCTTTTTACAGTTCCCACTTGAGCTTCCTTCTTGTATTTGTTATTTATCTTAACAATAAAATATTTCTGCTTTATTGCTTTGCCCCAAAAATTATGTAGAAGAGTTGTATTTCTTAATGTATCCCAAGTTTGTCCTTGTCCATCTCAGATTACAATGAACTCATAAAAACAGAAGTCGGATATGCAATGGGAACCAAAAATGGATTTATATCTTCAAAGTTGGACAAACTAGGTGAAATTTCTCAATCACTTAGGTAAAGGTTACTTTTCCAGCTAGTCTTTTCGTCTCCTTTATTTCATTTTTACAACAGTTTATGTAAATTAATGTCAACTTTTCTTTGCAGATTAGAAGAAGAGGTATACTGTCTAATTTTAATGGAAAGAGTTATAACTGCTAAAGTGATTGAAAGATTTATGAGAAAGATCAATATCACACCACATTTTCCAGTGTCTTACTTAACTGGTGGAGGTTCATCAAAAGATTCTTTAACCCCAAAATTGCAGAGAACCGTTATTGATTCTTTTCGAGCTGGGAAGGTCTGATATGCTCAGAAGAGATTAACTTGAATGAATGACTGATGTTCTTGGTTGCATATTGCCATTAACTTTGGAAATGCATTGCAGGTGAATTTCTTGCTCACTACTGATATAGCTGAAGAAGGAGTAGATATACCTAATTGTTCCTGTGTGATCCATTTCGACTTACCTAAAACAGTTTGCAGTTATGTCCAGTCTCCTGGCAGAGCACGACAAGTTAATTCAAGTTTTATTCTCATGCTTGAGAGGTAGTGTCATTTACTGTAGTCACTTGATCCTAGTTGTTCTTTAACCAATGATTCTATAATTTTCTGTTACCTCTTTAGTTGGTAAGTTATTTTTGTTTTATTTAGTTTTATGCATTTTATGGAAATTATAGGCCTTGTTTTACGTGCACTTAATGTTGTCTGGAATTTCTCTGCTAGTCTGCTTCTTAACTTTGCTCAAGGAATTTTTAATAACAAATATAAAAAAAACTAATAGTTTGCATAGAACAATCAGGATTAGGTGGTAGAAGCTATAACTAATGCAACTATGAATCTATGGAGAATATGATCGTGGCTCATGAATGAATGCTGAACTGAATTTAAGCATAATTGCATTGTTATTTTCCAGGATTCCATCACCATAAGCTCCTGTCTGATTTACCTGTCTCATTCCTTGTTTAAATAATCTCATTTTGGCATTAGATTGGAATCTTATATTTATATTGGGTGATTTATGAAGCATTAAGCCATCACAAAATAAACATGTTAGGACTCTGGACTTCTGCTTTGATCTTTTCATTTCTCTGTGTTGTAAGAAAGTAGATTGGCAAGCTAAACAGGTTGTCTCACTTTCATCTTTGTAGTGGAGCTTGTGTCTGACTATTATTAATTAGGAAGTATAATTCTTAAGTAGGGACTCTATTTGTTACAGGGGAAATGATGTACAGAAGGATAAAATCTTTGATATTATCGGAAGTGAAAATTACTTGGGAAAACCTTCTTCTAGAGATAATAAGACATTTCTCTCTAATGGTCATGGTGAAGAAATAGATGTTTATTGTGTCAAGACAACAGGAGCAACAGTAACTGCAGAGTCCAGCATTAATCTTATTTACAAATTCTGTGAAAAGCTTCCAAAAGACAGGTAAGTTTTTGCTGAGACGATTATCAATTCTGCATATAAAAAATGGCTAAGTTATGATTTTTTTCCTTATATGTAAAATGGTCTTTAGGTATTTCATTCCAAAGCCATTCTTTGAGTTATATGAGAAAGATGGTTCATACGAGTGTTCGTTGACTTTACCGCCCAATGCGGCATTTCAAAAAATAATAGGTCCTATGAGCTGCAGCTCTAACTCAGCAAAGCAGCTTGTGTCTCTAAAAGCCTGTAAGAAACGTCATCAATTAGGAGCACTCAGTAATCATCTACTTCCTTTTCATGAAGACCCTCAGGGGAGCACTTTCTCTGGAGCAGGTAAGAATTCTTTTATTGTCTGTTTAGGAATTACTCTTATTAGCACATATCTGCATGATATTTGGTTAATACAGTGATAAAAAATGTTACCCTACGTGATATTAAGCACATTATACATATCATCACCAGATATGCATCACTATGCTAGTACAAAAATTATTCTTTGTTGGTTGGCTAAATGTATTCACACTTCTTTGATTTTTTTTTGTGAGGCATATCATTCTGCTTCCACATAGAGCAAATGTTGTACTCAACTACGAGACACCTTTCTTTAGATTAATAAGCCAACAAAATAGAATGAATAAATAATGATCATTGACATTTGATGATCGCATAATGGATTAGGTTAAGTTCTTATAAGTAATTATGGAGTTAATAAGAGAGAATTTTAAGTACTTTGACCAAGAAAGAAAATATTTGATGGAAATAACATTCTAGTCCAACTGACTAAAATATCAGGCACAATATTCTTTACTTCCAATGCTTACCCAGTTCTAGGTCTAAATGTTGCACAGTAAATCTTGCTAATTTCAATCTATTTCTTTTAAAACGCGCATTCCCAGTGCACAAGGCTCCCGCATAGGGTTTAGGGTCTGGGGAGGGTCACTACCTCAAATTTTTTGGTATCCACTTCTACTTAATAGATCTTGTTCTTCTTGTTATTTTCTTTAGATGAGTGTATTTGCCCGGTCAATTCATTCATCAATGGTGCACTTCTTAGAGGTTTGGTTCTTAAAAGCATTTTTCCTGATATCAGTTTGTTGTCTATGAAAAGCAAGGAAGTCACTGTAACCTGATGGCTGATACAAAAGGCATACTAAGGTACTTTGTGAGGCACCCTCCAGATAATTTAAAGCCAATTTTACTGACATGGTGTCCAGTTGGTCCAAGCCAACGAAGCAACATTAAATTATGGCCTGACAGAAATGTCTTTTTACTACCCATTCAAGGGTGTTTCAGACACATTTTCTGTCATTCTGGGCCCTTAATTTGTATATATTGTGATACCAGACATTTCCAGCAAGAAAATGCTGGAGAATGCCATAGGTTGTAGTCATTTATAGAAAGGACATTTTTCATCTATTTCTTTGTGTGTTTTCTGTTTGTTTCTCTTCAGGCATGCTTCTGTTAGCATTGTGCCATACTGGACTGTCACAACTTCATGTGTGGAGACTTTTGCCAGCTGGCATTTGAGGAGTCATGCAAAGTTATGATTCTTGCTTGAAAATATCCAAAATGAATATGTTCCATTGGCAAAGTGCTTCTCGTCATGGAAATATAAATGTCAGTTTGTCCATCAGAATGGCATTATTATGTGTTTCAACATATAGAAGACCTTTCAGTATTTTACTTGATTTACTTAATTATTAATTCGTGCAAGCATTAAATAATTTGAATCATCAACTCATTTTTCATTCTAAATGCGGCAATCTTATTATAGTTTCAAATTTCTTTTCTTATACTAATTTATGTATGTAGCGAAATATAAATGTTGTATGTGGTCATTGTGTAAATAATTTATTACATGCTAGAAAGACATCACAAGGGAAGCCATTTTTACATCAAGTCATATGGAACCAGAAAATTTGTGATATTTTTGCAGTCACTTTCTGCTTCCATGAATGAGCATAATCATGTGCATGGCTTCTTATACATCAACTTAGATTTTTTATTGCATTTATTAAATTGCCAAGTCATTTCTTTGGGTGATTGAAGGGACAACCAAAAGAAAGGAGCTTCATGGAATGACAAGCGTCCATGCTTTATGTGGATCTTGGGCTCACAAGCCGGATAATGTGACATTGAATGCATATAAGGTGCATTTTGTTTGTGACCAGGAAGGTGAAAATTACTCAGATTTTGTTCTGTTAGTAGGCTCATCACTTGATGATGATGTTGCAAGTGCAGAAATAGTGCTATCCTTGATCCCTAACAAGGTCATCACCTCATATGTTTCTCCTTGCGGGAAGGTCCACTTAAGTGCAGAACAGGTCCTCTGGAGAAAACTAATCTTGGAACTTAGGTGCATATTAAGAATTTGGTTGTTTAACTGTCTCAGATGCCCTTAATGTACTTATTGTTCTTTCAGGTTGAAAAGTCAAAACTATTTCAAGAATTCTTTTTCAATGGGATATTTGGTAGGATGTTTACTGGATCAAGATCATCAGGCTCTCAAAGAGAATTCTTATTTAGGGAAGGACATACGATATCATGGAGCTCTATGAACATGTACCTGCTTTTACCTCTTGAGTCCTCATCAAATGATAATGGTTTCAGTATATATTGGAATGGGATTCACGCATGTGTAGCTATAGTGGAATACTTGCGGAAAATATACTCAACAGATGATGAGTATCATTCTGGAAATTCAACCACTAGCTGTACATCTCCATGTGAAACAAATGGTGAGAATGCAGAAATTGTTCAGTTGGCAAACAAATCTCTTCATATTAAGTACCTCAAAAATTCAGTAGTCTTTTCAATTCATAATGGGAGGATCTATTCTGTCCTTGATGTGATAAATGATGTGACCCCAGAGGATCCATTTGATGATAGTTGTGGCATGAAGCCCTCACAGTTTGTTTCATTCATTGACTATTACCATCAGAAGTAAGTGACTTTTTCGTCAGCAGCCTCATGTTTTGTCATATTATCACTTTTTGCTCTTACATGTATAACACCAGTCTTCAATTACATAGGTACAATATTGTGCTTCACTATCCGCAACAGCCATTGTTATTATTGAAACAAAGTCATAATCCTCACAATCTTCTTTTAAAATCAAGATCTGAAGGTTTGTGAATACGAAACATAATCTGTACCTATTAATTTTCTGTCAAATCATCCATAGTACTGGGAGTTTAGATTGCACATGATGCATTAAGTTTTTCTGAAATAATACATCATGTTTATCTTCATTAAGTCTTGTGCTTTCTGTAAAGAGTGTCATAGAACATACATAACTCTATTTGAAATATCGTGTAATGCAAAAACTACACAATCAGCTGTAAGGTGAGACGTTTGATCTTTATTGCAACTATAATATGTTATGCAACCAAGGAGTAATCCTTAAGAAGTAGAAACTGAGAGTGCATAGTTCTTTGTCAGAAACATGTGCATGTCTCCAGCAAACTAAAGATGAATAATCAAATGAGACATTCCAAGATCCTGGGGTAGTGCCTAAAGGAGGGTTAAAACTTCACTAGAGAAAAAGGTAGTAAAACGTATGCATCCATAATTATTATAGTATGTCATTTTGTGATATGAATTGTGGCAGATGTTTCCACTGGTGAAAGGTAATCATGGAGAAATAACAAGTACATGTTTGTTCTGCCTCGATTTTCTGGTCCACATTGATCTATCAACTGACATTTTGAACACAACTCTAATTTGACAAATCTCGAGTAATGAAACTTAATTACCAGCTATTAAGTGAGAATTTATATCTTTATGGCAACTGTACAATCTTATGCAACCAAGGAATGATCCTTAAGAACTAGAAACTGAGAATGAATATTTATTTGTCAGAAAATCTGTGCATCTTCAGCAAACCAAAGATGAATTATCAAATGAGACATATTCCATGATTCTGGAGTAGTGCCTGATGGAGAGTAAAAGACTACAATAGTGAAAAAAAGTACTAAAAAACATACTTAATTATTATAGTATGTCATTCTGTGATATGGATTGTCGCAGATGCTTCCACTGATGACAAGGCAATCATGGAGAAAGAACAAATACATGCACGTTTGCCCCCTGAACTTCTGGTCCACATTGACCTATCAACTGATATTTTGAAGTCATTTTATTTGCTACCTTCAGTAATGCATCGACTGGAGACATTGATGCTAGCCAGCCAGCTTCGCAAAGAAATTGGTTACAATGACCTTCTAATACCAAGCTCACTGGTCTGTGTTTGTAATTATCTTTTTTTTGTGTCAATCATACAGTATCATAGACTTTTCCTTGTCCTATTCAGATTTTGGAAGCAATGACAACTCTAAGATGTTGTGAGAATTTCTCTTTGGAACGTTTGGAACTACTTGGTGACTCAGTGCTCAAGTACGCAGTGAGTTGCCATCTGTTTCTGAAATATCCAAAGAAGCATGAAGGACAGCTATCTGATTGTAGGTCACAGGCAGTTTGTAACTCAACACTTCATAAACTGGGAACAGGTCGTTCCATACAGGTATATGATCTTTCTAGATTTCAGTTGCTTAGACTTGCCATTCACAAAGAACCAAAAAAATAATGAGTTTTACCTTTTTTGGATTTATCTTAGTTTGAAATAGACTATTTGGTAAATAGGCATTACAACTCTTCCAATACTGTCCTTCAATCCAACTTTTGTCTTATGCCAGTGCTCAAATTTGGCAGCCATCAACAATCATAGCTGACAAGAAATATTATCCTATTCCCGTCATCCATATGTAAACATCTGGTTATATGACAGATACTTCAATATTTTTCTCATTTAAACACCAGCAATGATTTACAACAAGATGTGCAGCTCAGTATGTAAGAGACCTGGTCCAGACATTGAAACTGGACTAATATATGTAAACTTATAATTCAATTTTGGGTCAGTAGGTTGTACGTCCAAAATTGAGAAAACCTGGAGGAACAAATTCAAAAATCTTCTGTGTACCAAAGAAAACAATTTTTGGGTTCGTAAAAAAAAGAGATTGTTAACTTAAAGAAACCTGGATGGACAAGCTGAGAAAACTTTCTCCTATCGAAGAATGTATGTCACAACAAGAATAGTGCCAATAATGTATGATGCCAAGAAAGCCTATCTAAGTTAAATTATAGAAGATAAGCCAAAATTTAAATTGCTACCCAATTAATGAAACTCAAAGTTTGATGGAATTAAAAACCACACTTTTTTTTATACTTCTATTTTCTTATAGTACTTAGTGGTGTCATTATTGTTGTTATTGATATTCTGGTTGGTATAATAATTTGGCTGGTGATTTGTCATGCATTTAAACTTTTTATGTAGCTTATGCAGTCCTAGTTATCACCAAGGAATGCTTCTACCATACCTCCCTCTTTCTAGAAAATAAACATTAGACCTGTATTCACAAAATGCCTATGGCAATTTGTGGCCACCATTTAGTTACAATGTTATCTTATGCTACTCATTAGTTGTTTTGTGGGAAAAATTTTGGTACAAGAATTGTTGTCACATGTTATTGGAGTGCACCAATACTTCTTTAACACAACAGGTACCCAGTTGTGATAGTCTCTTGCTCTGTGCCAATTGACACATCCAAGAAATTTGCCTCAACATGTTTCAGCAACCAGCATGACTCAACATGGCACATGTTGATACTTTCTAAGTACGGTACTTGCTAACACATAATGTTGGACCAATGATGTTCTGAATTTTATTTATAGAGACTTGTTAATTTAATATTTGATATACGATTTTCCGCTTTATAATTTTTATATTGCTTTTGTTACAATAATTCTTAATGTGCAGCTTTTTAACAACTATGCAGGGTTATATACGAGATAGTGCATTTGATCCTCGACGTTGGCTTGCTCCTGGACAGATTTCGATCCGCCCTTTCCCTTGTATTTGCGGCATAGACACCTGCAATGTGCCTCTTGAAGGAAAATACATGACCGAGGAGATCTCTGTTGTCGTTGGAAAACCTTGTGATAAAGGTCACCGGTGGATGTGCTCTAAGACAATTGCAGATTGTGTTGAAGCTCTAGTTGGAGCATACTATGCTGGCGGTGGTTTACCTGCTGCACTTCAAGCAATGAGGTGGTTGGGAGTCGACATCAAAATGGACAAGGTGTTAGTTGAGGAAGCCAAGATGAGTGCATTCCATTGGTATCATCTTTCTAAAGTTAGTGAGATTGAATTCTTGGAGTCAAAACTCAACTATATGTTTACAGTCAAGGGATTACTGCTAGAAGCCATCACACATCCATCACTGCAGGAGTTAGGACTTGACTACTGTTACCAGGTTATCGAGTGGAACTTGCTTTTCATTTCTTCCTTTTAATTTCTAGTGGATTTATGGCTTCTTTTTTTTGTTTTGACACCTCTTCCTAGGGGCTAGAGGCACTATCTCATTCTAATTTAGTAGAATATTGATTGTAGCAAATATAAATTCTTATTTTTCCTTTCAGAGACTGGAATTTCTAGGTGACTCTGTATTGGACTTGCTTATTACATGGCATCACTTCCTGAGTCATAAAAATATTGACCCTGGAGTATTAACTGATTTGCGTTCAGCATCAGTTAATAATGAAAATTTTGCGCAAGTTGCTGTAAGGAATAACTTTGATAAATATCTTCGGCACAGTTCTGGAATACTCTCAGAGCAGATAAAAGACTATGTTACTAGAATTTCGAGTTATCATTGTTTCAATGATATGCTGTTACCAGTTTTTCTGCCCAAGGCTCCAAAGGTTCTTAATGCTTGTGCACTAATTATTCTCCTGTATACTTTTATGCTTATCCCTGTCATTTTATCTGCTTATCAACATATGAATCTCATTGTAAGCTCCAGAGTTAAGTCCTGTGGCACTTAGGTCTGCCAAAGATTTTCTTTTTAGGTTCAAACTTGATGATAATTTATGCATATGCTGGTGTTTTCTTGGTTCAGGTTCTTGGAGATATTGTAGAAAGTATAGCAGGGGCAATACTAATTGATACTTATCTCAACCTTGATGCGGTTTGGGATATATTTAAATCACTGTTTTCTCCTATTGTCACTCCCGATAATCTTGAATTGCCTCCTATACGTGAATTAAGTGAACTGTGTAGTTATTTTGGGTATTTTATACACACAAAAAGCATGAAGAATGGGGAAGAGGTTCTTTCTGAATTAACAGTTCAGCTTAAGGATGATTTGTTGGTAGGATGTGGAAGAGACAAGAACATGAAGACTGCAAAAGCACAAGCAGCTTTATGCTTGTTGAAACAACTAAAGGTCAGATGGTTTTATTTATTTATTAGTCTTATACTTCAATAGTTTATCCCCTAACTCCATACATATTGAAAGAAGTTAGATATTCACAGTATTTGATTTGTTTGTTCTTTTGAAAAATTTTGCTTTGAAAGTTTGATTTCTTTGTTAGTCTTATACTTCAATAATTTATCCATATTGAAAGAATTTAGACATTCACAGTATTTTATTTGTTTGTTCTTTTGGAAATTTTGCTATTTGCTCACAGAGGTCCTCTGGACAATTTGTTCTATGTTCAGTTTGCTTTGTTTATTAGTATTGTTCCATGTAGCTTTTATGTGTTGGGAATGTGGACAGTGTTTCTTTGTTCTTTATATCTCTACATGGTGTCTTAAGATGAACTCTATAATGGCAGACAAGAGGTATTTCACATGGCCAAAGTATTTCCAAAAGGAAGCAAGACAGATATATCTCCAGTGACAACTCTTTTCTTTCAACTACATATGTAAGGAATACAACTTCAAAAGTAAGTGAAATTACTTAATCTGACCTAACTGGATGATGTATGATTATTTTTTCAGTTGGGACAGTCTTGATATTGTTCTCTTTTGTAGGATAATGGTTATCTAGAAAATAATTCCAAGTTGACAAAGGCAAAGCTAAATAATCCAGGTAAGTGTGGTTCATTTGCCTAAAATTTTGATTTTGGAATAAATAAGGTTCCTTTCTATTTCCTTTAGTGTGCATCTTATGTTAATGTGCATAAATTCTCGACATGTAGGACCTTCCAGTAACGAACTATCTTTCCCTTATTCCATTTTCTTGACAAGTTAGTGCAGTTTGTTACACATGTTAACATCTTTTGCTTCTCTCTCTCTCTCTCTCTCTCTCTCTCTCTCTCTCTCTCTATATATATATATATATATATATATATATATATATATATATGTATGTATATATATATGTATGTATATATATATATGTATATGTATATATATACATATACATATATATATATCATGCTTTGTTGTTGTTGGACATAGGTTTTCTCAGTATTGTCTAGGTTTCTCCTGCCTAGGGATGCATGTGTGGCCTCTGTTGCTTGGAACTCTGGTTTTGCACAAAGTGATAAGATCTTGTGAAAAGGTACCTCTTAGAAGTCAAGCATCAGGAGTAGAAAAATTTGCAAGTAGCCTATGAAGCCTCCTAAATACAAATTAATTATGTGGTAAATGATAGGAAACTTTAGAAATAGTGAAGTATATTGAGTTTCTGCCAGTTCTGCTTAATATTTACGTGCTGCATCTTTTCTCCTACTAGTAATGAGATCCACCCGTTGAGTTGACTATCAGAATAATTGAATCTGGAGATTCACATGAGTCTATATGATTCCCCCAAATAATAGATCAAAATGCAAAAACAAAAAAAAATGTTTTAGGAAAATGTAAAAATTAAAAATATGTAATGTGACTAGTCCATTTATATAGAAACAGTAGGCCCTAAATAATTAACGACGGCATGCTTATCTTAAGAGCTGCAGTCCTTTTCTAATACTGTTTAAAATATGGGATCTGGATGTAAGACTGAATATCACTGTTTACCATCCAATTTAAACTGGCCTTACAAGCAGCCAATGTGTGAAGAACTTATCTATCATACCCCATAGAGGAAAATACAGGTTCTCATTATACTCATATACATTTTTCATGATGGCATACTTTAAAACCTGCTTTTTTGCTTATGGGACTGAAAACTCAAAAAGTTAAGTCAGACAAGTTGGTCAACAGATATCACCAACAGTTGTTTTCCCTATTAAATATACATCTTTCTATTTGAGCTTTAGCTAAGAATAAGGGTCGCAAACTGTCACTTAATCCCTTATATTGTTTCAAATGGACCTTTACACTTGTTTATAAAATTTCCTTAGTGATTTCAAAGCGTGTAGTTTCAATAACTTTAACCAGCTTTGCGATGTGTGTACATATCAAACTGAAAGAACAAATGAAAATCAGGGGATTGTATTGTTGATAAATTTCTTATGACAAATTTCCTTCTCTGTGTTATTCCATCTGTTGTATTGAATGGTATCCAGAATTGCATTTGTAACATTTGAAACTATCTTATGATAGTTTTCATCCAACTACATGCAAGTCTTTTGCCTGCTATATAATCTTCTTCTGACATGGCTAAGAGATCGTGGTCCATTTATGACTATAGTAACGTTTGCATGTTTCACAGGTAAATGGATGTTCCTGTGGCCAAATGTTTTGTGAATTTTGAGAGAATTGCAACACATATAGTCATTAATCAAGTGTTTAGCCTAAAATCAGCTTACTATTTCATAAAATCTATTTCTTTTTCCAACTTGTTTGCCCTGCAGTGCATCCAATTACTCTTCCAATGAGGATGGACAAAGGGGGCCCCAGGACTGCTCTTTTCAAGCTTTGCAGAATACTACAGTGGCCAATGCCAGAATTTGAATCACGAGAAGAAAACTTCAGGTTATTCTAGTGAATGACAAACTTATTTATACTAAATAGTTGTTTATGATTTATGGAACTCTCATATCCGAACAAAAGGGATGGCTCTGATAACAACCAAATATTCCAGATTCACTAAATCTATGGAAGACTTAACACTTTGACTCACTTTATTTTTATCTTTTGCAGAACTCCGATAACACTAAATGGAGTGAAAACACCAAACTTCAACCTCTTCACAACAAAAATATCACTGCACATCCCAAATTCCAAAGTTCTTACACTTACGGGCGAGCAAAGAACAGACAAGAAAAGTGCACAAGATTCAGCAGCACTTGTGCTGCTCCTTGAGCTCAAGAAACAAGAAGTATGCATCCTCGAGGAGCCATGACCGGTGCTGGCAAGTACGTAAGATTGTCCTTTGGTTATTGTATCCTGCAAAACTCAGATCCAGATTGTCTTAGTATATGCGAACTCAATTTAAGAGAACTTTAGAGGCTTAAACATTTCTTGGTCAGAGCCTCTGATTGCTCGTATTCTTGGTTTATAGAGATCAAATTATCTATGCAATTCTTTTGTCTATTATCCTCTGCAATCGTGGATAACTCTGGTACACTTCCACAGTCCACTGGAACAAGCAGATCTCTGATCTAGTTGGCCCTGTTATTTAAAACCTAACAGGTTAAGATTTGCCAAACAGTTTTCGTTTGGTAGAATGAATCATATAGTTTGTTGATTAAGATTTGCCAAAGATACTTTGTTGATTAGTTTACTCTTGTAGTCTCACATGCTAAATTATAGGTGTCTTTTGGTTGTATGCTTCCCAAATCATCATCTTTCTAAATATGAATTAGAAAGAAAAAGTTATGTTAAATGTACCATATCTCACCTTCATAATTTACTTGAAAAAGAGCGCCTAAAGAGGATCAGTATATTTAGTCCTGTTTCTCTAAGGAATTAATAGTAACCATTTTAGTATAATAATTTTTTTCTTCAAAAAATGATGAATTTCTTACACGTGAGACTCTGATTCAGATCTCTAATAACCATTGTTTAGACTAATGAATTGACAAAAAGAAAAAAAGAGCAAAGTCATAAATCCCAATGTAGATTACATTGATCTATTACTGTCTTATACAAGAATTTTATTCTTAATTAAATTAATAATATTTATTATAGTTTCTAATCATTTATTTATTTATTTATTTTTTCTTGTATCATTATTATTAGTTTGCATATCTTTAATTTTTTCTTGATTATCGAAGCTACACATTATTAGTAGTATTATTAAAAGAACATGAAGCTACACCTTAATAGTGGTATTAGTAAAAGAACACATTAGGAGTCTAAAATAATTATAGTATCAATGATATAAATGGAAGAAAAACCTCTATATGTAATCATGCGTAGAAAATCTCCAAGAAATTAAGTGAACTTTGCACTTCTATCATAAATCAAATCATTTCCCTTTTCTCATCCATTCTTTATGTAAGACCTATGTAGATAACATCAATTATTTCAACTGCTAACTAAAAACATTGAGGAAAGGCAACATATGTACAACATTAGCTTGTAATTAAGAATAACTAATTATAACATCCGGTATCTTTTTTCCGTTATAATTACCGAAATCATTAAAACGGCCGTTATTTCAAACGTATTGGCTCGCTAATTGAAAAGCTTCACCTTGCACCCATCCGCGCCTACTCCTCTTTCTTCCTGCTGCGCCCCCGCACTCTTCGATTGGCGTTTCTCGCTATCGTTCGTCGTAAAGAGCTCTTCCGTCGTCTCAGCAACCATTTCGTCGAACACATCTCGTTGAACTTCTAAGTTGAGTTCGTGCCAGTTTCTTCTTCCCTATCCATATGATGACTGTGAGATCGATCAGAATGACCTGCTTGTTCTCCGCCCCCATATCCTACAAATTTGATCTTTTCTTCGATCCTAACCCTAGTTACGGTCTGCATACCAAGGATTCCCCGATCGATCCCTCCCTCTCCACCAATCTGCTCGCCCACCAGCTGCTCGATCTATTCTCCAAGCCACCCAAACTCCGGGACGCCGAGGAGCTCCAACGCCTCGGCCGCAGCCTCGTCCCGGCGACCGCAGAGGCCGTCATCAAGGGCCTCAGGAGTTGGAGGACCGCGCACGAGTTTTTCCGGTGGGCGTCGTGGCAGCACGGGTTCCGCCACACCTGCTACACCTACAACGCCATGGCCTACGTCTTCTCCCGTGCCCGTCGAGCGGCTCAGCTAAAAGGCCTGGCGGCGGAGGTGCTTAAAGAGCGTTGCCCGATGACCGCTGGCGCTTTGGGGTTTCTAATTCGGTGCCTTGGTGATCAGGGTTTGGTCGAGGACGCCATTCTTGTTTTCGACCGTGCTGTCGATCTTCACTGCGTCCCTAACTCTTACACTTACAATTGCTTGCTTGAGGTGTTGGCTAAAGCTGGTTTGGTGGAAGCAGCGGAATCGAGGTTTAAAGAGATGGTGAACAGCCGGGGTTTGGAGCCTGACAAGTATACACTTACCTCGATGTTGCAGTCGTACTGCAACGTGGGGAAGCTGGCAGATGTCTGGGACATCTTTGAGAGGATAAAGTCGGAAGGCTGGGTTGATGAACACGTTCTCACAGTCCTCATTGTTACATTTTGCAAGTGGGGAAAGGTCAACCAAGTATGTGAATTGGTTGATCATATGGAAGGCCTGCGGATGATGCCGACCGAGAAGACCTTCAGCGTATTGGTTCATGGACTTGTGAGACAAGGGAGACTGGATAAGGCGCTCGAGATGTTTGATAAGATGAAGTCCCTGGGTTATAGTGGGGATCTTGCACTGTACAGTGTGATAATTGAGGGGCTTTTTGAGGGGAAAGAGTTTGCCATGGCTCATGACATGTATATGGAGATGAAGAAGATTGGCATCTCACCAGATGTTCTATTACTCAAAAAGATGATCATGGCATTTTGTAGAGAAAGGGACTTTTTCAGTGCAAGTCAGTTATTGGATGAAGGTGTAGGGTTAAATTTGGGTAGTTTAATCTCTCTTTATAATGTTGTTCTTGATGGGCTCATTGAACATGGTGAGGTATACAGAGCTTATAAGCTACTCTGTGAAATGATGAAATCTAAAGGTTTGCAAGTCCTAAAGTTGGATATCGATGATCATGGCAGATGTGAAAATGAAACTGATGTGGAGGAATTCTTCAGAATGAAGAAACCTGTTTGCCCAAATGCTGATTCTTTTAACATCGTGGTCTGTGGTTTATGTGAAGCAAAGAAGCTGGATGCAGCCTTAGTTCTTTTAAACAATATGATAGGAGTCGGTTACAAGGGTAAACTTTTGATGTATAATAATCTTATACATGAGCTGTGTAATGTGGATAGATTGGAGGAAAGCTATGAACTTTTGAGAAAAATGGAGGAGTATGGGTTTATGCCCACAGGATTTACATATAACTCAATTTTTTGTTGTACTTGTAGAAGAGGGGATTTATCAGCCGCACTTGATTTACTTAAGGAGATGCGAAAACACGGGCATTTACCATGGATAAAACATTGTACATTGATGGTGCAGCAACTTTGTGGAAATGGAAAAGTAGCAGAAGCAGCAGCATTTTTGGATGATATGGTTGCACTAGGGTTTCTTCCTGATATGGTTGCTTATTCTGCAGCTATTGATGGATTGTGCAAATCAGGAGATGTTGACAAAGCACTAAAACTCTTCCGTGATATATCATCACGTTGGTATCTTCCTGATGTGGTTGCACATAATATTCTTATTAATGGATTTTGCAAAACTGGTAGATTGCCTGAGGCTCTGGAGATATTTGAAGAGATGTTAAAGAAGGAACTTGTTCCTTCTCCTGTCACATACAACCTTCTAGTTGATGGTTGGTGCAAGGCGAAGAACATTGACAATGCACTTGCTTGCTTTAAGAAAATGGTTGATTCAGACAGGCCACCAACAGTAGTTACTTACACAAGCATAATAGATGGCTTATGTGATGCAGGAAGATCAGATGATGCACTTATGGTGTACAATGAAATGAGAGAAAAGGGATGTGCTCCAAATCAGATGACTTACACTGCTCTTATACATGGCCTTTGCAAGTGTGGTAGGGCAGATGTTGCTCTGGTCTACTTCGACAAGATGAAACAGAAGGAATTTGAGCTTGATACTTTTGTATACTTGTTGCTGATTAATTTGTTAATTATGAAAGGGAATTCGGTTAAGGCTCTTGAGCTTTTGAAGGGAGTCCTTCAGAGGGATAGCTTTCATTATAATTCTAAGAACTCTATATTGATGAAGAAAGCAGTAGGCAAGTTGTTCGCGGATGAATCTACTTCATCGGATGTTAGATTACTTATCGAGAGTGGGCATATATCATCCATCCAAAGTCTCCACGACATGGGGCAGATGTAGAACATAACATTAGCATCAACTTGGCAACAGATTTCCATGTATGACAGACATAGGATACTTTGATTAATATGGCCCAGAGTCGAGACTAGCTCCCAGGACATATGCGCAATGTCAACTGGAATGTGTTCTTTCAGATGGAATAACCAAGGGTGTTCCGTCTGAAAACAGGTGCTGTGGTCTACACTTTTCGTTTTCCTCTGCTGTTCGTGATACAGTTTTTGATTTTTTTTTCTATTTACATGTGGCATAGATTTTGAACATATTTAATCTTCAATCTTATCAGTGCCAAATTCAAGTGCATGACATAGGAGTGAGTATCTGTTCGTCTCATAGAGAATCTCAATAAGTCAAATTTCCTGTGAACTACTGGTTAATATTTGTAACATTTCATCTTTTTTTCTCATCCTAATAAATTTTGTGATTCTTTACGATGAAATCTTCTTCATTTGTTTTTTTCCAAAGAAAACCTGTCCAGCTCCACTGACAAAATAACACTCCCTTAATGATTTAGAAAATTGTTTCTCACTCACTAACACTTCTTTGTATCTTTTCCATTGATAATGTGTAACACTAGATGTTTTATATATTAAGGAGATCCTGAGTCCAGACTTCTATAGAGTTTCTCATGTTTGTGCAAGGTAATCAAACACTTTTGGATGTGTTGAAATCAATCTGATGTAGGCAATACATTAGTGTGTCAATTTCTAAATTATGGTTTATGACAGAAAACAAATTGTATTGTCCTGTGAGATGGAATTTTTATTTTTTTGAACTATTTCTAGTGTGTCATCAAATATATAAACTGTAAAAGCATCCATGAAATATTGCTTTGAGATAGAAGTTTAATAATAAGCTGTTTATCATGTACAACATGCTCACCATCTCTGGTCCTACAAGAAGGGTGTATAATGTCATTAATCTACATCCAATGGTAGAAGGTATATCTACTACACTTCCATTAAATCTACTTTTATTTCGATGTTAATTAGAAATTGGACACTCACTGTGTTGACATGATTATTATGGCAAATGATTATCTTTGTTTGTGCTCATGGGGTCTAACCCACTTGTCTCAGCAGGCCCCAACAAATTAAGATATTGCAATTCAGACTCTGACAGCAATGGATAGTAGCTCTGTTTTCTGGTATGTTCTTGGATTGATTATTCCAATTTGTGACAATACAAATCTCAACCTTTATTCTCTTTTTCTTTTAACAGTCATCATATCATTAACAAGCTGTCGGGACTGCTGGTACACCAACAAGGCGAGTCACCACTTATGCTCATGAGCCCATAGTGCAGCTTGACACCCAAGTGCAGACCTTCTCGTCCTAATTTGTTTTTACTAAACTCAGCACTCTTTCTTAATGTTTCATTTGGAGAAATTATAGGGTTATGTGAATAAACTTATCTTAGATGCATCTTACTACCTGTAATTGACTATTTGGTTGCATAGAGATGTTTATATTAATCAAGACTGATTGGAGCAGATATAAGCATTGATGTACCCGTTCCTAGCATGTTACATTGTTGGAAATGATTCGGTGAAAATGAATTATCAATCCTATCGTTATCTTCTTTGCTTTAGCTCAACTCGAATGGCATTTATGGTAGCTTTACTTTTCGTATATACATCCAATCAGTCATTTAAACTTTTAGTTGTTTAATTATCATCTATCAATTGAACTTTATATCAACTGATATTTTTATATTTCCGGCCTGGACAGACGCCTATATGGTATTCCCTATGGAATGCAAGGATGAGTCCTCTGGCTTCTTAATTTGAGACTAATATGGATGGTCTTTGCTATTAACATGATATATCATTTCATTGTGGTTCCAATTGAATTATTTGCTTAGTTGCTAGCCTATTAGTCATTCAAGTTGAAACCAGCTTACCATTGGAAAATGCTTCTAATATCTGTCATTGAAATGCATAAGGCCTTCATTGAGATCCAAATCCTTCTATAGTTTCAGTTTGGTGGTGTTCAAGGGATCACGATTACCTCATACCATCCCTGACTTATATCTCTTCTTATGGTCCAAGTTAGAGTATACAGTGGGCCAGATTGGCTCAAATTAACATGAACAAAAATAATAACAATATGTATTAGAGACAAATGGTTCAAGTTGACTGAAGCTTGCCAGGTTAAGCTTTCGGAATAAATAATAACCCAACTAAAATCATGTTCTTTTCTTTTGTTTTACTTGGTATTTGATACAAATATCTGTATAATCCAACTAAAATTTTGTCATAAATAAAGGTTAAATATAAATGTACCACTGCTTATTCAATTGTCTTTAGGTATTTATGCAAGATTTATTGTTAATATGCCAGATCTAATCTACAACTGTTGTGGGTTTAAAACATTATCTGATAAATTTTTATACTTAAAAGGCTAGGCTTATTGCAAAGATCTCAACCCTTGGCAGCTAGATCCTAGGATCAAGTCCCATCTGTTTATAATATATATGTCTTATAAATGATGAATAAAAACAAAGGTTAAGGAGAAATAATTCACATCACCACAATCATCATGAGTTCAGGATGTTCCTTTAAAGCTTTTGAATACAAGTTTTACTAAAAAGAAATTGCCTATGATGATGCATAACAGTCACATGCAAAAAAAAAATTCATCAAAAGGGTTGAAGTTAAGATTTTTCTCCATTAAAAGGTCGATAAGCATCCGTTAGTCACATGGGCAATAAACCGGGGCCCATTTAGAACCGGCCCATGCCACCTCTCCCGGTGCTCGGAACAAATCTCATTGCTCTCTTAACTACCTCATCATCCAACCCGCCTCTTGAACCGTTTGAGCTAATCCTCGAGAAGTCCCCAACAAACGCTCTCTCCCTCTCTCGCTGCTCATCTCTCTTCCTCTCCCGCTACCTTTTTCGATTAGGTTTCCGATCCCATTTTCTTCTCGTCGGGATCTTCTTGGCTTTGTTGCCGAGATGACGGTCGAAGATGACTCCGCGTCGCGGCCGTGGTTCGCGGCGTGTCGGGGGAGTGGGAAGCGGAAGAGAAGCACTGACGCGGTGCTGCAGCAGCGGCAGGGAAGTCCGGTTGTTCCGCCTTCCTCTGATATCGAAGAGTATTACTCCCGCGCGTACTCGCAGATCAAGGTCTGGCCTCCGCCTCCTCGCTCCTCCCACTCCCTCTTTTCTTCCTCGAAGGGGAATAATTTTTATCAACAAGAAGCTGGAAGAGAACACGCTTTTTTATTAATTAGTCTTTTTCTCCATATTGTGCATGATCTTTTGATAGTAGTCCATTAATGATTTTCTCCTGGGTTGTTACTGGTGGAATCTCCCAGTATTTGGTTGTTTTGGGGTCTATTATCACAATTTGTGTGCGCGTTGCACTAGAAGCAATCGCCACGAGCCTTTTTTATGATATCATCCACTTTCCTGATTCAAACAATTTAATCGTGTGTTTGGAGTGTAATTTTTCTACAGGAAGAAATCTACCATTCTTTTCTCAACTGCCAAGGTTCTCTTGATCTGGTCTCGACTCTTCTTGTCTGATCTTGTTTAAAATCTTGAAACCAATTTGGATATGTTGAAAACAGACACAAATATATGATCGGTTTTTGCTTCCATTTTTCTTGGGTACTTCCAGAAAGAATTCTATTGAAGTTAAATACTAAATCTTTAGTAGTTTACCGTAATATGTACGGAATAGGAAAACGGTAGATTCATCTAATAGACATTGTTCTTTCAATTTATTATTCATGACATAATAACCATCTTTTGTGGTAGCTTCTCCACTCCTTAGTTCCTTGAAGCTATGAGAACTATATTCTTCACAAACCACATGCTAGAGGCAGCTACCTGTGGAGAAATTAGATTGCGGTGGTTGCCTGAACATGTTCAAACTTATACTGAACCATTGATACGACAATCATGAGATGTTAGTGTCACTTGAACGACAAGTGCCTGAGCTGGAAGTATGTGTCGATTGTGCTGATTTAGTTGTTAACACTTCTGTAATTTTAGCTCAGAGTCCTATTATCAATTCAAAACCTACCAATTATGTAGAAATTTGCTAGAACATGAGTCCTATTATCAATTCAAACCCTACCAATTATGTCGAAGATTTGCCAGACCATGAGTCCTATTATCAATTCAAACCTTACCAACTATGTAGAAATTTGCCAGACCATGTCTATTTGTGTTCCAATTTAGCTAAATGATTGGTCTTGTTTGTTGTATAAATTTGAAATGTATCATAGAACATGGGTTACCTTTGTTTATTTTCTATGAAGTCTTTGGATCCTATAATGGATTATTATAATCAAGAATTTCTTTGTCTTTAACTTGATATCAACCTTTATTTTCTTTTGAATTTCTAGTCCCCTAAATTTTGGATAATGACTTTTCTTAAGTGAAATGTAATTTGGAATTACATAAAATGAGTAGCGTTTCCTTACAAGATAACAATTTCTTCCCAGGTAAGCAAAGGCTAACACTTGTTTCTGGCGATTAAATTTTAACATCAATAAAAGAAAAGTTTAAATACTACAATAAGATCCTGTGCTTATGTTTTGAAGTCTTATCCATAATTCTTTTAATCTGTTAGCTTCTATGTTCATCTTGGTTTAATGCAATTAAACCCATTTAAGCTTCCTTTTGCCTCACTGAAAAAGTTTAAAATATTCAACATGGACCTAGCACAATTTTGTTATTTTTGTTGTCATTTTGCTTAATTGTCGGTGATATCTGCCTGACTGATCAAACTTCAGGTTTCTTTGTGGATTTTTGTATGCTTTTCTTTGACGAATTTGCAAAAATGATCACGATAATTGCTATTTACTCTTGCATATTTCTTATGTTTCATTTTTTCCCTCCTAAAGAGGGAATACTCTGTATTCCTTTACCTTTTATCTCTTGATGACGTGAATAGTTTTCCTTGGGACTGAACCCTGTTGATGTTTAATTCCCATGGTGTCCTAAGTTGTCTTATTTCTGTTATTTGATGAAAGCTGTCGAATTTACATGGTAGTCCTTAATGTAAGTGATTAGTACTTGAGCATGCCAAATGAAATTTGGAGGTATATAACATGATAGTTTATAATACATATTTCTCATGTTGTTTCTGTGCAAGTAGTTAGACTTGACTTCTGACAATCATCATGCTCTTTTGGGACAAATCTTTATAATTCTTTGATAATCTACAGGATCATGCGCGTATGGAAGCGTACAGAGATGGTATCTTGAGGCATCAACCTTTAATTTCTGGAAAGGTAATTTGTTGCCTTTGACTAAGTATACAAAAAAATCATCCTCAATGTGTATTTTGAATATGATTTTTGCTTAACAATTGCCACTATTTGTAGGTTGTTTTAAATATTGGTTGTGGTACCGGAATTCTTGCCATCTTTTGTGCTCTTGCTGGTGCTACACGGGTAATTGCATCTCATATTTTATTTGTCTTGTAACTTTCTGTTGATTTACTTCAGACGCATTGTGTATTATTTTGTCCTTTTTTATTGTGTTAATTATTCAAGCGTATAACTTATGCCCTTGTATGTTATGTAACTAGCATTTGTGCTGCTTCTTTGTGGCAAGTTGCCTTACCTAGCTATGATAATCATAGTATGGATAATTAATCAAGTTTCTGCTTACAATATTAACATCAGAATCAGTGATTATATATCTTGTCTATCCCAAGGTTAATTATACTGTGAGTTTATGTTGATATTATGGCATTCTACTTGCTTTTCAATACGACTACTTGTTGGCAAACAACACAAAATTGACAATACAGATTGCATGCAGATTTAATTAGATACACCAGGATAAACTTGTGGGTGTAACAATGGAAGTTCATGATTGTGCACCAGTAGCGTATTGGTCAGGGCTTCAATCACTGTAGTACAAGTGTACCGAGTGTCAATATGCTGATAGGTACTGAGTCTTGCGAAACCCTGAAAATAGCTAAAAGAGCATTAAGAAAATTGCTTATACTGGGCATCCCGCTTGGTTTATCCTCGTCCACGTATCGGTAGACTATCGGACCAGTAAATACTGTCCATATTGAACTATATCAGGCACACAAACCTTGATAACACTTATTTGTTTCAAGCATCAGGGATATTTACCTTGCTTATTTTTCAAATATATGGCAGCTACATCCTTAATATGTTAAACTAACATGAACAAATATTATCTGACATATGTGCAGCTCTTTTGAACAACGTATTGTAACGGACAAACTTCTAAACAAGATGTTAGATGTAATGCTTATGTCTGTCCGTTGTCTTTTGGCATGTTCATGCCTTGTACAGCAGGTAGAGGGGCGGCCGAAGGCTAAATAGTCCCATGTTAGTTGGGTTGGTGGCCTCTTTAGGCTTGTAAATAAAGGTTGTGTCATGTAGACACGTGCGAGAGCTTTTCGGTCTGTAATGGACCATTTTACCCTTTGTTGTGCAACTATTCAGAGCTTGTAAAGTCTGTTTGTAATTTGCATTGTTTATGAAGTGTTTTTCGGACATGTTTGCTTGTGGATCCCGATTGAGGCGTTCTCTTTAACCCGTTCTCTCTTTTGTTGGTCCTAAGGGACAATGGGAGGCTTCGGGGAGGCTGACCTTTGCGGACGGACACGCGAGGGTGCCGCACGCCTTAGGCAAAACCAGCTAAGGTCGTGACATTATGGTATCAGAGCCGGACAAGCACTCATAGAAACACTTGACATGCAAACGTGGGGGACCTAGCGGGGCTGCGTCGAGGGCAGTCAGCACACGCGCGACCGTTTGAGGGAAAACGGGCATGGAGATGTAGGGAAAAGAGTCGCTCAGAGGAGCGGGCATCTAACATTGGCATTTTGAGGAATGGCCAACCCTTCGCGCAAGAGGCACCACGAGAACAGGCAAGCTTGGAAGAATGCGGAGCGCACAAAGGTTGGGATGGCTGAGTTTGAGCTACGGCTCAACGTTGACAACTATACTTGATGGTGCTCTAGGCAAGCGAGGCTCTAGGCAAGCGAGTCGCTTGGCAAGAATGAGACCATCCAAGGTGGAATGAGTTGTTCAACGACCAAAAGAGTTATGCAAAGCTCACAGAGGTGAGGGGAATTGCTAACTCGAAGAATTTGGTACTCATGCATGGGCTTGTATGCGGACGATGGAATGTTCGTGGTCATCCCAAGGCGACCGAGACTCGGCGCCATGGAGCATTGAAACTTTCTCTTCGTCATGTGAAGGATACGTCCGGAGGAGGCTGAAGTGTGCAACGAGTTTAGCATGTTGCTAGGCCTTGAGGGGTGCGGCGGTGGCTGTATTGACGTGGAGGCGCAATCTAGCAAGTGCGTTTGCAAGAGGCAGAATAATGCACAATTTGTTCAGCAGATCGGAGTAGTCCAAGGGGATGGGGGTCTCCGAAACGAAGAGAGATGTTGCTCCAACGGGACAGTTATCTAGGAGGGATAAGTCTCGGCACTCTAGAGGGAGAATCATGTGAGACGGACTTCACATGTTGAGGAGGAGTACCTCACAAACAACAACTTTACGAAGCTCGATGGACTGAGCAAGCGGCGAGGAGTTGTCGCATGATCTCGCTCGAGAGAATGCATTGGTGGATGCATTGCGAGATCAAGTGGGGGAGCAACCTGAAGCAACTTAAATGAAGGCACACTTAGAGTCGATATGGAGATCGGACTCAAGGGAGGGCTGACCCGTGGAATGGAGGGCATGAGGGCCACCATCGACTCAATGCAAAAACGAGGAGCGGAGCAACTTGGGTGTAACTTGGCGAAGTACCCAAGCCGCATGAAGGGAGCCAGCAGAGAAGTTGGAACATGGAGCAGAAGCACAGTGCTTTCCTTAGACAGAGGTCAAAGACATGAACTCTTGCAGAGGCAAGGGTAGGATCATGTTGTTCCATGGGTCCTTCATTCTGACGGAGCGGACTCATCTTGCATGGTGCCAAAGACGAAGGGAGCTTCTGGGCACATGCACCTTATTTCGGAGGAGCATTTGATGGAGGAACTAAGGCGACTCAATTTGCGGAGGCGAAGTTGGGTTCAGAAGGCCTTAGCACGGGGCAAGAGGACGTAGAGGCGGGTACTCTTGAAGAATATGCCACAGTGTTGCCATTTGAGTTGCTATGAAGGAAGCAGTGCGCAGCGGAGATTGTGCTGGTAGGGGCAGAGGCCCAGGATCCAGACAATGGTGCACAGATTACAGTGAAGTCGGTGGACTTCGAGAGCTACTAGGCGACGGACTGTCCTAGAGCGGTGCTTCATCTAGGTGTGACCCAAGAGTGGGTGGATGAAGGTCGATTGCCAAAGGAGCGAACAAATTCGAAGGTGGAGGAGACCCTGCGATGTATTGGCAGAGGCCACACATGGAGGGTTCACAATTCGAGTTTATTCCACAAGGATCAGAATGCAATGGAGATGTCACCAGGAGGCGACATGGTGCAGCGGATCGTGGTGGAATAGTTTGTGGCAATGCGACGCACACGACAAAGTCCTGTGAGGGATGAGATCATATGGAGGTATGATCGGGAGTTACTGGAAGCTCCACTTCGGTGAACAACACGACGGCAAGAAGGGCTATGGGTTCAAGGAGTTAAGGCCATGGTACCGCAGAGGCGGGTCTTCCGGGCGTGCATCGAATTTTGCATCGGATGAAAGCCTTGGTCATCAGCATATGGGGGCTGTGTTCCACCAAGGGAAAAGTTCGAATGCAAGTACCAGTGAGTTCCATGGGAGGGACTTGATCATACAGAGGTATGATCGAAGCAGCTGGAGAGTTGGACTGCTCCAGAGCTCATATTCGCTTAAGGGAGCCCGACAAGTCAGAGGACAAGGTCGAGTAAGCGAACGTTGCTACCAAGGAAGCTAAGGAGAACAGAATCGGTGCAAACTCTACAACGTGATGGCAGAGGCCATGCATGGGAGTTGCAGTCTGTCTTTCCATCGACCAAACAGACTGCTTGGAGAACACAGTGGTGTTGAAGCAGGGGGTCGAAAGGGGCGAGGAAGCGACGACGAGTCCAGAGGGACTTAGCTACCCAAAATCAAGCATAAGTTAGAATGGAGGTGGACTCAGAGGAGTGCCACGGAGACATCTCTACTGATTGTGAAGAAAAGGGATACAGAGTCGAGGCGACGGATAGTAGGGCCATGGGCATGGCAGCGCCATGGTACCGCAGAGGCGGGACTTCCGTGCAAGTCATTGATCCCTTGCTCTCACGGAGGGAGAGCACTTGGTCGTGAAAGGGGCCGAGGAGGTGGAGCATGCAGAGGCAATCTCCAAGTACCGAGACAAGGCTGAAGGGCAGAGGCCAAGAAACTTCGTAAGACCGGTGTCAACAAGTTTCTCATCAAGATAGCCGTAAGTGAAGGACTTCGGGTCATGCAAGAGTGCACGACCAAGGAACGAAGCAGGCAGTACGCAGTGCTGTACCTCTGCTACTCAGTGGAGTAGGCGGCAAGGTTGATGGAGAAGACGGTACAATCCCAAAGGCGACCTCATCTATCAAAGAATTACTCCAAGTTGGGGTGAAAACTTCCCGCATTCCAGAAGTTCGATGGCATTGAGAAGGTGAATCACAGTAGCTAACTCAATGCAAGGAGTGCAAACACTTCAAGTGCTTCAGAAGTGTGAGCAAAGAGCAGGCGAAGACTAGTAACCAGCTCGATGCATGAAGTACAACCTCGAGGAGGCGGGCGAAGTCAAAGTAACCTTTGCCTTCTCAACTCTTAAGAGAATGGGCGAAACCGAGTACCCCAGTTCTCTTATCTATCCAGCAGAGGAGCTCTGCACAAGTTCAAAGACCCTTCGAAGATAATGGAAGACAATAGTTGTCAAATCCTCACCAACGGTGATCAGTGCTACTGAGAGTAGATTGTCCGCTTCATTTCCCAACGAAATGCCAATCGAAAGCGGAAGTGATGCGAACCTACTTGGATGTGACAACTAACTGAAAGAAAAGTCAATGAGCAGATTTTGTGGAGGAAGGACCCAAAACTTCATAAGTTTGCGAGACGATGCTCGTTAAAGCTCCAACAAGTATCCACCCAGTTCAAGCAGCATGTGGAATTTTTAAGAGACTGGCGCAGTAAGGATGGTCTTTTCCTTCATCTGGCGGATCCGCAGGAATCAACAAGGATCAACACAACTCAGCCAACCCCCCCAACAGAGTCAGAGTCATTGGTGAGTTGTAGCAGCATGGCGGATTAAAGGGTCGACTACTCAAAAACAGCAGCGTAGAGCAGTTGGGAGCCAGGAGGCGCATTGCGGCTGGAGCGGAAGATTAAAGACTCAGCAAAGGCGAAGAGTTGCAGTGTTCACAAAAGCTTCGACGAGGACGTCGAAGGGATAAGTGGGGGAGAATCTAACGGACAAACTTCTAAACAAGATGTTGGATGTAATGCTTATGTCTGTCCGTTGTCTTTTGGCATGTTCATGCCTTGTACAGTAGATAGAGGGGCGACCGAAGGCTAAATAGTCCCATGTTAGTTGGGTTGGTGGCCTCTTTAGGCTTGTAAATAAAGGTTGTGTCATGTAGACACGTGCGAGAGCTTTTCGGTCTGTAATGGACCATTTTACCCTTTGTTGTGCAACTATTCCGAGCTTGTAAAGTCTGTTTGTAATTTGCATTGTCTATGAAGTGTTTTTCGGACATGTTTGCTTGTGGATCCCGATTGAGGCGTTCTCTTTAACCCGTTCTCTCTTTTGTTGGTCCTAAGGGACAATGAGAGGCTTCGGGGAGGCTGACCTTTGCGGACGGACGCGCGAGGGTGCCGCACGCCTTAGGCAAAACCAGCTAAGGTCGTGACAGTATGTTCTGACTCTTCTCAACATGAACAAATAAATTAACTCTGGAGTTTCTGTATTTTTAATAGACTATGCCAGTTATCTTTTGACAGTTTGATAGATTAGTAATTCCATCAAGATTTTAGGGTTCAGTTGATTTTAGTTACTTGATCAATCAGCAGATTACTTGAACTATTAATCAGATAAAGTTACATATCATTATTTTATCCATCTTTTATACTCATCTTGCTTAGAGCAAGTGAGAATTTTTATGAGCATATAAGAAATGAAAGGATAATAGTCTAAGTTTTCCCCTTGTTTGTTTCAGATGAGTTTAGTCATAACTCATGAATTATGTAACAGAAATGCAGTAGTAAATTTTATGTTTCAAATGTTGAAAGTAGGTGGTTTGAGTTTGTTTGAAAGCAAAATCAGGTTGATTGTTGCTGTTATGGGAGTTCTGAAAGAAAATCTCTTAAGTTGTTTGTATTAAGGATTGCCGTTTTGGGTACCAAATCTGTTTTGGTGATCTGGTTGGACTGGTACATGCTGGTTAGAACCATGTGTGAATACATTGGTACATTCTAGCATTTCAAAGAGGAAGAAGAAAAAGGAGAAGAAGGGTGGATGGAGGAAGAGAACGGAAGGAGAGAAAGTGGAGGAAGAAGGAAGAAGAGGAAGTGATGGAGGAGGAAGAAGAAGAAAGAAAAGGAGAGAGGAGGTGAGAGCAAGGTTTTTAATTTCGAATGATATCGTCTGGTATCCGTCGATTGGGGCTGTTTCCGCCCAGTTACCAGTCGAAATCGGTCGGTGACGGTCGATTTCGACCGTCACCACCCGCTACCGGCCGGTATTAGCTGAGGGAGAAGGAAGAAGAGGGAGAAGAAAAGGGAGAATCT
This sequence comes from Musa acuminata AAA Group, assembly GCF_036884655.1. Lineage (NCBI taxonomy): Eukaryota > Viridiplantae > Streptophyta > Magnoliopsida > Zingiberales > Musaceae > Musa > Musa acuminata. Next base: position 3,729,869 of record NC_088353.1, on the reverse strand, counting down.
GGAGATTTGGCGACCGTCGCCACCCGCTACCGGGCAGTATTAGCTAAGGGAGAAGGAAGAAGAGGGAGAAGAAAAGGGAGAATCTGGAGATCCGACGTCCCTCTCCCTTGACGATCCTGATCCGTTGCCACCCTCCCTCGCCGGATGTCGTAGATGAGATGTCGCCTCCTCGTCTGAGACGATGAGGCCTCGGTGTTGTCAGTGACTTCTCCTAATCCACGCGGGGAGAAAAAGCCTCGACGTGAGGAGAAGAAACCTCGACGATGTCGCCGAGGCTTCATGGGGAGACCTCGGCATCATCAGCGACTTCTCCTAATCTGCGTGGGGAGAAGAAGCCTTGGCGTGGGGAGAAGAAACCTCGACGACATTGCCCTTTTTTTATTTTTTAACTTTTTTATTTTATATACGTACCGCTCGATATATACACACACACATACACACACACAAACACACCAAGCAGTTACACTAGAACATATTGCTTGGTATACTCGTACCATACTGTACCGAGCTGAGCTCGATACTCCGGTGCGGTATGAAATTACGAACCTTGGTGAAAATGTACTTAGGGAGATAAAAATAGACAAATGATAGTAGCTGCAACGTTAAACAACAACTATAGCAGTGGCGGCAGCAACAACATTGACAATAGTGTTGTGAGAAGATGACAGCAGTGAGAAGAATTACGCTACGTCGAATGACAGCGGTGACGGCAGCAGCATCGCGACAAGATGGTAGCAACGAGAAGAAGGCCCATGCGATGTCGAATGATAGCAATGATGACAACAACGTTGTGAGAAGGTGGCTGCAGCAAGAAGAAGATTTGCAAAGCAACAATGGTGGTAGCAGCATTGCAAGAAAAGGGCTCATGTCTGTGAGCCCTAGTTGCTATTTTAGGGTTTTTTTTTCTTTTTAATGCTGAGTTGGATGGGTCCCATCGCTATTTTATGTTTTTTTTATTTTTTTCTTGAGTTGGACCAGACCACCCCAAACGAGGTGGTCCGCATACTGGCCCACACCCGGATCAACACATACACTAGCCGTATACCATTTCAAGTAGTACGATAGTCCTTGGTTTGTATGTTTTTCTTAATTAAAGAAAGTAGGTGCATCACTTGATTGCTACACCATCAACCAGCATAGGCGTTGATATTTGATGCTCTTGGGCAAGCAATGAAGAGTGCTGAAATATTTTGCGAGAACATATAATTTTTAGAGAAGTGTAGCTTCCATGGCAAGAGAATTTGAGTCGTAAGGTATTGAGCACTCTTAGTTCTTTCAACCAAGACTCGTAGTTTCGGTTATCGGACATGTGTCGGTCCATGGTTGGATCGATATGGGTCTAGTGGCGGTGAGTTCTGGTATCCCATGTGGTGGTAACATGAACCATTGGGGGAGACAGAGCAGCAGAGGAAGAAGGAAGAGGAAGCATAGCAAGAAGGAAGAAGAGGAAGAAAAAGACGGAAAGAGAGAAAAAGAAGAGGAGGAAGAAGGAAGAAGAGGAGGGTGGGTAGCATGTGGCAGTGTAGGCCTCCTTGCAAATGTGAGGTGTCAGATGCCTCGAACCTAGGGGAATAAAGATTAGAATAAATAATATATAATACCAAAACCGGATTGAAACATTCGGTTTGGGTTGGTACCTGTATCAGTCAGCGGTCGGACTCGTAAATATCGGTTGAATAATGTCAAACAGAGCGGTTTACCCAATCTTGCTTTTACAATATCATGAACATGTACATGTCACAGAGGATATGATAATAAAGCAACAGAAGTTAATTACAGATCTGTTACAAACTGAGGCTTCACTTTTTTTTATTATAACTAAAAATTTTGTTGTTCATTGGCTTACTTAAAACTTAAGCTGTCTGCAATAGTCTTCATGATAACCGCACACAAAACAAGGAAAGAAAAAAGGAACCCTTAATTTGCTGTTTATGATTGCAATAATACCTGATTTTGTTATTAGACAGTACTTTTCTAATGCAAAATACCTTGATGCCTTGATATGCTCCCATTTTGATGTCTACTAGTGATGTTTAAAGGTTTTAAGTTATTATTAAATAGCAAGAGGAAAAAATTCACTTTATTAGAGTAACTCAACAACTTATGAAGTAACTTTCTTAATGTTGTTTGCATTGGCTTTGAATTGCAACGTTGGTGTTTCTTCAATTTTTCCTTTCATGCCATCCCTGGAGAATAACGATTTACCTGAATAGTTCATAGTTATGTTAAATATATTGTATAAACAAGTCTTATATGCTTTCAGGTGTATGCAATTGATGAAAGTTCTCTAGCAGTGCGGGTAATTTCACTTTTTATGTTCTGATCATTTCCTTTCCGGAGAGATGATGAAGAAAGTTGGAAGAAAGTTTGACCTAATGTTACTTAACAATGTTTTTCCTTTATACCCTTTATTGTGACTACCGTCAAGATATGATTTGTTTAATGGACTAAGGAACTATCAATAATGGTTTTATCATTGCTTGAATTTTTAAACCATTTAGGGAATTTTGATTGGCTAAAATGAATAACATTATAAACAATTTGTTTCACGTAAAATTTTCAGGAATTTTCCTTTGTTAAAAGCTGTAGATGGATATTTTGAATTTGGAACCATTTTTAACTTTGGTGACAGTGGATCATTAAAAACTGAAGTTAATTAAAGTGAATTATACTCAGAAATACCTCTTGACAATAGACAGTTACATATTGCTACATTTGTTCTATTGAATTATTGTTGACTTGTGATCAATTGGCTACTAAAGCTATCATCGACCACAACTGCTATCAATCATTAATTAGTTGGTTATCAATCCAACAACTGCCACTAATTGATTGTTGGCCCATATGAATCAAGGACACCAACTTCGTTGATGATTAATCAACGATTGACATTGACCATTGTTGATTTAATTTTCATTTTTTGTTCATGTTGCTAAGTTGGCATTATTACCTAAGGAGACTTGCTTTGTTGATATATTCACGAACAATGTTTCCCTGTCAATGGGCAAGCAAGCCAGTGTTGATAGGTCGATTTTTTACATGGATTAGGTGTCATTTAACATGCTGACTAATGGTTACACACTTATTATGGTAGAGACTACTTTTAGTGTTTGGAAGTTTATATGAAATGATTCCTCATCTCTAGAAGAGTTGTTTTCTCAGTGATCGAGGAGATCCTATGCATATATACATCCAATGAGATGATTTGTTTCTATGTGATGTTGCATTGATTTTAATTTTCTAATTCCAGCATACATGACTTCCCATGGACCAGGTTCATATTGACGTTTGATTTGGATGAATGTCTCTGTCTATTGATTGTTTTAATTGATAATGTTCTAAGCTATTTGCATGTCACATGATATACTTTCTTAATTACATGGTTTATGAAGATAACCTCTGTTGAGCTGAAAATGCCCACTTCAAATTGCATTATTTTTTGGGTAGTTTACCTACAAAAGTCCCCACTAATTTGTTTTTACTGTATCTCTTTTTTTGTAAATACCAATTTCACCTACCTATTCCAATGAATTTTATTTTTAAAATTCTCTGAACCTGTTCATAACCGGTTCGGATCAGTGAACTGGTTTAGTCAACCCTCGCATTGCTCCTCCTCCTTTGTCTCTTCTTCCTCCTCCCTTCTCTCCTCTTATTATTACAAGGACAAGGTATAGTTATCCATCATGAAAAAATGAGTGTTCCTTAGTAAAATCTCAACAGAGGAGCGCCATCTGATAAAAACCATTTAGTGGGGGATTTTCTAGGTAAATTGCCCCTTTTTTTTTTCCTGATCAGTAGTGCTAGGGAATTAGCTAATGGGAGAAAGTGCAAGTTCTATTCCAGAGGTGGATATTGGCTAGCAGTAGTTTTTACTTTTTAGTATATATTTAATAATTGGATTATTTCATTCTAATTATAGTAATTTTTTAGTTTATTGGCTGTCCAAAGGCCATCTTTGTGAATGTAATTTTGATTATTGAGAAATTGATGTAATTGGTATTTGTGATAATGCTCTATGTTAATGAAATTTAAATATTGGGTTTATTATACTAAATGTGTCATATTGGAGTGACACAGGATGCTGATAGTTATAGAGCAGTGATTCAAGGATTGTTTATCTTTTAGTATATGTTATACTATTTAACATGGACTATCATGTCGTGCCGACCTATGGACCGGTATGTATTGGTTAGTATTGACAGTACCATATGTCGGTATTGATGGTACATACCAGTTTTCATTAAAAAAGGACAGAAAATAACCATATATTAAAAAGCCCCTATCATGTGTGTTTATATGAGACAAAGGAATAGAAATTATAGGATATAAGGATGAAAAAGTGAATTTATCTTTTTTTATCCATCAAGGAGAGTGAGAATGAGAGTTTAATGAAGTTGTACTAATTTACTCGAACTAAATTTATCCTTATATGCTCGTTGATTAGGAAATTTAATGAAGTTAAAATGAAAATGAGAGTTAGTGAGAGTGAGTGAAAGAGGGAGGAGACTGATTTAAAGGGGTTGAATTGGTACAATCAAAATCCAACGGTTACCTTTCGTTTGTATCGCTCGGTACGCTCCCCTTTATGCATTCTGTCCAAAATGAAACAGTGCATGTATGGATCAGCAGGTGGACCAGTGCAAACCACCCATTTTGTATCAAATTTGAATGGTACGACAAACAATGCTATTTAAGTTGTTAGTAATATTGTTATTACTTGTTACCATCGGAGTATCTTTTGTATATTGACTTCAAGAAAGTTCTGTGGCAAGAAAAATGTTCATGTAGCTGAACCCTGTAGTGCTTGAACTTGGCATGTTACCACAATGTATCCATGCTGATGCATCAATTTTAGAACAGTGAGAGGGAGATTAGTGATCATGGCCGATAGAGAAGAACAGTGAGTTGGGAAGTCTTTGTGATGTGCCATCCTTTCCAAAAGAATTTCTAAACCAAAACATAGAGAAATGTTCACCAATCACTAATTTCAGTAAAGACAACTATAGGAGAGGAGAAAAGAGGAGAAAACGAATTCAGAGAGAAAGTGAAGAAAAGAAAGGAATTTTAGAAATATTTTTTTGAAATTAGTTAAATATAAGTTATTAATCCATTTAAAATAGTTAAATTTGGTTAAAATACATTAAATTAAAATAAATATATAATTATTTAAGTTATATCATTGTTAAATATTCTAAATATATTTAAATATCTTAATTTGGATTGGATCCCAATACCTCTATCTTAAACTTGGACTCTCTTAAGTCATATGCCCTATCTTAAACCAGAATTGGTCACCATGTCAAACACTTGGATTCATGTCACACCTAACATTTTGTGCTAGATTTGCAGCAATATAGGTCCATTTAAATAGTTCAAAGTTTCCAACAACCAAAGTATTTTAATTGGTGTTTCTATGCTGTTTTGTGTGTAAATAAGTGTTCCTTGTAGATTGTCCATTTTTATTTTACTTTGACTTATCTCCTGTTGTTTGAATTTGGTTTCATTTTGCAACTCAGTCTAAATCTTTAATGCTTATCATGTAGTGAGTTTTTGTTTAACAGTAAGAAGGGTTTGCATAATACCTAAGCAGGTTGGTGAAGTTGTCAAAGAAAACAATTTATCTGACAGGATGACTGTTCTACTTGGACGAGTCGAGGTACACCTCTACTTTTTCATAATTTGACTGTTACTTTTTTTTTGTCATGTCATTGATTCTTTATTCTTGCATGATTTTGCATCATTTTCTAGTGGCATATGTTCCAATATCTGTGTTTGATACTAATATTTTTATCTGAACACTGAAATAGTTATTGAGATGTGTAAAAGTGCAATATAATTTCCAAGTACATGGCTGTGGTACATCACAGCTTCAGATTCTTTTGAAAATTTGATTAGACCATGTCAGTAGACATAAATGATAAAAACAACTACAGCAACAAAATCTCCATTTAATACCAATGCTGGTTATTGTTTGGACTGGTACAATTTTGATATCAATTGGACCAGCCGGTATCAGTGATGGACCAGTCCAATCACTTCTTTGTTACTATTTGATTATGCCTTTTCATATATTTTTAAGATGTAATATGAATGATATACTACAAAAACATAAGTAAAACTTCAAAAACACAGAAGTCATAATAAATAGCATATGCATCATAATAAAATAAGGTTGATGACATATCAATATGTCATAATTTATCAAGTAGGGACACTTACCTGTACAAAAATGAATATTGTTTTGCCTTAGGAGATGGTTGAGGCTAAATGTCAAGATTATTATTCTCTAGAAACCACTAATGACGTTGCTCTCAAGAGTATGGTCTGCAGTACCGAACTGTACCGCCCTGTCACGGCCTTAGCTGGAATTGCCTAAGGCGTGAGGCACCCTTGCGGCCAAAGATGCGAACTTAGCTTGCATTGCCTAAGTCGCGAGTCGCCCTTGAGGCAAAGACGCGAACTTAGCTTGCGTTGCCTAAGTCGCGCTTCGCCCTTGCGATATTGCTCCATAAGGATCAAACCACTTGTAACCTCTCGCAGGTCCCGAAGGACCTGTAAAAGAGAAAGTTGGTTAGTTCGAAAGAACGAGCAACAGACAAGTCCCGAAGTCTCGCGAAAAGGGGAAGCTTTACAAGCAATTCAACGAGCACCTTGTGTGCACAAGAGAAAAGAGGGAGAGGGAGAAAACAAGGCTTTAGAAGGATGAACGAACAGCTGCAAGCCCACAAACAGCCGCTCACCTGGTCCCGGGCGCAAAAACAAGTTCCTGTAAAGGCCACGTGCGAACTTGCGAAAGAGAGTTCAACGCCCGGTATATAACCGAAGCCTCATCCAGCCTTGTGCCACCCGGGGGGTTCAAAGGGGCTGTGATGGCTGACGTTTTGGTGAGCGGAGGCAGATTGCAGAAATCAGCCCGCGGCACGCGAAAACAGAGCTGTTTTGGGGCTGTTTTGCTCGGTTCGGTGAGCGGTCGCTTTGTAACGCTGCAGCTTGTTCGAACTTACATTTTTACAAGCAAAATGACCTAAAACCAAGAGAAAACATGCTGTCAAGCAGCTGTACATGTAGGTGTGAGCGACGAACGGTTCGTTGAACGAAGTTGTTGCGGGTGCGCGACGACCGTTCGTGACATTCTCCCCCACTTAAACTGTCGACGCCCTCGTCAATGCTTGTTGGTAGTGGTCGATGACTTCTTCTTCATGTCGCAGGGCGTCTTCGGGCTCCCAACTGGCTTCAGTTTGAGGAAGCTTTCGCCACTTCACCAAGTACTCTGTCTGCTCAGCTCCGTTGGGTAGCTTTATCTTGCGGTCTGCCAGAATGGTTTCCACTCGCTTCTCGTAGGAGGTTGTGATGGGAGGTAGCCGAGTTGGAACACTTCGGGAAGCATCTTGCGGATCCGAGTGGTAGACTTTTAGGTTGCTGGCGTGAAGAACGTTGTGAATTTTGAACCACGTCGGCAGCTGCAACTTGTAAAAGACGTTGCCTACCCTGCTGATAATTGGGAAGGGTCCTTCATACTTGCGCACCAATCCTTTGTGGACTCTGTTCCTAAAGAATTGGAGTGATGCTGGTTGGAGCTTTACCAACACCAAATCGTCAACTTTGAACTCTTGCGGTTGCCTTCCCAAGTCTGCCCACTTCTTCATTCTTTTTGCCGCCTTCCCAAGTAAGCCCGCGCAATATCTGCATTTCGATGCCACTCCTTTGCGAAATGATAGGCTGATGGACTACTCCCAGTATACCCAATTGCTATGGTGTGCGGAGTCGACGGTTGTTTTCCAGTGATGATCTCGAAGGGGCTCTTGTTGGATGCAGAGCTCCGCTGTAAGTTGTAGGAGAATTGGGCAATGTCCAACAGCTTCACCCAATCTCATTGATTGGCACTCACGTAGTGCCGGAGATATTGCTCCAAGAGCGAGTTTATCCTTTCAGTCTGGCCATCTGTCTGGGGGTGGAGGCTTGTAGAGAAGTATAACTTTGACCCCAACAATTTGAACAGCTCGGTCCAGAATCGTCCCAGGAACCGAGCGTCTCGATCGCTAATGATATTGTGCGGGACTCCCCAATACTTCACTACATCCTTCATCATCAGCTTGGCTGCCTCCTCTGCTGAACAGTGTAGGGGAGCAGCAATGAAAGTTGCATACTTTGAAAATCGATCGACCACCACGAGTATCGACCCGAGTCCCCCTACAAGTGGCAAGCTTGATATGAAATCCAAGGAAATGCTCTCCCACGACCTTTCTGGTACGGGCAAAGGCTCCAAAAGTCCCACCGGCTTTCGCTGCTCCACCTTGTCTTGTTGGCAAGTAAGGCATGTTCGAACATATTCCTCCACATCAGTCCCCATCTTCAGCCAGTAGAAGGCCCTCTCCATGAGAGCCAACGTTCTGTGAATGCCTGGGTGTCCAGCCCAAAGGGAATCGTGACACTCTTTTAAGAGCTCACGCCTTAAATTGTCCACTCAGGAAACATAAACTCTATTCCCTTTTGTGTAAACAAGTCCCTCCTGGACCCAAAATCGTCGTGCCTTGCCTTCTTTGATGAGCTACATCAGGATAACTGCCTGGGGATCACTATACAGTCCATCCCTGATTCGGGAAAGGAAGTTGGAGTGCAACTGACTTGCTTGGCCTCTGCCCTCCAGTTGTACGGCATTCACGCATTTCACATTCCGACTCAGCGCATCGGCCACGACATTCGCCTTCCCGGGCTTGTACTCCATTGCCATATCAAATTCAGCCAGGAAGTCCTACCACCGCGCCTGCTTTGGGGAGAGCTTCTTCTGAGTTTGGAAATAGCTCAGGGCGATGTTGTCCGTCCTCAGCACAAATCGCAACCCGAGGAGGTAGTGTCGCTAAACTCGTAGACAGTGGATCACTGCTGTCATCTCCTTCTCATGCACTGGATACCGCCGCTCGATCTCGTTGAGTTTGCGGCTCTCGTAGGCCACCGGATGACCTTCCTGCATGAGTACCCCCCCAATAGCGAAGTCCGAAGCATTTGTATAGACTTCAAAGGGCTCTCCATAGTTCGGCAATTTGAGCACCGGTTCTTCTAGAACAGCTTGCACCTTCGACTTATTCATCTGAATGGAGCCATCATCGATTCGATGCCCCAAGAATAGGAAACAAAGTCGGTGATTGCCTGAAGATTGTTTCCTTCTTGCTGGGTCTTCAGAGGAAACAAAGTCGGTGAGCTTTTCTGTAGTAGCAATTGCCCCGACTACATCGGTAACATTCCTTCGATTTAGCTCCTATTGAGCCCATGGTTTCAAACCATCGAGGAAGCTGAACAACTTATCCTTCTCGGACATGTCCTGTATGTCCAGCATTAGTGCAGAAAATTGTTTCACATAGTCTCGGATGGTGGTACTTTGGCGGAGTTGTCTCAACTTCCTTCTTGCAACGAACTCTGTGTTCTCCGGTAGGAACTGAGTTCTCAACTCCCGCTTCAAGTCTTCCCATGTGTCGACTCGACACCAACCTTGTTGGATCTCCTCCCAACGGGTTCGCCACCAAAGTTTCGCATCTCCGTTCAGATACATTGTTGCTATAGAAACTTTGGTATCTTCAGAATCGGGCCTCGTAGCTCGGAAGTATTGTTCCATGTCGAATAGAAAGTTCTCGAGCTCTTTGGCATCTCTGGCCCCTCCATATCCATGAGGCTCAGGTGCCCTCAAATTTTGTGGCGGTGCAACGCGGGTGTTGCTTCCCCTCACATTTAGTGTTCTTGTGAGCATTGCCACCTTTGCAGTGAGTTCCGCCACAACATCCTGTAAGTGTTGCACGGAGTCTTTGGTGTCATCAGACAGTCGGTCGACTAGGGCCTCGACCTTGTCGATCCTGGACTCCGCTTCCTCTTGCGAGCTCTCGACCCCAACAAGCCTTTGTTGGCCATGGTAGAGTTCCTCCATGTTCGCTTCCAGAACATCCAGGCGGGTTTCCGCCGTTGTGAGTCTCTCCTTGTGACTCTTTTTCCCAGTTAGTGCACCAGATTGCGCTTCCTCCGCTCGCGGAGAGTAGTCAACTTCTCGCTCATCATGTTCGCTACCGCGCTCCTCTTGAGCAGCTCCAACAGAATGAGAGCAGTGCTACAGTACTCGGTACACCTGGGTGTACCGCTCGGTATACCGTACCGTATCGGTACCGAGCCCAGGTCGAAACACTGGTACGGTTCGATATTGCGAACCTTGCTCAAGACATTTAGTATTGACTTTCAGTATGCTGCTTGTGGATCAAATTAGCAATATTCGAGGCACATTGCTCATTAAGTGGATAGTTGGTTGCTATAGGCACCATGGTATGGTGGGGCTCCAGATGTGCAACCAGTACAGCTGTATGTATGGTTGGATTGGGCACGACAATGATGGCTTTGAAACACTGGAGCTGTCATCACTTTTTTGTTGTGGGCAACACAAAATCATATTCCAGCCCATAAAATCCATGCTGGTAGGATGGTGGAGACCATGAGGAACTCTTGTCGAATTCAGTCTGAGCTAAGCTCTCTCATTTCCTCCAAACCATCAACTACCTTAACCTTGTCCTTTACTATTATAGTTTTTATTGGATCCAGATTCATGATCCTCATCTTGAATGGCATGAGTAAATATCAATTTTGTCCACTGTCCACCCTTTTGTATCGCAAAACCATAAGATTCTTGATACAGAACCATAGTTGATTAACATAGTTTCATAATTTTGGAATCTCATGGTGAGTTAAACAGAGTCCCACCATCTTCCTTGGGTTGTTGCTCATTGATGACATCTAATAGGTCAAATTTGTGTTGAACAACCTCTGGCCTCATCGTTTTCCATGGATGGCTGGGGCTGACTCCTTATACTCCAACATCTGACATTCAATTGAGTCACTAAGCCATTTTTGAATTTTTCTCCTATTTGTATATTTGCGGTTTTTTCCTTTTTTTTGGCTGCTATTACATATTGATTTGCAACAATTCATTTTGATGCAGGATGTCAGCATTGATGAGAAGGTTGATGTCATAATATCTGATTGGATGGGTGATATGCTTCTACATAAGGTGCTTATGGTTATTTCTTTGTTATTTTTTACATGCTCTTTGCTGTTAAGTTTAAATCAAACTATGAGACCCAAATTGTCAGTGTGGTACTTACATTTTGTGCTGCATTATTCAAGATTGGATTGCTTTTTTGGCTTACATCATATTGCTGGCTGATAAATTTAATTTCTTGGATTCAGAGTATGTTGCCTAGTATCATTTTTGCCAGGGATAAATGGCTCAAACCAGGAGGGTTTATTTTTCCTTCACATGCTTCGGTAAAATTTCATTCTACTTACAGCTTTTTGTTGAGTTTCTATATCAATTTTTGGAATCTTCAGGTACTCAGAAGAAAGCATGTTTTTGAATGTTTTGTTCATTGTTATTCAATTCATCTTTCATCTTAAGCAAGTATTCTTTATTACGTAAATGGCTTGCACCTATTGTATATTTTAAGTAGATTTTAGCATTATATCTGAGTTCTACTTCACAACTTAGATCTATTGCCAATCTGTTTGGGATTATTTTACTTATGTTGGATTTCTGTTGACATTTGGAATAACAACCACATTAATGGTTCGTAACTAGGTCAAAGTTTCTCATGTTCCACATACCTGTAGTATTAGAGCTTCAATAAGTTATATGCTACAACTTGGAACTTGGTAGGTACTAGGTACTAGGTAGTATGTAATACATTTGTTATGTATTCTTAGATCCATTTGATACAAAACATTCACTGATGACAATCCAGAAAATAATGCGAAAAGTATGCCGATTTTCATTTCTGATGGTCATCTATGTTCTGTTTGCTATTTATGATAGATATCTGTTCTACCATCATTTTCAATTTTAAAGCTTGGCACGCACCGGCCTGTAAAGCTTTTTTACCTTCTTGATGATTTCTTCTGTCAGTTACAAACAACCAAAAGACTGAACAGATTACAAAAAGAAATAATTTTAGTTAAAACAAGCCAACAAATCTGTCATTTATAATACATTTTAAAGTGTAATATATATAGTGTCATCGTTATTTCTTCAGTTTTTACTTTAAATCATATCTTCTCAGCTCAAGTGAATTAAAATGTCCTAGAAGAAACTCACCCTGCTCATTCATGGCAATTATGGATCATAAGGAACTTAATTTGTCAGCAACAAATTACTCCTTGTAGTTCATGAAAGAGTATATAGCTGAAAAGTGAATTTTGTATTCTGTATGTACTGCTACTAAGTTTGGTGTTACAAAATTCTTGTACCATTCAATTAGATGGATGCATGATGCCTAATTTTGGGATCGATATCAGATCAACTATGGACAATACAACTAAGAGGAATGGCTATTCCATAATCCATGTGATTGCTCTCTGATCTATTTATCTTGTTTATACTTAAATAGAACATATTAGTATTACTTGAAAATAATTATTCCACCTATAATCCCTGAAGTGATGGGTTCTTTTTGAAATGCATAGGATCAAATAGATACACAACGGCAAGAGTACTTTGCTCGGTCGAGACTCCACTATGAGACAAAAGCTAAGGTAGCAAATGGCATTAGATACCCCAATGGTCGTAGTCGTAAACAATGGATACTAGGCACTGTACGTATCAACTTTGGCTGAATCAGATCAATAATATCTAAATGGACCAAATAAATTAATCTTAATATAAAATATATAAACCTTAACAACAAAAAAAATAGTAAATATAAAATAAAATATGAGAAAAATGAAACTATTAAATGTTAATGATTCTTATAGCTTCATATTTCATAAAATATTGAACTTTCTAAATAGCATGAATGCAAAATATACATGATAAAAAAATAATAAAAGATAATGGAGTGTATTTCATTGATATGTTTATTAGAACATAAATATTAATCATATCATATAAATATAACTTATTATATTCAAGGACTCTTGTTTTATATACCAAACCCATTTTGGTGATCTGATCGAACCAGTATACATCGGTCGATATTGGTGAACTGGCATATGGTACATTATTACATACTGATATTTCAAAAATGAAGGCGAATAGAAAGGCATAGTGGAGGAAGGAGGAAGAAAAAGGAAGAGAAAGAAAGAGGAAGGAAGAAGATGAGACGGTGTAGAAAGAGGAGGAAGAAGGAAGAAGAGGAAGTGGTAGAGAAGGAAGAAGGAAGAAGAAGAGGAGGGTAGAGGGCAGCGGCACCGTGAGAAGAGGGCAGCAATAGCGTCGCAAGATGAGGATAGTGACGAGAACTCTCATCGCTGTTTTAACCTTTTAGGTTTTTCTTAATTTTGAATTGGAGGCGGTCCACGTACTTATCTACACTTAGACGGGTACAGACCATCTGTTTTGTATTGTTGGGGATAGTACAACAATCCATTGATATTTATGTTATAGAAAATACTTAGTAATTATTCACATGCAGCATTGATAATAGCAACGGAAGCCATTGTAATCCCAGTGGTTCTCTAATCACATTGTGGATGAGTGTTAGGCAATGTGAAATATAAAATATAAATATATTCAAATAAAGAGTTTCTAATTTGAGATTAATCATGATTGTCATGATATCTTCCTTCTTGGTTATGATATACCTATTTCCTTAAGAGATGAGATTTTTTTTTCCTTCCTCTCCTAATATTTTTTTCTTCGTTTTACTCAAGGTATGCAATACCGTACCGTACCGATGTTTCGAGGTTGGCTCGGTATGGTACAGTACCGGCGTACCGAGTGGTACACCAGGGTATACCGAACGGTACATCAGGGGATATCGAATGGTACACCAGGGCTTACCGAGCGATTTCCTCTTACTGCAGCACTGTAGCATTGCTACAGTGTAACACTGTGGCACTGTAGAACTACTACAATGTATTACTGTAGAACTATAGCACGGTCCGTCCGGTAGCGGGCGGTCCGCATACCGGTATACCGTCGAACCGGTATGTACCGCCCGTACCGGGCGATACCATTCGAAATTGGGCGATACCATTCGAAATTGCATACCATGGTTTTACTAGTAGTGGACAAACAATAACCGCAACTTGTTGCAACAGATAGTGAACACTACAATAGTAATGTTTCTTATATTATATAAACCAGTGTTTTAAAAAACGCTAGGTGCTAAAAGACGCCAAGGTCCCAAAATGCTTGAGACATTGGGCACGTCACTTGACTATTGTGTGAGGTGCTCGGGCCTCTCCTTGCCTCACCTAAGCGCCGAGTCGAGTGCCTGAGCGCCTTTTTAAATTATTAGTACAATCATTATTAAAGTATATGTATTTACATATTTCTTTTGCTTTGGCTTCCCTCTTCTTCTTCTTCCCTTTTGTTCCTCTCTTCTTTTCTTCTTCTAGCGGGACTCCAATTGACTTTGATTACTATGACCAAATATTTACTGTAGGATGGTGAAATCGGCCAAAATTGGATTCGTCTTCAATGAAATGATTTTGATTGGAATTAAGTGATACTGTAACTAGCATGTAATGAACATTCGTGAATCTGAATATATTTTTTCAACAGTAGAATCTTCTTTGAATTGTCTTGGCTATTGGACTAGAGACCATATATTTATATTGAAGTTTACCAATTCATTTTGGTTCCTAAACACAGATTCGAATTGATCTTATTTAAAATTTTTAATTTATAACAATTGCCCTTCACAAGAACCTACTTTATTTATAGTTATTTTCTAAAGAAATAACAAGGCATCATCCCAAATATTTTCTGCCAGCAACATGAATCTTTTACCACCATTAGGCAAGTTGAGGGCAGTATTACATTTTCAACAAGGGGCTGTTTATATCTTCCTATTGTTTGTAATGGTCCATTAGATCTTTTGCTGTATCCCATACTATTAAGTTTATTGGACAAATTATTGTATTGCTATTTGCAAGCTTTGTTGCTGATATGTCCACATAAACAGTTGGATGACATGTAAAGATTATAAAGATTCTGAATATGTTACTTTGCATCCTGAAGTCATCTCAGTTATTGGATCTTTTCCTGCCATTGAGCTATCTGAGGGCACTATTACTAGTTAAAAAATTGAGTCTTATTGTTTTCAATTGAGACGTCTCTCTTAGTTTCTTTAGTATCGCTTATCTAAATTGACTTGTGCATTAATCAATACATTTATAGTTCTCTTTCCACAGGTCCATGATATCTGAAGCCGACATCTTCCAATTGTCTATCAAACTTATGATTCAAACATTTCTTCCATTTCTTTTTGATGAATTCAGACACCTGACAGCTCAACATATAGATTCAAAAAGTAAAACAAGTTTTGCAAATGCTTGTTATTTTTGATATAGAAGGAATATGGATCCTTCACATATAAGCAATATCTTCTCATCTCATAGCTGATGAATAACAAGCAAAGACATATGAAAGCTTTGGAGACTTTCTGTTGCATTAAGTTTTCCTAATAGATTAATGCTTCCACTATATGTTACTGGGAATCTCTATTTTAGACATCATTGTCAATGTTGTTATGACCTTTTCATACTTCATACATGTTAAGATCTATGCTATGTTTCTCACCTTGATGCTTTATAATCTTATCATGTAAGCTATACATTTATAATTTATAAATAGTATGTTGTCCAAACAAAATATATACAATTTATAGCACAATATATTGGAAGATGCGTCTCTTTGAACAATATCTCTATAATTTTCAACTGCTATTAATTTTAATTTTCTTTCCTGTTTGTCCAACTGTGATCTTCTCAGTTATGTTGATTGATGTCAAATATAAGATGCAATGTACAAATATATTTGTTGATTCTGAGCAACATTAAATATCAAATTTACTATCTCTTGGTGAAAGTCATTGCTGCTGAGATTATTGATATTCTTTATCATGCAGCTCTATATGGCACTGTTTACGGATGCTGATGGATACCATGAAAGCATTGATTTCTGGCATGATGTTTATGGGATCGATAGTAAGTTGTGTGACATCCATTGAACTGTCAAGAAAAAGTAGGAATGGCTTTAGGTAGAACAAATTGATTTGCTCATCCACATTAAAATTGATTATCAGGGGGACAGAAACAAATTGAAATAGAAAAGAACTGGGGCTTTCTTAATTGTGAGTGTACTACAACTCACTCTTGTTTTTTTCTTTCCAGTGTCTGCTGTGCTGCCACTTGCAAAAACGTCTGCTTTTGGAGACACATACACTGAGACAATTTCAAAAGCAAGTGTGTTGACATTGCCAATATTGGTAAGTCTAGGCTGTTGATTTGTTCTTCAAGCAAATTTGATAGTTCTGCTAAACTCATCCAGGATCTCTTATTTGTTACTTTGTTATCTGTGGGAGAGAGCATGCTCATGAAAAAGTTAGCTTAAGATGAATACCAAAATATAACCTGCACATGCATCACCCAACCATGATATATATTTCTCAGAAACTAACAGTTCTTTCATTAGCTCATCATCATAAGTAATAATTAAAATAGTGAAGACACCCCGGAAAGGTTGGAATCATTTTATTGCTAACCTAATGTCAGTTCTTGAAAGTTAGAGACTGTACTCAAGCTAAAGCACATTTAGGCAAGAATACTTTCGGAAAGGTCAAAAAGGTTAGTTGGCTATTAGGTGGTGTATTTATCTGCTGGTTCCATATCAGCTATTGTACTAATATAGTTTATAGACCAAGGTTCTGAATATCGTACCATACTAATGTACCGATTAGTTGTTGGTACGGTACGTACTGAGCATATTGACACATGGTACACTAAGGTGTACCAATGTACCACCCTTACCGATCCTCTATCAGACTGGTATGTACTGTCCATACCGAGTGGTATGGTATGGTATTGCAAACCATGCTACAGACAACCACATTAAATTCACTTGAATATTGTTATAAAAAATAATGAAAAAATAAAACCTTGGAAGATTTTTATTATCAAGAAGCATATGAATATAATGATATAATGACTAAGTATAGAAATAAGTTTTTAAAAAAACCAGGAAACATGGTACATGTTTATCTCCTATTCTTTTCTTGTAACATTCTGAATATAATGACTAACAAGGTGTTGTTTTATGAGAAGTTATTGGTCCATGTAGTTAGTAATCTAACCTACTGAATCCATTACTGATTAAGAATAATTTTGGAATAAGTTGAAATGTAAATATGTTTCTATTTGATGCCTTTTTGGTAGTTCAATTATGTAACATACTAGTGGAATCATTTGATAAAAGGGGTTGCAGTAAACGTGGCTTTTTGTTAACACAAGATCTGGGAAGGGCCTTACTCCTACAAGTAGTTTATATAAAATTGAAACCTTGAATCATTTTTGGAAGAAATTGTTTTTTATTAAATCGTAACATTTCTGGAAGTCATGGCCTGACAAGTTGTTGTAACTTGTAACTCAGACGAATCTACTGAGTATCAAGCATTGACAAAACTTGATTTGGTTGATAACACATTTCTAAAGCTGGCTGATCAATTGGATTTATTCTTACTAGTACTGAAGATGACTAGATTAAGGACTGACTAAATAAAGGTTTTCACATGAAATAGAGCTTCAATGCACTATTTTTTAAATGTGGTTTTATTTGAGCTTGCTATTGAATAGGAGATTTCTCCAGCCTTGCTCTGGTGTGACTGCATCTTCCTTATCTCTGAGCAATTGTTATCAATCTTAAGAAGTAAAGCCAACCTGTGTTTCTTTATTCACTGCTAAAACCAGAAAGAAGAACATTTACTAGGTGAAGTAGAAAGGTTAAGAAATTAGGAGAGGAAACATATCAGTTAACGAGAGGATCCATGTGATGTATCAAAACTGAGTGCAAGCATACCTATGATAATGAATACTATAGTAATGCAAGGCCACAGGAAACTAAACATTTTTCAAATTCTATGGTACGTACAATTGGTAAAAGGCAAGAATGAATTCTATGGTAAAGGTTGATTTAAATTTCTTGTCCTTTAGGTACAGACTCTGTTTGCCCCACGAATTTTTTTGAATTTAGTGTTTACTTTTAACTTTATGGTTCTATTTATATATGCTGTCTCATTACAAATAATTTTTTTTAATGACCTGATAAACAGGTTAAACAAGTGGATTGCTACACTATTACGATTCAAGATTTTGAATCTGTAACTAATTTTAGTGTTTCATCATTGTTGCAAGGTACTTAATGCTATAAAATTTATTATTATTTTATCTTGTTGTACTTCTTGAATTCTTTTATGATCAGCTTCTAGGAAATATTCCAACTTATAATGGTGAAATTATGATGATACTTTGCTCATTGCCTGCTCAGATGTCATGGGTTGATGATGATTTACATATAGTACAGTTATTTGTAAGTGAACCTGAATAGCAGCTTTATCATGTGTGAGATGCTCTTTTATACACTTTTATGAATTGCAATATCTGCTATTGCTGTGCTTGTAATATGTCTGTTCTCCTAATAAGTTACTCATATTTTGGACAAAGATTTGGCAAAATCACATCAAAAATACTAAACTAAGGTGTCAAACTGTTGTACCAATATAAAATTACAATGTATGAAATATAAAATGAAACAAAATACTGGAAAAAATTATTATGATCAAAGCGCTTAGCAAGTTATTACAACAATTTATAATCAACTAAGAAATCTAATTGCACATATCATCAAATACAAGGTTCGCCGAACCGTACCGTACCGGCGTTTCGACGCTGGCTCGGTACGGTACGGTACGGCGTACCGAGCGGTATACCGAGGTGTACCGCTCGGTACACCTGATTTCACCGATTTATCCCTCCGAAAATACCTGAAAATTAAAAAAAAAGTTAGGATAGAATTTTCAAGTTACAAATAAATATAGTAATAGTATAAGTTTAGCAAAATCAATGTAAATTTGGTAAAAATAGCATCACATATCTTTTTCGGGCTTTGAGGTAGTCTTGTTCGAGGTTCGTATTTCAGCTCGTTATAGATTGAAATATCTATAGAAAAATCAGTTGAATTGTTAGACTATTTTGTTACAATATAAACTCTAAAATTCAAATGAATTAAATAATCATATATCTAGATATACCTGATTGTTAATTCTACCACCAAAACGAACGACGGGCCTCCACGGGTGGTGGATCGGGGTCCTCGATCCGATACATATCAATATGATACGTTTGTTGGACCCAATCATGAAATTGATCCCATGACATAGTGTATTGATACACCGTATGCCATTGATGCATCAATGTGGTATTGATCGTAGATTGATCGTCATAAATCATATTTGTCCGAGGTAGCTCTTGAGGCATATATTGGTGTTGTTCTGTATCATGCTGTTGCTCAGAGAAGGATGACCAACTATCACCATACTGTTGTTGCCCATATGATTCTTCATAATACGATGGCTGTGAATACGATGAGTCTCTTTCTGTGTCTATATCATGTATGCTCTGTCGCATTTGTTCATATTCATCCACTGCCTTCCCCTTCCCCTTCTCCTTTCCCTTCCGCGCATAAACTTAACCAGTACCTTGTCGAGTTCCGTGATCTGAATCTTGAGTGGCATGTGTAAAATATTGCTCCTCAGTCCATTCACCACCCTCAAGTTGTGCAGACGAGACCAACGACTGCCCGGTATCACCGCCATCATCTGTTGAGGCACTGCTGTCCGTGTTGCTGTCATGTCTCTGGATCGAACGAGAAAGAGAATGTGATTGTGAAAGTGTCTCGTCGCCCGACTCGATTCTTTCCAACGATGCAACTGATGCTATTGCCTTCCCCTTTGCCTTTGCACGTTGGGCGGACGAGTGTGACCGTTGGGTATCGGTAGTTCCTCGAGCAGTTTGACTCATACCTCTTGATTAGAAAGTTCTTCCTCTTAATCTTCCCAAATTTACCTCGATTGAATTCACAAATCGTTGTTTTATAGAGTTTATGAGAGAAAAGAAATGTTTGAGAGAGAGTTTAAGAGTGTATAATGAAATAGGGGAGAGAAGATTAGTTTAAATAGGAGGAGAAATGGCTCCAACGGTCAATTTGACCGTTGGAGCACTGTAGCACTGCTACAGTATGGTAACGGTCGATTTCGACCGTTACCGAGTGGTACCGGTCGATTTCGACCGTTACCGAGTGGTACCGGTCGATTTCGACCGTTACCGAGTGGTATCGGGCGGTAACGGTCGAAATCGACCGGTCGAAATCGACCGTTACCGAGTGGTACCGAGCGGTAACGGTCGAAATTTCGACCGTTACCGCCCGATACATGCTTTTTTTGGTGTACCGCCCAGTAGAGGGCGGTCCGCGTACCGCCCGTACCGGGCGGTACACATCGGTATGGCGAACCTTGATCAAATAGACACATTGGTTAGGTTTATGTCAATGGTCAAAGCCTCTTATGGAAGGGATACACCAAATGGCATATCTTATATTCATGCTACATAGTTTGTTCTGTCCATAATAATTGCATCTAGCAGCATCATGGTGATTTTGATTTTGGTCATCTCAATATAAGCATACTTGCTTTAAGGTGGCTTATCTAATCATTTATGACTATGTCATGGCCTATTAATTTTAGTTCTCTAATTTAACTTGTTTGTTCTTGAGATTTAGTAACCTTTTGGATCTTCTTTAATAAGCAGGTCAATTGTTGATTTGGTTGCTTTGGCAAGTCAATAGTCTTTTCTTTATGATTCTTAGTATAACATGCATGTGCAGCATATAATTGGCATACTCACCCTAAATGTGTATGGTTCTTTCTTTGTTGTGTTTTGGCACTTGTCATGTTGTTTCCATTCTTTTATAATCAGAATATAGAGATTTTGGAGCTTTATTTATTTTTTGGTATGTGTCCCCCATTGTGAGGATGGTAAGGTTGATCCTTTGCAAAATTTGATATCAAGATTTGAATCTTAGAATAAACCTTTCTATAAGTATAGAAATAAAGTTGCATTCACTGATATTTCTTAGACCCAACATTTGTAGGCGTCTTATGCAGTAGGTTCGGCCTTTATCTCTATTGCCTTGACTTCATAATCAGGTTTCATATAGTTTGGAACTTTGTAATTACTTTCAAATAAGGTTTGTTGTACCGCTCGGGTCGGCATAGTACAGGCAGTATGTACCGGTCCAATTCGCCACTGAGACATAGCTCACTCAAGTCTCCGTCGACACACTCCGGCATTTTGTGTGTTGGTACACTGGTACAAACTAGTACATCTCGTACTAACAAATCTCCAATATGGGTCCAATACCCGAAATGGCAAACCCTGCTTTTGCAATATATTTTGCATTACCTTCAAAATCTCTTCTATACCATAAAGGCGTGAATTTGCCTAAGCTAGTAAATTTCTACTTTCAAGCTGATCTCCAGTTGACAGAAGTCTTCTTGATTTTTGGTTGTGATGTATAATTGATCTTATAATAACCAAGAAAAGTGTGGATTATGATAATGCATTAGATTTTTTGGCATTTGTCAATTTTACAAATTGTGGCCAAGTGATTAATTTTTTAAAAACATTATAGTCAAGGTTTAAATCAAGGATTGAAATTTCGTATCATACCAGAATTTTGAGATTTGCTCGGTACGATACGGTATTGTATCAGAGCGGTATATTTCATAAATAAATAAATAAATATATATATATATATATATATATATATATATATATATATATATATATATATATATATATATATTTTTCACCTTCTCCCTCTTTCTTCTCCCTCGGTCACCTTCAAAGATAACAGCCTCAATCGACGGTACCACTCGGTAGCAGGCGGTCCATGTACCGGTCTGCTGACGGACAAGTACATATCGTCCGGTACAGACAGTATCATTTAGTATTGTAAACCTTGGTTTAAATAACATTTTAGTCTAATACTGGTATTGGTCTTTGAAGCAGACTGATTCAGTACTCAAGAAAAGGGTTTAGTGTTTCTTAATGGATTTTAGCCTAATCAGAGCTAATAATAAGTAAAAAATAACTTTGAATAAAATTGAGTGAATAATGAGTTGAAACATGTTTGAGCATGTATTACAAACCCAATGTGAAGGATATGATCTCCCTTGGCATCCTATCCTATAATTTCATAAAATATTTCATGGAGCCTTGTTAATTATCAGTGTGCTAGATAATCGATTCTTGATGAACAAAACATGTGGATTATGATAATGCATTAGGTTCTTATTATTGTTTGTCAATTTGCAAATTAAGGCCAAGAGATTAACTTTTCATATAAAATTGTATTTAAGGTTTAATGTTTGAGTCCAATACCTATACTGGTTCATGAAGCAGACCAGTTCTGTACCCAAAAATAAGGTTGTGTTTTTTATGGGTTTTGTCCTATTTAGAGTTAATAATAATTAAAAAATAACTTTTAACTATAATTGAGTGAACAATTAATTGAAATCTGTTTCAAACATGTATATAAGTACTTCAAACTTAAAAGACCTTCAAATGACATGCTAACTCAAAATTTTAATGTCATGCCATAAATATGCTTCCTATCATCAAAATGATCATTTTCAATCCTTGGGTGGTGGTTCAAGGTCCTCAATATGACTTGGTTGTAGATCAAGGTTGTAATTATGGACCATGAAGGTGCTTCATGGCATCTTTATACCAATAAACTCTATGACATTGATGAAACAATGTGGTGCAATTCATCTTTATTGTATTTTTAAGCCATGTAGTAGTAAATAACTAAGTCGAATAAGGTTGTAACAATTATGGCTCCATAAGATATATAATTGAGATTGTGATTGCCATACCAGCGCTATGAATCATACTATGTATCCAACCTAGAGAAAAATGTCCAACTATCATTATGAATTGGAAGTCATGAAATTTATACTGGTAAGAAGGTTGTGAATTCACTATTAACTAAATATATAAAGTGTCTCATCTTGCCATTACAATCCACAACTTCACCTTGGCTATAAACAAGTCATGTGGATTCACATGCATTATGATGTTCATCTTGGGTGGCATAACTAAAATATCACTTGGATTCATGTGTTTTACTTATTTGTGATTGGGTAGTAGGAACAAATGAGACCCATGGCCCTAACAATTGTTATCAAGGGGCATACTATTGTCCATGTCAATATCATCTCTGGGGATATCACAAAGTGCAGAATTCGATATGCACTACAAATGAGATTCAGAAGGTGCTCCTTGACGAAGAGATATTTGGCCCATATCTCCAAATCATTTCTCAAAGATAAAGAGTATGGAACACTAGATGTTTTTTTTTGGTAAGTGAACACTTAGATGTTTAGAGATCATCACATAAGAAAATATATTTTCACTACAGCTTAAGCTCAGTTAAACATCTTATAACCAATAAATCTATTGTGGTCATCATGCAAGTTATTATCTCAATTTTGGAAAACTAATATGGGACAATCTTGCCACAACATCTTTTCCATATCAATGCAGTGCAAGATAACATAGAGTGGTTTTATCATGACAATAATCTTAGACACTGGAGAATGTGTTTTTCCACAGCCCTCCTATCTGATGAGATAGTATAATGAGAGCTTGCCTAGATCATCGAAAAGAATGTTACCTTTAGTCTGATCCTTCTCTACTGGATGAACTTTAAGTAGATGTAGTGGGTGGTTAATTGAGTGGCATTGGGCCGTACGAGCTTCCCTTTGTGAATTTCTGCATCAAAGAAAAAGGTGATGTTTTATGTTTTCGCCATTGTCCACTTCAACAGTGAGATGTTGCTGGTGTTCATCATGACACCTGCATAGTGAGCTGCATATGGTGTCAAAACTCATGCACTCTATTGTCCATTAATTGTTCACCAGTCTGTTTAAAGTTTGCACCATTGTGAGTGACCACTTACACTATGAACTAGTTCTGATCGTATTTATCAAAGTCCCATCAAACTCTAGATGTATCATAGATCGTGAATTTAATTTGATCCATCATCGGACTTGCAGAAGAGCACCCTTCTATTATAATCTACCATGATGTTTATTATACTCATCCTAGAAAGGTTGTACATGAGTGTGGCACTGTATAGGTGCTATTACCCCTTAAAAGACTTGATTCAGTCTCTAGTCTCTTCAATCTCATTGAGAAATTTATTAGTTATCTAATATGGAGCAAAACAGTGCACACCAGGATCATACTCCTAAATGGTGGACACCTATTGATTATCCAAGAAATATTGTGTTGCCACATCTATCAATACTCATGTGCTTTAGTATTATTTTCCTATAAAAATTATCAATTTTAGTCGGATGCATAATTATAGAATTTACATTTGATATTGAAGAATCAACACCAAATTATGCTGATTGGGCCTAGATATGCATATATCTATACCAGATCTACACATATCTAGGCTAGATCTGCATATGTCTACAACAGATGTATGTAAATTCAGGCTAGATTTGTACAGATCCAGCATAAACCCATACAAAACCACAGATATATGTCTAGATCCACACAGGTCAAAACTAGATCTAGGCAAATGAAAACCATATTAGCAAGAATCTTGAATGGATTTAATGGGATTTTGGTCAGATCTGAGCTTTTCTCCGACTTGGCATTTTGAATTCGAGGGTGGTCTGAAAACTAGGATTTCTACCAGTCATTTTATTATCAGTACACATGAAACGGTGTGTGTACTGCCCAGTACACTTTGTTTGGGAACTGACTGCGCTATTTCCCTTGTCTGCACGACTATTCCTTGTTGGACTGGTAAATTCCAGCCCTGTACTGACTTCTAGATTATATGCTTGTGCTGTATTTGTATAAATCAAACTGAGTAATAAATTTCCTTCTCAACTGAGTTGTCTTTTGCTCTTTCAAAGCTCCACTGCATGGGTTTGCATTTTGGTTTGATGTCTCCTTTAGTGGATCTGCAACTTATTCTCCCAATCACCATTTGCAACTTCTCCCGGAAATTCCGGCTGACCGACAAGCACAAGGTTCTAGCCACAGTCACTGGGAGCAGGTGCCTGGAGAAATTCTGCTATCCACTGCACCTGGAGAAGCTCGGACTCACTGGGAGCAGGTGCCTCATGATGTTTTTGATATATTTCTGTCCAAGGACACTCTTCTATGTTACATTTTAGAATATTTAGATTAGTTACAAAACCACGTGATTCTTTGACTAGAAGTCATCATCAAATTTGTTCTTTCAGACTGTGCTGTACTTGTACGACCCAATTGAGCTGAAGCAAGATCAGAAGATGGTAGGTTCAGTATCACTATCTCTGATCACGGAGAACTGCTGGCTGTTAGATATTCACCTAGCACACTCGTGAGTTTTCAGATCAATTGCTGATTATAGCATTTTGGTACCTAAAGGTTTAAGCAAACTAATATGGTGTTTTTATATTTGGTTATGCATTCACAGCACAGGAGGACTAGCTCACGTAGAAACGACTATAATGCTATGAGACAGTTTGATTTGTCAGGCTCTCATGGGACCTTCTTTATCTTCATGGAGCTGAAGGACTGACTGGCCCTAAGGTTGCTTTATCTTCATCAGCTGCTTTGTGTAGTGTGATAAATTGAATCACAGTGTGATAAATTGAAACTATACATTGCCGCTGGATTTTGAAGAATCAAAGATAGCAATGAGACTGGACACGATTGTTTTGTTTACGCCGAGTTGTAACAACTGAGATCTTTTACATTCTGATGAAAATTCAATTAGATGTGACTCTTACCATAGCAACGATGATGGTTTTATGTTTCAATTTCACAATTGATGCAAGACTCGAAAATGGGTTTCCACCTCTGGAAGTCGATATTTAATGTCACTGGACAACCATGAATATTTATCATTTTGACGTCTCAACGATGAATAGTTAATAGGTTACTGTAACTTCAGGACTCACAAGTCCAAGGCCACTTGGCCGAGGTGCATTCTTCTATTGATGGCTATGGATGAGGAGTAGCTTCAGGAATTCAATCATTTGTATATATGATGCAATTGGTTACTTTCTTAAGTAACCGTTTTGAACATACATTTCCCTGATGATAATTCTTGTATTTATTGTATCTATTCATTCATGTAAAATACATCCGTCATTAATTTGCCCCAGTATAACTAATATTAATATTACAAAGATAAGAAGTTGTATGATCCTCAATTGTTAAGGCAGGCAGGGCTCTCCTATCTACAACATAATTCCAACCTTCCGTACTTGCATCAGATGCATGCTTGAATCTTGAAGTGCCAAATAGGCAACTGGTATTTGGATTCAGCATTAGCAGCAGACCAGCTAATAAAGCCACATCCGTCGTCTGCGAATTAGTATGATGCATTGGAGCCCGAGATTACACGGTTTGATCCCATCTCTCTCTCTCTCTCTCTCTCTCTCTCTCTCTCACACACACACACACATTCTGTTTTCAAGAAACAAACAAACCCGCTTCTTCGAACGCATTAAGAAACGATTCTTTGCTGCTCCTCTCTCTCTCTCTCTCTCTCTTATTCTGTTTTCGAGAAACAAACAAACCCGCTTCTTCGAACGCATTAAGAAACTCTCCAAGAAACGATTCTTTGCTGCTCCTCTCTCTCTCTCTCTCTCTCTCTGTTTTCGAGAAACAGAACCCGCTTCTTCGGACGATTAAGAAATCCTTCAGACAACCCGCTGCTCCCCATCTCGATTAGGCTACGATCCCATTTCCTCTTCCTGCGTTCCTTTTGCATCTCGATTAGGCTATGATGCCCGACGAGAACTTCGCCTCGTCGTTTGCGGCGCGGTGGATTGAGGGGCCGGGAAAAGTCAGTGGGGGCGGGGGAGACGGCGGCGGCTTTGGTTACTGGCAGCCTCGGACGCAGCATCTGCCGCAGCAGCAGCAGCAGCAGGAGGGAAGTCCGGCTATTCCGCCGTACACTGACTTCGACCGGTCTTACTTCCGCGCCTATTCTGACATCGCCATCCACAAAGAGATGATCCAGGTCTCCGTCCTCCATCCTCTTCCTCCTTCCTCATTTCCTTTTTAAGGTGCTTGTGATCTTTCTAAGGATACTAATCTCCGTCAACAAGAAGAGGAGAATTGTATTCTTCTTTTACTGTTTTGTAACTATTGTCTGTTTCGTAACTATTTTCAATGTATATGGACGCATAATACATATGTGAAGGAGTTCAGATAGACACACTGATTTTTTTATATACATGTAAATTCATATGAGATGATCCAGGCCATTAAAGATTTTCTTCCAACTTGTTCTTGGTGAAATCTTTGATATGTGTCATCGAAAATATGATAAATTTTTATATAGAAAGTCAACCACTCCCAGAATATATTCGTGTCCCATTTTGTTTACAATTGTACAACCTATTAGGGTGTGACGTGTTTAAAACCAACACATCCTCGCTTATCCTGTATCGTCTAGTATGATTATAGCGCATCTCTTTACTCAATATTAGCCAAATATAAAATTTGCTTCTGACTTGGCTCTGTTCAGACTATATGATCATCACTAGATGATAACTTTTCTCTTATCATGTAGGTGCATGTAGTTTTCCTGAACCTCTGACAATTATCATTTTTATCTGAAATAGAGCTGGTGCTAATTGTTTGATCATACTTCAGGATCGTGTGCGCACTGAGACATACTTAGCTGCTATCATGAAATATCGACATTTAATTTTTGATAAGGTAATTTTCTTCCCTTTGACTTAGGATTAAAAAATGTGCCATCATCAAGACAACTGAAATGTGGATTTTAAACTTGATGATTTAACAATTTTTATTTTAGGTTGTTTTGGATGTTGGTTGTGGTACTGGAATTCTTGCTATATTTTGTGCTGCTGCCGGTGCCAAACGGGTAATTGCATCTCATGTTTTACTAGATTCTAACTTTTTGTTGATTTACTTATTATTCCATGAGTACAATTTTACTTTCTATAATTGTGTTAATTCATGAAGTGCATGACTACCACAATTTCTGGAGTAAATCATTGTGTATATTATCTACCTTTAGGTTATGTATTGCAAGTTTATGGTACTACTAGATTATTAGCAAGTGTTTTGCTTACTTTTCATCGAGACCATTTGTTGGCAAAGTGCAAACAACATAAAATTGACAATACAAATTGGAAGCTAATGTAGTTAGATACACTAAGATCTACTTATGGGAAAGAAATCATATGTTTCAACTTTCAACTTCAAGCATCGGAGATGTTTATGCTGCTTATATATGGTAAACATACCAGCTACATGTATAATATATTAAAGTTGAACTATTATGAACTTCTTTTGTTCTAAATATATGTAGTTTATGCTGTTGATAAATATTCTGAATTTATTCTAGATGCAAGCAAGATGAACTCTGCAGTTATTTCACCTGTGGTATATTAGGATAGTTTGATGTTTTGTTAGTTTTGATAGATATACACAAAAAGTTTGTATCATTGAGATTGCTACCTAAGATAGAAAAAGAAATATTTTGATTTGTGAACAACTAGGTGTGCCTTTGAGAGAAAATGGAATGATGTAGAATCATTTATAATAGTATAGACATGTGATATAGATAATTAGATACTGTGGTTAGAAGATGCAAAGAAACTTATTATTAGTAATATGTGGAGAGGCAGGAGGCCTAAAAATCCTTTACTAAAAAATATAAATAAAGATTTAAATACTCTTAATTTAACTAATAATTTGACTTTTTATAGAGCTTAACAACAAGAGATCCATGTAGCCCACTCTAAATAGTTCAGACCGATGTTTGTTGTACTGCTTAAAACGGTATGGTACAAGCGGCATGGGCCAATACACAAGCCATCCCGTTCCGGGCGATCCAATTAAATTAATAAAAAATTCAAAAAAATTGTGGGGCCCTATCTAAATTAGTGGTAAAAGAAAACAAATTAGCCCTCTTCTCGTATAAGATCTTGCCATTGCTGCTTCACCATTGTTGCTTCGAAGCTTCCTCATTGTTGCTGCTGTGGCTTCTGCTTCGATGATTTTGCCTTATCGCTGTCGCTTCACTGCTGCCGATGCTTCCCAGGTATGTTGTCGTTACTCTTTTGCTCCTCTTCTTTCTTCTTCTTCCTCCACTTCTTCCTCTTCTTCCTTCTTTCTTCCTTCCTCCTCCCTCTATTCCTCCACCTTCCCTTCCACTTCTCTCTTTTTCTTCCTCATCAAACTACCAATACACACCAGTGTACCATGTGTCGATTCACTGGTAGATACCAGTACGTACCAGTCCGCTAAATTGCTGAAACGAGTCCGGTACCCGAAAAGGCAATCCTTGGTTCAGACATGACAGTTTTGTTGTTGTTGTTATAGTTTTGGTAGATACATCGGTAATTTCAAACAAACTTTTAAATTCAATTTGTTTCAGTTCCTTCAATTCAGCAAGTTCTTATAAGTACTAGTGAGCTAAAGACATTGTTTTCTCAATCTATTATGGTCAAAGTTTTAGTGTATTAGCATACTTGAAAATCAATTTTTCATGATCACAATCTTGTGATGTATCATGGTATATTATTAATTGAATGGAAGAGTGTCCTTGGCCACACAAGAAAGAAAAAAAAAAAAAAACCCCTTGATTTACTATTTATAATCACTTTATTGTCTGAATCTTTAATAGAAATTTATTCTAAAATGCAAAATGCCATAATATCTTGATATGCTTCCATGTCTATGTTTACAAATGATGGTTAAGTTATTAACACAAAGGAAGAGGAAAAATTTTTCATCTCATCAAGTTACTCAACAAATCAGAAATTATCATTTACAATGTTGCTGCCATTAGCTTTGAAACATTACATTAACGTTTATTCAAATTAGTTCATGTATTGTTGCATCCATATTCTTGCTCTTCCCTTGATAATTCCAATGTACATGAATAGTTAATAGTTAAATTAATTTACTGACAGGTGTATGCAGTAGATGCAAGTGAAATTGCAGAACAGGTAATTTCTCCTTTTCCATTCTGTTCTGTTATATTACCTTCTCAGAGAGATTGATGCAGAAAGTCTGAAGCAATTTATCGCTGACAATTAAATTTACCAAAATTTGACATTCTGTAGCCAACATGTTTCTTTATATCTCTATCCTGGCTATTGTCAGTGCATGATTCATTAAGTTGACTTGGGAACTGTTCTAAAAGGTGACACTATCATAATTGGATCTTCCTAATCCACTTAGTGCATGTTTGGCACTTTCTGGAAGTAGCTAATTTCAAATAATGTGGTTCATCTAAAGTCATCTTGAGAGTTACTTTGCTGATTGTGGTTAGATTGACATTGACACTACTCTTTCACTTTGGTGACTTTGGAATATCTACAACTGAAGCTATCTGAAGTCAACTGTACTCAGACTACTAGATATGGCTACATCCATTTCTATTGAATTGCTAGTGACCTACAACCAACCAGTTTCAAACATTGGTTGGACCAGTCACAGATCATATGTCAATACCATTCAATATTTAATTTTTTATTATTTAATGCAGGTGTAATGGACAATAAAGATCGGTATACCACTTAATACCATGCCAGTTTGATTGGTTGCCTATATCAATAATCCAACTTGTTGGTGATCAGCCCATTAGCAACATCCTCCGATGGGTTGTTCATGCACCAATTATGAACCATGGATAATGACTAACCCATTGGCAAAAGTAGATCAGTTGGCTTTTCCAATCATGCTGCTAACTGGATATGTTGCATTATGATGTTTGCAGGAGATTTGCATTATTGACACATGTATACAAATTGATGGATGTTCCCTTCTTGGTGGGTATCCAAAGTTCCAAACCAGTTCTGAGAGGATAATTTCCGAAAACATATAAGCATTTGTTTGATGTAAAGACAAATAAACACATCTGTAAAAGGAGAAGAAAGGGAGAGACAAGAAGAGAGTTAAAAGTTCAAAATGCAGAGGAGAAGAATGGAGAAGAAAAGAATTTTAGAAATAGTTTTGTAAAAAATAAATTTACATTTATTTTTGCTTAAAAATAAATTAAATTTATAATAAAATAGAAATATCATTAATTAACTTTAAACTACTAATTATCATAATTTGGACTCTCTTCCTGTACCTGTATCTTAAATTTTGACTCAAAAAACACATATACCCAATAGGCCAATACTAAATTAGAGTAGCTTCCATGTCATGAACCAAGCACATCTGTGACTTTATACCTAAAGTTGAAATAAAATGTCCAGTCCAAATGGTCCAGATTTTATGGTTAGACTTAGATGTGCAGATTTTTATTGCTTACCTTCTCATGTAATGTTTTTATTACTAGTAAGAACAGTTTGCCTAATAACTATGCAGGCTAGACATGTTGTTGAAGATAACAATCTATCTGACAGGGTGACCGTTCTTTTTGGACGAGTTGAGGTACCTGTCTATTGTTACATACTCTTGACTGTTGTTACTTAATTCTATCATACTATTCTTGGATGATTTTGCATCATATTCTAATGGCATATGGTCAGTTGGTCACGATATTTTTTTGTTTTTTATTAACACTGAACAGTTACTGAGTTTGTGAAAGAGCACTTTAAAATTTTGAAGCAGTCGGTCACTATAATAGGCGGTGCTTCACTGAAGCGCATTGCCCTGCTACTGTGCGAGGCACTTGGGCCTCGCCTCACCCAAGCGCCTAGGCGAGTGCGAGGGCGCCTTTTTAAATCACTGTTGTGCACTGCCATTATTTTAATTTGCAAAACAATCTATTCTTAAGTTCCATATAATACCAATCTGCCTATTCCACTTGACAGTTTAGGCCAAATAATGATACTTCTGTTTCGCTTTCATTGCAAGAGTCTTGTACATTGAAGGGTCTGCTTTTGTGTCATATAGATATCTTCTTGTGGGCTTACAGTTTGTGGTCTTCTATTGGAATGTTAACAATTGAGATATATTTTGTCTTAACTTGCATGTCATCAATGAGTTCAGCTTGACTACAAATTGGACAACGGATGCAACATTCTCAGCTCATTAGTTGAATAAAAACTGATGAAGCACACTCATTTGGCAGTATGAGTGTGCTCAGATAGGTTTGTAGATGAAGCTATTTAATCTCGAAATAACATAATGTGCATGCAGAAGTTCATGACCCTAACTAACTCTTATGACTGGTGCCATAAATTTCTAATCACACTCATTCTCCAAAGGTTTTCTCCATGACACTCCACAGGCTTGAATTTGCTTAGCATAAGGGGATGCTTGATAGCCTGTCTCCCCTGCATTTCGTTATTTGATATGACGAAGGGTCTGTTTGCAAGCTTGCATGTTGTTCACTTGCATGCATATACTGTTTTAGTCTTGATTTCCCTTGTATTTCTATAGTTGATGCAATACAGTGTCTGTTTGGTAGCTTGCATATTGCCCAAATGCACATATTTACTGCTGTAGCCTGCTTGTCCCCTTCCTTGCTTTAGTTGTTGCAATGCAGGGTCTGTTTGGTAGTTTGCATATTTGCTTAAATGCATATATTGACTGTTGTAAATGCAATGGTCATCTAAATTATACGTTTTGTCATTGAATTGAGTTGGCTGCATGAGAAAATGCAGGCCTACAAGCTATATTTGTTAATCTCCTCATCATTCCACTCATCTGTAAATGCTTTCCACGTATTAAGGTCTTACCCTGCATGTAAATTCACAACATTTAAATCTCGCCGTGCATGTAATCCAGAGTATCAAAATTCCACCCTGCATGCACTAGTTAGCAAAGTAGTGTGTTCATAAGTAAGCTGCAGAACAACCCTGTTAGTGTGCTGTAGTTCATATCTCACTTATTGTCAGTTCCTTGAAGTGATATAAGTAGAAACTATGAGACTTTATTTTGTGGCAACACCTCCCTAAAGTGCTAAATTTATCACAGCATTTTTCCTGTTATTCTTCATAACATTTGTCACTGCATTACTCAAAGTTAAATTTACCTTTTTTGCCACTTTTTGGCTGCTTTTGCATCATGATTTTTATTCGAATGCAGGATGTCAGCATTAACGAGAAGGTTGACATCATAATATCTGAATGGATGGGTTACATGCTCCTACATGAGGTGCTTGTGGTTATTCCTTTGCTATCTCTTAAATGTTGCCTGGAACTGAGTTCAAATAAATTCTATGGAACTTTGTGGAGTTTAATAGTACTTAAATTTTCGTTCTGCATTTTCTAAGTCAGTGTTCCTTTTGACTTACTTTATATTTCTAAATAACTTTTGTATTTTTTGGCTGTAGAATATGTTGCCCAGTATCATCTTTTCCAGGGACAAATGGCTTAAACCAGGAGGGCTTATTCTTCCCTCACATGCTTCGGTAATACTCATGCTACATACATCTTTCTGGTAGTTTCTTGTTCATTTTTCTGAACTCATCCCTGCACATATGGAACAACATATATTATGCCATAAAGTGCTTCATCTGACAAAGCAACTTCTTACTCATTGTAGGTCATGAAAGCGTATGTAGCTGAAAGATGAATATTGCATTCTGTACTATAATACTGCTAAGTTATTTTGGACATAATTCTTGTGTTGTTGTTTGTAATCTTGATCATTACATGTCTGGAAAATTTGTTGGATGTCATGTGATGAATATAAATGAATATGAATATGTTGCTTTAGCACTAGAATCATCCTGGAGCTATCTAGGTTGTTGGACTTGATAGTTGATAGTTGATACTTGATACCATAGTCATTTGATGAATATTACACAATTCACTTTGGCCTCTGAACACATTGATCCCATTTATTCTTCTTTAAAATTTAAATAATTAATACATGACAATTGCCCTTTGCAAGAACATATATTTTGGTCATCTCCCTTTGCATCAGCAAGAAGACACCATACTTTTCTCTGACACAGTTTTTCCACCATTGAGCCCTATTGAGGGCACTGTCACTAGTCAAACTAAGGATTGTCTGTTTCTTATTGTTTCTTATGGTTTTTGATGTCTTTTGTGTTATATGTTTTAATACTACAAAATTCGTCTGTTGTTTATAAATTTAATAACTGATATATATATATATATATATATATATATATATATATATATATATATAAAATATAATTTTTACATATATACACATAGTTCATAATCAGCCGATATGATATGATAGCATGATTTGTATCGATATCATCCAAGGCCAATCCAGTTTTCAGTCATTTATTGATCGTATGGTTGGAAAACAGTTGAAAACAGCTTTAATAAGTCAAATTCAGCTTAAGCTGGTTAATTTAGCTGAGTTCACAACCTCAGACACAGAGAGAAGGGTTATGGAAGAAATAGAAAACTGAGACAGAGGAAATACAAAAATCTACTAACCCTAGTTTCAATAATTACATTTGTTATCAACCATCACTATTGTACAATTGACAGCCTTAGCCCTATATTGATGCTTCCCCTCTATATTATAGGGTATTTTTACCAAAGACATTTTGTCAATGTGGTTTTAGCTTTTATATACCGATTGAGATCTGTGTTTTATTTGTGTTTATAAACATTGATTGCAACAGTTGCAGTAGTTATGAATTGATAATCTATAAATAGAATGTGGTTCCGACAAAACTTATAAAAAGGCATATCCATTGCATGAGGCTCCTACCAATGCAGTGTCTAAAAAAGGTCAATGTATGTAGATATATCTATATCTTTTAGAGAGGTTGTTTTTGTGTCTTGAATTCTGATCTAAAGTAGCAACCTTACTATTGTACTAAGGCCTGCCTTCCCAAACAAAACTTATACAAGAACCTTATTTATTGGAAGATATATCTTTTGAACAATTGATACTCATTCATTTTTCAATTGCAGTGAATGCTATTTTCTTACATATTTGGCTGGCTCTGATTTTCTTTGTTTGTTGTTTGGTGTCAAATTTAAGTTGCAATGTACAACTTGACTAGTGGATTCTGAGCTTTAACATTTCAGTTCGGTGCCTATATGTGAAAATCACTGCTGTTGAGATTGAAAAATGAAAATATATATTATATTATCTTGCAGCTCTTTATGGCACCAGTTACTTATGCTGATAGATACCATGAAAGGATTGGTTTCTGGCGCGATGTTCACGGGATCAAAAGTAAGTAATCTTTGTGACATCATTGGTGAACTGCCAAGAAAATATTGTAGCATTTAAAATGGAACAAATTCATTCACACATATCACAGAAAATGGGCTTATCTGAGACAGAAACATGGAATAAAAGAGATAACTGGGATTTCTTTAACTGTGAATGTATTGCAACTCACTATTATCGTATTTTGCAGTGTCTGCTATGCTGCAGCTCGCAAAACACTCTTCTCACAGAGAGCCACACATTGAAATAATTCCAAGAGAAAATGTTGTGACACGTCCGATACTTGTAAGTGTAAGCTGCACCTTTGTTCTTCTGGATTATCCTTCATCTCCTCTATTGTAATGTCTATTGTAAACCTTGGCATGTTCAGAATTCTTCCTTTCGTGGTGCTTATACTTGCATATTTTAATTACCTTCAGCTTTATAGGCATGTAAATTTACCTGTTTAGCCATTTGATTCATTTCTGTGGAAATTGATTAATTATGTCTCATATGGGACTTAATTTGATTTATGTAGTTGCAAATATAGGCACCTACTTGGGATGAATAGTACATGCATTATTGAATGTGAGGCTCAAAATAAACTTGTTTACAGTAAATGATATCTTAAGTTGATATAATTGTGTTGACATTTATATTTTGCTACTTCTTTCAACTGAAAACTACACTGCTAATCATTTATGCTTCCTCCTTGCAAATCAAATCTTTCAATGGGCCTGATAAATAGGTTAAGGATGTGGATTGCTACACTGTCACAATTCAAGAGCTTGAATCTGTAACCACAAGATTTTGTGTTACATCAACCTTGCGAGGTAATTAATGCCATAAAATTGATTCTTCTTTAGGTTTTGTTGTATTTTTTGGAATTTTCAGCTTCTAGAAAGTACCTCAACTTATATTGGTGAATTATGATGATGTTTTGGTCATCAACTTCTTCTTTTATGATGGCAATAGATTGATCATGATTTATTTTCGTACCATACTGTGTCATTTGTAATTGATCCTGAATGTCACATCAGCCTGTATGAGAAGTTCTTCTGATCCACTTTCATGGATGTCTATTATTGTGCTTGTAATATGTTTGTTCTGTAATGGATCTCTGGGTATTATGGTAGATAGTTTATTCTGAAGCACAACTTGGACAAAGAAGGCTAAAAGGAGGCTCATAATTTGGACAAAGATTTGGTAAAATCCTGGCTATCTTGTAAGAAGAGGCTCACAAGTATTTCATTATGAATGGACTTAGCAAGTTATTCTCACTAATAAATTTGCCAACTATTAAATCTAAGTGCATACATCATCTAATAGACAGGTTAATTAGGTTTCTCCCAGTGGTTAAAATCTCTTACTGAAATTGGATACAGGTGACGGCAGATTTTAAATTCATGTTGTAGTTTTCAAAATCACTAGCTTAGAGTTTTTTGGACTAAGTTATGATAATTTTGTCCATCTTCTTTTAGAAGTGGTTTAATTCTTGGTTTTAGCTGCCTTGGCTAGTAATATTTGCCAATAATATAATTTGCTTTGGCTGTAATATAATCAAAATTTCTGTGAAGTCTTCTCGCTTTTGGGTTGTGCTTTAGTAGATTTCTGGATTACGATAAACATTTTTGTGCTTTGCCAATATTACAAAGTAAGAGCAGGACATTAATTAATTTTCTAAAAATGTTGTTGTAAATGTTCTATTATAATTGATTCAGGGACTAAGGTTTGGATTGTGCAAAGTAGTTAAATAAAGTCAAAAATCTGGCAAGCACATATACCAGTAACATTTTAACATATATGGCTGATTTATTCTGCTATCGAGAAGATCAGTTGTTCAGCTTGCAATCATAGTTAATTTGCTCTGGACTTTCATGCAGCTAATTTCATGGAATCTATAACTTGCAGAACTTAATTTGCTTTTAGTAACCTAGTGAACCTGCAATTGTCAGTCTTATAGCTGCAGTACTTTTTAGTTATTTTCTGATTCCAGATGATAAGCTCACACCGTACTTGTATAACTAAAAATGAGAATTCTATTTTTCTTTCTCAACCTATTTATTTCTTTACTCTTTGAAAGCTCCGCTGCATGGATTTGCATTTTGGTTCGATGCCGCCTTTGGAGGACCTGCAGTGTATCCTTCCGAGCAACACCTACAACTTCCCCTGATGGGTCCGGTTGACAAAATATCACGAGTTTTGTGCCATAAAAAGCAGGAAATGGGATCTGATGAAGAAATTATGCTTTCCACTGCACCTGGAAAACCTCCAACTCACTGGAAGCAGGTGCCTCCTTTACGTGATCTGTTTACCCCAATTTAAGTGCATCCTTGTATATTTCACTTTATCGTTTCTAAATATTAGTCATAAGCCACCTGAGTTTTGTCTGAAGATCATGGTCAAACTTTGTTCTTTCAGACCATGCTGTACTTGTATGATCCCATGACGTTGAACAAAGGTCAGAAGATAGCCGGTTGTGTTACAGTGTCGCAGAGCAAGGAGAACCGGCGGTTCTTAGATATTCGCCTGGAATTCTCGTGAGTTTCTAAGATCAATTAAACAATTGCTGGTTAGAGCATTTTTATACTTGAAACTTGCAAGCAAGCTAATATTATTCTATCTTGCTATGTATGCTTCAACAGCGTGGGAGGACGAACTCGGGTCAAAGTGGCTGAAATGCGATGATACGGTTCAATTTTTGGTCCAAGGTTCCACATTATAATATTCCTCTGGACCCTCACGAAACCTCTTTCTGTATCTTCGTGGGGCTGAAGGACTAAACAATGGCCATAAGGTTGCACCTCTTGTAGTTCAGACATACATAATAACCCATACAATGTTGCAGTTAGGTGATTTGTGTTGAGCATTGGAAATTCTATCTTGTTAAAAGCTTGGTTTTGGAAGTTCATGAGACAGGACATGAATGTGCTCTTGCGTTGCTGCCAACGGTAATTAATTAATAGGTCCATTTGGCGCTTGGAGCAACGTGACTCGTATATGGCGTTGCGATTAACATTCAGTCGGACGGAAAGCGATTTGCATGGTGTTGATGTGATTGATGACAAGCCCCGTAAGGTTCTGCGATCGAATGACTCGTCTTCATTGCCTTTTTTTTATTTAATTGAAAAAATAATTATATTTTTTTAGATTGAATCCTTTTCCTTTCTTTTTCACTTCTCCCATATCTTCAATTGATCGTGTGCCTTGCGATCAATCGAAGATATTTGCTCATAAAAGTAATATTTTCTATGCGTGTTATTGTGCTTCGACCGCGAGGATTTATATCAGAATTTTCGATCGTGCAGGGGTAAATACGTACTTCCCAAAGGAGCTTTTATGTAATGTGAGATAACCCCTTCGATTGTAGCAGCAGAAGCTCCGCCGTTTCCATGGCTTCCTCCTCCCTCCTCTGGCGTCTCTCTGCCGGCTCGATAACCCGCCCCACCGCGCTTCCGCAGCCATCGATTCTCTTCCGCATCCACTCTCTCCCTCGTCTTCCTCAACCTCGCAGACGCACATCCTCGACGCTCGTCGCGAAGATAAGGTGGAGCCCCGGCCCTCAGCAATCCAAAAACCCTAAGGAATCGACCCAGGCCGCCGCCGCCGCCGCCGCCGCTCCTGCGCGGGATGAGGAGGAGGAGGTGGTGGAGGAGAACCTGCCGTGGATCCAGGAGAAGGCGCTCGACCTGGTGGAGTTCACCGGGACTGTGACCCAGGCCATCCCCGGGCCTAGGGTTGCGCAGAGCCAGCTACCGTGGCTTCTCGCGGTGCCTTTGGCGTGGGTTGGCTTGTCTTTCGTGATTGGCTTTGTGAAGGCCGTCAGGAAGTTCACTTCGCCCAGAGCCCAGCGCAAGAGATTGGTTTGCCTCTGTTTCTTGCATTCTTTTCATCTGTTCTCATTTGATGATCCATCAAGACAGGAACCATTTAGCTTGTGATTCTCCTTTATTTGTGTTATTTCCACCAACCATTCTGTTGCAGGTCAATAAGAATGCTTTCTTGTTGAAATCGATAGACGAGTTGTTTCTGAGGGGCAAGGATGAAGTAAATCACTCGGCTCTCAAAGAGCTAATGCAGAAGGTACTTGTTGTTAATAGGTTTTTACCTCCGCTCATATCAGACAGCATTTATCTGCTTTAATCAAGAGGGATCTTGATGATATGGTTTGAATAGTTGGGAAAGTTTAGCATTTTCATTGAAGCACTTGAATATTACATGTTAGATTGGGATGGGTGCAGGACAAATCCCTGAGTTATTTTTAAGTATATCAAGTGCAAGCTTAATTTGATGGATGAGAATAAGAAAATTATGTTTGATAATGCCATGGATATGGTGAATTCTGGTTGTTTTCTTGCCTACCCTTTCTCATAGTTCTCCTATTTAGGCTCTAATTGTGAGAATAAAAGAAAAAAAATAGAGAAGTTGTATCATTTGTGCAAGACACTTATATGTTACAATCTATTAATATCTACTTATAATCTCTCCCTAAGAAGTTCTCTGATTTTACTTCATTTATACACTGTTATATCTCGATATGGTTGGACTATCATATCAACAAGATAAGTAGACCATGTTTCATGTCATGATCACATTAAAAGAGCAACTTATTATTAGTTTTGATTATTTATTTATGATGACACACAGATAGCTGCTTA
Organism: Musa acuminata AAA Group; assembly: GCF_036884655.1. Lineage (NCBI taxonomy): Eukaryota > Viridiplantae > Streptophyta > Magnoliopsida > Zingiberales > Musaceae > Musa > Musa acuminata. The sequence continues at coordinate 3,690,234 of NC_088353.1, read as the reverse complement.
TCTTTTACTTATCTACATTAACATTTGTTGTAGCTATTCAAAGAAATTCCATTAACTTTTTAGTTTTAAATTTCCGTAGGATCTGCTAGTGAAATTACGACTTTGTAGATTAATCATTGCAGTGCATAATTTAGTGTACCATGAGGCCTTATGGAATCACATTTGTGTCCTACGGGTAAATGTGATTTTCAATGTATTACAACACATTATGAAATGCTTTAGCGTCCATTTTCTTTAGATTTAGCTGATTGAAGTAATTTTTTTGGACCATTTAAAGATATGGAATGCCACTTTATGTCTGTATTCAGACAGGTTTCAGCATGGAAGAGATTTTGAGAAAGTACATTCGATATACTTTGAATGAAAAACCTTTCAATCCTGACATGGTTATAGATCTCATACATCTTAGAAATTCATCACTGCTGGAAGATGCTCAAGTTGCAGAAATTTTGAATGAGGTTTCAAGGAGAATTGTTAAAGAGAAAGGTGATGTTATTACCCTAGTTTTACTTGAACATTTTTTGATGATTTCTCCTGTTAGTTTACTTCTTAAACATGTGCTGCTCTGCTTACTATGATGTACTTTATTTCTATGTGTTTGCTTCTTTCCTTTGGAACTTTTTTTATTTCCTTTTCCAAGTATTCTTAATGTTAACCAGTTGCAACTTGGGCTCACTATTATGCCCAGGTTAAGTTGACAATTAAAATTTTTTAAGACTAAATTATGCAACTTGAAATTCATTAGCTTCTGCTATATGTTGATAAATGATTTGTTGATAAACTACGTTGCCAATTTAGATATCTTTGTGGCAGACTATTTTGTTTGCTTAAAGATGAGATCTCATCTCTCTGCTGTGCTTATTAGAAATTTTATTATATCACCGGTTGTGGCGCTTTAGTTGTTAAGGAAATTTATTTGGACCCTTTCCTTGCAGATATGTAAAATTTGGTTCTCTGCTTGTTTATGGAACAACAGTAGGTGTGTGTTAGCTGGTACGGCATAAATCACAGCACCTAAGTCATGAGTTTAAGTTATTGAACTATGACATTTATGATTGCAACTACTTTGGAAAGTTAAATTTGTCGGCTATCTATTTCACAATCTATTCACCTTTTAAGTTCATCTTTAAATTGAGATATATAGACTTTTATGCATTTTATTTCTCGTTACATGATTATGTAAAGACGTAGTTCAATATTTCATTTAGCTGGATATTTCATAGGTGTTTGATTTATTAATTAAAAATGAGAAGATGGCATACAGTAACTTAGGTGCATAGTCTTTCTTACACGTCTTGCTTGACTTTTGGGTGTAAATCCGGTAATATGTAATCTATTTGCATCTATGGAGGAAACACCTATGAATTTGTAAAGCCGTCTCAACTAGTAATAAGAGATGTCTTATTGATAAATTTCAGCTGTTAACAATGTTCATCCCTTACAGGCCCGGTGGTAATGGACCTATCTGGTTTCACGGAGAAAGGTTTCAAGCGAAAGCTTGCTGTTCAAGCATTATTTGGGAAAATTCTTTACCTCTCTGAGGTAAGGCACTCATCTATAATTTATCATGATTATATTGAACAGGAAATGCTTGACCATGCATTTAGCTCAAATGTATGAGCACCTTTGGTTTTTTTGTTCTTTGGTTTCATTCGTTGTGCATCTTACTTATAGCTCTCTGTTGTTTGAACTGTCATTTGATCCTTATTGGGTTTAACCGATGACTGACATGAGTTCTTACCAAGAAGGTGCATTCAAGCATACATCAATGTTCCTTTACAAGGTTTTAGCATACATGCTGGCCACTTCCTAATATTCATGCTGACCTGAACAACCAAATTTGCATTTCTTTCCAGCTTCCAGAGTTCTGCTCGAGGGACAGTTCGCTTATCGTTAAGGAGATATTTGGGGTTACAGAGTATGACTAGTTCCCATGTATACAAGTTTATCTTCCACCTTCTGTGCCATCAAATTTGTTTATATTATTTTGCTTGTTCATGCAGTGAGGACACGGACATTCTTCGCATGCACACACTGTCTGAAACTGATGATATTGAATCAGTCAAGAAGATGGTTGATGATTCTAGCTTCGAGGAAGACAAAGATGGGTCATCATCTATGGATTAAACCAAAGTTTATGATACCTGGAGGTTCAAGCTTGGAGAAGAGTAGTTTGATGTGGCAGGTTGTAAACTTATCTTTGGGCACATCCCAAAGAATATACCTGAGGATCGATAGACCCAACATGAAAAAGAGGAAGATCAAGAAATAAAAAGTTTTGTTATGATTTAGTGATTCAGCACCAATTTATATTTTATATGCCTCTTGTACTTTTCGATTTGCTCTCGAGCTAATAACATATTATCTCATCTCATGTATTTAGATTTTATTAGCATCATAATTTTTATGCTTAAAAAATTTACATTGAGATCTTTATAATTTTGAAAGAAAAAATAAATAATCTTATTTGTTCTCTAACATTGTCAGTTGTATTGATCGAAATCGACATGAAAGTGATGGATAAAAAGATAAATATAATATTTCTTTTATTTTAAACAATTAGTAGCTAGATGGGTTGGATGACCAAAGATAATCTATGTAGAGGAGATTCTTAGCAATTAGCCTCTTGTATTTGGTTTTTGCAGCTCTATTGAATTTGTCCATGGTGTTGCAGATATGTAGCAGTAAAAAACAAGCCATTCCTGTCATCCGACAATGATTCGTTCGTGAACACGGCTTTCCCGACCCTGAAGAACATCCAAAACGCCCTCAATGACAGCATTAAGGCCACCGTTCCCCTCAATGCCGACGTCTACAACTTGCACGATAGCAACTCGTTTCCTTCAACTGAAAAATTCAAGACCGACATCAGCAATTTCATGATCAAGATCATTCGATTCCTAAACTGGAGTGGTGCAGCCTTCACCGTCAACATCTACCCTTTCTTGAGCCTCCCAATTTCCCAATCGAGTTGGCCTTCTTCGACAGCAAGAGCAACACCGTCGTGGACAACGGGATTCAATACACCAACGTGTTCGACGCCAACGTCGTGGACAATGGCCTGTCGACATCGACAAGAACGTCCATAAGCGTCCCCTCTTCATGTGAGCCTTCGTCTTTCATCTTTCATCTCCGGTTGACCAACCCCATCCAACTCTTTTCCATGATCGACAACACTCACCAGGCAGCTCATTGTTGAAAATAAAAAAGACGTTAAAATTATCTTTTTACTCATATTTTTATACCGATCCAACACGTAATATCACATGTTATAATTTTCGTCAATGCAACCGACAACATTACAATAAATGAGGTTATTTATTTTAATTTTATAACTATAGAAATCTCAATATAAATTTTTTAAACATAAAAATCATGATACTAATAGGATTTAAGTACAAGAGCAAATCCAATTTAGTACTGTTTGTTGTCTGCTTGTTTTCAATAGCAAAACAGTCTACAATTTTAAGCTATTTGTGCAAGGCTTTAAACTGTTTCTTTCATGTCATCAAAATATATTAACCTAAATAGGCGTACCTTTTATTGACCGCTGCTAATGCCAACAGTAGCTTTGTTGTTCAAATTGAAGGCACTTGAAATCACCTACTTAAAAAGAAAGTATCATACAAATAGCATTTCAAACTAATGTCATCCCATTGTCTAAAACAGAATGATCAATACTACCGAGTGTTGGATTTCATATATAATCAACCGGAACCTCAAGATTTATTCTGCAAAAGTCATTCTGCAGCAGTTATCATTCTAATCACAAGTCGTGACAGCACGGATACTTAATGCAGTTGTATCATTGCTGAACCCTTTAATGGAACAATCACCACTCGTTAATCTCTGCAGCAACAAAAAAATGGTTATGGAACATCTTACACCAGAGATAGAAATGTGTAAACACTTAAAGAATGAACCCATCAAATAGTGTCACTCTAAGCAGTGTACGAAAATCCTTCAATGGTAAATAAAGTTAAAAGGTTAACTAATTGACCTGAAGAAGAGTGTTTATGAGCAATCACCACTGCGTAAGCTCTGTAGCAGCTTTAAATAACCTCGATTGTCGGGACTTATAAACCTGGTAATTCAGAACATTGGAGTATAAGGTTCAATGCTGAGCAATAACAGGTGAGCTTTGAAAAAGTTGCTCATGCATTCATTTTCTGATGAATGGATTAAGGAAATTAAATGTTTTTGGCAACAGCATTTTTCTTCTCAGTTTTGTAAAATATAATATCTCAACTCGCTAATGAAAATGATATGAACAACAAATATGTGCAAGACCAAGATAAGACTACAAACCCATGACGAAACAAGAAATCAATAATGACAAGGGAACAATTTGGCTTGAAGAACTCTGTCCTTCGAATTACATTTGCAACATGACTCACTGGAACTAATCTGAAGCTGTCTACCTCTCCATCTGCAAACGTTATCACATTAAAGTATGAATATAAAATGGCAAATTTTGCTAACACAAATCAACAAATAAACCTACAAGGCAAATATTGGGAAAAAGCACATGAAAGGGAAACAAGAGCTAAGAATATGAAAAAGTTATGGTGCTTCTATCAATTTCAAAAACTGATCTACTGCCTGGCTTACTTCACTCGAAACAGTTTCTTCTCTTGTATGTCATCTTTTAAAAGTATATTAATGCTACAAGGGTACAATTTAAAGAAAGAATTTTGCACTCAGCAGAACTTGAGCATTAAAAAACTATTTTATTGACTCAAAAAGTGACAGTCAATTGGCTCAATGGCTAATTCAACACTTTCTTAAAATTCTCTTAAGGCATGTAACAAAAACATATCCATGAAGAAAGAACTGAAAGTAATACATAAAATATGGCAACTGAATGACATTTTTTCATCATTGATCCAAATAGTTAATGGTAAATCAGCAGAATCTCAGAAGTAAACTAACTCAATGTGGAGAAGAGAGAGCGTGTCTGTGTTTGTAGCTTATCATTGGGAATATCAGAAGTAAAGAGAGATTATAGATGAAACAAAGTGCACACATTGAAGGAGGACAAACACACCATATAATAAATTGGAAACCAGCAGGAACTGTCAATTTTTTAGAAGGAAACATTAGATACTAGAGTCACCTTCGTTTTTTGGAGTGAATTCAACAGGAAGCTTTAAGTCATAACAGAAGAGAACATCCCTTTTGTATCTACATCCATCAATGTCCATGTATGATACAGCACCAACGGATGTGGCACTGCAGCAAAATTTTAGTTTGCACATGATTATTTTATATGAAAAACATGCATATATATATAACAGAGTAACAGGTAAAATACATGAAATGAAATGGATTTTTTTATACAATGAATATAACTTATTCTACCAAGATTTTTCTCTAGCAATAGTAGCCTTTGAACATTTCCTATTGGAACCATGCAACCAAGTTTTTGTTTTATTGATACATTCATGATCTTAAAGCAGAATTTTCTGGAGCATTCCTGAAAATATCCAGCTCAATAGCTTTGAGAAAGATTTAGAGATTTTGTCTAGCCTAGCAAATCACATGAAGCCCCTAAAAGTATGATCAGACACCCCCATGTCTTAGTATTTTCTTGTCTATGGGAACAATAGGTGGCTTTGATCAAGGAATACAATTTCGATACTGGATCCATGCTAGATCAGGACTGGGTCCTTTCTGGCTAAACACAAAAGTCTACTCTTTAATTTTTTCAAATATTTGGATCCTTGCTGCTATAGTTATCACTAAAGGTTCGCTGTCGGTTAAATGGGTTCAGTCCATATTTTTAAGAGGAAAAAACCTGGTCGAATACTAGACTTATCATACAGGGATAGCACATGCCAACATGGCATTGCTATGTTAGCATGGCATGCTATAATGATCATACACTGAAATGTTTTGTAAAAACAAGCCAAGTATTGACATCCGTGAATATGGTGCACATGCCACATACTTATATTGGTACAGCATGACAGTATGGTTTGGTATGGTATAATGATCATCTACTGCCATATATATATAGAACAAAAGTTGTGTCACATATGTTGATATGGTTGGCATATCATATACCTATACATTACTAAGCATGTCAGTACGATACGATAAAACAAGCATATTGCACTATATACATAACAGAAGTCAACATATGCTGCTACAGTTTGCATACAGAACACTTACCTTGGTGTGGCTGGACTAACTGCCTTGTTATACACCTATATGGTTCTACCAGTACGTACTAGATACAGACAGTACCCGGCAAGGATCGAAGTTTTGGCAGACACAAGGGGTTCAGTTATGAGCAGAGTGATACCATGTGATGTTACACCAGCTACTTCATATTAAGTTAGACCATTTTTTATTGTTTCTTCCGGCACAAGGAGTGTCTCATCTATATTATGCAAAGAGGTATTATGTCAACAGCATGGCAAAACTCACAAGCTTTAAAACCTTCAAGAGTGTATTAAAAATTTAAAATATCCATGTTTGAGCAATCAAATTATAATAGAATACCACTTCCTTTTCTGCCCCTCCATTCATTGTCCTTTCCTCTCATCTCTTATGTGAGAGGCAGAAAATGCTTGTCATAATATCACGACACACAATTCAACAGGGATTGAACTAAAGGCTACCATATTGCACTATTCAGTTGACAGAGAGGAACTCTCGTCAACCTTCTTCTAGTCTCATGCATGGTTATACGTGCATTAACCTTTTTTGTATCAGTTTCTTCCTTTCACTATGATCCCAAATAGTTGAGACTTACGGCTTTGTTATTCTTTTCACCATTCCTCACCTTTCCTTTTTTTCCCTCACACCAAAGCACCTATATTGGTGTGAAGGCATATCATATAGACTTGCCAACTTGCTGGTATGGTATTAGCACCATTTATATCTACAATAATCATACAAACATAGGATAGCCAATGGCTACAACAACACCAACAAGCATAATATCCCAACCATTTGGAGTTGGACCATGGATTTTCTTTTGCCAAAAATATTGCAACAAGCAATTGGAAACACACTAACTACAGCACCAAAAATATTTCAAATATAATTAAAAAGTTTAACAACAAGAAAGTCATTTTCTAAAAAAAATATCCAAGCACATATTAGAAGGTTGCAAAGTCATAATGACGATAACAGAATAACAAATCCAGAACTAGTAACAAAATCTATATTTTATTACAAGGTCAAGGTTCAAAAAAGTAACCAAGACTAAATATAGCAATTATTTGGACAATTAAAACAAGATGGATGATTTGCTTCTGTGTATGTATTGATCATGACACGAAACATAAATGTGAATAACACTATTTTAGACAACCATAAAACAGTAGAAATGCCTAGAGTAAAAATCTGGAAATCAGCAGGTATGATATTTCTGCATTATATATTCTACATCCAAATCTTACGCAAGAAACCAATGCCTATAAATGTGAAAGGTTAGCATACATATTGGACACAGATCTTGGAATTCCTGCTTCCTCTTCACATTCCTTCAGAAGGTTTTCTTTGCAGCTGATTCCGTATGGCTGAATTAACAAAGTGATGTAAGGCCAATATTTGATTTAGGATTAGATTCATTAAATTTTCAATGATGAAGAAGATTATTGAAAAGCATGAATTCTTGAAAACAGAATACAACAAGCTGTAATGTCCCAAGTATTTATTGGGAGAGCTAAATGGATTTTCCCAGAATCAAGCAATAATTCCAGAAAACAGTAAACGAGATAAACAAAAATTGCAACCAAGATTAGCTTTTCAAAATGTGTTAGACTTGACTGTCCCTATGTTCATGGAACTTTATAGACTCAATTATCTTTTTATGTGTGCGTGTTTCATTTGTTCATGTGTGTACTTGTGAGCCTGTGCTTGTGTGGAAGTACAGATGCAAATAGTTAGCGACATGATTTCCTCCAGGGAAGGAATGTGCAGTAAATTTCAATTTCAACAAATCAATATAATCACAACACCAACAAAGGTGAAGTTAGACGTTCAACATCATCAATATCAACAACTCAGGATCACAAGAAGTTCATATTGAATGAGATACTTTGGAAGTACAAAGTAACACAATGAATAAGGTAACATTATTAATAGGATTCTCTCATCGAAAAAAAAAATAGATTGTATATGTCAACAAATATAAAAATATACCAGGCCCCCAGCGACAAGATGATCAAGCATCCCTGGATAAGTTTGCTTAAAAACACTTCTCTTCCCAATCCAGAGGAACTTTTGTCCATCCATCTCCACATATCCATTCATGTGAACACCATAGGCCTACAACAAAAAGAAAAGGAAGGAAAGGAACAAAGAGGCAGATTAGCCTGGACTTGAATTCTCCTTTCTACTAGAAAGCAACATACACTAACATAACATGACCAACCACAATGATAAGAGAGCAGTAGAAACAAGAATTGATAATCTACAAGAATATGAGTAAATAATACCATAAAGAACACCAAAGAACAGTCCAAAATGTAAACCAGATAATCAAGTGGCGACAAAACATTATATGATTCAAGCCTAACAAGTTGAGTAGCTTTTCTAGACAGAAGTCATTTTCTGTTCTCTACATCTCTTTGTAAAGCTGTTGACATGAAGCAAGGTATGTAAAAGGAACTAGGAACCCCTTGATTTATGTGCTGTATCCACTAGTCTCTTTAAACTCCCTTGTAACCTATTGCATCTCAAGCTATATCATCTTTGTCATCAAAACTTTTGGGAAGAGTAGAAGATATGATTTAAAATTTTGGTCTTAAATGCTTCTGTCCACAGCATGAAGATATTATGGTTTCATTCACATATTTCAATTAATCTAATAGGATTGCCTGCTAAGACACTTAATCCAAAACATGCCAGTTCTTCTTGCAACAATAAATTAAAATAGATTGAAATGTTGATAGTAATCATCAAAACCTGCATTTATGTACAACCAGGTAGGTATTTTAGAACTAAAAAGTTCCATATACAGTTACAGGAAGATTAAGCATATTGGGCTATTTTTACTTAATATTTCACTACTGTGGAAGCATTTCAGGTTTAGTCCATATGGTTAACAGTCTATTTCAACACAAAGTACCATATAATGATGATCTTATTCCAGTTTACACAGTTTCTGTATACAAGAATTCTTGGAAATATGGATTCATTTATTCTGGAAATGAAGAAGCAAAGTAAGTGTATGAAGATGAGTTCGATAAGCATGATGAAGAAAACTTCAAACAGTTCCATGTTATAGAGCGAAACTAACCTTTATGCCAAAATAAGGAGCAGCGGCACGTTCTAGAGAGAAAAATACAGGCATCCCATATGATGATGTCACAGGGTATAGCTTGGCATGATTTAGAAAGAAGTTAGAAAAAAAAAAATGGGATCAGAGAACACATAAGTTGCAAAAAAATAGTTTATCAATATAAGGGTCATAATCATAAGCACATAAACTTTATATAGAAGCTAATATAAAGACCATAAATTTCTCAAGCATGACATATTCTAAATGGATGTCTCAATAAACTTCATTTCTAATGAAAACACTTTGATATCCCATAACGTTAAGATATATACAAGTTATCCTACATTCCTACTTAAGTACTTTGACGAGGTCAGTACATATTTAAAACAGAATACAACTTCGAGACAAACTAAGCGATTTCTAAGAGTACCTCATTCCGAGTACCTGGAATCAATTCTCCCAAGCATTTGATCGCATCTCCAACAGCTCTCGTTCTCTCCTCTGGTGTTATAAGTGAAGAATGAAATTTAACATGGCTTTCATCATGACAATCATTATTGTGCAAACCAACTGTAAAAACCTCCTTGAACTGTCTTAGGTGGCCCAGAAACCTAGTACATGATTGAAGGCTAAGTAAGAAGCCCAGAAACCTAAATCAGAATTTTGCGCATCATTTTTGTGATAAAAAAATAATATAGAGGGAACATACGCCCTGATTCTAAAGTGTATGACTTGTAGATGCAATATATAAATGAATTAAAAATTGTAATTTCAAGAAGTTTCTATATGAAACAAATTTAAGACGAGATTAAAAACGCGAAAACTGATTGCTTGATAAAAAAATTCACTTTCTTCAACGCCCACAGTTTCTTGAAATAATCAGATACTGAAAGCCAACAGCACATACCCATTATGTATGTAACCAACAATCCGATCCTCGACAAGAAAGGGAACGAACTCTGATTTCAATTCCTGCTCATATTCCCGGAACAAACAACCACATCAACGCAAACTATCAAAAAACAGAGGAAAGAATAACCTAATTTCGGCCGAACAACAAGAACAAGAAGAACAGCGGAGAAAAAAGGCGTACAGATCCACGGTTGCAGTGGCGAACTTTCTCGAAATACCCACGGAGATCAGAAGGGTCGTCGTCTTCCTGGACCTCCTCGGCGATGCGAACGACGTCGTCCCAATCGAATCTTTGGACCGTAGAAGCCGCCACCGAGCCGAAACGCCTCGCATTGCAACTCGACGGTTTCAGCAGAGACCGAATTCTTCGACGGGCGAGGCGCCGAGAGGAGGCGGAGACGCGGAGGGGGAAGATACCCAACGTCGGGAGCCGAAAGCACGCCATGAGATGGCAGCGCCAACAGACCAATGTGTCGCTGGACTGATTGTTCGAGTCCCAATCCGAAACTTGCTACCCCGGCCGTAGATTTGCGCACGTTCCAACGATGACACATACGGCCGAGATACTATGACAAAATGATCAATAACTATTATAGCCATTTCTCAACTTGATAAACCCTTGGTTTCGATAAAATTTGGGTGAACGATGAGATGGTACCCATTATTTTTTGCTTTAATTACATGTCAATGTAATAATATGATTCCACCAATGTGGGATACGAAGCAGATAGATGTGCACAAATTTCAAACTGTAACCAGAAAGATAATTATCACAACTCAAATCCTGATCACCTATGTCAGGAACGAACAATATTCATAATAGATTCAAAACTTCTAAATTGCTCAAGGATGTACTACTAGTTTAAGCCTGAATCAAACTTCATGAAGCACCAAAATCAACCTAGAAGACAAGTGAAAGTGCACACATAGTGACTAATTATTGTAGAGCACAGCATGTGCCACAAAAACGATGCAAGGGTTGTCACAGGACAATCTTTCATTGTTTCATCATTAGATCGAAAATGCCTGATGACTGAAGCAACTAACTTGCAGAAACAAACACTGGAAAAGTTGAAAGGCACCCTCCTCCGCAGCACCAAGATCAGCATTACATAGTGAGAAGAGGCAATCCAATCTCCATTGGAAATACCAATTTGCTGAGAATATGATCAAGACCTACATTTTTCTCCAGAGGCTAATGATCCCATCTGCTAATGACCTTAAGTTTCCCCACAAGTTTGCCGTCCTTGATGAAAATCCTTGCTCGGAACTTCTATGATGATCACTACAGAGAGAAAACCAGCAAGGCAGTATTCAGCATCTGAATTTATCTGAAGACAGGCACAACAGGCTAGACGAGTATTATCAAAAAATTTAGTTTGCTGACGATGATATATAGCCACATTATGCATGATAAACTGGGCAACCACTTGAAAATACATCTACAGATTCTTTATAGCCACATAAATCAAGACCATAGGACAAGAAGTTCATGTTCGAATTCTTAATGAAGTTTCTTGTAGAATCATAAAACAGCATATGGAAGGAGAAGGACCAAGACAATGTATGCATTGGGAAATCATGGTAGTTAGTATTGGAATTATTTGCTACAGATACAGGATCTAAACCATTAGATCCTTGGAAGTGTAATATCAAGAAGAAATAAGAAAATGAACTTGACATAGGATAAGTGAAAAAGCAAGCTTACCTATGACGTTCCTCTGTCACCGAAACTCCATGATTTCCTGTATCTTTAACTACCTTTGGTGAAGGTGCATCATGTGAAGAGTCTTTAGTGCTTATCTCTTTTCTGGAGCCCACAGATTCTCCGGAAGAAGACATTGAGGTTTTTGTTTCAATTCCCAATTTCAGAGAGACTGATGGTTCATCCTGAAAAAAAGAAAATTTATCAGCAAAAGCTACATGCATATATAAAAAAGCAACTCTTGTCAGCTTTATATAATAAGGCATTTCCATGAAAAAAAATGTCAAAAGAAATTATTATTGGTACATTCCAGAATCCAATCATTATCTTGAGAACTCTGTTTACCAAAGTCTTTAGGAGAAAGTACTTCATTTGATTTGCAATACAAATGCACACAGGAAGAGTGAAAAAGAGACATGCAATTAAACAAAAGCAAACAACAGTCCCAAAAAAAAAACTCTTAAAACCAATAATGATGTCAGATGCAATTCCAAATATTTCACAAACAATTTACAAGTAAGCACTTTTCTACAGCATGAAGACAGGATCGCAGGACAATGTGATCCACCATTGACGATAATGAAAACAAATATCTTCACCTTAAAGAGAAAGGATTATATGAAGAGAATGCCTAACCTTCAGACTAACTGTGAACAACCCATAAAATAGCTAAGTAAAAAAACATTGGCAATAGCAGCATTTATTCAAATAATCAAATTACAAAAAAAGAAACAAAGATTGAAAGATAAAGAGGGAGAGAGACATAGGGTTTTAATCTTTAATATAAGAGAGAAAATTAAACAAAGTAATAATAGAGCGGAGAAAGATAATTAGTGTAGGAAAAAGGTAGAAAATGGGAGATGGAAAATTCTCTTGTGCAAAGAAAGAGATCATTTAGAATAAGCAAATAATTAGCTGCCATCTGAACTTACTTAGGCTGACTATAGTAACCTTTCTACAGCCCTTGATCACAATGAGATCCCAGATCCCACTAACTTTAGACATATCCATGACTTTAGATGCCATAATCTTACTGAGCCATCATATAGCTAGCTATCTGTCCCAATATAAACATTTAACTGATGAACCACCTAAACATTACATGACGTAAAAGATATAGCAATCGAACTAGAATTGGCACATTATAAAAAGAAATATGGTCCAAGAAATAAAGAGAAATAGTTAGATAAATCATTTACACAATGTTGATAATGAACAGCCAAAACACATCCAGAATGTCAAAAATACTTAGTTGCACAGTCAACTGCCTCTATTTGAGATAATTTGATAAAAAAAATATTCATTGGATCAAACTGTTCATCTGTCTTGATGATTGTTGTTCCTTACTTTGCTATCAATGACTGATTTCAAGGTTTCATCTCTGACAGATGTAGAGGACACTTCTTTGGCATCTGAATTTTGATTAATGTCTTCTGCTTTTCGCAACTGAACAGTCCCCTTATTTAACGAGGACAACTTATTGTTGTACTCTATTTCTTGTACAATCAGTTTTAGACTGTAATAAGACCCACCAGTCTCTCGTAGGACATAAGTAACTGCAGGAAATCTTCCTGCATTTGAGGCTCTATACCTGTAGAATTTAAATATAGGTTTTAAATATTTTAAAGAAAATTGTCATCAGAACATAAAATAAGGAAACAAGAAACAAGCGTATTCACATATAAAAACATGCTCTGACAAATTGTGAATGAAAATTTGCAAATAAAAATATACAGGTTTTGGAGAAGCATAAATTGAATTCATTTGCACCATGTGGCTAGCAACAAATCATGCGATACTCAACGTCTGAGTGTAATCTGTTTCATTTCGGTAGCTAAGCCTGCACTTACTCAATTCATGTCTTATTTCTTTAAGTTTTTGTTCAATTAAGTTGTAATATGGGTCAAATTTGGCCAAGCTTTGGTTTAGGTAATTTCAAATTCCACTTGGTCTCAATTCACTATTTTTATTAGTTATTTAGCTAGTTCGCTATCCTCCTATCAGTTGCTCAATTTTAGTTTATAGATTTTTAATCTATTTTGAAGTCAGAAAAGTTGTTATTCAAGGTGGATCAATTAGGACCACTACACTGCTGCCCCTAGACTTGATCTAATAGATACTCAAAGATCCAATAAGATAGAGGTGATGACAATTTTTAGAAAATATACTAACCAACTGCTTTCCTCTCTAAAAAGAGTTCTTATTGGATCTAATATATCGTCAAATGCAATAGCTTAAACTGCTGAACTATATCCAGGATAAAGAGTTGTCATTTGCTTATTTTCATTTTTTAAAAAAATGCTTGTTTCAAGAGCATTAGATGATTGTTATGCTTGTTTTCTAGAGAAAAGGTTTAAAGGAAAAAAAGAAAATGCATGATGGATCCCTAGGGAAGGGTACCTTCAAGCCTATACTAATGTAGTAGGACTTGTACACACATAGTCTCAAAGATGCCCTTTTCCCCTCAAATAATAACTTTGATCAAACCCATGTCTTAGAACATTTTTCCAATGACATTTTAAAAGTCATTGGAACAGGTAACTTACTTGTCAACAAAGGACTTTACCAAAGTGCGCCTTTCTTGTTTAGTTAACCTCTTGCCCTTTTGTGGTTTAAATGGACCCGGGGGAACTGAAGCAGCAAATGATTTACACCGTCCTCTAGAATTCGATTGTAGTAGTTCACTAGACAGGCCAATAAACACTGCAATAATATAAGAAAGATAGGCATAATCAAGTAAAAGGATTTTAAATATGCACATAGATAAAATCCATCATGTAGAAAATGTTTATCTATTTTACAAAATATTCTTGTAGAATTTATAACAAACAAAAACAAGAACAAGGATTTTACATACACACACTGATAAAATCCTTCATGTGGAAAATGCTTATCAGTTTTGCAAGATATTCTTGTAGAATTTGTCACAAAAAAGGATATTGTCTGGCTTGATATCTCCCTTGCCAATAGTGAGAACGTTTTAGTTATCTAGAGTATTTGTCATTAAGCATCACTATCCAGTCTCGAAGAGTAAAATAAATAGCATATTGACAAATAATTTTCTTCAAAGATCCTTACTTAGAAACTTGTGTATGCTTCATTTAATTTTTTTCTATAGTTTCAACTTTCAACATAATATAGGGTTGAAGGCCTAAAAGAGACTGGCTGGTATAAGTATGGAGACAGGAGGCCGAAGAGGAAACATATTTACAGAATCAGAATAAGTAGAACTCTTTCCTAGAAACAAAAGGCTGACCAAAAAGATGCCTATTACAATGCCCAAGTAAGAACAGAGAAAATTCTGAATACATCACAAAGATTAGAAAATGTTCTTTGCCAGTGTTAGCTGTAAGAATATGATCTTAAGATACGAACCTTGAATATTTTAACCTCTTACCTTTTTCTTAATGCATTTCTCTATAGCTACTTCAGATTAATAAATTAGACGAGTTTTGCCAACATACGAATAACAGAATCAAGCATCAACTATCAACTCATTTCATGTCACTAAATGTGGAGTGAGCAGAGAGGATGAGTAAACTCCACAGATATTTAGTTATCTCAAGATTATGATATGACTGCATGCTTTTGCAGAAGATATTTCCATCCACATAGGATGCAGAAAGGAGTTGTAGTATCAACTTCAAATAATGGCATTTAGCTTGCAGTCTTAACCATAAGCTTAAACATTGTAAAACATAGTAGGCTATCATTTGGCTATAAATGACAAAACAGGCATCACTATTGTTTTGTTAGTACTAGGTTATTTTTAAAAATTTACTAATGCAACATATAAGACAGTAAGGAGATTACAAAAATTGTGCCATCAAAATCCTCCGATCTTCTCCCTGATTTATTTACCATACAATTAATTTGAACAATTTGTAGCAACTAAAAGCTGCTAATGCTGATTGGCCATAGGTATGTGATATAGAGTAAGAAATATAAACAATCTTTCTATTAATTCTGGGTTTGCAAAAGCCAACCTAATGAATCATGCATGAAGGATCTTAAGATATCCAACAATGATCCAACAAATAGCTTAACTATTATATCACACAGTCTGGTGAGAAGAAGCTGGAATGGAAAATACATGGCCATATCTTTTTTAAACAAAGATAAATTTCATTTAGTCAAAAAATCTTGCAAGAGGATTGGGCAAGCCCAGGTCATCCAGCATACAGAAAGAGGGGAACCCAGAGGTTCAACCAAAAATGCCAAGCTCATGGGCTTTGCAATTAAGTGTTCTTGGAATATTGGAAACAAAAAAAACAAGAACATGCCAAAAGAATCTCTAGGAAGATATTGTAAATGGATTGTTCTTTCAGTAGCATTGAAGAAAACATTATGAAGAAGGATATTGAAATTTGGATAAGTAGGCTGATCTCATCAATATTTGTATAAAATTAATCAGCTAAGGTCAAGAAAGTTGTATCAGCATATTTGCATTATACAAGCAGCTGTTGAAGCACCTGGTTTCAGAGCCTATTTGAACACTAGGGGTCAGGGAAATCCAGGTCCATCGTAAGCAAACTATTGCATAGCTATCTTGAGATACTCAATGCAGGAGCCAGGAACAATAATGTACGAGGCATAAGGAGAAGCAAATCTCTAGTACTCAAAGGCTTATTCGACCTGAGAAATTTCTTCTGCCTCGTCTATGGATAAAAAGTCCTATGGGCATCTTACAAACGTTAGAACCTGATTTGGAGCATTACATAGATCAATAATGTAGACATGCAATAATATATGCTTTAATTGTGAACCTCAAGTTGGAGAATCTTCATAACAATGATGAGTTTGAATTTTAACTGTCACTTGCACTTGCAATTGAGATCTTTAACTATAAAGTTTAAGAGCCTTCTACAAAGGAAGATACCACTAAATACAAATTCTCCTACTTCCTTGCTGCCTCAGGTTCTTCAAGAAAAACTCAGTAGTTTCAACAAAGACTACTTATTGTTTGGCAACTCCCATGTTCTCATTCATTGGTTTTCCGACTCAGTTTCTTCTCTCCTTGAGCAGCCTTGACGTAGTTTAGCTTTCTTAAGTTGATTCATAATACTTTTCCCTCTATGAGCAATTGTAGCCCCTCCCTACTTCTCTGGTGTCTGGTTGTTCCTCCTTTTGAGAAAGATATTCTTCTTTCATCACTTGATTAGCTCAATACACACACCTTAAGGATATTATTCTTCTGTCCACCCAAAATCTCAAGCTTGAGGACAATTCTTTGGATCCCGGGGACCAGTTATCACCACTGGGAAAAAAGCAACACTCAAAACTTGAGATTGTAGAACTGTTCCCTTAAGGAGGTCGTGTCCATTAGTTCATGTGATACTTGGCACCTTTGAGATGAAAAAGTTCCCTATATGTTCATTTGTATTTCCCTCGTCTTCCAGCATCTTCCAATATCTAGGGAAACTTTGAAAGCTTTCTCCCTGCTTACATGAGGTTAAATTACAACCAATGAGGTAAATTATTCTATTCAAAATTAATTCCTAGAAAGATTTGGTTTCTGCCCAAACTATGTTGCAAAGAATTCAACACCAACTAGAAGTTTGACATCAAGCTATCCTTGTAAAAAGGCTTAAATATGACAAACATGATGAATATCAAAGGACCCTTACACAACTGTTGTAACTCTACTCACTTAGCAGTCCAAAGCTATACTTCCATCTTAGGAGAGGAACAAGGACATTTAATGAGAGGTCTGATAGTGTCAGGCAATAGGCAGTGATTGGTGTCCGGATTCATGCCCAGAGTGGTAAATACCAGCCATTAAGAACCAGTCCAAGGAAAATCAGTTTTGTTGATCTAGACATTAGGAAAGAACTAAGATTTACAAAGGAAATAGAAGATGATACATGTCAAACAGGAGCAAGCCTCACCACAGACGTAAGCAAGAACAAGAATGATGATATGTATGCATTAGTCTCGAAGTGCAGCATATTGAAAAAGTTTAATTCAAGAGAAAATTACTCATATCAGTTGTAAACTCCACCAAGAAAAATTGACCATTCGAGAGAAACATAACGACAACAAACTCACGACTTAGACATTAAAAATCATTTTCATTCTTCCAAGTAATAGCTACGATTTTATCAAAAACGAAACAAATATTAATAGATTAAGATCACAAGTCCTGTTTTATGATACACAGCAGAACATCATGTCAGAATAGTCAAGAAAAGGATAAACAAAAACAAAAAAATGTGGCAATTTGAAGTACAAATCCGAATGTTCTATCTCTCTCAGCTTATAGAAAACGACTCACCAGCTGCAGGATATTTTAAATTACATCTTTATATTTCCAACTGCTGTAAAACCTCATGAATTACTTCTAACATGAACCTACGTTTCAGAGCACACTATCATTCAAATAAAAAGCTTCTGACAGTAAATTTTTAAGTATCCTAGAGGACTACTTGTCACAATGTACTTTTAGATTCCAAGGCCCTAAAGCTTGTGATCACCAGTGGAAAGCAAAGAGGAGAGGGATCGTTTGTTACCCCATTTTGAGGAAGACGAGACTGGGGAAGAAGAGAAGGCGCGTCCTCTCGCAGCAGTCAGCATCCGAGCTTATTGATGAATATCACATAACGATCAAAAGAAATAGGCGACAAGAAACTGGGATAGCCCCGCCAATCCCGTACTCAGCAGGCCCGTCAAACGATTTCCATTCAACAGCCAAACGCTACGAACAATGTGTGTGTGTTTGCGAGAGAGAGAGAGCTCGAGCCACTCGTTGCCTCTGTTAATTATTGGCGGACGCTGCGCGCCGCCCGTCTGTCGGAAGGGCGATCGGGGAAAACAGATTTGGGAGTCGGAGACAAGCGTTTTAGGGTTTAGCTCGTATCGGGCTCCATATATATATATATACATATACATATATATATATATATATATATATATATATATATATATATATATATATATATATATATATATATATATATATATATATATATATATATACATATATATATATATATATATATATATATATATATATATATACATATATATATATATACATATACATATATATATATATGCATATACATATATATATACATATATATATACATATATATATGTATATGTATATACATATTTTTATTTATTTTTATTTATTTTTTTATTTAAAAAATATTTTTTATTTATTTTTATTATTTTTTATTTGTATATATAACCCGTTATCTTAAAATTTTTATTTTAAAAAATTCTCGTATCTCAACTTTCAAAAATTCTAACATAGCATCCATAATCATATAATTACTCTCAGATTCATCGTTGCTCTCACCTCCTTGCACTACCCTTACTTTCGCAAACCCTATAAATCACTCCCCCTTCTTCTTCCCCTATAATTGATAGCAAAAACATGTACGCTACTATCTCTTTTTTCTTGAGGTTGTTTCGAGAAAGCAACAAGATCATGGAGAAGGCTTGTGGCTAAAAAAAAAAATAACTATTAGGGTTTAATAAGGACAAGGCCTATCGATCATCTTCATGTGTTATCATGCTTACACTGTGAGTAATGGATGATTATTTAGAACAAAGAGAGGTCATTAATAAGACAGAAGGTGTTGTGAGAGATTGAGTAGAGGATCAATAAGAATAGAATGATTATTAAAAAGAATACTTTATAAAAAAATTTCAAAGTTAGAACACTATTTGAGAAATTCTTAATGTTATTTTTTTAATGAAAATTCACCTCTTATATATATACACACACGATCTAGGTCGGTTGAGCATTAAAATAAATATATTAAAATGTAAAATAATTTTAATTAGTACCTTTGAAGATATTGAGAATATTTTAGGTTTTTTAATTTATATTTTCAAGTTAAAGAATAATCATTATTTACCATGATTAGTAGAGGTCTCGGATGGAAGCATGATCAAAGATTGTCTATGTTGGAATAAAATTAGGGTATACAAATCAGAATTAAAAATGAATATTAAAACAATAATTTAAATGATAAGAATGGACAAATATTATGGTGTGAAAATCTCGTTCCCATTTATAAGAATCAATAGATACTTTCATTCAAGGTTCAATTGTGTTATTTATCTCACGAGCATACTTATTGATTTAAAATTGACCACTGTGAATCGAACAACACAAACAAAAGTAAAATAAAACAATTGAAAATGAAAACAAACGAGGAATAACGAAAGAAATCATAATAATTTGTTTATATAAACTGGGATTGTTTAGTACACTATATATAGAGTTTAAAAAGTGCTTTATTCATTATGATGATTATTTTAACTACCATTATTAATTAATAGTAATTAGTAATTCTAATGGTGTCTAACTTTGTAAAATTAGTAATTTTGGAAGACGAAAGGAATCGTAGGGAAAGAGGACAGAGAAGAGGAGATTAATATACTGTTCTTTCTTCTTCTTCTTTTAATTTTCTTGGCCAATTGGATATAGCCGTTCGTCGTTCTGCAATTAAAGGATCATAATTGCATTGTCGATGTTCATTGTTCAGTCCCTCTTAAAGACAGAACGATATGCTCCAAAGTAGTTATGAAAAAGCCAAAATTGTCATTGTTGTATTATAAAGCGTGACATCGACCGAACTAAATTGGATTATTTTTTTGTAATGCATTAAATTCTTTTTTTATTATTATTAAAAAAATATTATTTCCCACTCTTTGTTAACATTTATAAATATATTAAATCTATTTTTCTTAATGAACAATTAAGTATTTGTGCAATATTCATTTCTTCATTTAGGTTTACACCTACCATGCAATCGAATCTTGTTCACAGCTCAAACCCAAATTAGCTTGCGTATGAGAAGATATTAAAGCTTCTAAACATACTTAATCCTTTCATAAAAGTTTGACTTTTGGAGGTATCAGTCTTCGATCAAAACTCTGGTCAGTCTCCTCTTTCTAATCATAATTTTTTTTATACAATGTGTCAGCCAACTCATTAACGTATGATTTTTTTTTTCTTCATAATTACCATCAGATTTCTTGAACACATTTGGTGGGGATCCTTTACACCGTGGCTGAGTGAGCTGGCAAGGCTTGGTTCAATCTTGGGTGCACAGGATCTCAACGTTCGGTCGATGAGGATCGTAGTATGACGAGGTCCAGCTTGAGCTCTGGCTTCAAAGTCATAGACTCCATCAGGTCAATCGTTTGCTTCTTGGCCTTCGGTCCTTGCACATATGGCGGGGTCGGGAAGGGACTTGTCATATTTTTTTGTTGTCGACCCGACTTTTATGGGATGGTATCGTGCTTGGGCGATGCAATCGTGGCTTTTGCATGGTAGCACTGTGTTTGGGCGACATCATCTCGACATTTGCGGGATGGTACAGTGCTCGGGCGATGCCATCCCAATTTTTGCGGGGCAGCATTGTGCTCGAGCTGCGTCGTCCTGATTTTTGCGGGATGGCACTATGCTCAAGCGAACATGGTTGTGAACAGTGATTGGAGGACAGATTACCAAAATGTACCCTATCAATATTATACGATCAAGAGGCACTTAATGTGTGTAATTATGTTCGAGTTGGAAAGATTAAAACCTTATACGGTGGCCACATTTATGTCATCGCGTTCTCATCAGGTGGCATCAGGCATAGACAATATGATCCAATAGTACTAATTTACCTGGGAGAATGGTGGGTGTATCAATAATGTATGTGCTCGAGTTCAATTAATGTGACATGGATGCTTCTATCCATACCTGCATAAAAGCATCCATGTCACATTGGCTTGGCTGAAAGAGATCAGTGACCAAAAAAAAAAAAAAAAAGAGCCCCAAATTTAGAGGTACGTGCATAATTTTTAATATGTTGTAAGGTACCTATAAAAATAATTTTAAAATAATAAATAGGAAATAATAAATTTGCATCGAAAAATCTCCCTAGCAATGGATTTGAGGAAAATTTTCTCCGTTTAAGAAATATTTTATGATATTTTTATTATTAGATTACATGGTTCTATCTAATTTAGTAATATATATATTATAGTTCTAATTAAATTTTAATAATAATTATCGAACAAAGAAAATATAATTATAATAAGATTTTTTAAGGGATTATCTTGATGAGAAATACTCTCTTAATTATCATCATATATCTTCTGCTCTTGTCCATAAAAAAAAATAGAACTTTATAAGGATAATACATTAGTTATTGAAATTATATATATTTTTAATCTTTAATTCATTACTTTTGTGAAAAATAAAAGGAAGATCAAAACTTTGCATTGAAAGTTACGTATCGTAAATATGATATATTATTATTTGATTTTAATTTATAATATTAAAATTTTACATATAATAATAAGATAATCATTTTTTTTTTACATTTACACCTCTTGTTAAGATCAAATATAGCATAATTCCCTAAACAATTTAAGTAATTTTTTTAATATATAGAAAAGTCATCAATCAAGCCGCCCCAAAAATGTCTCATTCATAATCAACTAATTAAGTTAAATCAAAAGTCCTAATTAGACATGTACATACTTTTCTTCATACCGAAGATTTGCATGCCGAAACTAAGCTTGCCGGCCTAACTAATCCAAAAGGTCATTGTCATGTCATTAACCAACTATAGGCAGATGCACTTAATGCCATTTTCCCTGATAGTTAAGACATTTGGGTAGTTTGATACATGAAATTTCCATCAAGGTAGAGTTTACATAAGCTTAATACATCTTGATCATGTCGTTGATTCTATAAGCTCAAGTTAGAATAGTGTATGATGATAAATACTTCAAAATCATCTCATTATAATGGTTTGTTTGAGATCATTATAAGGAAAATTGGATATTCTCATTAGTATAATTATTATGAATATGATAATTACCATATAAGTATTGTTTGAAAACATTAACATAACTTCTGATGACTTAACTATCTATACAACATCTTTTTTCTACTTTCTGATATATCATTTTATTATTGATATATGATACTTTTATTTTAATATCAAGAGCTTATCTTGATATTAAAATAAAAGTACAACACCCTCATGCCATCATAATTTCCATAATAATTACAAGCCTTTCAACTCACTGGCCATTATTACTAATTATTGTAAGAACATGCAACACAAATTAACAAAGAAATTGTGTTTGTCACTGGACAAAACACTATGACAACTTAATTAATCGAAACCAAAAAACACATCAAATCAATCCTCCATGGTCATGACTAAACAATTGATCAACAGGGATTTCTACTTGTCATACATGTTTCTATTTTCATCTCACAAATGGAAGCAAGGTTGAGTGATAGAAAGAAAAGTGAGGGCAAACAAAGTACTTTGGTTTGAGCAAAGAGGTGAAGGAACTAACAGTAGTTTTATATTGATGTTATCCTAAGACGAGACTTTTGTTTGAGAATATTCTCCAAAGCCAGGTAGCATTTGACACAGGATTCAAATCATAGTTGCTGCCTTAGGTCTCAAAATTTAATGTGGGCTTCTTTCCAACCACTAGCTAATTCTTGTCTACTACTGTGGCATGAAACGGGGAGAGGAAGGGGATTGAGGCTGCCGCTGTATTTATTGCACCACAACAACCAGCTGTCCAAATTAATGCATCATCCTCTCACTGCACCAAACCGCAGAAGATGTGCAATAGCTGCAGCTACAGTGATCGTGCCATCATCTTCCTGCACATTTTTATTTATGCCACTGTTGGTCCAGCAGTTCTACTTGAATTCTAAGGATGGCCGAGGGATTAAATTCTTAGGATGGTTGAGAGAGAGAGAGAGAGAGAGAGAGATAGAAAGAGAGAGGTAAGCAGCTGAGCATGCGGTTGTGATCTGCTTGGCACCTCCAAAGTCACACCAAAACACAACGCGGAGGCTCTTTCTGCGTGGCTTGATCCGAGTTCACACCTCTCCCTCCTCCAAACTTCCACACGCATGCCTTTCTCCTCCTTCCCAACTACTAACGCTTCTTCCAGCTTTAAATCTCCCTCTTCCTCACCTCAAGCACGCATGACATACATGAGCTAGCAGCCCACTCTTGTTGTAACCTGTGGGCGTGCCATCTCTTCTCTCTCCGGGGTGCAACAACATGAAGGCAGTGGACGTGAGGAGCTCAGCGGGGCAGGTGATGGTGGAGATAGAGGCCAACAAGCCGTCGGGGAACGGCATAGTGGTCGGGGGCCTCAGTCCATTGAGTGAGACACTGTGGAAGGAGAAAACGAACACGGAGCTCATCGGGGACGTGTCGGCGCGGCTCACCTGGAAGGACTTGACGGTGACTGTGACCCTCAGCAACGGGGAGACGCACAGGGTCTTGGAGGGCCTAACCGGGTACGCCGAGCCAGGGACCCTGACGGCGCTCATGGGGCCATCGGGATCGGGAAAGTCGACTTTGCTCGATGCTCTCGCTAGCCGGCTCGCCACCAACGCGTTCCTCTCCGGGACCATCCTCCTCAATGGCCGCAAGACCAAGCTGTCCTTCGGAACCGCAGTAAGTCTCTTCATCCACTCGGCTTCCTCCTCTTCCCGACCTTCTCTTGTCTCGATTCAGTTCAAAGATTTGTGATGGTTAATCATGTGTTCATGATATCAGTTTTCTTTTGTCTATCAGTACCAGTTTGTCTGAGAAGGTAATTTTCTTTCTTGTTTTCACGAAATTTTGGTAGCTGGCAGCAAAGATTGTTTTTGAGGATCAAATCGATAATCGTGTTCGTTAGACTGAAAACTTTGTGTACGACTGTGTACCGTTACATGTAATTGAACTTCTCCGTCTCAGGCATATGTAACACAAGACGACACTTTGATCGGCACTTTGACGGTGAGGGAGATGATCTCGTACTCTGCTCGCCTCCGCCTGCCCGACAAGATGCCACGGGAAGAGAAGCGAGCTTTGGTCGAAGGTACGATAATGGAGATGGGTCTCCAAGATTGTGCAGACACAGTCATCGGCAATTGGCATCTACGTGGGATAAGTGGTGGGGAGAAGAGGAGAGTCAGCATTGGTCTTGAGATCCTCATGAGACCCAGATTGCTCTTCCTTGATGAGCCCACAAGTGGCCTTGACAGGTGAATTGTAGAAGTTGGTCCATAGTTTGTACACTCTAACTTGCTACGTATATATCTATAGTCAGCATAAAAGTAATCTCGGTTTAAGAGCAAGAACTCAATATCTTTTCCTGCTTTCATGAGGACATATCTAACTTCACCATATGATCGCATCATGCAGCGCTTCGGCCTTCTTTGTGACACAAACACTGCGAGGTCTGTCAAGGGATGGTAGGACTGTGATTGCCTCCGTTCACCAACCCAGCAGTGAGGTCTTCGAACTATTTGATCGCCTCTATCTGCTCTCAGGGGGCAAAACTGTTTACTTTGGACGGGCTTCTGAGGCATGTGAGGTAAACTATCCGTGGTTTTGATCATCAAGGGAGAGAAAGAGACCCCTCTCTTGTTTCTTTCACCACACAGTCATATCTGTACTCTGATCTTTCTTCTTATCCACAGTTCTTTGCACAAGCTGGCTTTCCGTGCCCACCTCTAAGGAATCCATCAGACCATTTCCTCAGGTGCATAAACGCGGATTTCGATAAGGTGAAAGCTACTCTAAAGGGATCATTGAAAACAAGGGTATGATGTTATCAATTTCTTCCATTCTTCCAGTAGTGTCTGCTTCGGTAAGAAGGAAATTTATGCCGCTTGTATCTTCCACAGCTTGAAAGGAGTGACGATCCCCTGGAAAGAATGACAACATCTGAAGCTATCAGAAGGCTGACTGAGTTCTACAGTCGTTCCCAGTATAATTACACAGCAAGGGAGAAAGTGGATGAGATCTCCCGAGTAGTAAGTTCTAATTTTCCTCATCAGAACCTTTATCCATTCCTTAAGACAGAGCTAACGAACAGCGAATATTGCAGAAAGGAACGGTGCTGGATTCAGGAGGCAGTCAAGCTAGCTTCTTGATGCAGGCCTTCACCTTAACAAAGCGATCGTTCGTCAACATGTCCAGGGATTTTGGCTATTACTGGCTGAGGCTACTGATCTACATTGTTGTGACCATCTGTATTGGAACTATCTACTTGAATGTTGGAACTGGATACACATCCATACTGGTACTCTGTTCACATCCTTCCACCTGAGCACATTCATTTCTAGCTAACAACTTGCCGTGATTAATAATCTTCTAGGTTTATGTTAGATGTACTGAAGATAACTAAATGGATAAAGTCCAATGAACAAAAGATTTCAGATCGTTAGCCTTGAATTTAGTGTTCTAACCTGTAGCCATTATATTCGATAACAGGCCAGGGGTGCATGTGCATCATTTGTCTTCGGCTTCGTCACATTCATGTCTATTGGAGGATTCCCATCGTTTGTGGAAGACATGAAGGTCTGCTTTAATTGTTAATCGGGTTATTGTTATAGTTCAACTGCATGACGCTGTCATCCTCATGCAGGTTTTCCAAAGAGAGAGGCTTAACGGGCATTACGGTGTCGTAGCATTTGTCATCAGCAATACACTCTCTGCAATGCCTTTTCTGATCACGATAACCATGGTCTCAGGAACTCTGTGCTATTTTATGGTACGCCTTCATCCGGGCTTCATGCATTACCTGTTCTTCGTGTTGAACCTCTACGCCAGTGTGACGGTGGTCGAGAGTTTGATGATGGCCATAGCCAGTGTAGTGCCAAATTTCCTCATGGGCATCATCATAGGAGCTGGAATTCAGGTAACCGACATCGATTCGATTCCTGCAAGCTTACTTGGTTCTTGTTCTTTTGTCCAGTGAATTGCCTACCTTTAGAATCACAACAAAGGTTGAAACCATATAAGTTTTCTGCACATGAATCTAATGCAGAATTTCTATGTGGTGAATGACAAGCCAAGAATTATGAATCAGCATAAAACAAAATCTTCATATAATTGTTCAGTTCATCAATCTTCAGATATAAGTTTTGTTAGTCAAGACCAAGCTAGGAAAGGCAGCAGATTTCAAGGCACACTTCAGGAATTGGAAGTAGATAATGCGTGCTGGCTTATCCTGAAATCAAAATATATTATCGTTCTGAAGAGCTATACTTCATCAGAAACAATCATGCTTCCTGTTGCTTCTCATCTGATTGACAGTCACATGATTCTGCATTCTTTAACTATGAACTCATCTCATGATTTCACCTTCAACAGGGAATATTCATGCTTGTTTCTGGCTACTTTCGACTCCCTAACGACATCCCAAAGCCCTTCTGGCGATATCCCATGTCATACATCAGTTTCCACTACTGGGCACTACAGGTAAAGAGAAGATGGCGATGCCCATCCTAACATTGAATGCATTCATCCATCTTTCCGATAGTGATACCTTCACTTTGTCAAACAGGGTCAGTATCAAAATGACTTGAAGGGTCTCATATTTGACAATCAAACACCAGACCTCCCAAAGATTCCGGGAGAATACATACTTGAGAATGTCTTTCAGATCGACGTCAACCGGTCAAAATGGTGGGACCTTGCAGCCCTCTTCAGCATGATCGTCATCTACCGGATCATTTTCTTGATGATGATCAAGATCAGCGAGGATGTGACTCCATGGGCAAGAGGATACATTGCAAGAAGAAGGCTACAGCAGAAGAAAAGTTCATCGGTAGATCTTGCAAACAGGACACCTTCACTCAGGGGCTATGTCGTCGAGATTGAATCCAGCTCCACCAGCAGTAGTTAAGAAACCAGCTCCAAGAACTTACCGCACAGGACATGTGATACTTACAAGTGATCGGTTTTATGGTGATCTCTTTTCGACACAAGGTAGTATCAAAGCTTACAAGTTCATGTTCATGACAGTGCATAATTAGTTTTTTGTATAAATGCAGGAGTCTATCCTACTTTATACTTTAAGAAGTGGTAAATCTGTAACTGGAATTTTGCAAGGATAGCATTTGACTATTACTGCCATTTTTTCTTTTCTTTTTTCTTGCTCATGCACAACAATGAACTTCATTAGTCGCAGATGGAAACCGATGAGTTGACATGGATAGTAAGGTTCATAGTAGTGGCCACCAGTAGTATAAGATCTGGGGAGGATGGATCTGTAAGTGAAAGATGCAGAACAGAATAAGGACTAGTATATTTTGGCTAGAATTCAAGCAAACAATTCCACTTGGCTAGAATTCATGTCTGGCATTTCAATGACCACAAGTCATTTTCAAGAAAAGCTCAAACAAAATGTTTGCATTAGAAAAAAATTGTGAATTCAATCATCATTCTCACAGAAGTTTATAAAACTGAAGCAATGTCTCACAAACAGGACAAAATAGTAGGAAAAAAGATTAAAAAGACATTAAAGCTGAACATGGTGGAAGAAGGTGGATAAGTTTCAAAGAGAGAGCAGCATCTTTCAAGCCTTAATTGGCAAACAATATTGAAGATGGTGGTCCTCAGATCAGATCAATGAAGTCCTGTGGGAGATACTGCACTGGAACTTGGATTTGGTGTTTGATCGCACATCCAACTATGCAAAGTGTCAGAAATTGCTGTGGCTCAATTGATTCTTTAACCCCAAACTCTGCTGATACTGAAACTGAGCAGGACTGCAAGCTTGCCATGGTGTTTTCATGTAACTGTAGGCCAATGATCTGATTGGAGAGACCGTTTTTGTTGTGCAGTGTCCTCACCAGTTGATCTGAAGGGTATTTATCCATTACTCACCAATTGCTAAACCTCTCTAGATCTCATACACGCTTTAATTCATGTAGCATTGTATCTATAATGCTTTTCCTTGTACTGATTCACTTCCACCTTGACGATGTTCTATTAGGCCACACAGACATCACACTCATCTGAAAGGAACAATTTTGCCCCTTTATTAATTCCCAAAAAAAACAAGGCAAGCTATGGATTAAGTTTCTTGCAAGCAAACAATGCTATCTGTTGATCTGTAAAAAACATCTCCTCTAAATGAACTGAGTACAAACAACACAGGTAAAACTGCATTGCTTTGTTGATAAATTCTGCATCTGCCTTGCCAATTTTAGAACTCTTTCAGCACTAATTATTCCTTTCATGCTATAGAATTCTGAAACTCCTTTTACTTAAATTAAGGAACAAAAGAACAATTATGGTGGTCATAACTTATTTGCAGATCAACATGTAAGAAGCAAAAGGAGCTCATCCGTTGGAGAATGAATTTGAGATTGAGAGCTTTGCAAGTTGGCAAGTTGAAACCTTTTTATTTCTGAAAGTTTCAGAATGAAGGAAATCATTCAGAAACCACACAGAAACAAGTTTATGTAAAGTACTTTGGTATGTTTTCCTACGAAGACCCTACAAATTTAATGTCTTGTCCTCAAATATTGACTTCCAGACATAAACTAGCAGCAGATGACAAAGACTCTCAAAAATTAGATTGTGAGTTACAATACTATGAATACTCCTAAAGCATGGATTATCACAACCTAGACTGCTCTTCATGGAGACAAGGAAAGACTAGAAGCAGACAAGATGCTTTGAACTTGAAATGAATTTTTCAGACACTGCCATCCATAGAATCCAACAGAGTATCTAATTTTGGTTATCAGTACCTGTCATCTTTAACAACCGTACACAGAACCTAGGAAGCATCAAAATCCTTGACAAAATACACACCCATGTAGAAAAATGTTAAATTCAGTGATGTCAATCCTGTCACTCAGTCATACTAAACAACCTTACACAGTCTGACGCCATGATAACATGGAACCAGATCATGCTTTAAAGGAAAATATAGATTCTTCTTTTTCCTTCACATAGTAAATTATTAGCTGTGAGCAGAAGACCATCACTGTTTTAGTTCCTTGGTAAGGCTTCAGATACACCAGTCATTCAAGTCCATCCACCATCACCACACTGCAGCTTGCCATGGATATTAATGAATGGCATATGAGCTGCAAACAATTGGCTGGAGCTGGAGAAAAGGACTCGTCAAATAAAAAGCAGCCAGACTGATTCAAATGCATCAATCACTTGAGGTAGTTCAGAAGAATTGATATGCAATCAATTCCCTTCATGTGGAGAGAAGCTCATTGAGTGGCCCTGCCAACAGCATTAAGCATTATTCACCATTCTTGTTTATGGAACAGCAGTCAATGTTTCCCTACTTCTTTGAAATAGTAATGTTCCCATTTCCTTTCACATCAGATCCGAAATGAGCTAATTTATAAGAGTGTTTGAATTAAAGAAATCCGGACAATTGTCAGCTTTATTAAGTCAATGAAAATTCACACATCGGACAATTAAATCAGAAATAAAAGTTAGAATATCATTATTACGCAAAGTTGAGATGGCCGAGTTGGTCTAAGGCGCCAGATTAAGGTTCTGGTCCGAAAGGGCGTGGGTTCAAATCCCACTCTCGACAAATAAATTATGACTTTCTTCAAACATATTTATTTTATTTATTAAAATAACAATATGATGTAAAGTTGAGATGGCCGAGTTGGTCTAAGGCGCCAGATTAAGGTTCTGGTCCGAAAAGGCGTGGGTTCAAATCCCACTCTCAACAAATAAATTATCACTTATATTTTCGACGAAACTATTTATTTTATTTGTTAAAATAACAATATGATATAAAGTTGAGATGGCCGAGTTGGTCTAAGGCGCCATATTTATTTTATTTGTTAAAATAACAATATGATGTAAAGTTGAGATGGCCGAGTTGGTCTAAGGCGCCAGATTAAGGTTCTGGTCCGAAAGGGCGTGGGTTCAAATCCCACTCTCAACAAATAAATTATCACTTATATTTTCGACAAAACTATTTATTTTATTCGGTCAAATAACAATATGATGTAAAGTTGAGATGGCCGAGTTGGTCTAAGGCGCCAGATTAAGTCCGAAAGAGCGTGGGTTCAAATCCCACTCTCAACACAAATAATTTGTATTTTTCTTTCTGTTTTTTGACTAAAAATATCCCTGTTTTACTTCTGACGATTGCCAAATCTTCTAATTTATCATAGGAAACCAAGTGCCGCTTTCGATAGTCCTCCCTCGGTTTCACGGCGAAGTAGACCGCCGAGAGCTGATCGGCGGACTTGCCCAGAGGGCGGTGGCCATGGCGAAGGGCGCGCGCCACCCCCGGAGACCTCCGACGCTGATCCTGGTGGCCCTCCTCACCATCTCCGTCGTCCTGCTGGTGCTCCTCGCGCTCGGCGCCTTCTCCCTCCCCGCGGTTTCCGAGGACGGCCGGGTGGCCGAAGTACACCGCTCCGTCCGCGAGGCGTACGGACGAATCGCTCGCTATGATTTCGTTCTTTGTGTTGGTCGATCTGAAGGCTTTCTTTCACACTGTTCCTCTTGAATTTGAGAATTCGCAGGAGAGATGAACTCCAGGAGACAGGGGAGCAATGGACGGAAGTACTCTCTTGGGAACCGAGGGCCTTCCTCTTTCACAACTTCCTGGTATTTATTCTTGATCTTACCGCGTGCTTAGATATTAGTTGTGCTGAATTGTGTCAACGTATTGTTCAAAGGATTCATTCTTTATGTGAAATCTTCGAATTTATAAACAAATCTTTCCATTTAGAGTTGGGAAACAGTTACATAGGACTATCTGTTTAATCCTGATATAGTCTAAGCTTTCTTGCTGATGAACATATTAGCTCCCTTAAGATGGGTAATTTGCATCACGGGTCTCATGTTAGGTGCCATATATCTAGATTGTTACAAATATATTTCCAGAAAGGTAAGTTATTATGCAGAATAATCATTTCATGCACAAGCAGATAAACTCCTTCCTAGATTTCACGTATCGAGCATGGATTAAGGTACCAATTATGCTATTGTATACGTAATGCTGTCATTGTACTGGCGTGTGATGTTGTTATTGTCTTGTTGATGCCTGCTGAATAGTGCCAGTATATATATCCAAGCACTTGAAAAATATTGTTCTGTGTTGAAACATTTAGTAGATGAGATCTTCATAATCATAGATTAGGATGGACGCAATCTCTGGATATGAGTGATTTATAATCTACAGTTCATTTCTTGCATATGGGAAAAAGGATCGGCTATCGTTTAGTTGTGGTTGCTATCAGAGGGGTCATACAAAATTTAGAAACTGTCACCTTCCAAGAATAATTATTGAGATGCCACCATCGTTGAATTTGCATTATCCAGGCGATGAACAAGACATAATATGAGTGCATGATCATGACCAAGATAAAAGGATGTAAATCCAGCCACCGGTTTCCTAGTACAAGGCAAGGCACAACATACCTTTGGTTGTATATTTTGTGACAGTATTCATAGATTAGCATCATAATGTCCCTTGAATTTACCATCTATGGACTGAGATAATGTGTTGGTAATGTTTCCATTTATATGATGGATGATACTACTGGAGCATCTTAATTGTGCTTAAATGCCATTGGATTTATTAATTTTGTGTAAAATTTTCCTCCTTTTTAAGATGAGGCATTTGCCACAACAAGCTTTCACAGATCATCAAACCATTCTTGTTTATTTTTTAATTTTGGAATAAAGAAAAGTGATATTTTAGTAGGTTTGCTAATAAAGTTAGATTATACATGTAAATGTAATACAATAAAAGCTTTACATTTGACAGTGTATTCCAAATTTGGCATAAAGGAGTTGCGTTGAAGAATCAAGATACCTATCTCATGTATGATTACTTTAACATTTCTCAGTGGGTTAGTACATGTCAGCCAACATGGAATAGATGAAACACCATTACCATCCTACATGAGGTAACGAAGATACATTGGTGCATGCTTTGCATGGTACGAGACCTGCATTGGTATGTTAGAATTTTTTTTCTCAGAGATTCAAATCTTGGTCGAGGCTAATATATACACACACACACATATAAAGATTGGACAGCAATATAATTCAAAACCCAAAAATGTGAAGTTAAGTTGTGAGCCAAACCCATTATATGTCAGTGATTCTTTATTCATTTCTGTTCGTCTTAGATACATGAATATTTTTAGTATCTTCCTCATTTATATGTGAGTTGATTGGTTTCCCTTATTTTAAGTATTCAAAATTCATCAGCATCTTTTCTGACATTAATCCGCACATCTGTTGTGATGTGTTTCATTTTCATTAAATCAAAACCACAACATAACTTTGTTTACCAAATGCATCCTCCTTTATCTTTTTTTTATTAATTTTAAATCATACCATATTAGAATTTTTTTTAAAGATCATGTCCTCATCAATGCCAACTCACACCTATGCATTATTTTAAAATTATTTTCTTCAAAATTTAAAATTTAGGTCAGAATTTACCTTTCACTTGGCTTTTTATTTGCTTGTAGGGCAATTCACATAGTTATTGTTCAATACAGAATCATATACTTGAAATTTAAAAACATGTTGTAAAACTTAACTGTCCTGTGGGTCTTTTCTCAAATTGAATTTGTTAAGGCAATTTCATGATTTGACGTGTGGTTTCATAGTTGAATTTTGGCCATACTATATTTTAAGACGTCATTGTAAATGGATACTGTTAGATTTCTGTTAGTATTTACTTAAATATGGCTTAATAAGAGAATTGTTCAACAGTATAGTGGCCTCAAGTGCTGACATTGATTTCGGGTTGGTCTAGATTAACATCCAACTTTTGGCCGTGGCATCTAACTTGCATATTAGATTTTTATTTTTCTAATTCTATTGTGTTTTGTGAATGATATTCATGTGAAATCACAAATACTGATATTTTATATGTTTGTCAGTCCAAGGAAGAGTGCGAGTACCTAATTGAACTGGCAAAGCCTTATATGAAGAAGTCAACAGTTGTAGATAGCACTACTGGGCGGAGTACAGATAGCAGGTTTACATATCACAGATGTCTCTTAAGATGTTCTGGATTTCTATGTTAATTTGATATGTCTAACTGTAATAGCTTTTTTTCAGGGTTCGGACAAGCTCAGGGATGTTTCTTAGAAGAGGACAAGATCAAATCATTCAAGCTATTGAGAAGAGAATAGCAGATTTCACCTTCATACCTGTAGGTAAGTAATGCAGATTGTTTTTGGTACATATTCATGTTTCAATGGCTTCAACATGTTTTCATTTTGTTGTTCTTTTATTCATGATTTCTATTTTGTGCTGTCTTGCATGATTTTTGGTGTTAAAGAGTTCATCATGATGAAGGCATGTTTTGGACTATGTACTGGATTATATTTTATGCTAGAAGTTTATATCATATAAAATATTTAGTGGCATCTAGAAGATGTAGGTAGAATGTGTTTCATGGAAAGAGCATAATATCATTTGCCTATTCAAACAATTCTGAAATCATGCAAAGCCTTAACAGTAGCTGGTGAAAGAGGATTATAAAATGAAGATGAATGTGCAGAAAAGAGAATGGCAAGGCAGATGTCAAGAGGAGGTTGGATGGAAAAACTGGAGAAATATAAACTGAGACATACTTACAATTGGATACTACATAAACAGAAATCAAGCACTGAGTGGTGGAAAACCAATTTTGGTTTTATGGCACCTATGCTTTCTTAATTATGAAGAGCTTGGTTTAAGGATGTGCATGAACATATTCACTAGAAAGCATGGTTTGATGTTTTGGCTAGACCAGCAAGAAAGTACGAAACTAGCAATATGTACCATCCTGTCACGGACTTAGCTGGAATTGCCTAAGTCATGAAGCACCCTTGCAGCAAATTCACGGACTTAGCTGGAGTTGCCTAAGTCGTGAAGTGCCCTTGCACCAACTTCTCGGACTTAGTTGAGATTGCCTAAGTCATGAGGTGCCCTTGCGATATATGTGTCCTCAAAAGGATCAACCTAGTTGCAACCTCGTACCGGTCCCAAAGGACCTATAAAACAAGTTGATTAGTTTGAAGACGAGCGGCAGACAAATCTCGATGTCTTGCAAAGAGGGAAGCTTTACAAGTAATTCAACGAGCATCTTGAGTGCAAGAGAGGAAAGAGAAAACAAGACTTTAGAAGGCTGAACGAACGGTTGCAAGTCTGCAAACAATTGCTCATCGAGTGTCGGGCACAAAGACAAGTTCCCGTCAAGTTAACGTACGAACTTGTGAAGATTGTTCAACACCCGACACTACCCTAAAGCCCCAATCCCCTTGGTGGTTCCAGGGTGCTAAGATGACTGACGTTTCGCATGCGGTCTACAGAAAACAAGCCATAGTATGCAAAAACGAATTCATTTTGGGACAGTTTTGTCCAGAACGATGAGCGATCGCACTGCAGCACTGCAAACCGTTCAAGCTTACATTTTTACAAGCAAAAACACACAAAACTAAAGCAAAACATGCTGCCAAGCATATGTACAAGTATATAAAAGCGACGAATGATTCGTTGAATGAAGTTGTTATCGGTGCGCAATGATTGGTCGTGATTGTCCGAGCTTTAACCTACATGGATCAGCCCCCATCCTGTACGGCCCTGTCCTAATCTTAGAATAAATTAGAAAACATACTTTATGCTCGCATTAGTGTGCTCTCTTTGCCCTAAATACAAACCCTTCCCGTTTCGCCTCATGTAGTTGTCTGTCACTGCCTGCTGCCCATCGTGCGTTGTTGACGGGTATGCTTCCTCATCCTCTTCCACTTCCTCCTTCTTCCTCCTTCCTCCTTCCTCCCCCCTCTTCCTTCACCACCTTCTCTCCTTCGTCCTCTTCCTCGTCCCTCCTCTTCCTCTACCACACCCTCTTCTTCCTTTCTCTTCCTCTTCCTCCACTGCCTCCTCTTCTTCCTTTCTCCTCCTTCCTCGACCACCATTCCTCTTCTCCTTCTTGTTCTTTCTATTCAAAACACTGGTACATATTGGTGTACCATTTGTTGTACACCAGTACCAATCGGTACATACTGGTTCGGCCATCGACTGATATGGTCTGGTACACGAAATGGCATTCCCTGCTAGAGAGAGGACACAATTGATATTAATTGATTTCCTGTCACTGATATGTTTAATAGGAAGACTGATATGGGTCTGGTATGTGACATGGCGTTCCCTGCTAGCAAGAGGACAGATTCAGGATGAATTGATTTCCTGTCACTGATATGTTTAATAGGAATGATAGATGATAATAATTGATTCATGTAAGTGACTCCAAGCACTTTAGAGAATGTTTATTATACAGTTTTAATTTATGAGCTCCATGAGTTGGTATTGATGCCATAGTATCCAATGCTTAATTTGTTTCTTAGCAGATTGGTTTCTCCATATAGAATGGCTAGCCTCTCACCACTTTGTTATTACAATCAGCAAGCATTATAACTTTAACGTGTTTGACTTTTGCATCTTAGCATTATTGAGAACAGATGCTACCCGTTGAATGCATCTGTTGAGCAAGCAACGACCATTTGGTCTATTGACCTTATTGTATATTGCAACTGATGGACACCGTTCATCCCATGCTTAGAATTTTTTGGACTCTTTCTAGTGTCATCACTGTTACTGCTTCTTAGCATATCCTGCATCTGGTAATCTTTCTCTGACAAGTGTTGCTTGAGACGATCATCACGGTTGTCATATACTTTTGTATCTCCGTCACGTTAGTACCCTAAAATTGTCTTTAATTATTTTGGCTGGCAGAGCATGGTGAAGGTCTTCAAGTTCTCCATTATGAAGTTGGACAGAAATATGAACCTCACTATGATTACTTTGTTGATGAATTTAACACTAGGAATGGGGGTCAGCGATTAGCAACACTTCTCATGTACCTGTATGTATCATACTTCATATTTTTCTTGGTTGTCTTCGACACTGGTCAATTATTCAAAATGTTACTGTTTTATTCAACTTATAACATTTTTGACCTGATGTTTGTTGATTCACTGTTGGTAAGTTCTGATGTCGAAGAAGGTGGTGAGACTGTGTTCCCTTCTGCCAAGGTATTCAGCAGTTCTTTACCTTGGTATACTGAGCTATCAGAGTGCGGGAAGAAGGGTCTTTCTATAAAACCCAAGATGGGAGATGCACTACTCTTTTGGAGCATGAGACCTGATGCCACTTTAGATCCATCAAGTTTACATGGTTAGTGGTTCCTAGTGGGCTATCTTATTCAGATGTGTACTATTTCAACAACACAGACATATCTTGGCTGAATTGTTAACATCTTTCTGTCGTATATAATATGTTGCAGGCGGATGTCCTGTCATAAGAGGAAATAAGTGGTCATCGACAAAATGGATGCATATCCGGGAATTTAGAGCTTAATGTACCGAGAAAGGTACCATATTGCCTCAAGATTATCAAGGATTTAGAAATTCTGATTTGACTTCTTGATTCTTTCAGTAAATGTTAGTCTTTTCCATAAAGAACGAATCAGAGCCAATCACCTTCACTTCCACCTTTTATTTGACAACCAGGAGATATCGATGTACATCACAGTGTCAACGTCTTTTGGAGATGGATTACCACTGAGGAGAAAACGTGCGATGGAGAATTGTGAGGATGTCGTGGACGGGCTGCTAATCTACTCATAGAAACTTCTTTTGTTAATGTAGGACCAACAACTTTATATACAGTCCTTTGAGTTTTGCTTGTATACTGTTCTTCTCTTAGTTATCTAAATGACAAGTTGACCTACAACAAAATTGTAAGTGGAGTCGGTCACATGGATCTGAATCTTTTACCATTATTAAGATTAAAAAGTTATATGTTTAATTAATTTTTATTAAATCTTTTAATATACAAGTTGACTTGCTTATTGAAAATATTGATCATAGAATGGTGATTAGCTAGTATTAAGCAAGTATCACGTTTATTTTTTTTGTTACATGTATTTTGTCGATATTAGGAGCATTTGCTTATGATTATCATTTTAATTATAATTGTATATATATATATTTTAATATATTTTTATTATATAAAAAAGTTTAATACTAAAAATTAAAATAAAATAATGATAGATCAAATATATGATGTGTATTTTTGATGTCATTCAGAAAATCTTTGTCTATTTATAGGCGTATCATTGTTGAATCCAAGATCTATATTGATGTCGATCTGTAAAGAAAATTAGATTTACATTCTCTTTTCTTCTTATCGATGTTTTATCTTTTTTATATGCGAGAACAAGGGATCTAAAATAAGTAATTATGAGAGTTCCTTCATCAAGTTCATCTCCTAAGGAATCATATTATAATTAGATTTTTTTTATTGACTAATAACAATAATTAAAATACAATCACATTCATAATATATCTTACTTAATTAAATAAAATTATATAATCTAATATTTTTCACTTAGCTCAATAATTGATAAGATATAAAAAATTTAAAATTAAAATAAAATAAAATAAAAAATAATTTAAAAATAATTTTACTTAATTAGATTCTAAAATTTTTGAAAAAGCATTTTATATGTGCGTATAAAATAAATCAATAAATCTAATAAACATAACATCATATTAAGTTTGACAATTAATGGAAGTCATAATTATTGTATATCATTAATATTATGTACCTTAGTCTTTGCTAATGTAATTTAAAATGATGATAGGACAATCTTGTTATCACATGTACAAAATAATAAAAATAAATATTTTTAATTATATAAATAAAAATATCAATTATAATATTCATTCAAATATATTATTATATCTTTTATAGATTACTGATTAATCCAAAGCATGTTCTTTTAGACACTCTAAGTTATAAGTCTCAGGTGAATGAATAGACAATCAATACAGTAAAACTTAAATTTTTAGTTGATATTAATTATTTTTAAAATTTTCTTTAATCATTAAATACTTTATATCAAAATATTTAATTGACATTATTATTATTATTATTATTTTTTCTAATCATCAAATATTTTATACCAGAATATATATATATATATAACTGTTAGAGTACTTACTATTCTTATAAACAAAAACTAAAACTAGTATGATATGTCAAAACGTATCACTCACTTGATTGCTCTGAAGCCAGGCTCCAACATCACCCTCACCGTGTTCCCCCCTTTCCGCCATTTGGGTACACCTAGACGTCAGCGTCTTCAACACGTGTCGGTGTGCATTCTCGCTCCGATGACCTTGGTCTCGGCGATCGCTCGACGCAGTTGTCCTCCATTCAGGCCATGGAGATGTACTTCAACAATTTACAGGTAAATCTTGTAAATTGTCAAAATATTGTATATTCCTCTCACAAGTAGAGCTGCACCCCAACAACATTTAAGAAGATTGCCATAAATAAAATCCAAGCTTAGGCAATTGGAAGCTCAGTTATATGATAGCAAACCATGTTCATCACAAACGACGCTACACCAACGTGATCAAGCTACTATATATCAAGAAAGCAGTATCCGGCGATTATACAATGTATGACAACAATGACACGGATAAATGGCTCTGTTTGAGCTACTGAGAACATCTTAGTTGCTCTGATTAATTACACAACTCTATGTACTCCCAAATATCATAATTGGAACTAAACTAAAGTGCATTAAATACTAGGCTTGTACATTGTCCTTCCGGAGACAGGTGACATCACCTAACCTGTGAAATGAAGGACGAATGTTTACACACTTTTTCCCATATCATGCCATATAACAACAGGAGGAGTAAATACTGTTTTTTTTTTGTTATCTGTAAATTCACTTATTGGTTTTCTTTAACTAATCAAAATATAATTTATTAAAAAGATTAGATGAGAGATAAAGGACTGTGGATGCCAAACAAAGGGGGTTTAGACTCTAGGGTGTAATACACCAAATGATGGCTTTGCAGGGCTACATATTGTAAAAGGCACTTCACAGGGATATATATGCAAAAAAAAAAAATCCAAATACACCTCAAAATAAAAGAACTGATAGCGAATACTCACGTTCCAAGAATCTTTTTGGTTTGTGGCACTAGGATCACCAACATATGGTGCACGCTGAACCCGATCTCGTAAAAGTGGTAGCCTTGCCGGTATATATTCATCATCACTATCGCAGCCGTTTCTACTGTCTGGACCAAGAGCCCTGAGAATCATGCCCAGAAAGAGGGACATAGCCTAGCATATCAGAGGAAAAAAAAACCTTTTAGATTTAGAACAAATTAATAATCTAAATCATAAAAAAGCTAACAACGCAGAGGTGGAGGGGCAAGATGAATATCAGACAGTTCCAGTGGGAAGATATGAGGTATATGCAATTGCTGCAAACTGTAAAAAAGTATTAAACATCAATTTTGGTAAATTACCGAGAAAACAGAATAAGAACTTGTCACAATAGATACCCTAGGATATAGAATGAGTACACACATATAGTTGAAAAAGACCGGTCGTCAAAATCTATATATGAATACGGCAATTATTTGCAGTCCTGTGATGAGGTGGCTAACACAGATGTTCAGAAATATGCAGTTATATAGTGCTTTTAAGTTTTCTGCAATCGTTGAATCAACAGAGCAAAATCCAATAACAATTAAAAAATGGATGTTGTACATGGTTCCAAGAAAAATCCAATAACAACTAAAAAAAGGATGACGTACCCAATTGTTGATCTAAGCATGACTTCAAGTTTCAGCTTATTCTAGCCAAAACTGCATCAGTTTCCAGATGCACTGATAGGCTCATCTCAATCAGTTTGGCCAATACCAAATTAATTGGATCAGGCTTTTCTAAGTTTAGTTCCACCGGTTTCTGTGATTACAAATTGGGTTGACTGGAACTAAAAGATCACAATCAATTAGTTAAATTGATAAATTTAGGCTAGATTTAAGTGAATAGATAAATTTTACAGCTAGATTTAAGTGATTAGTTAAATAAAAATAAATAAATGTCTTCAATCAATTTGTTGTAACATTGCCCGACATTAAAAACAAGTCATCAGATACAATGATTCATTTAAGGGGTGGTCCAGTCCATGACACTCTAGCCAATGCAGAGTTTGGGTAGCTATTAAAAATTACATTTTGCATAGTTAAATTTGAAGATAGTTGGGATGTTCAAAAAAATGATAAAACACAAATTTCAACAAAAGCCTGTTTCAACTTTCCATAAATTGTATGAAAAGCATACCTGTGTAGCCACAATCACCGAACCTATCCATCTGCACAACTCATCATTTGATCTAACGAAATTCTT
Organism: Musa acuminata AAA Group; assembly: GCF_036884655.1. NCBI lineage: Eukaryota > Viridiplantae > Streptophyta > Magnoliopsida > Zingiberales > Musaceae > Musa > Musa acuminata. Next base: position 3,649,364 of record NC_088353.1, on the reverse strand, counting down.
AAACTCATTAAATCTCCCAGTTTGATCTTCTGGGAAATCCTGTTAAATGATCAGACCATACAGAAATATAATGTTAGCAACATTAACCAAAATTTCCATATACAAAAAGAACTTGACAGATGTACCTCTTCCCAATCTCTGTTCAGAATTACGTCTGCAGCTACTGCAGCCTCCAGCATCACAAGAAAAAACACTAAAGCCATATACTGTAATTATTCAAGGATAACAGTAATTATGTCACAGGTTTAAATCATAATTGACTGAAAAATGATTCTTTTTGGAAGTTGCAGTAAAGAGTTATGCATGCTTGATTCCTGCAGAAATGAAAATTCCAGAGGAACAAACAACCAAAAAAGGGAAAATGAATTAGTGACTGAAGGTAAGTTATGCATTTCCATATGTTTTTATCTTTTAGCTTACAAGCAATTAAGTATGGTAGTAACTCTGGAATCAATTGGGATATATATTCAACAACTAAAAACAAACGTTGTTACCTAGAATATTGATGCATGACAGAATTTGCGTTTCTACTTCAGATGATACGGTTAAAACAAATTATAATTAAACCCAGCGACATCAAACTTTTGATACAAAAATCCTCTCTATATACTACCAAAACTGAAAGACTTGCTTGATAACACCCTCATGAAAATAAAATGCAATGTCAAATGAAAAAGAGAGCCTTTTGAAATGGATCATAAAAGAAGATGAATAAGTTTCAGAAGTGATCAGATAAATAAGTTTAACATATTCATATGACATACATACAACAAAGAGGAATTCCTACAAATTAATTCATATTCTTTTCAGTTACGAAATATGATTGAAGTTCAAACTGCATATCAATGTTTTTTGTTGTGTTCAACTTTAAGAATCAAAATTCATGGTCTATTACAAATATTTGCAATGTGTAGGTGCTTTGTATAGAGGAAGAAGGCACCCAGATATCAATTTACAAAGAAGTGTTAAGTATCCAGCGTCCATCAGCTAATGTATAGTATTAACTTTATAACATTGTTTATTCAGTAAAAGAACATATAACAATCAACATTAATTTTAATTTATATTTTCCACATCTAGAAAGCTCTGTAACCATTTGCAACAGAGAAGTACTGCAGAAAAACAAAGCTACTCAGAACAACAAAAAAGTCATTATAGCTATTAAACATGGGTTCAAGCTAAAAATCACATGATTCTGTCTTAATTCTGAGTGTAGGATACACAAGCAAGGCCATGACCATTGGCTGTTTCTGCAGCAATATGACCAAAGCATGTTATCAAGCATAAAGAAACTCCTAGTCCAAAAGAAGTGTAAATGAACCTGCATGTACATGAGAAACATATTAAATGTTTGAAGACACATGTGAATATCATGTGAAATGGAAGTATTGGCCGATAAAATAAATTCATGTCCAATCAATAACCAAATGGCATTAAGCTAGCTACTATTACGTGTTACAAATTATTTTCGCAAGAAATTATTTATACATTCTGAAAAGATACAAACAACTCGTTTCTAACGAATAATATATAAAAGAACAAGAGCTGCTTACCACAGAATACTGATTAACCTTCTCTTATGTGAATATCTCACACAAACATAGAGATACATATTTCAGAAATAAAAATAAGCAACTACTCATGTTTCAAATAAGCATCGCTATCAAGAGCATCTTCCTAGATCACTATTCTGATGAACTGGAAAATCACAGAACAAATCAGGAAGAAGGAAATACAGAACAAAAGAAAATATCATGTTTTTGAAGTATTAGAGGCTCAAAGCTTAATTCTCTAAAACCAGAAGATAAAGAATGTAGAAAGAGTTGTTTTATGAAACAAACAAACTTTTTGTAGGTCATGAACATCGATAAAAGCACTGGAAGTCCCAATGTGGATCCCAGCACCAATGCTAGCTCATATCCTCAATCGATTGTTCAGGAAATCACGAGCCCTAATCTTTTCCACAAAGAACAACCCAATCCCCCTTGACTATTAGACATCTACCCAAAAGAAAACAGAAAAATCAAAACAGTCTCGCAAACCCTAAGAAACGTCCTTCACAGGTCAAACGTTCAAAAATGAATTTTTTCCCCTTGCACGGCAATGTCAGAACTTTATCCGTGGGGAAGGAGCCGAAAGGATCAAATATGGGGAAGAACAAACCAGGCACCGGCGGTGGGGAAGGCATGAGTCTGGCGGAACCAGACGTTGATCATCCAGAGGGAGTAGAGGATCAACCCCACCCCGACGAATGCCGCCACCGAGTTCACCAGCTTCAGGACCGATTGCAGGCAGGTCCGCACCATCCTCCCCATCCTCGACGAACACCAAGAGCCGATCCCAACGGGGACGACGACGACGACGACGACTTCAAGAAAAGAAACGGAATCGAAGTGGGCTTTTTGTTGTCGTCGACAACTGTTCTTTATTCTTTTCCTACTCAACAAAAACAAAATTACACAATCTATTCTCGTATTTATCCTTTAAAATAAAATTTAGCATGTGTATTTAAATTCGGAATATTTTGTTAATATATAACATATTAACAGTTAAAATTAACTGATAATTAGCATAATTATGATAAAATCATAATATGGATATAATCCTTATGTATAGGAAGAGAATATATAGGTAAATAATAAAATATATAGGATTAAATTCGTTATGTAAAAACTTAAAAGGATAAATATGTAAAGAGGGCAAATAAAAAGAAAAGAAAATAAGTAGTCGAGTGTAGATGATGGACAGATGTCGGCAGAGAAGTCAACGCCAGCACACGGCAACCGTGTTGTAGTTTGCCGCGCTTTCACATATATATATATATATATTCTTCAAAAGTTTGAAAATAGCAAAATTTACCATTATAAATTTTAATGACGCATTAGTCGAGAAGTTTATTTAATTAAAATAATATATAAAAAAAACATAAAAATATATTATTATTATTATTATTATTACTTGAATGGCGAAGACTCATATGACAATAATGTGCTTTGCACGAAATTATTTATGCCCTTTTTATAGTCTCTGTAAAAAATTATTTTATCATATTGACCTCCTTATTTTACGGTATTAATTTCTAATAAACTGATGGGATAAGGATACAAATGTATGATATCAAGAAGTTGATCTCCTATCACTTACCAATCCTACCCAATCAACATAAGTAAAATTATCAATTCTTATATACTTATTCTTTTTTAATAATAATCTCTTATCTAAAGTTCCTTTTAGATATGTAAGAATCCTACTTGAATATATAAATTAACTCACTTCACACGTTGCAAATGTAAGTCTAAGCAAGTATGAGATAGGTAAATCAACTTACCCATCAATCTCTAATATTTTATTATATCTATAATGAATTTTTGAGAAGGACATCTTAATTTACGAGTGAAATCTATTGGAGTATCCATAGGTTTATAACTAAGTATCACTATTTCTTTTAGAAGGTATAACAATATCTCATTCTTTAATCTTGCTATTTTCAGAAAAATATTTTAGCTATCCAAGATCCTTAATTTCAAACTCTCTATCTACGATATACTTTAATTTCTTTGAGACTTTATTACTTGTTAGGATAATATCATCTGTATAAAATATTAAAAATATTAATATTTTATTTATTTGAGTGTTTATAGAATATTATATGATCTGTGTGACTTTTAAATATAATAAAAAACTATGAACTTTTAAACTATGCATATAGTGATTTACTATAAAGAAATCTTCTCTCAACATCTTGAGCCTTATAAATTCTCAAAACTATGCGTATGTTTTGACAGTGATGAACCTGTGTTAGAAGGGTACACAGATACAGACATGACAGGCGATACTAATTCCAAGAAGTCCACTTCGGGATTCCTGATGATATTTGTAGGAGGAGCAGTCTCTTGACAATCTAAGTTATAGAATTATATTGCTCTATCAACCAAATCACAGAAGCAGAATACATAGTAATTACTGAAGCCTACAAGGAAACTTTATGGATGAAAAAGTTTCTATAAGAATTAAGCTTGAAACAAGAAAAATATACTATTTACCGTGATAGTCAGAATGTCATTCACCTCTCTAAGAATTCAACATATTATTTCAGATCTAAACATATTGATGTGAGATATCACTGGATTCATTATGTGCTTGAGATGAAAAAATTATAGTTGGAAAATGTGCATACTAATAAGAATGAATTATATATGTTGACAAAATCTTTGCTTAAGGAGAAGTTTGAAGCATGTAACGAAGAGCGAGCTTAATACAACCCACCATATGAGCTGGAGGGGAAAAACCGTTGGGTCTAGCCCATATATGGGCTTGGATAATTTGGGCTATAAGCCCAAATCAACAATTAAAAGAAAAGGGTTTGTGCAAACGTGAGAGAGGGGAGAGAGGCACTATGACGGTGCACGGTGAGAAAAAGTAATAGAGAGAGAATCCTTGCAGCAAACTCTACCGTCCTAACGGTATTGATCTGTAGTTTACTCTCTCTGAGATATTTTCTTGTGATATCCACTTCGTGGGACCTAAAATTTTTGAGATACTGTGATGATTATATGCTATTCTTGAGCCAAGATATATAATATTGATGTTATTGTGATCCTCTTATTATTTTAGAGAATACTTATTGTAAACCTGTTATCATTACTATTGATAGTGAAAGTTTATGATAGACTATGATCTCATGATTTTTTTTCCGCATTAAATTTTTCACATTAAAAATTTGATCCCAATGTGATTGTTTATTGCTCTATTATTTATACTGTTCTGGTTAATATTTATATTTTGGTATCAAGTTGATATTTTGACGAGAAACTTTTGATAAAAAAGCTTGGAAGCCGTCGTCATCTTCCTAGATATTATCTTTAACAACAAAAAAGCTTGGAAGCCGTATCAAGAATCCACTACAAGTAAACTGAGCTCCAAGAATAAATCCATTTTGATAAAAAAATTTATTCACTTTAACAACAAAATGTTTGGAAGCCGTCATCATCTTCCTAGATATTATCTTTGCTTCCAAGAATAAATCTTGGAACAGAATCCACTACAAGTAAACTAAGCTCCAAGGGCAAGAAAGCTGCAGCCACAAATTTCCAAACTTAATCGTATCCAGAAACGAAAAAATTTCATCTCTTAAGCAATATAAAAAGACCAGCTTTCAGAAAAGATGGAAACAAAATTGAAGCCCGAACCATTCTCAAATCCACCACATACATTCTAAGAAGCTTCAATAAGTAATCAACGAACAAATAACTCAAGACAACAACAATAATTGCTTGGCGATGGATGGAAGCAAACCGGTGAGCAGAAGGCCAAACAACACCAGAGATCCCCGATTCCCGAGTGACCGATCCATACCTCCTCTCTTTCTCACTCAACTCCACGCACACTCTCACACAACTCTTTCTTTCCTTTTTCTCGAGCTCCCGAAGGCTTCCCGTTGGCGTCTCGCGGGAAGAGTGTCCGAGCTCAAGGGTTTATTAATAGTAGGAAGGTCGGTTGTCGCCGAGAACAGCGCACGCAAGCAAATCACCTTTGACACCGTGTCATGTTGTATGACGTGGACCAATAACGATCTGCCATGTTGTCCGGCCAGTGAGATTTGGAGAGACCATATGGCAACGTAGGGGGTTTGTTCGTGAGTGACGTGGACGGACGAGAAGAGAGGAGACGGGCGTAGAAGGCGCGGGCAGAAGCTCTTGGCGTCGAAGACTCGGGAACGTTATTGTTCTTCGTGTCATGTGACGTGTCCTTATCGGCACCGCCAAAGAGTGGTCTGCGTCATTCGATCGGTCACCAGCCGTAGGATCATCGTGCTCCTCCTTCATCCACCGTCCAAAGCCACCATGCCGTTTTGGTAGACTTGAATTGTTCAGATGTCGAGCATTATTGATAATAAGGGGACTCCAAATTTTGATATTTTGAGAACTAAAAGTTAATCTAAATTCAAATTAAATGGGTTATATATTGGCTATACAAATGCTAATTGCAATCGAGTGGGAGAGGGGATGTCAAAGCCAAAGACGGGCTCATAATTCGAAGAAAGATCGATCAAATAGTTATAATCCATTTCGAACTGTCGTAGTCGAACAAAAACGAGTCGAATATTCAGGAATATGACCCAACAATTTAGAGAAGTTATAGATATTATATTATATATTAATTTTATTAAGAAAAAAATGACAAATTTTCTTAAAAGAAAAAAAAAACTTGAGATAGGGCTCCAGAAAAAGAAAAAGAAATGTGAGCTGGCATCGTATGAAGCGTTCTTGACCGAGGTTTCAGGTCATCGATCCGCATTCCTGGCTCCGCATTCCTCCTATTCTTCCTCCTCTCCTCATACTTCCCTCTATAGTCCTTCCACATCCCCTGCTCTCTCTCTCCCCCTTCCCCGCATCCCCCTTGCGACATGAGATGAAGCCCACCTTCTCCTCCCTCACCTCGACCTTTCGTCTCCCCAACTCCTTTCCTGGAGTTCCCTACTTCTCCCTCAAGCGTCCCGCTGCTGCTCCACGAAGAGCCCCCGGCTTACGTGTCTGCGGGTCATGCAGCGGACGGCCCAGGGAGAGTCCGCGTATTGGCGACCCTGAACCCCCATGGCTCCTCCACCCTCCCGGCGCGGCGCCCAAGCATCCTTCCTCCGGCGATGCGCCGCTCGTCGGCTTCCGAATCAAGGGTTCCGCTGTCGGCATCCCCTTCTCCCTCCGCCTCGTGCAGCTGAAGAAGAAGAGGATGAACTCCCGCCGCCCGCGGGCGCCTCCCGATACCGACCTGGGCGACATCGGGAGCGCCGTGTGGTCGCTGGCTTACGCCATGGAGGAGATCCAGAGGTCGGTTCTCTCCAGCGATTACGATGGCGAAACCCGCGCTGGCGCTCCGAAGGACGCCGCCGAGTCCCTCGTCTGGCTCTTCCAGAACGTCTTCTGCACCTCGCCTGATCTCGTCGTCAGGCTTCTCGTTCTCCTGTCCGAGTTCTTGGCCGCTTCCAGCAAGAGGGAGATTCCAGATGCCATCGTATTCGATACGGCGGAGGCTGCGGCTTCCAGGTGCTGGTTCGACGTCGGAATCCTCGACGAAGACGAAGAAGCTAGAAGTTATGACGGTGGACGTCCCGACTTCAAGCGGCGGCGCGCGGCTTACGAGAACATGATCTCATCCGGGCTGACGACCTCTTTGATCCTGTCCAACTACGCACAGCTCCTGTACCAGTACGAGAAGGATCTCGACAGGTGAAACCCGACGCAACATCTCGGAGAGATGGACTCATCGTTGACCATTGATGTACTTGGTGACAGGGCGGAGTACTTCTTCAGATGGGCGGTGATGCAGGAGCCCGCGGACGCGGAGGCGATGAGCAGATACGCTTTCTTCCTGTGGCGCGGGCGGGGCGACCTCGAGGCCTCGGAGGAGATGTTCCTGGAGGCATTGCAGGCGGACCCTGAGAGCCAACACCATGGGGGAAGCTATGCACTGTTCCTGTGGAGCACCGGTGGACTGGGGACTTGCTATCCCCTCGGAGATGGTGGTGATGCGGATGGTGAAGAACCGTGACTCTAATCTCAGCATCACTGAGGTTACGAGGTTGTCACGACCCAGCACAGACTCATGTGTGGACCATTTCCAACAAGGTTTTGAACCTTCCATATATATCTTACAGATCTTGTTATATACAATATTTTACCTACACCCTCTGTCATTCTTGTTCCTGCATGTTCTGTTTGTCACTTGTTTAGAATCATTAATGAATCTTCTAAAATTTCAAACAAATCATAAAAATAATCTTTCTAAGATACTCTTCTATATGTCACTGTAGCTAAGACTTGTTATGGATCCTTCTCTTAGACCTACTTAAATACCTAACTCAAGATTTAATTAAATATTTTTGTTTTCTTTTTTTATGTATATAAGGGTTAATTATAAATTACTCTTATAATTATTTACATTTAATATTCTGATCTTTATACTTTTCAAAATTATATTGGGATTCGTATACTTACCAAAGTAAAATATTAAAATCCCTATAAAGATTAAAAAAATAATTTCACAGGGTTAAAAATCAAGAAAGAAAAAAAAGTTTTAGAGTAATGAGGTTAAATATTTCACTAAGTATAAAGATCTCTATGTAATTTTTTAAAATATGGAGATTGAGATACTAAGGATGGTTAATTACATGAATAATATGTAATTAGCCCTATATATAAAGAATAAAAAAATATTCAAAAATAGTATTGATAATAATAAAAGATCTAATACACTAATGAACAAACAAAACATGCAACTCCTTCTAAACAAAAATGATAAAAGGGGTCGGTAAAACAATGTGTACAACAAGATATATAAAGTATATATGGAAGGTTCAAAACCTTATTTCAAATGATCAGTTAATTATATATTATTCTTGTAGTTAGTTATATTTAGCATTTCAATCTTTATATTTTAAAAAGTTATATTAGCATCCCTACACTCACGAAGTAAAACATTCAATTTTATCTCCTTGTATCATCGACTCTACTAAGGGAAGATACCGGACGTGTTGTCACATACAGAAAATAGCATTAAAAATGGATTAAAAAATATAATTTTGGTCCTTGCTGTTTGAAGAGATTAATTTCACAAAGAACCATCGACCTTGCATACGCCATCGATGCTATCGTTAGATAGGTTGTCCGAGAAGATAGCAAAGCAACTATTGGGTAGGTTGTTCATGAGGATAGTGAAACTGGAGGCAATGATGGTGAAGCAGGAGAAATGATATATTACAGGAGATGGGGATAACCGCTAACACTATTATTGGATAGGCCATTTAGCAAAATAACAAAGTCAGAGAGGATGATCGTAAAGTAGAATAAATGGGACGATGTAGGAGATGAGAAATGAGATGAGGTAGGAGATGAGGATCATTACTAATATGCTATTCGAGAGGATAGTGAAGCAACATAAATATGATGGTGTAGGAGATGAGAATCGTCCCACTATTGGTAGGCCATTCAGGAGGATGACAAAGCTCTCACAAAAAATTATTCTTTTATGAAATTAATCTCTTTGAATAGTGAGGATCGAAATTAATTTCTCGCGATATCTTCTATTAGTAGAGTCGATGAAACGAGGAGAAACGAGGTTAAATATTTTATTTTCATAAATATAGAGATACCAATGTGACTTTTTAAAGTATAGGGACCGTAATATTAAACATAACTAACTACAGGATGATTTATAATTAGCCTATCATTTGAAACAAGGTTTTGAACTTTCCATATATATACCTTACCTATCTTCTTGTACATAATCTTACCTTCCTCTATCATTATCATTCTCCTGTTTGTTCATTAATCTTTTTTTTCCTATAATAATTTTATCAAAATATTTATTATTATTAATATTACTTTTAAATAATTTCCCTACTCTTTATATATACCAAAAAAAATAAAACAAAAATATTTAATTAAATCTTGATTTAGGAATTTAAGTACGTCAAGAGAGGGATCCAAGCCAGCCTGGGCTACAATGACTTCGGGAAGAGTATTTTAGAAAGATTATTATTATGATTTATTTGAAATATTAGAAGATTGATTGATGATTCTAAACAAGCGACAACAATGTGGTATTGGATTTAAGAGGTGCAGCAGTAGCATGCATCCGTCACACAAGGCTTATACTCTTTTATGCTGTGGGATTGGCTAACTCCTGTTCTTCTGCTTGGGTTAACCCGTTCCTCTTGCCCAAGTCCAACCGGTATTTGGTCGGATTGATAGTTCTTGACCCAAGTCCAAGATTAGGCTTTTCGATCGATCACTGCCCGTTCTACTGAAAAGCACATTTCAGCTCGACGATTCTGATTTTGACCGAAGCCATCATCCATTACAGTGGGTGCAGTCGCTTATTATTGCTCACAGGTTCAGAGCTCCGCTTCAAAGAAGCCACCCGGCCTAGGTGGTTGTAGTTCCCCTTCTCCTTGAACAGCTGCGCGAAGTGGTGCTTGCAGTAGAGGATGCCGTCGAGGGCGGCATAGGAGGAGGGCGTGAGAGTGCAGCCGCCATGGGAGCACCCGAAGCAGGTCTTGTGGTACGACTCACCTTCCACGGTCAGCTACCAGAAACAAAGATCGAAAGGGGGGAGGGTTTGACGAATTCATCAAGTTTGCCAACCTTTGAAGCTCATCATTGCACTGTGTACCGTTCAAACCTTCTCCAAGGGGTACGCTGTTTTCTTGCAGCTGGCACAGTTGTCCTGGGTTTCAGAGAACATGGAGGAGATCTTGTTTGGAGTCCTAGACTGCAAAGACATGGCCATTAGTTATCAGCTATGTCTTAGTCCAAGGATCGAACTTTCCCACTTAGCTGAAGGTAGTAGATGCTCGGCATACATAACAATTCATTCCTCTCACTAGACTTTGCACCTTGGATCACAAAAGCATCATTAGGCCATAAGGAAATAGTTAATTCTAAAGAGTTAATCTTTATCTGTGTTGTTGGCTTTTAGCTCTGTTAACTCGATGGAGAAATGTGGAAGATGACTAGTGTTTCCATGTTCATATATCACAGATACATTCTATATCGTTTCAGAACTTTTGGAATGAATTCTAATGGGGCTTGCATTCCATTTTCATTCATAAAATAGGAAAAAGAGAAGAATCAAGTGAAAGTTTATGGGATAAGACTCTGACTATTACCTGCTGGGAACTTTTTTGGTGAAGCTGCCTGTCTCCTTGAACAGCTGCTCAAAATGAGGCTTGCAGTAGAGGATGCCATCCATGAAAGAGTAGCTGCACATCTGTAAGAAATATGTAGGAAGAGAATATTAGCATTTTCACCTGTGCCTAGCAAACCTCTAACATAGATGATTTCTTGTCTTGAGAGAAACAAAGTGTCTTTTCTTCTTGTTGTGAGGGCTACATAAGGAATATAAAAAGCATGTTGCATGTTCTTCAAGTGTAACAATCGTCTACAAACCTATAACAAAATGCCATTATGAAGAAAAGAATGTGGCAATCTGAGAATACTATACTATACCCATTTAGTGATGCAATATATGTTTCTTGAATTAATGACATGAATAGTTCTTTTTGCTAGCAATCAGGGAACTACATGATTGCAGACCAACAGGCATCTTTTGTTCACGGTGGATGTGAGAGATGCACCTGCACAAAAATCCAAAGGAATTGGTGAAATTAGAGCAATTCACTTGGCTCCACATTGCTTCATGCTGCTTGAGAATTCAAACTTACAGAAAGAGTTCCTTTGCAGTGGCTGCACTTGAAGCAAGTCTTGTGATAAGAGACTCCATCAGCTGTCAAGAGATCGATGAAATGGACCGTCTCGTTGCATGCATTGCACTTGTCCTGGGTGCCAGTGAAAGACATGGTGATGATCCAAGCAATTCAAAGTATCTGGCTCAGCACAGGAGCAACTGCTAACTCTGCTGATATGTGCTTTTGCTAAGAACAACTAGGAATGGAGTTGATGCAGGAGTTCTTATGCTGCATCTCTCCCCTCCCCCCTGTTTGCAATGAAGGGGAGAAAATCAAAGGTGAAAGGAGGGGGAGGGAGAAGAGACTTGAGAAATTAAGGTTTTAAAGCATTAGAATTAGGTGCTGTTTTGGTGAAGAAAGATGGGGAAGGGGAGGAAAGATAGGAGACAAAACAGGAGGCATGCATGTCTTGAAGACCCAGTCAAGGATGTGCCAGAGGGAATGGTGTTTGCAATCCAATCTGTATATATTAATATCAGGAAACATAGAACTCTTCATGGATTGCCTAATTTGGGTGTCTCATAATTCATGAACTTTGAATGAGAAGATTTTTTTTTTGAAGATGCTGCTTTATTTATGTTGGAAAAGAACTTGGTCCTTTGCACTCTCAATGGAAGAAGGCCAAGCTGTAGCCAAACACATTCTGATTCTTGAGTAAGGTTGTTCTAAATTGAACATGCTTTTCTTATGATGATCATAAAACTTTGTCTCAGATGAAAAAAATTGCTAATTTAAAAGCCACAGCTAATTCTTGTTCTTAGGTTCTGATCAGAATCATGGTTCCCTGGGTGCCAAAAGTTTTTGAACCTCTTATGCTTCTAGACAACTAAAGAGTTATGAACTAAATTATCTAATTCATGATTTAGAATTGATAGTAATTATTTTTTCTCTAAAGATTTGGAGGCATTACTTGTATAGGCGAACATTTTAAATCTTTACTGAACACAAGAGTTTAAAATATATTTTTACTAAAAAAAAGAGTTAAATATGAGGCAACGGAGATGGATAGAACTTCTAAAGGATTATGATTGTATCATTCGTTATCACCCGGGTAAAACTAATGTTGTAGCAAATGCCCTTAGTAGAAAATCTATAAGTTTCATGGCGACTTTGGTTGTGAAGCAATGGAAGTTATTAGAAGAGAATTATGATTTGAATGTTATGAGAAAAGGGTAAGACTCAATGATATTAATAGCCTCCATCCACGTGCAATCTGATCTCATTCAATAAATTAAAGAAGGACAACTACGAGATCGACACTTAATCTGCTTAAGGAATGAAGTAGAAAAAGGATTGAAACTAAATTTTCAAGTTTCAGAGGATGGCCGATTGAGATTTGGGGATAGAATATGTATTCCAAATGACCCAAATATCAAAAATCAAATCCTGAAGGAAGGTCATAATTCAAAGTACACCATGTATCCTAGTAGCACTAAGATGTATAGAGATCTCCAAAGTCATTATTGGTGGGAAGGAATGAAGAAGGAGATTGCAATATATGTTTCAAAGTGTTTGACTTGTTAGCAAATCAAAGCAGAACACCAAAGAACTAGAGGTTTGTTGCAACCTTTAGATATTCCTGATTGGAAATGAGAATGTATTACCATGGACTTTATTTCATAACTATCCCAAAATTCTAGAAAGCATGATGCTATTTGGGTTATCATTGATAGGTTAACAAAATTTGCATGTTTCCTACCGATCAATATGACTTATTCTCTTGATAGGCTTGCAGATTTATATATCAATAAAATAGTAAGACTTCATGGTGTTCCAAAGGAGATCATTTCTAATAGAGACTCCAGATTTCTATCTAGATTTTGGAGAAGGTTACATGAATCTATGGGCACTAAAGTCATGTTTAGCACTGCTTATCACCCTCAAACTGATGGTCAATCAGAAAGAACCATTCAAAACCTTGAGGATTTGCTTCGAGCCTATGTTATGGATTGGAAAGATGAATGAGATAAAGATATTTCTCTTAGTTTACTTATAATAATAGTTATCATTCAAGTATTCAGATGGCTCGTTATGAAGCTTTATATGGGCGAAAGTGCAGGATGCCTATATGTTAGGAAGAAATTGGCGATAGAAAGTTATTAGCACTAGAAAAAGTACAAGAGACTACTGAGAAAATTTAACTTATAAGAAAAAGATTAAAGACTGCTCAGAGTCGTCAAAAAGAGTTATGCTGATAATAGAAGATGAAATATTGAGTTTCTGAAAATAAGGTTTCAAGGATGAAAAAAGTGACGGATCATCAAAAAAAATTGCTACTGATCACTGCACTGAGAAATAAATAATTTTTAAGTGCTTTTTTTTGGCTATTGGTGGATGAATCAAAGATTTCTTTGCTCCATGGTATATGATTTGTGGGATTTTTATGCAAACATGAAGAGTTTTAGTTGATATGCATATTGCAATGTCTTTCTGCAGTACTATGCAAAAAGGATTCTTTCTTTATATATTTAGATTCATATTCTGCATATAGTTAGATGTACTTCACTAATCAGATCAATAAAAAATATTTCTATGTGCATTTATAGAAATAATTTTACTGAAGATGCATATTAAGTAGCATAAATGATGTCCTTTGGCCTGTTGTTGTTGTCCCATGATGCAACTCAGCAACTACTAACAATTAAAGACAACACTGTAGATGAAGGCAACTTGCAACTGCTTCTTCCTCATACAATCACTGTAAGATGGCAATGCCATTGACAGATTTAGTAGAGATTACAGAAAACAATCATATTGTGTAAGTTGTCTTACTGAGAAGGACATGAACATGGCATTTAATTAAATTTTGGATTAAATACACATATGATTCTTTACATTGAAAAGTAAGAACAAAGCTGTGCACATGTAAATTAAATCATACACATGAACATCACAGTTAACAGATCAAACACATTGATTCTCAACCAAATCACACACACTCTCTCTCTCTCTGTGAACAATCAACACAACCTCTCAGAGAAAGCTGCATCTGAAGGACTGACACTACACACTCAGAAAACTCAAGAATCACAAGAACAGATTGGAGGTGAATAGTATCTTCAATCTGTTCTCTTGTAGTCAACTTTCAGGCCTTAAAAGAACCCAAAAATCCTCTTTGGAGTGAGCCCGGTGGCACGATATTTTGCAGCCTTCTCCTCAGCCTTGAGGGCCTCTTCGCCATGCTTAGCCTCAGCAATTGCTCTCTTCTCTTCTGCTTCCTTGTGAATCAAGGCAATCTTGTTTTTTACTTTCTCCGCATGCTCTGCTTTCTTCTTTTCCAGTTCTTCCTGCATATTGTTGGTTTTGAATTTGCATAAGTTCTTCCAAATCAAGCCAATAAACACATTAATTGTATATTGTTCTTCTTCTTCTTCTTCTTCTTCTTCTTCTTCTTCTTTTTACTTTTGATCTCTTCAAGAGATGCCTTAATTTGATGAACATGCTGGTCATAACTTCAGAAAATATTTTGGTCCACCAAAATGCTAAATCAACCATGTTAAGAGTGGAGAAGATGCTGCAATTCGGCCTAAAATAGTTATTGTTGAGTCCATGATATTATGCTAAGGTAGGATGCACAATATTTTAAACTTTCTAATTCTTCACATTCCAACTGAGAAAGAATGATTTTCTCAAAAGAAAAATCCTAAAATGGTGGGTCAATCCCTAAACAATGAGTTCAAACCTTATACTGGAGGTAAATGATAAGAATAGATTGCTTGAACTTTCCATTGTTGCCTTTTTCTTTCAGCAAATGGATTATTGCATTTAACACAAAATCTTAATCAAATTACAAGCATTGGTATCATGAACACCCATGTCAATCCACTATAACCCACCTTGCAGTTAAAGCAACTCAAAATTTTGGTTTGTGATGTTATAAAAATGATTTCAATGGCTCACAAGATAATTTACAACTGGGTGGAGTGATGGGAGAAGTTGCTCACCTCTTTCTTTTTCAGCTCAGCTTCCACCTCAGCCTTCTTTGAGTTCTCCCATGCACTAATGGATGACATCTTCTTGAGAGCCCTGTTTGACATTGCAGATGCATAGGCTTCTGATTATATTATTCAGTGAGCGAAATGTATTTTTGATGTTACCACTGTTTAATTAAATTCAATGCCTTGATGGGGCACTATTTTAAATAGCCACAAGGAAAAGATGAGGAATATGAGCCATAAGCTTGCTTACTTGTTTTCTGCCTTAACCTTTTCATTTTCCTCCCATGCCTTGATCAGTGACAATCTCTTCTCTGTTGCAACCCTTGCAAGAGCAGTATCTGGAAGAGCAATACCAAAAATTTCTCTCTTTTTTAGCTTTGATGATTCAATTCATAGAAGAAAGAACTAAAGATTCAGACACTGTATTGTGAGAACACCTACCTCTGTCATTTGCAGAAGGTTCCACAGCCTCTGTGAAAAAGAAAAGGCCAAAGTCATATCTCTCAAGCATTAAATTCATATACCATGATGCACTTCATAAAATATAAATAAATCATGAATACCATGTGAAATATTAGCTGAACAAGCAGCCTGGACTTTTTGCAGGAGTGATGAACCCTTAATGGACTTAAGAGCAATAAGGCAAAGCTTAAAAGTATTACTTAAGTTTGTGAACTTAACTATTTGCCTTCCTATATATTTAAATCATTTTGTATTCCATATCAAAAGTAATTGAGACTAATGAAGTTAGTATCATAGTTTCAGACATGAATACAGGCAAGAATTCATTAACATGTATCTATAAATATGAGCCTAATTAATGGTCTAACAAAACCAGAAGCCAGGAGCCATGAATTTACATTTGAGCTACCTGAAAGGGATTCCATACTTGCAAAAAAAAGATCAATATCAACAAGAGGAAGACACTCTGCCTGTAATTTAATTGCATATCACAAGAAACATTAAGGTTCAATTGAACACAAAGAACTAACCATAGTATGAGGAAGAGAAGACTAGTAGAAGAGGAAACAAAATGCACAAGACCATAATATCTCACGTTCTACGATGGCGAGAGCCTTGGAGTCATCGGGCTTCTCCTCCGAGGCCGGCACGATGGCCGTCTTCTCCTCCTCCACGTCCTTCACCAGCGAGGCTCCCTCCGCTTCCACTTCCACCCTGGCCGCCGGCTTCTCCTCTGCCATCTCCCACCAACTAAATCACACACACCCGAAAGTACTGCCCAAGAGAGCTCAGCAAGCTGTGCCTCAGATTCCACCAAGACACACGAAACAAAGGACGAGCTACTACCGAGCACAGATTTATATATTGGAATGAGAATTCACGTAGGAGTTCCCTCAGGATTCCTTCGGGCCCTTCAACCGGAGCTGGGATTCCATTATGTGGCTGCCATCACACAGATGCAAGTCATCTGGACCACATGACACAAGCTTCGCTGTCGTCCCCTCCCCCCACTGCAGCGATAGCTTTTACGCGCCGCGATAAAGCGTGGACCATTACATGGAAGCAGATCCACTGCATCATGCGGAGCATGATTCGGTTCAAGGAATCCAATCGTTCTGATTCATGAGTTCATGTCTCTATCTCATTCATTACCTGCACAACCAACGCCCTTCTCCAGTATCTTACTGGCAGGATATGGTGGACTGCAATTCCCATAGCACATCGAATCACACATGCCATGACTTCCCTTCTCCTCTGTGCTTGCTTGAATGAATTAACCTTTTGAGTAGGCCACAAACAGATAAAGCAGCAAAGAAGAAGGAACTTATTCCAACTTGTATGAATATTGCAACTTGATCATACACTCCAAAGATGATTTCTTGTAGACAACCCAACAAAGAGCAATAGACAATTTCTCGTGCGCCGGTAATTTTTGAGTCTGAAACAAAAAGACAGATGAAACGATCTAACTATCACAACCACCACCAGCTGATCTCACATCAATTTTTTTCATGAAGAGACATTTCTTCTTCGAGTTCATATCTTGATTTGGGCCCCCTCCCAGGTTATCTTTGTGTTAGATTTGAAGCGCCGTGCTTGCAAGCAACTCCTGTCGGTAGCTCAACCTTCCCTGTTGTGTTGATAACCTAGCAATCTTCCCTGTGATGTCTGCAAGCTTTGCTGTCTCCAGTCCTGTTGGACTTATCTTGGAGCTCAGCGGGAGGTGTGAGTTGTACCACGTTGTCTTCCAGCTGGGACCAGCTTCTCATGCCATCGCTTTGCTGAATTAGCTTCAAGTTGGCCATCCACTGTATCTACCCGTAGGTGGTTGATCGCATTATGTTCTTTGTTCTCCAACCTTTGCTGGTTGGTCAAAATTCCTTGATGAACTATCTAATATGTTTGTCAAACCGCTCAAAGCTAGCCTTAGCCCTCGATAACAAGCAACTCTGCCTGTGAGATATAAGGATTGCCTTCTGCCTTTTGGGTCATCACAATAATGTAGAAGCAGAATCCTAAACCATGTTCACTAATCATGGCAGTCGATAACAAGCAAAAGCATACATTAAAAGGTCACTTTACAAAACATTGCGAGAAAGTTATTGAGATTATGCATCTTACGAATCTGACACTTGATAAAGTAAGGGATAGTGAGCAGTAAAGCTACAGGGATTTGTTGGAATTGTTCTCTAAGTATGTTCATGATTGCACCATAAAAGTTGTGCATGTATGATGATTGGCTGAATACTGTATCATCCAACTACTGCTTTTGCTGATGCTTTCTAATTCTTCTTTGGACAACCAGATTTGTGCTGGCACCATAATCCTCTAATTATAGATTATTACTTGTTTGTTGTTTAGAACTTGTACAGCTCTCACCTTTTTTGTTCATCACTTTGTGAGGTAGGCCAAAATTGATGGATACATACCACTCACTGAGTGAAGAAATCACATATTTTAAATGAAATTGGCACGAAATTAATTAGTTTACGATACATCCACCCACGAAATTAATTCGACTAGCATCTATTCTATATGATGAATTCACCTGAGCAAAGTATTTTCTTTTGTTTGATGCATTCGTCCGACGGACCATTTAATCATTTTTTAACATAGTATTAATGGTTGAGGTCTTAAAATAAATATTTTCTTCAAGATCCTGAAATAACCAAAAATAAGTTGAGGTCCTAAAATCGTTTATTGGTAGGATAAAATTTCAAGATCCTAGCTTGATCCCAACTATCATGATCTTTACCGGTTTGCATGATTCACACCTTTTGCTTGCTTATTGGAAGCCAAAGCATAATATGCACACATTGGGATCAGTAAAAGAAGCTGAAAATTTCCTGATTCTATCTATCAAAATAAAATAAAAATCAGTTCTCAGTTTACTTCTTTTTTTTTTCTCCAAGCAATAAGCTAAATTTTACTTACTAGATCGAAATCGAAGGTGATTGCATATGTTCTCATCCGAGCAAACCAAAACATCAAGATCTAGAGGCCAACCTTCCCTCCTTGATCAAGAACATTTGATGGCTTCCATCCATATCAGAAACTTCTCGGTTTGCCATGAGAAAGAACTAAGGTTTCCACATTGCAGTGAACTATTTCTTCCCTTCATTTTGTTCTTTCTGTTCTTCACCTGTTTCTACCGATGCTACTTCGAACTTTCCAAATTTCTTCAACCTCTTCGCGATTGCTATTATGTCCATCTCACCTGTGATGGTTAACTTCTGTTCCTTAAAATCAGCAGCTATCGTATCAACTCCTGAACCCAAAATCACATATCAATGCATCACTGCATCTGTTCCTTGAAACAAAAAAGTTGACATGAATACAAAGATACCATCTTTCACTACTTGATTCTGCGCTAAGGTTAGAGCTGAACGACAAGCTTTCATTTGAAGTGATTTTCTTCAAATGTTGTTCTCTCTTTTTCAAGCAATAGCTTTGCATTTATGAGTTTTGTGCAGATTCGAGATCGAATTTTGGTAAGAATCATAAATTAAAATACACTTGAATTTTGGTAAGAATCATAAAACGCTGAAGCTAAACTTTGGTAAGAAAGATGATTACCATTCAATATATGCAGGAATGTTTATAGCATGAACTCTAATAAAGAAATTCCAATATCTTATTCATGATGGGTATTTGTCAGGAAACTGTAGCTACCATGATGAGGTGTTCTTTCTAAGTGAAGAATCGAGCAATTCTTCTTTGTTCACCATTAAACACTAAAATGAAGGGTAACCGTACATCATCATCAGCTAGAAAGGGAGTAGTACCATGGATATCAGCAACAGCTTCCATGACTCTTTGCTTTGACTTCACATCAACCAGCGCTGAAACCGTGAACACCACCTTTTGCTGTTTAAACATTAGAAAACACAGCTAAGAATGAGATTAAAGAAAGCTCAGAATGCCAAAAGATGAACTTTGAAGCCTGAATGATACATACTTGTGCCATCTGGAGAGGATGATGTGCAACTTGCTTGCAGAATGCTTTCTTTACGCTGAAAGAGTTGCTACAGCCTAGTTGTAGCTGATCAAAGAGATGAGATTTTATAGCTCAGGAACTTGGTCATCATCCTCCTCCAGTAACATGTAATTGATGTTTGTCATCATGGGATAATTAACCTTTTAACTTTATTGATTTGTCGGATCAAATACGATTCCAATTAATATTTACTCATCTAATCAACATATACTAAATCAGTCAGTTGGGCTGACATTGTTATATTGAATCATAGGACACTTTGTGTCGAATTGGTCCATTAACTTCGTTGAGCCTAATCTGATTGTAATATGGTTCATATCTATCTTAACAAAAGCTATATCAGAAGAGTCTAAATTATATTGTGTAGCTTATACAAACATATGCTACACAGAATAAGAATCTACTTACATTTCCTACTTTTTGTGTTCTTTTCAGTTTGTATATCAACAAGTTCCAACCATTAACTCTTCTTTTCCAAAAGCAAGCATTCCTGCACATTGAAACAGGTAATTTGGTAGAACTTCTATTTCACTAAAATGAAGACTTTGACTATTTGATAGGAAGGATCAAATCTCATTCTCATTATTTACCTTTTGTAAAAAAAAATAATATTTATGAACTCAAAAACAATGTGATAAAGCTATGTTCTTCAATGGTATAGTCATGAAAATTTTCTTGCAATTCATCTCTCTGCACAGATTCAATAGTACCACAAAGTAGATGGAGGTTGAAGGTACTAAAGTCAGTATATTCTTCACACTGGCCATGAAAGCATACTCATCATTCATACATGATAATTAAGTTGCAAAACCTTATAATATGATGGAATTGAGCTCTTTCGGTGCATATTTTTCTTCTTACTCCTTTAAGAGGAGAGGGAGTTTCCTTGTTCTTACATAAAACCCACATAGAGTGCCAAGAATATAGTAAGATATTTTAGAAGGTTGAATGCATAAATTGAATTTTTTTTTTTGTTTGGTACAAAGGGTAAGTGGTAAATGCAAGATTTGAGTTTAGGCCTTAGGTGATGAATTGTCAGTCTTTACTAGCTAGCAAACAAAAGATCACACAGAAAATGAAAAACAATCAAGGAAAGACACAAGGATTCTTACCTTCTTTTGTGATGTCACAAAGGGATAGATTTCTCTCTCCTCAAAACCCTAGCTCTAACTCTATTTGATGGCTTGACATGAGAGGAGTCAAAGGGTATATATAGCTTAAAAATATTCTCTCTCCTCTAAACCTTAACCCTCACTCCCTTTGACGGCCTAAGAGATGAGGGACATAGGGTCTTTATAGGGTAGAAATCTCAACCCTTCTCAAAACTCTATCGTTAAACCTATTTGAAATCCTAACTCGAGTTAAATCTCCATAATACCCATAGTTAGAAACCTTAGTATAACAATGTTAGTTTCTTTGGGGTAACACTGCAACAGATCACACATATTAAAATGATAACAAAGGGCCATTGCCAGATTCTCTTTCTCTAAGCCCCAAAAGGTACAGAAAAAGAAAACCACAGATGGTCAATTCCTCTAAACAAGTCGGAAGAACAGGAGATGTGGGCATCCCTTTCGATTGTTTGCATTTGTTATTGACCAAGAGATTCAAGACTCAGAGTAGGTATTACCTCTCTCTCATCAGTAATCAGCTGAGGCTTTTCAAACACAGCTTAGTATCATCCACCTTTTCTTGAAGCTTCTTCTGAAAGCTCCCACGCAATAATACTTGGTAGATGGGATGAAGTCTTATGGTGCTTTCATTCTTATGGTAAAAATAAGATTTGAGAATGAGAAGTTGATTTATTTATCTTTTTCAAAAAATAAGATGGGATCCAAGCTAAGGATCTTATAATAAATTATCAAGTTTTTACCAGCAAATTTATATATTGTCTCATCAGCATCTCATTATATTTTGATAAATGACTTCTCTTAGATTTTTCTTTCACTATTCTCTTAGCACAGCTTGTGACAAAGAGAGTCAGCTCAAGAAATTGTTTTCCTCCATTACTATTGAACTAGAAAAATTAAAGAGCATAATTACTTGCTGCAAAGAGGAATCACTAGAATTTTGATTTTTTTTATAAAAGGTAAATGATAAAGACGAAAATCGAGTATGAGACTTACGATGATAATCTATTAAAGTCTTTACTAATTAACAACTTAAAAAAATTGTGTTCATGTTTTTTCTCTTCTTTTTTCTTTTTGGTTGGATATTAGATCATGTTGTCTTTTGGGATTTAATATTATACAACACAGAAGCAAAACAGGATATATATCCACTCGCAGACTATTAATAAAAATAATAAATATATAATGATATATTATTCAAAAAAAGAGAAAAATAAAAGCAAATGCAATATAAATAACATATTATCATAATCAATTTTTGTGGAAGGCAAATTATAGGGGAGGAATTACGAATTCTATCGATCTCTTATTGGTTATAAATATATAATCATATGGTTATCTATAATAGGTATAAAATCTAAATAATATGTTTCCTAATATATACAAAATATGTTCACACCTAAACAGACCTGTTCATACTAAAAAATATATCTTCACATCAAAGAGGATCTCAATCAGATACAGTTAATTCCTTTTCTTGATTTGTGAAGAGAAAGTTTTCTAGACCATTATGGCCCAATGAGATGGTTCTTCCATCAGAGATACCAACCAATCTTATCAGAAGAGAGATGAATGACCGATAAGATAATGACTTAGTCATGATGTCAGCTATTTGATCCTTAATGGAGATAAAGTTTGAAGAGATGTCGAAGGTAATAATCTATCTTATCTGCATTGTTTGACATCAAGAAAGTAATCCACTGTCAATTGTTCTTGGCGTGTGAGGCTGGATCAGGAAGAATGGAGTGAAACGCTGGCACACTTGTTTGACTTTTTGTTCCTATTGGAAGGGCAATGAAAGGGAAATCTTCACTGTTCTAAATCAAGCAAAGGTAAAGACAGTTGCAGCAATTAATGCCCAAACTCACGGGGTATATATGAACCAAAGCTTGACAGCTGCGGCATTAAATCTTCAAGCACTGCAGCGAGTGGCACAGACAACTTGGGACCGAGTTTATCTTTTGGTACACGAAGTAAGAAAGAACAGAGAAGGCGTTCATTTAAGAGACAGTCGGCCAAACGTCGCTTGTAGGAATAAGACTTGTGCTTTGATCATTGTAATGTCCGATACATATAATTTACTTTTGGGTGAATCTCGATGTCATGGTAATCAGATAGATACTCACTAAGCTTAGTATTGAATACTCTCTCAAACAAAAGAGCAAAAGCATCAAAATGAAGAATTGACAAGTAAAACGATAGTGTAATTTTGGCTGTTGGGGTCTTTTTGTTACCGTAGAATATGAATGCTGTGAATCGAAAGATCTTTGGTAAACATCATAGCACTGGCCAATCCACAATGGTGGTTGATGCTGGTTGAGGTCTTGCAAACACTTGAAAGGTACATGAGGGGTGATGTGGGAGAATGAGATCATTGAGCCTTGGATTGTTATGTGGAGTTTGTTTTCTAATGCATATTTTAATCTAGCTAGACAAAAGAGCATCCTGATTTGACCAGGTGAAGGGAACAACCCATCTACCATGTCTGTTTCTACAAAATAAAGCAAGGAAGAAGGATGGGAACTCATGGCAGACTCTGTGGCTATGATGTTTAACCTAAGAAACAAGTGGCTTAGCTTCAACATTGATGAACACAGGTAAGGAGGTACTCGGTGGTCCAAGTTTGCTGACCTTTCATTGAATCCTGTCCAGGCTTTTTCACTCTTTGAAGTGTTATGCTTGGAAGTATCCAACAGGGAGTGCATGTTTAAACCTGAATCAAGGGTAACAGGGATACGAATCTTAGCACCGAACTGTTCCTGCAGAAGTTTGAGCCCAGTGACATGTGTCTTTGCAGTCATTCACGAGGTTCAGAAGACATTCTGACTCATTCACGAGGTTCAGATCTCATCTTGCTCCATCTGAAAGGATATTTCCTTGTACATCTTTCTCGATTCACTCTGGTTGGAGAGAAGGAAGTGGCATGTGGGACTCTCTCTCATCATTATCCAACAGTTCTGCCGGAGACTGGCTTGGCTGGGCGGATGAGATGTCAGCTTTTATGGTGAAAGGTGATGGATTCTCATATCATTGAACAAGACTATTAATGATGAAGATTGATGCGCTTGTGATGTCAAACTGGCCTACCAGGTTGAAGTATCAGTCTTACTAGTTTATGAACTGTCTGAAATGGTCATTGGTTACTTTCAGAAATCTCCTCCTGCTTTTTCTCTTTTACTTTGACTTTCCAATTTTCTTGCTTTTAAGGTTGGGGTATTTACTCATTCATAAGATATGATCAGTTGAATCAGAGCATTGAAGGCACTTAATTACCATTTAATGACTCCAACAGCAGGTTTCTTCTTGTTGTTCCATCAAGCTAACAGTCTGAGGCCTGAGTTGTCTCTAATGGTCATTGATGTGTCTGGCAAGGAAACAAGCAAGAGACTGCTCATGGTTCTTCCAAGCCATGAGAAGCTTCAGCCTTCGAGCAAGAGGTTTCAGTAAAGCTGATATGGTGAAGACAGTGGTCACTACAATCGCTACCTACCAAGTTCATCTACAATCTCCTTCAGGACACAGACAACACTTACTAGGTGACACTAACAGATGTTTGAGTCAGTGTGCAGCGACGCAAAATACCTACACAGAATCCAAGGAGTCCACAAGAGCCTAGATATAAGCATGGCATCGTGTTTTCTCAGTCATTCTTCTTCTCATGCTATTTGTACGTGATGGAATGCTTGCTATCCAAGAAGTTATGACCTTAATCAGTATACAGTGTCCGTCAAAGAAGAGCTTCAACATCAGTGGATGATACTACATGTGAAGAAAGAAATGCAACTCGACAGGATCCACCAGAGAATCTCAGAGCCAACGATAGCCAAGACATGGATCTTCCATGGCAGGTCTTTCTGAGCACTTCTTGAATGTGTTTGACCCGAGGCTGGTCTTTGCTCTCCCCCGACAAGGTTTAATCTTTCTTGGGACCAGCAAAACATTCCACAGTCCAGAGTCACACTCCCTTCCTCCCATACATCTTTATCTTGCACTTTCGCTTCCCTACCAACTCCCCCCCTCACGCAGGTCTTCTCTTTTTACCTCCTCCACCATCTACTTTTCTTGAAGAAATGTCTCGTCTCATGTGTCGCTCCTCTCGCACCGGAGTTCCTCTCCTCTCTGGTTTCATCTGAGGTGCTAGTCCCCTCTTCATTGTCTCTTTTTGTTCTCTCCTGACAAGGTTCAGGTGTTGATCTTTCGGAGATTTTAAGGTTGACGGCAACAAATTATGGTGAGATTGGTTGGGTATCGAGAGCTGCTTCCTTTTCTTGCTTTCGCATCGGGGTTTCTCTTCCTGCCTACGGGGTCGTTTGCTGATGAGGGTACGCTCCTTTGTTTACCCTTCTTTTGTGCTTTTAGGCGGAGCTTTTGTATTGGTGTGTCTCGATTTGCTTGAAGATTTGCAATTGGGGTTCGGAAATATGGCATCAAAATCCAATCTTGAGAAGAATTTTTGAGGTTGGAAATTCCTTTGCTAATGGAGTTCTTGGAAACCTTTACAGTTACTGCTCTCGAAGCTTTCAGGAAAGCCATATATGAAGACCCCCTCTCGAGGTTGTCTGACTGGAATCCCCACGATCTAAATCCTTGCAACTGGACTGGCATCAAATGCTCAAGCCCTCCTCAGAATATTGTGATTTCCATGTAAGAAGTACCAGGAAGTCAGAATCAAATTCAGCAGCAAAACTTGTACTTTTGCAAGCGTATATGCATTTGATAAGTCTTCAATCATTCGGTGTCTTTAAACCTTGCCTATTGTAGTGTCAATTTTGACCTGGATTTGCAGAAACCTCTCCTCTTCGTCTTTGAAAGGATTTCTAGCTCCGCAGCTTGGCTCGCTGCAATGGTTGCAAGAATTGTATGTGTTTCCTTTTGCTACTTACTTTTGTCTGGAAACAATACATTCGGGAATTATGCAAAATTTTGATGGCTACCTGTGATTTCTCGCCCTTGTGCAGAGTTTTGGATAACAACTTGCTTATGGGAACCATACCATATCAACTAAGCACATTAACAAACCTTACTATGTTGAATTTGAGTGTAAATGAACTCTCAGGACCCATTCCTCCAGAAATTGGAAATTTGACCAGCATTACAAAAATGTATGAAGTAAATTCTCTGCAAAAATTTAGTCTGACTACTACATTTATACTATTTCCTTATTTCTCTAATTTATTCTGGTGTTGTATCATGTATAGAGATCTTCATTCTAATAGATTGAATGGTTATATACCCCCGGAGCTCGGAGATTTGACTAAACTATTTGAGTTGCGGTTAGATAGGAACAAGCTCAGTGGAGTTATTCCTGCGAGCAATGTTTCAAACATGTAAGTGATGAATTCTTGTACTATATTTTGAGATATTTTATGAAATGTTGCATTTTGAGATCCGCAGCTCAGTTTCAAGCGTAGGTGTTCCTCCCATTGCCATTTGCTTGGTCTTTTAATTTAAAGAATGAAGCTCTATATATTGCCATTTAAATACATAATTAAGAATGTAAAGAAGATGTATTTATTTGAATCATAGTTCTCATAAAATATTATATTTTTCAGGATATGATATCATGGCCTAGACTAAATAAAACTAGTGACCTATTAGTTTGTATATTATAGGCGTAAAATCCTGTAGCTAAAATTCTCAATTTCTGTTTATTTGCAATAGACCTCTTATGTACAAAATCATCTCATCAAGAACTACCTGTGTGGGAATACTGGATACACAATCTCTCTTACTTAAAAGTCCTGACATTCTCAGACCCAAAACAGTACAAAATACCTTACATGCAGCATATGAAGTCCACAATCCAATGATGGCTCCATCTAATCTTTTCCATATTGAAATGAAAATGATTTCTGATGGGTATATAAGACTGGATGTGTTTGTTTCTAATAAAATTTTGGTCCATGTGGTCAAAAGCCGATTATATTGTATTGCTATGTCGATGAGACCATCAAGTTGGTTTGTGAGAATTGGTATTAGAGAAAACCTAGTACTACAGGTATAGTGAAATTGTCCAAGTAAGAACTACTCTTGGACGGTACAAGAAGCATATATCAACATGGAGTTTTGAGTCACTATTGGACGGTGCAAGAGGCACATAATATTGTAGAGTTACCACTTCACCATGAGCTTCACATGTTGCCTACTAGGTTATAATTTTGGATTGTGTTTCATATTAATGTGCATATGAAGCCTTTGGGTGGGGGTGACTATGATGCCCCAGTAAGCCCATAATGAAAATTGATGATGGTCTGGATTAGTACAAAGGGATGGATATGAAGCTGGTTGTGAGACTTTTTCTAGAGAATGACATGTTTATAAGCCTTAATAGCTTAATACTCATAATTGAACAAAACTAATATGTTAAGTAACAATGAACCTTAAACTTTCTTCTAAAAGATTTTCACCCAAAATAAATGAAAAGGAAAGCTTGAAATTTTGTGATGATTACAGCATCGAAAGTTTAAGCAGAGGACATGAGTTGTTAATTGCATTATGATGAGGGGAATGTTATGCAAATGAAGGGAGTGATGGCATCATGACTACAAGATATTGACGGTATTTGGAACTGACAAAATGGCTTTGATTGGTAGACTGATTGACTGTCTAAACACAGAATAGTCAAGGCTACATAAATCTTTAATTATAGATGAAAGAAATACATTATACTAGTTTGGAATTACAACAGACTACAACCAAAATTTTACTGTTAGCAAGATTTCACTTTCTGTATTACTAGCCTGTACTAACCACAATGGCACGGTGTCTGCCATTGGTACAATGCCAAATTTCAAATAATTGTTTGCTTATATATCCAAAATCTTGACATGTTAAAAGTATGACCTTAATTAAATGAGATATAATCTATGTGATATAATAAGAAAATGTAGCTTGTCTCATTTTCCTAGAGGCATGATACCTACATTTTTCATTTAAACAAACATTTTTTGACTGTTCAGAGTTCAGAGTTCTTTTGGTTTTGAACCTTGGATTAATGTGAAGCTCAGTTTTTTAATTGGATTCCAGCTGATGTCTCATTCATTTATATTTGGAAAAATTTTGATGGCTACTTGATAACTTCTTTGTTTAGGCTTGCTTCTCAGGAAAAGGGCTCAGGTTTATGCCAATTAACTCACTTAGGAGTTGGAGATTTCTCATACAACTTTTTGGTCGGCAAAATTCCCTCTTGCCTGGACTATCTTCCAAGGTCCACAGTCATGGATTATCAGTTATTTCCTTCAAATTATTTATGTCAACTTGATCTGTTCTTTTCTATTCTTTCTGCAGATCAAATTTTCAAGGAAATTGCTTTGATGTTGATGGCTCTGTCTTTCAGCGATCTGCTCAACAATGTAGGTTTTAAATTTTAGACCCTTCGACCGAAAAAAAGTTTCCATGGAGGTGAACATAACCACTTTGGGGACAAAACAGTTACTAAAAGTACTTCCGTAAAATTCCATACAAGATAAAGCATGATTTAGAGTAAACTGAAAAGAAAATCTTGATGAGAAACTTATTAATGTTTGCTCTATAACAAAATTATGCAGCATGCTCATTACCTTTCTTATCCTCGCTCTACATATAGTATTTTATACAAAATCTACCTAGATCAATGCCAGATTTTTTTTTTTTTTAACTTTATTGTTCTTTTGTTTATTTCTTATAATTTTATTGCCAACATCTTTCTTGCACAACTCATTTTATGTTTTAGAATGCCTGTGCATGAGGCCCTGATCAGCCAGTAATAGGTTCTTGGCCAGTACTCTTTTACCATTTCAATCTCTTGAAATGCATATGATAGTGATGTCCTTCTATCTTCTTTTCCAAAAGAAATGCATCTCAAGTAGACATGACTTTAAAATTTGAACTCGTCTTGGATACTTAAATTTCCTGAATTAAAACCATAACATTTATAGAATTTGGCACTAGAATTAATATACTGACCTAATAAGTTGGAGCCTCAGATCACTAGAATTTGTCTTTGTCATTTCCTAAATGGTTTTTACACCTAAATGGACTGTGTCTGTGTCTGTCAATTTTGGCACTAGAATTTGCTCATCGTTTAGTCATTTCCTAAATGGTTTTTTACACCTAACATGCTAGACTATGTGTCTTTGTGTGTCAGCATGCAAATTTCTGCATCTCAAGTATTTTGATAAGTTTCTAACCAGTCAATAGCTCTGTTGTGACAAAATGCGTTTAGTTGATGAATTGCTGTTTTTCATATTAGGTAGCTCAGTGAATATCCTGGACTCAGACGGAGATTCTAAAAGGAATTACCCTGAGAGGCTTAAGCACAAGAAACCTTCACAACCGTTTTGGCTTCTGATTCTGGAAATTGCTACTGGAGTTCTTGTTCTTGTTTTCCTGATTACATGCATGGCCACTGCCTGTAACAGATGCAAAAGAAAATCTTATCTTCTCTCATGGAGAAAAATCCCAAGTTGGAATGACCACGCAGCATTATCAATTGGTTAGAATCTGTGTTCTACTTGTTCAGTGTTGTTATTCTTTGTTATTTGCATTGAGATAAAATGAATATACCATGATGGTGGATGATATTTGTTTATGCAGATCCTGACTTGTTGAAAAATGTTTTGAGAATAAGCTACCAAGAAATTGAGGCAGCTTGTGAGGATTTTAGTAACGTAATTGGATCTTCTCTGTATAATCTAGTTTACAAAGGCACTATGAAGAATGGGCCTGAAATCGCTGTAATATCACTTTGTATTTCAGGAGACCAGTGGACTAGCTCTCATGAGCTTTACTTTGAAACTGAGGTATATTCTAACAAAGGAAAGCTTTGAACTCCAGAATGTAAAGCAATTATTCTGAATTACCATTGTATTCTTCAGGTTGCAACTCAGTCTAAAATAATTCATGAGAACACAGCGAAATTTCTTGGTTACTGCCAAGAAGGTGACCCATTTTCTAGAATGCTCGTCTTTGAATATGCATCAAATGGAACACTGTATGAGCATATTCATTGTGAGTTGAGAAGATAAACTTAATTATATTTCCTAGATTCATTACCTTAACATGATTTGGATGTTAAATATATACTTCTGTTTCTCCTTAGATGGTGATGGGTGCCAGTTATCTTGGCTTAGACGCACAAAAATTGCCATTGGTATTGCTCGTGGACTAAGATATTTACATACCGAACTTCAGCCTCCATTCACAATAGCAGAATTAACTTCCAGTACAGTATACCTCACTGAAGATTTTTCTCCTAAGGTATTTATCATTTTTAATTTTTTTTATAAAATTACTAGTTAATAATACATGAGTTTTCAAAGAGAAAAGTGAAATATCTTAAATTTTGAAATACGGATTTTTGTCAGATTTTAATCTGAGATTCTGACATGATGCATCTATATAATGGGCTGGAATCAAGTTGCCATTTTAGTTGTTGCCTGAATTAGATAAATTTTATTTATATATTAATAGATGTATGTTTTTTAACTGATCAATTAAGTTACATATCCACTCTCTTGACAAATAAGTTATCATGCTATGAGGCTGTTTCATTGGGTTCATTGGGTTTATGTGGATAGTTGATACCCTCAAGTACTCCTGTATACCTTTTTGGGCAATGGATCTTTCAGTAAATTCACTGTCTTTGAAACTTGTAGGATTTGACTCTTACCAGTGTAGCAGTGTAATGAGAACATTTTTGGATAGACTGGTAAACGTTATACTCATGGTTTGCAATACCGTACCGTATCGCTTGGTATGGGCGGTATGTATCGGTTCGATAGAGGACCGGTACAAGCGGTACATGTTAGTATTCTATGTGTCGGTCTGCTCGGTACAGCTCGGTACGTATTGTACTGATAGCTGATCAGTATACCGAATGGTACGATATTCGGAACCTTGGTTATACCCACCTTTAACATGTGCATGAATTGTATTAATACTCTTCACTGTGGTCGGCATTTAGAAACTTCATTAGTTCTACAATAACAAAAGCTGCTGAGTGTGCAAAAAGAGTCCTTGCATCAACTTGAACAAGTTTTGGAGTTTGACTCTGAAGCAGTTATTCTCCACAAACTTTCGTAGGATGGTAGAAACCTAACTTATTTTTTGCTCTAATTGCTGAGGCCACTCAGTGAAGATCCAGGCATCATATTGTATTGTTTTCCTTTTCCCTTCTTCTCTCACTTGTGCATGTTGTTTTTCTTACCATATAACTCTAGTGATTCAACCATGCTGACCACAATATGTCGTAATTATAATTATGGTGTTCTAATGAAACCATCCCATGCTGGTCTGAGAGTGTTTGGTGGATGAGGTGGAACT
The DNA here is from genome assembly GCF_036884655.1 of Musa acuminata AAA Group. Taxonomy (NCBI): domain Eukaryota; kingdom Viridiplantae; phylum Streptophyta; class Magnoliopsida; order Zingiberales; family Musaceae; genus Musa; species Musa acuminata. Next base: position 3,618,290 of record NC_088353.1, on the reverse strand, counting down.
TAGTTGTGAGAAGACAAATATATTGAATTAGTAATCTACTCAGTACTGCTTTTGAACTTGATTCTTAAAATTGATTTACATTGAAAATAAATTTCTTATGATCCCTGTTACTTTGACTTGGCTTACAGCTGACTCAACCACATGTTGTTGAAATGTTGTGTTCTGTTTACAGTGTTAGATACAAGAAATTTGATGTCAAGCTGTTGCCAAAGCTTAGGGATAGTAGTGGCAACAATTTGTGCATTTTGATACTAGATTCAGATTTTTGTGATTGACCATGATAATTTCTTTTTTAATTGAATTGAAAGATTGTCCTTGTTATGTAAATATAGGGACTCAGATAATCCATCACTGATTCTATCTTTACAAGTGTGGTACATCTGTACTCTGATAGCTGGTTCGACCACAAAAATTTCTGCTACTTGTCAGATGGTTTAAGAATCATTGAACATGTTTGACTTCCCTCATCACATATGGGCATATAGGTTATTGTTGGATGAATTTATTAAGCTAGCTAACTTTTCTCTTTGCACGTGCAGTTGGTTGATTTTGAGAGATGGAAGAACATTTTCTTGAAATCAAGAACGCATTCTGGATATGTCACGAGTGGAGGTTCACTAAATGGCTCTGTGGATTCTCTTAAAAGCCAGTTTTTGGATGTCCAGGGGAATATATATGCGTTTGGGGTAATTTTACTAGAATTAATAAGTGGAAGACCAGCATACTGCAAAGAAAGAGGTTCCTTGTTGGATTGGGTAAGGAGAATATGCTGGTGTCTCATGCAACAATCATGAATCAATTGTTTTCATGGAACTGACATGGCTTGATCCTTTTTTGCAGGAAAAGAAAACACTTGAAAAAACATCTAAAATTTTCATTTGAACTGAATGCTTATTTATCTGATAGCAAAAGCATTTAACTGAAAAGTTCAAATGCATCTAGTGCATTTGACGCTTTAAAAAGCATCAAATGCAATATAGTCAGTTATCAACTGTGATTGCACATAGGCTATGTTCACTTCACTGCATCCATGATTACACAAGCATGCAAATAGAAAGGAATGAATAAAAAAATAGGAATATAAATGAAAGGAACGATCATACTGGCTTGAGAATTCAATATTTGGTCACTCAGTTCATATTTCTGAATTTGACATGTGCAACAGTTCCCTGGGGACTTTGTCAAATGGAAGTGGTCCAAGTCAGAACCATGAATGCTTGATAAAGATATTGCAAAAATAATTAATCTATATGTTTGCTCTTTGCTAATGTGCAAAACCTTTATCTTCAACACTTTATCATTCAAATTAGACTAGATTTTGCCATGGTCAAATGATCAATTGCTTACCAACTTCATGTATAGCATATTAGTGCATATCACTGTGGTCTGATTTTAACACTTGTGGACAATATGAGATCTGGAACTTGCCACATAGACTAACAGTGTTAACACGGTAGCTGACATGTTGGAGTTATGTCCACAAGTGTCATTCTTTCTTTTAGTTATGTTCTTTAGCTTCTAATACTTGATGCTTGGATCTGGTTAGCAGCATCTAAAAAATAGAATTTGTAAAATCATGTTCACTAAAAATGTTGACATTTCTTTATTTGATTGTATATACCCTCCACTCTAGTCTATTGCTCTCTTGATTCTTAAGCTAGTATTTTGTCGTGTTTAATAGCCTCCCAGGTCTTTCAGCACTGTTAATTCTGGATAACTAAGGGCATATTGTCTACATAATACTATTGTGTTTTCTTTCTTCGTCTGGTTTGTGTAATGAGCTATAAAGAAGCTAATATGCAGTATTGTCCCTTGTTCTGTAGGCTATGAAGTACTTAGACAATCCAGAAGAAAGAGGCAAGCTAGTAGACCCTCAGCTCAAAAAGGTCAAGCCTGAAGACCTGGCGATAATATGCAATGTGATAAGTCTTTGCCTTGAACCCGAACCATCAAAGAGGCCATCAATGCAGATAATAGCTGCTCTGTTGGAAGACGGTATCGACGTCACGGTTACTGCCATGCTCAAGGAATATCCTTTGGCATGGGCAGAGCTCGCAGTAGCATCATAGTTTGGAGGCAATCTTACTGTACAGTTGAAGTTTAAATGAGAAAATAACCTTTTTATACAAAATTTTCTTGTAGGACTTTTTTTCCTTTATCAGTTGATCTGGGACAGTGATTGAATAGAGATTGAAAACAGAAAAGGAGAACAGTTATTTCATATCAGAAGTTTCATGCATTTATTGCTTGATGGTGTGCCTATTGTGGTTTAATGCACATCATTTGTAAAAGCCATGAATGTGTGGTCATGAGATTTTTCATGTCATTTGGCTGCTTTCGTTCTCTTGCTAATTTAGATTAAATAAGCAATATTAGGCAACTATCACAGACCTCATTGCTAGTTAATTTGGCAAGTTCTACATGATTGTCTTGGCTTTTCCAATATCATATTTTAACTACTTAATCCATGCCAAATTTGACATTGGAGTGCAATGCATACACTCGTGACATGCCATGATAGTTCTTTTTTCTGTTTTCTGTACTTGACAGTGATTTCTGATATAAGAAGCCAGCATCAGATGTTGACCATCTCAACCAATAGTATCATCTTCTTTTATCTGTCATTACTTTCATAGAAGATGCCTTCTGCTAAATTTTTACTAAAATGATGCAGATTTGTTTTATCTACATGCAGTCATCATACTTTTCTGTCAGTAGCAGCTCATCATGCATCCTTTGCTGAACTTATGTTCTTGTATATGTGAAAGAATATTACTAAATCTTGCAGGTTTGTTGTCTTGTGTCTAATGAGATAACAACACAGTAAGCCAGTGAATGAGAACACCTAAGCAAACTGTAACATGTTTGCATCTAAGCAGTCCAACATTCACTTTCTCATCTGGAAAGAAAAAAAAATCAACTTTATTTATTTATTTTTATCAGAGTAGTAGTTTGTGTCATCACAAAAATCAGAGCTATGATAATTAGTAAGAATAAGAGATGTTTAGAAAAGATAAAGATCATTCCTGTATATTTCTCTGTTGAAATCAGGCAGTTGGAACATACTGTGGTTTTCATTAGCTTCCGCCATGAGTTTGATATGACAGCCCAAAAAGCTTCTCCAGTTGGATCTTCATTATTGTAATCCATTGAATCCAGCAGTTTCAGGGTTCTTGTATACAGCTGCAGCATCTTCATATGTAGATCAGTCCCCTCATCACAAGTTGGCAGAGGTGAAGGATCGAAGTCTCGTTCCAGAGCTCCATGTGCAGCATGCAAGCAACTACGCAGGCGCTGCTCCGATGACTGCATCTTTATCCCTTACTTCCCATCAACAGAGCCAGAGAAGTTTGGTGCAGTGCACAGGATCTTTGGAGAGAGCAATGCCAGCAAATTGCTGCAGGTGCTCCTCTCGTGTCTTCCTTTTCTAGTACTATTCTTCAACCTGGAAACTGGTCATCTGATCTTTTCTCTTGAACTGGCCTGTTTTGAGAAGGATATCCCACCTGAACTCGGGGAAGATGCTGTCATCAGCATGGTTTATGAAGCAAATGCAAGGCTCAGAGATCCTGTCTATGGCTGTGTGGCTTCTGTTGCTGCTCTTCAACTGCATGCTTCTCAATTGCAACAGGAGTTAGCCAGTGCTCTTAACACAACATCAAACCAATTATCTGAACTGCTGTCATTGTTGTCTTACATGAACACTTCATGTAGCTGACTTAATTCATGTGTATTACATCTTTTATATGAATAATATGTTTAGCAGCAGTTGCTTATTTTTGGGCACATAATCTGTTAAATGCTCATAAACCATATTGCTGTTCGATGAAGAGGTCTGAGTTTTAATGAAACTGAGTTGATTTGTTCTTCTGGTAATCTAGCTGATGATGCATGAAGAAGATTACTGTTAATACCAAAGAGAAGATATCATCCCAGTTTCAGACAAGTATATCTTTATTAACCAAGTCAAAACATGCACACTAAATGCAGATTTAGTAAGCATCTTCTACACAGGCTTTGACCTTTCACAATACATTTAATTCTGATGATTAATACTGACAGTGTCATGTCACAATAAGCATATGAACTACATGAACAAGTTGGAGCCTCTGACTGCATGATCAAGTTATTGACTCTTGTGAGCTCCAAACTATCTACACTAGTAGAAAATTTTGAATGTCAGCTACGGTACACATAATTAGTTTGGTCTTTTGCATTGGATTACCTAAAGGGGTCATCACATCTTTCATCAGGATAGGATATCTATTGTCTACATATGCAAAAATTCATATATATGTTAGTGGTTTTCATATTGGGTCTTCTAAATTTAAGTTTAGCAAATAAGGACAAAGACTTATAGATGCATCAGTGTAGTTAATCGTCATCATTGGACAGTTAGGATAATGACAATGAAACCCATATTAACATTAATATCCCCTTTAAAATTCTAAGGAACTTGGAGATCAAAAAATTGGTCAAGTGGCACGCAGGCTAGCATTAGTGAAAGTAGCATACATGCACACAAAGAGCCATATTCATATATTTCTAGTAAAAGATTTGGTTGCTCTCAAAGATTGAAACAACGCCCTAAAATGTTAACAAGCATGAGCTTTTATACGTTTGAAGTCATTAGTATGCTCATCAAACATGTTGCCAATCAGATAACACAATGAACACACGTAGTAACATTCATTTTCCAAAAGACTTCCAAAGCACACCAAGATCAATGTTTCCTCCGGAAAGAATGATACCGATGTTGTTGCTATCCTTCCAAGCAGCACTTTGTTGAAACTGATCCGAGAGAACAGCAGCAAGCCCGATGGCCCCACTGGGTTCCACAGCCACTTTGAGAATCTCGTAACACATTCTCATGGCTTCGATGATCGCTTCATCGTCCACAGTGATGATATCATCCACTAAATCCCTAACCACTGGCCTGAAAAAAGTCACTGTGCCTTTTAACATTTGAAGAAACCTGTTAGGAAGAAACTAGGGTTCGGCACTAATCCATATGGCGGACAAGAAATAAAACCTATTCACTTTTTGAGATACCACAGACATTGATATGCTTCGAGCACAAATTCATGGTAAGTAAACAGATATATGCTTAGCTGTATTTGCATTGGGGGGATGAAAAAGGAACGAATAGCTTTGTTTCTTAGGCATTATGCTGAAAGGGATTGTCAGAAATTGTTGCAACCAGAGTGATTAATTAAGAAAGACAGTTCAGGAATGACATGCATGTTCGTTTGCTCTTTCTTACACCTGTTAACTATACTTTGCACAGAAAGAGCAAAAAAATGTCTATGCATCTTCCATAATATGTGCTAGGACACCAGTTACCTATTGATGGTCAAGTTGTAAGTATCAATTTGTAGCACAATAACCTGCAGAATTAAATATTTGTTTATAGGATGATTAAACTAACAGCAATATTGAGTTTGCAACATCAAACTTCAAAGATACTCAAAGATAGTGCATTGCAGGTTGAGAACTTATTAATGCAAACTATCGGGTTTTGGCATATGTACTGTTGTCTATTATAGATGTGATTGATCTTTCTTTCTTTTTGTCATTTGATAGATAGGGAAGGGCAATAGAATAATTACAAACAGATACATATTAACCGTAAATACAGAGGAAATGTATGTAGAGAGAGTAATAATCATGTTGTATTCAACATTTACAGTCAATTCCACTGCAATTTATTGATCAAGGATCTAATTAGGAAAATAATTGTAATCTTGGAATGGTTTTATGACAAAAAATATTATCAGATCTGCAAACAAATCAAAGTCATGCTTTTTCACTAAACATATAAAACAATTCTTGTGCATAATAGTAATACCATGTCAGATCTCCTAGAAAAGCACAGAGGCCATCAGCTATGGTTTTGGTCTCAGGTAATCTGAGAATCTGCCCTGCTGCCTTGGACTGAGCTGCATCATCAGCGCCCCTTGGTTCAGCAGCCAAAATCCGAATAGAAGGATTGATGGCTTTTGCAGCCAAAGTCACACCAGATATCAAACCACCACCTATATCCAAGTCCAATGAGGATGAATATGATAGGGGAAAACAAAATCATTGATTAAAGATGGTATGAGGCTTCAAGACACAAGCTCAAACCACTTATTGGTACTACTATGGTGTCAATTTCAGGGATTTGCTCCAAAAGCTCCAGTGAGATGGTACCCTGCCCACTGCCAAAACATTTAAAACCACTTATGATGAAGTATTTGAACCATTGCAAAGTAAAATACAGAGACCAAAATAGAGCTGCTGAGAACTTTTTCTTTTTTCAAGTGAAGAGTGATAGATATGTCAATTCAAGTTAGAGTGTAAAAAAGTTTAGGAACCCAAGCATAGTTTCATCTAATTCCACACAGTGAAGGAGTTTGATGATTAGGGCACATCACAAAGAGATGGCGACATGACTAAATTCTGAGCCCATTGAATTACGAGATCATGGTACTTACTGACACAATCAACAACACAAAAAAAAAAAGGACTCCAATTAGTTACCATTTTGGGTTTCACAAACTAAAAATGAAAGTTAAGAAAGCTCCTAAGGCTAAACTGATTATATTATAAATAAAAATAGAATAATGGGTCTATAAAGAAACAACAAGCTCTTCAAGCTCAATAATTTCTGATGCATGTGCTCCCAAGAATACAGGGAAAGAGTGATGAGTGTCGAGGACTGAAAATGGGCACAAAGGAAGAAAAGTTGGAAAGCTTTGACCTTCCCCCCAATAAGGGAGAAACAGAGGAAGGCAGAGACAAAATATTCAATTTTTCTGCAATGACCATATGATTGACACATGAAAATTTTGACAGTTAATAACATAATTATATTCTTCATGTTCTACAGAACGGCCACAAAAGAGGATGATATTCCCTCCCCTTCACCGGAAGTGTCCTACTGGTTGTAGCTTAACTATTTCTTTCGACAGGGTTAAAATTACAGATTTCTCCAGCTTAAAGTTGCTTCGAGCGAGACAAAGAAGAGGAGAAAAATAAACAATCGATGAAAAAACATACTGAGGAATATCAGCTTAAGCATAGACATTCTGACCAGAATAAATATAGAGTTTTAATATATGGATGACATAACCTTGCTGAAGTTGACAAAGCTGTCACATTGGTTTTCAAGAAAGAACTATTAATACCAAAAATATATGAATATGAAATCTTGTTTCTCTGGAAGCCCCTAGTCAATCCATGCATTTGAGATTTCAGGGATCATAATGAACATGAAATCAATTGCACCAACAAAAGCATAAAATGATCGAAATACGATTATGTTGAGTTAGTCATAATCTTAACTGTATAGGTCATGGAGATATACTTAAATATATGAAATTAAACCTCCAGCAAAAGTTTTCTGAGTCAAACAAAGTGCAATACGATACCTTATGATGTACTTATCATTGAATGGATGAACCATAATTGCGCCAGTTTCTTGCTGAACTTTTTTAGCAACATTCTCTCTTGATTGAAATGTGGGTTCGCTCCAGATGACTTGCCCACCGTAGCGCTTGACATTTTCAATCTTGCATCGTGGAGCATTTTCTGGTATTACTATATATGCAGGGATTCCACGTAGCTTTGCAGCCAAAGACACAGCTGCAGCATGGTTACCACTATAACAGAAGATATTAAATATACTCCTATCCAAGAGAACAACAATGCAACAAAAGAGCAACAGAAGAAAAAAAGAGCATTTTTATTGAAAAGTGTAATAGAAAAAAACCTGCTGTGTGTGACTACTCCTTTAGCAGCTTGATCATTGGAAAGAGAGAATATAGCATTTGAAGCACCCCTAATCTTAAATGCTCCTCTAAAATTAGAGTGGTAAAGCTATCAACGACGACATTGACTTCTCACAAACATGTCAAGATGCAAATAATTGTTAAATTCAAGAGAGCTTCTTACCCTTTTTGAAAGCATTCACACTTGAAATACAATTGTTTCCGAGCAATAGAATTCAAGGATTTTGATGTAAGGACTGGAGTTTCATGAATGTATGGACTGATTCGGAGTTTTGCCTCTTTTATGGAGGTAATATCAGCAGCATAACCCTGACTTTGTAGTTGGTTTCCACTGTCCATTATACCCTATCAATATATTATATAGTTAGAAAAGACCAAACAGAGGTTTCAAGCAGTTGCATTTATCAGCCTAGTTAGTCGGTAACAGAGAAATCTTTGAGAATTTGTACTATTTAGTGGCGGCCAAGCCGCTTCCCAGAGATAACCCTTCTAGTTGGACAGTGTTAAACAAGCAATGTCGCTGTTATTGTACTACTCCCACTAGAGCAAACAGCTAATCAAACAGTGAACAGTGGCAAAGAAATAGAAAGGAAACTAGTGAATGATGTTTTCCACCTAACCGATCTGACAGAAACCACAGCTCTTCTCACATTCACAACGACACCGGCGCCACCACCGGTGCAGGCATTTCCACAAGCAACTTGTCTACCAAATGCCAGAGCAGTTAACAGATCAAGAATCGATAGAGAAAGAGAAAATCCATAACAGACGGATCGACATGAACGACCTTGAGCAAACCAAGATGGGTTGCCGTCACCCCGACGCGAGCTCCGAACTCCCGCGGCCCGCGTGCACGCGAAGTAGGAGGGTGTTCGCTTGCGCCCCAATTTAATTTAGTTGAACTGAAGTTACTGATTTGGTGAACCGTCGCACTCCATTTAGCTATCCTACTCCACGGGTGTATATATATATATATATATATATATATATATATATATATATATATATATATCCTGTGTGTAGGAATACATATACCGTAAATTTGAGAAGCAAAAGCCATGCGAGGCCATGATCGGGTTTCCCGGTAATTTTACATATGCTCACATAAATGGACCGACGTTAACAGTGATACACTCCGCTCCAAAGAGGTGTTGAGAATGCTTCAACGGTTCTACTCTCCGTGGAGAAATATTCGAACATGTCTCAATGATTGTTTCGGTAGGAAACAACGATACTATCCCACACAATATTCCCAACATACTGTGATCATGAACAATCAATTTGTAGTGTAAATCTCATTATTAAGAGAGAGAGAGAGAGAGTAAGAAAACGATAAAACAAAATATAATTAAAATAAAAAATTTTCAATCAAAAAAATTAAAGTAGTATTAAATAAGAGGTAAGACTTAAAATACTTACAAAATATTTTCAAATATATACTACTTTGCTTCATGAACTATAATCCTATTTATAAGACTCAATGGGAAAGAAAATCTTGCATCAATTCATTGCTTTTTATGAATAAAATTTCAAACTTACGGATTTGAAGTTTTACCATAGATAAGCTTTAAAATTTATTTTAAAGTATAAACTAAGTTTACTTTAAAGTTATCGTTATTGTAATTCTTGAGAGGATTGTTTGATGTATAGCTCGTTGAATGAATAATAATATTTTGAAGTTTTTTTTTTAATTCTCTCTCATTTTTTTAACTAGATTTGTATATTCATTCTCTATTAAGTTCAAAAAATTCTAAGATTTGAATAATGGGTTGAGATATAAAATTACTGTTAAAAGTTATATTGCATATCACAAATATTAAGGACGGAGAAGAAAGGAAACAATAAAAATAGAATACTATAATGCAATTAAAAGAGAATACTTTCAATCAATAAAATCGAAGTAGTATTAAATAAGAGATAAGATTTAGAATACTACTTTGCTTCATAAATTATTGTCTTATTTATATGACCTAATAATAATTAGGTCTCCTCATCCAATCACTTAGACATAGTAGCTGTCTAATAACTTCTAAATCATGGTTACTTACGACATACTTAAAACATGACAACTGTTTATCTAGATAATTACCAACAGCATCATCTGGTAATGTGCGCAACAAAGGCATCGAACTCGGCACGCGATGCTCCTCCCTCGGCGGCCGCCGCTCGAACAGCTTCGCCCAGAACCCTTGCTCGTGCTCTTGTCGCTCTCCCTTCCTCGTAAACCATCACCACCCTCTTAATAGCTTCCTCGATGTCTGACCTCCCAACCACCTCGTCGCCGCGAGGAGTCCACTCCCGGACCGTGACGCCCACCTTCAGGTGCTCCGTCACTAGCGCGGCGTTCGTCGGCTGGTCAGAGTGCATGGGCCATGCGATCATGGGCACGCCCATGCACAGGCTCTCCATGCACGAGTTCCACCCGCAGTGGCTCATGAACGCCCCCATCGACGGGTGGGCTAGAATCTCCAGCTGCGGCGCCCATCCTCGAACCACCATCCCCGTTCCTTCCACCTTATGTTCCAACTCCGGCGGCAGCTTCATCCGTCGGGGATTCCCGTTATCCTCCGCGGTGAAGATGTCTGCCCTGTCGGCGTCTCTGAGCACCCAGATGAAGCGTTGCCCGCTGCGCAACAGTCCGTTCGCCAGCTCCTTCACCTGCTCTTCGGACATCGACGTCGTCGTCCCGAACGAGACGTAAACGACCGAGGCCGGCGCTTGCTTGTCTAGCCAGTCCAAGCACTCGTGTGGCTGTCGAAGGCCGCCTCCGTTGAGGAGGAGTGCCATCGGACTCAGGGGCCCGACAGTGAAAAGCTTCCTGTCACGGTGCTCGGGTTCCCGAGCGAAAAGGTCGATGAACACGCCTTCGATCGGTCGGCACGTATTGAACAGTGTCCCGGCGCCGGCGGTGGCCTCTGCCAATTGGCGCCTCGCGAAGACGCCGAATTCTTCAGTCATGATACCGTCCAAGGGAGGGAGTGACAAGCCTCCATTTCTCAGCTCGTCAGCGACCGACGGGAGACAGAATACCAGTTGGAACAGAGCCGGGACGCAATGGAAGGTGTAGGACTCCACGTTGTGGAGAGCGGCAGCCTCAGCGGCAACGAAGGAGGAGAGGGAATCGTGCACGACGACGACGCGGTGGGAGGAGGGTGGACAACGGGGTGCGCAGGTGCTCGAAGACGTCGAACATGGGTTGGAAGTGGGCGGGAAACTTGGTGGAAGCAGAGTTGAGGTCGGGAGGTGGGCTGGGGAAAGCAGGGATGGGGAGCTCGTGGAAACGGATCTGGGAAACAGAGCCGGAGCCCCAGGCGGGATGGAGCCTGGACTTGGCCTGACGGATGTGGGTGGGGGACGTGGCGTAGTGGACCGAGACACCGGGGCGGCCGCAGAGGAGGAGGGAGAGGGGAGGAGCTGCGCCAGGTGGCTCTGCGCCGGGATGGGGACGACCACCACCGCCACGTCGTGAGCTTGCTCATGGCTTCCTCGTTCCATCGCTGCAAATGGAACAAGATCTTCCGTGGACTGTAGGTTGGAACTACTGAAGAGACTCGAGATAGAATAGAAGTATGGCTATGAAGTCTAAATAAAGTGTATGAATTCTATCAAATTTTCGTCAAGGTAAATGAATTAATTCATAATTCTCAGGAATTACTTCCTTCTTGCAAATGGGAAGCTGTCTGCATCTTCAATTGTCATCATCCGTTCATGAATGCTTAGCAGATAACCTGAACTCATCCGTCACGCCTTGGATCATTTCAGTGTCACGTCCAGCGATGGCACCATCAAAAAAACGATATCTTGTACTCTTGCTTGCGACATCTTACAATAATTATAAAATTATTATGCAATAATTATAAAATTATTGTGTAATAATTATCATATTAGTGTATTGAGGATAGTAATTTGACGTCAGATGACGCCTCACGTCTCGATCGACGCGATAACACCTAATCAAACGGACCAGAATGCTAGTCGAGGCGCATTAAGGTCTACTCAGGCTCGGTTCTTCACGCCACGCCAACACTAATGTCAGACACTACCAGCCTGTCCCCTGCAAGCGGGCACATCAGGAAATAGTAAACTTCCCTATAAATACCCTCGTATTCGGAACGAAAAGAGGGGGCGAGAGGGGAAAACACACGCAAAAGACCTCTTCACATCATCTGACTTGATCGTCGGAGGGGTCGGGCCGAGCACCCCGACTCGACCTTTGTGCAAGTACGAAGCCGAAGGTCCCCACTGGACGCGCAGGCGAGGAGTTCCTGCCCGGAGGGAACGGCGACCCCGTCCCGATCGAACACCGCAACCGGTCGCCTCGACAGTCTCGGGGACCGCCCAGGGAGATCCCCGTCACCCGGATCCGAATCGAGCCGCGTCGACCCCAAAGCCACGGCTCAAGGTTGTTTACCGCAACATCTTGCTTACGATATCTTGCCTAACACAATTTGGTCCATATAGTGTAGCTCATTCAGTGTCTTCTTCACTGATTACTACATAGCCCTTTTGACCTTTTCTGTCGCTTACGCATTTTTAAATATCTTAAATAAACTATATATACATAGACTATTAAAATATTATTTTTTTGAAACTAATAAAAAAAATTTCTCAAAGAGATCCTCTTTGATTACTAAAACTTAATGGAACATGCCTTAGGTCCTAACATGCCTCTTGTAACACCATCAAAACATAATGCTTTGATGAAATTATCACTTCAAAGGGGTTTTGAGATCTCTATAATTACAACACAATCATAAATTCCAAATACAAATGCACAAATAGAATTGAAATTTTTTATTCACAAGGTGAGTGGCCAAACATGAATCTAGCCGACTACTCATGAACTTAGTTTTTCTCTATCTAAATTTTAGTTCGATTAATTACAATGTTCTAATTTTGAAGTCAAATTAAATATCTAGATTAAAGGATATATGATATGTTATCATTCTCATTTAACAATAACTAAAAAACAAAATTTACTCTACTAAATCAAAATATTATTGCCAAGGAATTTGATAGGAGAAAAATGATGATACAAGTATAGCACTTCTGATTTAACTGCTAGTAGGCCATCACGTAGAATCAACACGGGAGCTCGCACTGTCCCCTCACGTGGGAAGTCGCAGTTATTGAAATACGACTATCAGACCCAACCTCTCAATTTTCCCTTGATCATACCATCAGACCTCTCAACTTTCCCCTGATCACGAGTCTCCAGTGCTCCGTCGACCTTAGCCATGATTTCGAAGGGGGTCATATGATTAATCGTAGGGAGTATTAATTCTTGACGGCATAAACTAACTTTTCAGGCACTTGACGTTGATCCTCATCTCATGTCCGTTTTGGATATGCCTCTACCATGATAAACGACACGCCTCTGGATGTACTTCTCTAATGTTGCCAATAGGAAGACGCATTCATTACCTTTCAATGTAAATGAACTCCCGATGGTACGAAAAGCTAAAGAGAGGGGAATAAGCAACTAGCCACCCTTTGCCGACAAATCGGGTATAACAATCGAACCCTGAAACTAGTCGGGGGAAGGAGAAAAACCATAGAAAAATCTCATGAGCCCTTTTAGACCCCCTCTGACTTAATCGTCGGAGGGGTCAAGTCGGAAAGTCCCCCAACATTGACCAAATGTGTAAGAATCTAGCACATCTAGGGAACATCTTGGGACGACGCAAAGTATCACCTGTTTAGGACAAGGTACACCTCGGGATGACTCTAAACTTTTTTTAGTAGACGAACCACACCCTGTAAGTATCGCGAGCAGATCACTGCGAGCCAACAAAGTCTTGGGAGTATACTTGTGCTAGTCATAGGTGTCCAGCAAGCCAATCACGTGAGTGATGGCACGTGTGACTTGATACAAAATCTTTTTGCTTATTATATTTTGGCGTATATCACTTTATAACTATTGCATAAATGCATATATATATATTGTGATGTCCTTGGATTTGTGCAATGGGAATCGGATCGTGATGAGATCACGATAATGAGATCGATTCACCTTTAAACACATATCTTAAATAATCCCGGTCATAGGTTACTCGAGAGGGACATCGTGATAACCGGATAGACTGGTGTGCTGTATACCCGTCCATATGATGGATGCAGTTGGTCTCATAGCTGCTCGTGTAGGGACACTAGGGATACAGTACAGGCGCTCATTGGAGAATGAGTTCACTGATTGATCCGCTTACGGAATGCTGGATGGTTGATGATGCCTTATTGTCAGACAGCGATTCCGTAGTCCTAGTGGTGTATCTGGTCCTTAGACTTGAGACACCAAGGATGTCCTGTATGAGTGCTCCACTCTTTGATACCAGACTTATAGGTTTGGCTGTCCCAGATCTAGTACAGCTGGTCATTGGGAGTGGTAGTCGACCTTACGAGGGCTATTGAGTGTCGATAGAGGATCATCCACTCTCGACGTCATGAGAGGAATATCTCATGTATTCTTGCTCAGACAAATCCCTGGCCAGGGTCATTCGGGTTGAGAGAGAAAGAGTTCTCCGGGAGAATCCGATTAGAGCGAGACTTGAGTAGAAACCGTATGGGTCTGACAGCACCATGCTCGATATACGGTCTCTGGGATATTAGATGGATGAAGGACTATAGGTACATGGTAACTGAGGACAGACAGGTCCAATGGATTGGATTCCCCTTTATCGTTTGGGGACTACGGTGTAGTGGCCTAGTACGTCCGTAGTCGATGAGTCGAGTGAATTATTACAGAGATAATAATTCACTGAGTTAGAAGGAGTTCTAACAGGTATGACTCACGACCAACTCGATATTGGGCCTAGAGAGTCACACACATATGGTAGGCATTGCGATGAGTAGAGGTTCGGACATGAGATATCCGATGGAGCCCTTGTCTTATTGGATGCAGATCCAATACCCACTAGGGAAGGACCCATTAGGGTTTGACACGGGATCTCTATAAATAGGAGGGATTCACAGCCTCATAGGCTAGAGTCTTTGCTTGCCCTTCCTATTCTCCTCTCCCTCTCCACCTCAGAGTAGGCCTGGAGTTTTGAGGAGCGTCGTCGCAACCCTGCTGTGTGGATCACCGCTAGAGAGGAGGACGCTTGACCTCCTTCACCCTCTCCTAAGGATCTGCAAGGAAACATGAATATACGATCTCCATAGGTAACATAATCTCTATACGCAATTTTGTGTTTTACGGATTTTTTGCGCACCAATCTTCGCACGACGACGAACATCTTTTTGGGAATCGGGGATTTTTGTTTTCTTGTTCTTCCGCTGCACATATGATGTCGCCCCCCATGATTTCCCAACAGTGGTATCAGAGCCAGGTTGTTCGTGCGAATGATTGGTTTTGAACTGCGTGTGTTGTGTTTAGGAAGAATTTTGACGTCAAAATCGTTGATGCAAAAGCGAGGAAGGGCAGCAACAGTTGCTGCCCTCGATCTGCATGCCTGCAGCCACTTGCAGTGGCAGCCGCAGCCGCAGCCAGGCAGCACAGCGCCGACGCATGCGCAAGCGCTGTGCTTGCAGCAGCCGGCCGGCGGTCTGCTTGCAGCAGGCTTGCTGTTGGCGGGGCTGGCAGCCCACGGGCAGAGGCGCCGTAGGGCAGCAGCGCTTGCCGCCGCTGCTCCCGCGGGCGAAACCCCCCCACAGGGGCGGCCGCCCGGCGGTACAGCATCGCATGCGGAGGCAGCAGCGCCCAAAGGGGGCACCCACCCGTAGCGGCATCGCGGCAGTGCCCTCGCCCCACCGCACAGGCCGTCGCCGGCAGGGTGGCGGCGACGGCAGCAGCAAAAAGGGGAAAGGGTATTAGGGTTTTCTGGGCAAAAGATAGTTTTGCCCCTCGGAATTTGAGAAATTATAGTTTCTATCTTTTGTCCAAATTACGAAAATACCCTTAGGAATTGAGAAATTCCCTACATGTCCCTGATTTCAGAAAAATATTAATTAATTAAAAGGTTTATTTGATTATTATTTTTATTATTATCTAGTAGTCCTACATGATGATGATTATTTATACATGTGATGTATGATATGTGGACGGATGATCATGGACCGCGTGATGTGTGTACTTGTGATTATTATTATTGAGGTCTGCGAACCTCCATTATATTTCTCATTTATTGTCGGGCCTGCGTGCCTATGATTAAGTTGTAATCACATGAGGAGGCGTAGCGAGAGCGTGGATGCGATAGCGGGACCCACGAGACGGACGATCGTGATGCATGGAGATGCATCAAGATGTCGACGGAACCGACGAGGATGAGATGGACGATCACGGGGCATGGAGATGCACCGTTGCACACATAGATCTTGATGTGAGTGATTAGGCCTATTGGCTCGGGCATAATCATATTAGGTTGTGGTCCATGATCATCTGATGTGATTGCTTATACACATACTAGATATGTATATATATTTGCATGCGATGTAGATATATATTAAATATGTATATGTGTGACATGTCATATTAGGAGACCAAATTATAGAAACATCTCTCGATAATATTAAGTCGGTAAACGTGAGGCAATTAGATTGACCCACGTGGCCTTCCATCGTTATGAGTAGGAACCGATTCCCGGTGTAGGTTGAGTTGGTCGAGTCCCTCGAGACTCACCTATATCGCGATTCGCTATCTTGCTTACGACATAGAGATGTCACCGGTGACCTGAGGGCATGGTATGCTTGGTCGAGTCCCTCGAGGGTATATCATCAAATCAGACTCATCTTGTAACGAAGGTGTTGACTTAACCGAGCATCATGGTTGGTCGAGTCCCTCGAGGCCATGGTGATTCGGAGGCCGAACAGGACGAGAATCACAAGGAGTTGTGATCGGCAAGAGTTGCCTACCTTTTAGGCTTAGTATGATTGGTCGAGTCCCTCGAGGTTACACTAAGACGCTGATTGGATCCTGATCCCCACTAGAAGTCTGCAGGAGACTTCCGTTTCACATGTTGAGGGTGTCGCGTGACTCGTTAGTAAAATAGTGGAAGCATATTAAGATAGAAGTCCATATCTTGATAGTTTATTTCTTGCAAAATCTGCATGTTATTCATTTCTGCTACATCTTTATTTTCAGAAAATGTCGCTTTCAAATCCCTTACGTGGCATACTTGATGTCAACCGCCTCACTGGTCCAAATTATACGGATTGGCTCCGTAACTTGAGAATTGTTCTCACAGCGGAGAAAATCGTGTACGTCCTTGATACAGTGATGCCTACGCCCGAAGAAGGGGCAAGCGAGGATGAGATCGCTCGCTACGTGAAGTACATTGATGACTCCACTCTTGCTCAGTGCTATATGTTGGGCTCTATGACTCCAGAGTTACAGAGACAACATTTAAAGATGGATGCCAGATCCATTCTCCTACATGTCCGCAAATTGTTTGAGGAACAGGGAAGGACTCAACGATATGAGATATCCAAGAGCCTTTTCCGCGCTAGGATGACTGAGGGGACACCGGTTCAGAACCATGTCCTAAAGATGATTGAGTGGATAGAGAAACTCACAGGTCTAGGAATGGTCCTAGAGGATAACTTGTGTGTGGACATTGTTCTTCAGTCCCTACCAGATTCCTTTTCACAGTTCATAATGAATTTTAATATAAACAAGCTTGAGGTGACTCTCCCAGAGCTCCTCAATATGTTGAGGGAGGCAGAGAGTACTATTAAGAAAGAGAAGCCAGTTCTCTACACTAGTGAGACCAGAAAGAAAAGGAAAGAAGAAAGGTCCCTTAAGAAGGGAAAGGGCAAGGGCAAACAAGGTAAAGCAAAGGTTGCTAAGAAAGACCCAGCAAAGGACAAAGGCCAGTGCTTCCACTGTGGTAAAGATGGGCATTGGAAGAGAAACTGCAAAGAGTACCTTGCAGAAAGGGCGAAACAAAAGCTTGATGAAGCTTCAGGTACATTCATGATCAGTCTCCATTTGTCAGACTCTTATGATAACACATGGGTATTGGATACCGGTAGTGCTTATCATATATGCAATTCGTTGCAGGTTCTGGCAAGGCCTAGGAGACTAGAGAGAGGCGAGATGGACCTCAAGATGGGTAATTGAGCAAAAGTTGCTGTATTAGCTGTTGGCGAGGTCGCCCTACATCTGCCTAGTGGAGCTTTTATTGCATTAGATGCATGTTATTTTGTTCCTTCTATTATCAAAAACATTATCTCTATTTCATGTTTAACAGTTAGTGGATATAAATTTGTTTTTGAGAACAATGGTTGTTCGATATTATTAGATGATAAGATCATCACGAAAGGAACATTGCATAATAGTTTATTTATGTTAGATACCACTCCACATATCATGAACGTAAATGTGTCCAAAAGGAAACGAGATGAGTTGAACAGTGCATACCTGTGGCATTGTAGGCTAGGTCACATCCATAAAAGAAGGATTCAAAAGTTGCTAAATGATGGATATCTAGATCCATTCGACTATGTGTCATATGCAACTTGTGAGCCTTGCATTCGTGGAAAACTGACCAAATATCCATTTAGTAGAACTGGAGAGAGAGCCAATGAGTTGTTGGAACTCATACATAGTGATGTATGTGGACCCATGTCAACTCATGTCATTCGAGGTTACTCCTACTTCATTACATTTACTAATGATTTCTCAAGGTATGGATATGTGTACTTAATGAAGTACAAGTCCGAGGCCTTTGAGAAATTCAGAGAGTATAAGAATGAGGTGGAGAACCAGACTGGAAAGAGTATCAAAACTTTTCGATCAGATCGAGGAGGTGAGTACTTAAGTACAGAGTTTACTCAGTTCCTCAAGGACCATGAGATATTATCCCAATGGACACCTCCTTATACACCACAGCTCAATGGTGTCTTTAGAAGGAGAAATTGTACGTTATTAGATATGGTACGGTCCATGATGAGTTTCGCTGACCTACCCATCTCATTCTGGGGATATGCCATAGAAACCGCAGCTTACCTTCTGAACAGAGTTCCAACTAAGTCGGTAGTGTCTACACCATATGAGATATGGAAATGGAAGAAGCATGATCTTAAGGTTGTTAAGATTTGGGGCTGCCCTGCCCATGTTAGAAGACACAACCCCGATAAGTTAGAATCAAGGACAGAGCGATGCAAATTAATGGGATACCCCAAGGAAACTTGTGGGTATTATTTCAATCATCTCGAGGACCAAAAGGTCTTTGTAGCTAAGAGAGCAGTGTTCCTTGAGAAGGAACACATTCTTGACGGAGACAGTGGGAGAATGATATAATTGAGCGAGGTTGGAGAACCAAGCTCAAGCACCACTCTACAGCCCGAGTCTGTTCAGATACCTAATACACAAGTATCAACTTTACGCAGGTCTGATAAAGTATCCCATCCTCCTGAGAGATATGTGGGACATATTAGAGCAGAGGATGTAGAGGATATTGATCCTCAGACCTACGAGGAGGCTATTATGAGTATAGACTCCGGGAAGTGGAAAGAAGCCATGAATTCTGAGATGGATTCTATGTACTCCAATAAGGTTTGGAACATAGTTGATGCGCCCGAAGGTATTGTACCCATCGGTTGCAAGCGGATCTTTAAGAAAAAGGTTGGAGTAGATGGAAAGGTAGAGACCTATAAAGCAAGGCTAGTGGCTAAGGGGTATCGTCAAAGGCAAGGTGTTGACTACGACGAAACTTTCTCACCCGTAGCAATGCTAAAATCCATCAGAATTCTATTGGCTATTGCAGCACACTATGATTATGAGATCTGGCAGATGGATATGAAAACTGCATTCCTTAACGGGAACCTCGAGGAGGAGGTGTATATGATGCAACCTGAGGGATTCGTGTCCAAGAACTGCCCAGATAAGGTGTGTAGGTTGCTTAGATCCATTTATGGACTAAAGCAAGCTTCCCGAAGTTGGAACATAAGATTTGATGAGGCAATCAGATCTTATGACTTCGTTAAGAACGAAGATGAGCCTTGTGTATACAGAAAGGTAAGTGGGAGCACTATCACATTTTTGGTGTTATATGTGGATGACATCCTCATCATTGGGAATGACATAGGAATGCTATCCACAGTAAAGGCTTGGTTATTTAGACACTTCTCCATGAAGGACTTAGGGGAAGCATCTTATATCTTGGGGATTAGAATCTATAGAGATAGATCCAAGAGGATGCTTAGCTTGTCCCAGTCCAGGTACATAGAAACTATTGTCAAAAGGTTTGGCATGGAAAATTCCAAAAGAGGTCTCATACCGATGAGACATGGGATATCGCTTTCTACGTGTATGTCCCCAAAGACTCCAGAAGAAAGGGCGAACATGGATATAATACCTTATGCCTCAGCAATAGGGTCTATCATGTATGTCATGCTATGTACTAGGCCTGATATAGCGCATGCTCTGAGTGTCACGAGCAGGTATCAGGCGGATCCAGGCTTGGAGCACTGGAAAGCAGTAAAGTGTATCCTTAAGTACTTGAGAAGGACTAAGGATCTTTTACTAGTATATGGAGGTAATAGCCTTAAGGTATAAGGCTACACTGACTCAAGTTTTCAGTCTAATGTCGATGATAGCAAGTCGAATTCAAGGTATGCGTACACCTTGAATGGAGGAGCAGTGTGCTGGAAGAGTTCCAAGCAAGATACTACTGCTGACTCGACCACAGAGACGGAGTATATTGTTGCATCAAATGCAGCAAAAGAGGGAGTCTAGGTGAAGATGTTCATCACAGATTTGGGAGTCGTTCCGAATAGGGAGAAGTTGACTTCCTTATATTGCGATAACTATGAGGCGATTACTCAAATAAGGGAACCCGGGTCTCATCAGAAGTGTTCTGAGGAGGTTCCAGCTTATTAGAGAGATCGTAACCAGAGGAGATGTAGCAATGGAAAGAGTTCCATCCGAAGATAACATTGCAGATCCATTGACAAAGTCGTTGTCTCATTTTGTCTTTGAGCGTCACAGGAGTCTGATGGGGATCAGACACATAGGTGATTGGCTTTAGGTCAAGTGGGAGATTGCTAGTCATAGGTGCCCAGCAAGCCAATCACGTGAGTGATGGCACATGTGACTTGATACAGAATCTTTTTGCTTATTATATTTTGGCGTATATCACTTTATAACTATTGCATAAATGCATATATATATATATATATATATATATATATATATATATATATATATATATATATATATATATATATATATATATATATATATATATATATATATATATATATATATATATATATTGTGATGTCCTTGGATTTGTGCAATGGGAATCGGATCGTGATGAGATCACGATAATGAGATCGATTCACCTTTAAACACATATCCTAAATAATCCCGGTCATAGGTTACTCGAGAGGGACATCGTGATAACCGGATAGACTGGTGTGCTGTATACCCGTCCATATGATGGATGCAGCTGGTCTCATAGCTGCTCGTGTAGGGACACTAGGGATACAGTACAGGCGCTCATTGGAGAATGAGTTCACTGATTGATCCGCTTACGGAATGTTGGATGGTTGATGATGCCTTATTGTCAGACAGCGATTCCGTAGTCCTAGTGGTGTATCTGGTCCTTAGACTTGAGACACCAAGGATGTCCTGTATGAGTGCTCCACTCTTTGATACCAGACTTATAGGTTTGGCTGTCCCAGATCTAGTACAGCTAGTCATTGGGAGTGGTAGTCGACCTTACGAGGGCTATTGAGTGTCGATAGAGGATCATCCACTCTCGGCGTCATGAGAGGAATATCTCATGTGTTCTTGCTCAGACAAATCCCTGGCCAGGGTCATTCGGGTTGAGAGAGAAAGAGTTCTCTGGGAGAATCCGATTAGAGCGAGACTTGAGTAGAAACCGTATGGGTTTGACAGCACCATGCTCGATATACGGTCTCCGGGATATTAGATGGATAAGGGACTATAGGTACATGGTAACTGAGGACAAATAGGTCCAATGGATTGGATTCCCCTGTATCGTCTGGGGACTACGGCGTAGTGGCCTAGTACGTCCGTAGTCGATGAGTCGAGTGAATTATTACAGAGATAATAATTCACTGAGTTAGAAGGAGTTCTGATAGGTATGACTCACGGCCAGCTCGATATTGGGCCTAGAGGGTCACACACATATGGTAGGCATTGCGATGAGTAGAGGTTCGGATGTGAGATATCCGACGGAGCCCTTGTCTTATTGGATGCAGATCCAATACCCACTAGGGAAGGACCCATTAGGGTTTGACACGGGATTTCTATAAATAGGAGGGATTCACAGCCTCACAAGCTAGAGTCTTTGCTTGCCCTTCCTATTCTCCTCTCCCTCTCCACCTCAGAGTAAGCCTGGAGTTTTGAGGAGCGTCATCGCAACCCTGCTGTGTGGATCACCGCTAGAGAGGAGGACGCTTGACCTCCTTTACCCTCTCCTAAGGATCTGCAAGGAAATAGGGATATACGATCTCCCTAGGTAACACAATCTCTATACGCAGTTTTGTGTTTTGCGGATTTTTTGCGCACCAATCTTCGCACGACGACGAACATCTTTTTGGGAATCGGGGATTTTTGTTTTCTTGTTCTTCCGGTGCGCATATGATGTCGCCCCCCATGATTTCCCAACAACTTGCTACCCTAGTGTCATCCCTGAATTGCACCCTAGATATCTGTTTGGGCTTCTAGGGTGGGTCGGCACTTTCGGGATTGAACTGGATCGTGCTGACCCTCTGATCAATGATATCCAAGTAATAATATTTCATACTAGAAGGAGAACCCGAATGTCATAAAAATACCCGCCTATGGACCTTGAATGCCCTAGTGAGGAAGCACCATTGCCTGCAATTAATGCCTTCAGACAAGAACGACAACCACCTCCTTTCTTGTAGGCGGATGCTTCTACCTCGACATAGGCACCGGGATGCCACCATCATCTAATCAACGATCTCGGTTTACCATGTGAGGCCATGATCAGGTTTACCAATAATTTTTTATCCCAAGAGACATACGCTCGCAAAAATGGACCGGTGTCGCCGAGGCCACCATCGGCGCTGGCACTCTAGTCAAAACATGCCGACCGATCGAAGGCGAGTTCATCGACCTTTTCGCTCAGGAACCCGAGCACCATGACAGGAAGCTTTTCACTATCGGGCCCCTAAGTCCGATGGCACTCCTCCTCATCGGAGGCAACCTTCGACAGCCATACGAGTGCTTGGACTGGCTAGACAAGCAAGCGTCGGGGTCGGTCGTTTACGTCTCATTTGGGACGATAACGACGATGTCCGACGAGCAGGTGAAGGAGCTGGCGAGCGGACTGTTGCACAGCGGGCAGCGCGTCATCTAGGTGCTCAAAGATGCCGACAGGACAGACATCTTCTCCGCGAAGGATAATGGGAACTCCCTATGGAAGAAGCTGCCGCTGGAGTTGGAACATGAGGTGGAAGGAACGAGGATGGTGGTTCGTGGATGGGCACCGCAGTTGGAGATTCTAGCCTACCCAAATAAAACTCCAGCAAATGGGAAGATGTCCATCATTTTTTAGCTCATGAAATCCTTCCTTGGATCGGAGGTTGTGTTGGAAAAGATAGAAGACAAAAAGAATTATTGAAGAAGCTTGAATGCATTAACATATCCCTCTCATATTTATACATATTACAAGGGAAGATTTCCCTCAACAGAATAGAGGATTTCCCTCAACAGAGTAAAAAGATTTCCTTGTATAGTTAGGAAAATCTTATCATACCCCCACAAGATGGTGCTCCTATTAAAGGATACCAATCTTGGATCGATGCATAGCAAACAGTTTACTAGCGAGAAACTTCGTGAGTAGGGCAAGAGCAGATCGTTGCTGCTGCTGCGGTTGCTGTGTTGCTACGGTTGTGATGACGGCGGCTGTTGTAGCAGAAGAGAAAGCTACAACAATGCTACAACAGAGGAGGAAGTCGTAGTAGAGAAGAAAGCTGCAGTAGAGGAAGAAGTTGCAGCGATGCTACAGTAGAGAAGAAAGCTACAGCAGAGGTGCAGTAGAGGAGGTAGTTGTAGCAGAGGAGGAAACTGTAGCGGAAGCTACAACAAAGGAGGAACCTGCAATGATGCTATAGTAGAGGAGGAAGTTGCAACGATGCTGCAGTAGAGGAGGAAGCTGCAGCAGGAGGAATCTGTAGCGATATGGTGGAGAAATCTGTAATGATTTGTTAGAGAAATCTACAACGATTAGCTCTTAACAGGAGCTGAGGATCAATAGTTGACATGGAGGCAACGAGCTGCGATTGATGCAGATCACAACCCGATGAAGACGATGCTACGACGATGGACAACTCGAGCCTGGGGTCGATGCAGGCAGTGCCGATGAAGAAGAAGGTCGTAGAGAGGAGAAGAGGGAAGGAGCGGGTAGGGGTTGGAGAGGGATCCACTACCGAGGGCGAGCAATCGGCCACACCAAAACAGGATGGCGATGTCGGGTGTGGTCACAGCAACGACTGGGGTAGCAGCGAATGCGTCACGCACCGTACAACGAATGGCCATACAGCAGACGACCGTACAATGGATGAAGAGGGGAGTCCGACGAGGAAGTGAGTCCGACGGGAATGAGTTCCCCCGTTCTCTACTCTATAGAGGCAAGGGATATGGTGAATGGCAGACTTCGATGACCGTGGAGCCTTGCTCGTCTCACCTACTTTGATACCATGTTGGAAAAGATAGAAGACAAAAAGAATTATTAAAGAAGCTTGAATGCATTAACATACCCCTCTCCTATTTATACATATTAGAAGTGGGGATTTCGAGAATTTTACGAAGTAAAAAAATTTTCTTATATAATTAAAAAAATCTTATATGCTATCAGGAACCAAGGAACTACTGAACAACAAATAAAATAAAAGTATACGAATTCTATCGAACTTTCGTCAAGGCAAATGAATGAATTCATTATTCTCATGAATTACTTCCTTGTTTTCCTTGTTGCAAATGGGAAGCTGTCTGTATCTTCGAGGTGTCATCATCCGTTGGTCATGAATCCGTGGCAGAGAAATTTGTATCTTCAAGTGTTATCATCCGTTCATGAATGCTGGGCAGAGAAATTTCCTCACGTTTTAAAACTTGGAGTATGCTTGGAACTGATTCTTCACGCCCTGGATCATTTCATTGTCACCACCAGTAATGACGCCACTAAAAAGCATGTAGAAATTAGGATGAGACAAAAAAACACATGAAACATGCAGGTTCGTATAAAAGACAACGTTCCACTCGTCGGACAATGAAAGAAATGGTGCAATAATTGTCATATTTATGTACTCTTAATGACAATTTCTTGCCTAAAATAGTTTGGTCCACAAGTGTATTTGTGGCAATTGAGTAGCCATATATTATATCTCATTCATTGGCTTCTTCGATGATAACACTACATACCCATTTTGGCTTTTTCCAGGGCTTACATATTTTCAAATATCCAAAATAAACAATATATATATATATATTAATAATTAAAAAAGATCTTTTTGAGAAAAAAAAAATTATATACATTAATAAAAAAAATTTCTCAAAGAAATCATCTTTGATTACTAAAACTTCAAATTGGAGGCATTGTCATACCTCTGTTAATAGAACATGTCCTCTTATAACACCATCTACTTTGATGAGATTATCACTTAAAAAGGAGTTTTGAGATCTTCACAATTAGAATACAAGTATAAGTTTCAATTACAATGTGTAAATAGAATTATAATTTTTCATTCATAATATATATATATATCATTGTATGCCATGATATCTTATTTCTTTGTGATCAGTTGAATTACCCTTTTGTTCTTCTTTTCGTAAGAGTCTTTTAAAATAATAAGAAAATGAAAGAAAAAGAAAAAAAGAAAATCATTAATTGTGGGATAAATATTAATCCTTATACTTCTCAAATCATTGAAGGATAAAGTCAAAATGACCTTCCTTCTTTTACTTTTCCTTTTCTTTTCCTTATCATGAAAATTCATATCCAGACATCATTTCCAACCATAGATTCCAAATTGATCCGATCGAACACTTCAAAAAGAATCGATTAAGAAAGGATTGGGCATGTGGTGGAGAATCAAGCATATTATTTACCAACTTGGCAAGAAATTTGTTCCCAAAAAGTAGAAAATAATGATCACCAGATTTCTTTATTGTATTGCCTTAAGATAATATTATTTCAAACTCGACACACTCACCCTTCCTGTTTCTTCTTCATTCACATGGCTAGTTGTTGGAGGCATCATGATGGCATTCATATTAGTCTATATAAGCTTTGCATATTTTATTTATCATATATTTGGAGTTCATAAACATCTAACAAGTTTGAAGATTGAGAGCATACTAATTGCATAGCATGTATGAAGTTGCTTATGTAAAATGTAAATTATTTTAGGTAGCATATGGTTCATGATCAAGATGGTTGGTTAAACTAGCAAGAATCATTATGCAGCCATGGTAGATCGGTGCAGTTGTTGTCACATAAATCTCAATGATATGAGATGGGAATCCAGTAATAGAATGGTGACCGACTTGGCAATGAGAGGATCCGACAACCCATGTAGGCTTCCTTGTCTCCTTCCTTTTCCAACTCACCTCAACCATCAGCATTGTTGGCTAGCCCGCATCATTGAACATGTCCTCATGCCAATCAGTGCCTTATACTTTATTTTCTTTGTCCTTTTTATTTCCCATAAATCATCCATCAATCCAACCTCTTAATTAACTCGTTCATTCTTTACCTCCAATAACTCTCTCTCTCTCTCTCTATATGTCTTTAATATATAAGCCCATAGCTATTTCAAGGATTCTTGCAAGCTTTCCTCGTCTCTCTCTGCCCGTAGTTTTCTCCCTGCCTTCCGTTTCCCTCTCTTTTCTCTTCTCCAGTATTAATCTCTTCTCATATATTAGACGTATATATAGATCAGTCTCGCTCTTGTCGGTCGTGCAAGCTTGGAGGCACCACAGACAACGAGGTCGAGTTCTGAGTAGCTCGATCCTACGTTGTTGTATTAAGATCAGCCATGAGGGAGATCCTGCACATCCAGGCCGGCCAATGCGGCAACCAGATCGGGGCCAAGTTCTGGGAGGTGGTGTCGGACGAGCACGGCATCGACGCCAAGGGCGACTACGTCGGTGACTCCCGGCTCCAGCTGGAGCGCGTTGACGTCTACTACAACGAGGCCAGCGGTGGCCGGTACGTGCCGCGGGCGGTGCTCATGGACCTGGAGCCGGGGACCATGGACGCGGTGCGCACCGGCCCCTACGGCAAGCTGTTCCGCCCCGACAACTTCGTCTTCGGTCAGAACGGTGCCGGCAACAACTGGGCCAAGGGCCACTATACCGAGGGCGCTGAGCTCATCGACGCCGTCCTCGACGTGGTCCGCAAAGAGGCTGAGAACTGCGACCTCCTCCAAGGTCTGCGCGCAATGCTAGCTCGATCGTCTCTTTCGTTTGTTCCGCGTGAGACTAGCTAATCTGCTGCTTGCACTCGCGCGTGGTGGCGAACAGGGTTTCAGATCTGCCACTCGCTGGGCGGGGGGACGGGGTCGGGCATGGGGACGCTGCTGATCTCCAAGATCAGGGAGGAGTACCCGGATCGGATGATGATGACGTTCTCGGTGTTCCCTTCGCCCAAGGTGTCGGACACGGTCGTGGAGCCGTACAACGCGACGCTGTCGGTGCACCAGCTGGTGGAGAACGCCGACGAGTGCATGGTGCTGGACAACGAGGCGCTCTACGACATCTGCTTCAGGACCCTCAAGCTCACCAACCCCAGCTGTGAGTGCTGTTCTTCTCTGCCTTCTTCCTCCTCCTCATCATCATATGTGAATGACACGTTAACTTAAACCTAAATACTGTTGGGGAATCGATAATCTGAAAACCAAAATAGAAATCCCATAGACAAACAATCAATCAAAGAACATATTAAATATAAGATTAATATAATTTAATACTTCTTATCCCTCGAACTAACTTCAATTAAAACATTTTTTTTTTTTGCGCATTTTATCATATAAATTTCAATGAGTTTCTCACATATTTTTGCTACTCTAATCTCAAATCCAATAGAGAAGCAAACAATCTATCAAAGTATTTATTCACATGTTGTTCTTCGTTAAAATTTAGAGATAGATATATAAAATATATTTTATAAAAAAAATATATTATTTTTTGTGTTTCCTTAAGTAGTATTCCTAAAATACTTAACACGCATGATTAGATTAAGTTTTGGATCTAACGGAGGATATTGATTGGATAGGGCAGATCAATTCATCTCTCTTATGAGTTCTATATGATAAATACAGTTGGGGATCTGAACCACCTCATCTCCACCACCATGAGTGGCGTGACGTGCTGCCTGCGCTTCCCGGGGCAACTCAATTCCGACCTCCGAAAGCTGGCCGTCAACCTCATCCCCTTCCCCCGCCTCCACTTCTTCATGGTAGGCTTCACCCCGCTGACCTCCCGCGGGTCGCAGCAGTACCGCGCCCTCAGCATCCCCGAGCTCACCCAGCAGATGTGGGACGCCAAGAACATGATGTGCGCCGCCGACCCACGCCACGGCCGCTACCTCACCGCGTCCGCCATGTTCCGCGGCAAGATGAGCACCAAGGAGGTGGATGAGCAGATGATCTCGGTCCAGAACAAGAACTCCTCCTACTTCGTGGAGTGGATCCCCAACAACGTCAAGTCCAGCGTCTGCGACATCCCCCCCACCGGCCTCGCCATGTCCGCCACCTTCATGGGCAACTCCACCTCCATCCAGGAGATGTTCAGGCGCGTCTCCGAGCAGTTCACCGTCATGTTCCGCCGCAAGGCCTTCCTCCACTGGTACACCGGCGAGGGCATGGACGAGATGGAGTTCACCGAGGCCGAGAGCAACATGAACGACCTCGTGTCCGAGTACCAGCAGTACCAGGACGCGGTGGTCGACGAGGACGACGACGAGTACGGAGACCAGGAGGCCGAGTAGAACTGAAGCGCTGCGTTACTCCTGAAAACGAGGGCCATATGTTACTGCTACATGTTGTCTATTTGTGTCGTGCATGGCTTCTGCAGAACATATATATTGTCCCTTCCTATTTGGTTGACAATTTCTGGAGATATTTCCTACGGAAAAAAGACCCAATTTCCAATTGAACCAACACATTTAATCAGACCAGTTTAACCTAAAATAATATATATGTATTCTTTTATACTAAATAAATTAATTACATAAAATTAGTCCAAGAAGATGGCAAATAAAAAAAATAAAACATGATCAATCTGTGACTCAATCTGGATTCTTTGGGTAAATTGATTGCATATTTAGATACCATTCACAGTTCATTTCTTTGGGTAAATGGAGGGAGTTGAATACTGGCTGGTTGGATGGCTACACAAACTTATTCCTATGATTATTTGGATCCAAAAAGCATTAGGTTATACAAGTTTAAGCATTTTAATTGAAGTGCAGAAGTTAAATGTCACATAATAATATACACTTCAGAAGATAACCTCAAATGGCAACACTAGTTTCAGCTTATTATATATACATCTCAAGTTTGGCCAGTTGCATTCTTTGTTTTCATGTCAAGAGAAGTCGACTTCTACAGGTATCATAGTTTTACAAGCTCGTTGCTGGATTTGTTCGACATGTATCAAACAATGAGGATCACCATCCAGCTGAGTGATCGAGCCACAAGTCGAATATAGTTTCGTCCACTAAATCATCCAGAAGAGTTTCCCATATCTCGTCGACGATGTTTTTAGTTTCGGGCTGGAGGTCCAACCGGCTTCCAGTCTCCAAGTCCATTGTCACCATCTGACCTAATGAGTTTGGCAATTGCGCGGAAATTTGCCTTTCGATTCTGCTACTGACTTCTCGAATTAAGCTTTGTGCTACCGGAGCCTGCTGAGCATTGGATGCGTTCAAACACACCCAAGGAGGACATTTGAAGATCTCTTCCAGGGCTTCATTGATGCAATCAAAGAGAAGCTTTGGATCGTCTATCTGTGGAGAACTTGAAATTTCTACTTCGTCAAACAAGGATCGGGCCAGCAATTGATCTCCCAAATGGCATCTCCCTGAAAAGTCGATAGTGCTCAACCCTGAGGCTTCGATCACGGCTTTAACATAGTTGAACCGAGCTTGAGCTCCTGTATCCAGTGTTGGGATGACAGCTGCAAGTGAGAAAAATATCAGTTGATTCATGTGAATAGGATAAACAAGAGATGTGCATCGGAATGCGTCAGTCATAAAATGCTCCGAAGCTCTGAATTTACAACCGGTGAATTCTCCTGAGATAAACTTGTCAACATAAACATGATCATAATCGCTCTGGCTTACCAGTAGTGCTTTCAGGAGTCTCCATGATTTCTCTAAGGGATCCTGGTGATCCAGAATGAGTCGCAGTGTGTGATTCCACCTCCAATGAAACCTAGTCGAAAGAATAGGCATAACCATATCTGAGGAAGAAGAAACTTCTCATACAGAAAGAAATAAGTGACATATGGCTTACTGCATCTTCGCCGTTGCTCTTTGGACCCAAAGGCACATCGGACTGGTTAGGCAGTAGCATGCTTATTCCGGCCGTGCCCACATTTTGTGCACTCGCTGAGAAAGATTTGGCACAGTTCATGCCAGGAGAAAGCATAGGGAATCATCTAAAAGGCATTTGGTAACATATATAAAGATACCTTCAAGGTTAAGTTCTGATCCAATACATAATCCCTCCTGCATGTGGTTTTCAGTGATCTCAGCTTTGGAGTCAAGCATCAGAACACCAGTTTGATCGCCAGAGGAGTGAGGTGAGAGTTCCAAGCTTTGTGTCATCGAGCCTAAGAAACTGGTTGCGTCTTCTCGATGGAACTGCTGCATGGGGAGAGATCCTGTCTCTTCGTATGGCAACACAAGCTCCTTGTCACTTCCAATTTTCTATTTGGTGCTAAACCCAACAGAGGCACAGAAAATAAAAATTATAATTGAGACAATCGTAATTGAGCTCAATATAGAGCAGTTCCTAATTTTCAAAAAAGAAATATTAAGATGGATATTATTTTTGAAGATGTGAATCCTTAATTCTGCTACAAATTACCTGAATGTCAAAGGATCAGATAGTCTCCTATCTGACTGAATTAATATAAATTACAAAGAAATAGGCTGTTTTCCTTTGCTTTGAAGTGTTAGGATATATAATTATATATTAAATTGATTAAACTAATCCAATCCCTTTCTCTAAGAACAAAAAAAAAGCTCCAAACCATCCAACCATCAGTAAAGGAGTCCTGAATTTTATTTGAAAATAAAGGAGAGACAAGACAACCAAATAATAATAATAATAATAATAATAATAATATAAAAGAAGATATTTGAGACTATACCCAGAATAAGAAATTACGAGATTCGCTTGGCTTGCTTTCTTCTTTTTATCCTTAACTTATGAAACTTTTGACATTAATATATAAAAAAATATATGTATTCAATTCTCTGATCTTCCTTCAAACCCCTTTTTATAGGCCGTGTAAAAAGAAAAAAGACAAAAATATTAACAAAGAAGAACATTAAATAATTTGAATATTAAGAAAAGAAATTATTCTTTTCCTAATTTGGAGAAAGTAAGTTTTTAAATTCATCTTGTCAAATAATCATTATTTTTTTATTTAATAGTTTGTCTTGTCAAATAATCTTTATTTTTGGCATTTAATAGCCTTCATTTATTATAACTAGATCCTTATTTCCTTCTTTTTCTTTATTTTATATATTTTTTTGGGTTCTTCATAATCAATATAGGAAACAAAGTTAGAAATATTCTTTCCGACAACTTATGACACACTTAACATATCCCTAAATTAACCAAATTCATTTAAACTTATTCAAAATAAAAAATATATTAACAAAATTAGATATGTTGGCTCTTTTTTGGGCCTATGTGGGTCGTGAATCGGGCCGTTGTAGGGCCTTGAGATGGAGGTCCAGTTCATTTATAGGCCTTGGGCTGCGGTTATAGGAGTCGGGCTTTATGTGGATCTTTTATGGGCCACATGGCAGAGTAGTGTGGGCCTCGAAACAGGCCTATTTGAGTCAGGCGGGCCACCAATTTGGGTGTGAAAGTGACAGAAACTCTCAGCCAGAGTAGAAACAATCACACTATTTGGGCGTAAAATGTAAGAGAAACACACAAAATTCTCTATTATTTCCACCAATTCTCAGCAGAGCATTAACAATTAGGTAGAAGGCATGTGCATTCTTCCTTTTCATGTCCATAGAAATGGACTTCTACAAGTATCCATAGAAATGAACATATATATCAAACCATGAGCAAGACAAGGAGCATCACCATCCAGCTCAGAGATCAAGCGACATGTCGAATATAGTTTCGTCCACTGAATCATCGAGGAGAGTGTCCCGTATCTTGTCGACGATGTTCTCAATTTCGAACTGAAGGTCCAACCAGCTTCCACTCTCCCAAGTCCTTTGTTACTATCTGATCTAATGAGTTTGGCAAGTGCATGGGAATTTGCCTTTCGATTCCCCTACTGACTTCTCGAATTAAGCATTGTGCTACCGGAGCCTGCTGAACATTGGATGTGTTCAAAGACACCCAAGGGGGGCATTTGAAGATCTGTTCAGAGGCTTCAGTGATGCAGCAATCAAAGAGAAGCTTTGGATCATCTATCTGTGGAGAACTTGAAATTTCTCCTTCATCAAACAAGGATCGGGCAAGCAATTCATCTCCCAAATGGCATCTCTCTGAAAAGTCAATAGTGCTCAACCCTGAGGCTTCGATCACGGCTTTAACATAGTTGAAAGTAGCTTGAGCTCCTGTATCCAGTGTTGGGATCACAGCTGCAAATGAGAAAAATATCAGTTGATTAATGTGAATAGGATAAACAAGAGATGTGCATCGGAATGTGTCAGTCATAAAATGCTCCGAAGCTCTGAATTTACAACTGGTGAATTCTCCTGAGATAAACTTGTCAACATAAACATGATCTTAATCCCTCTGGCTTACCAATAGTGCTTTCATGAGTCTCCAAGATTTCTCTAAGGGATCCTGGTGATCCAGAATAAGTTGCAGTGTGTGATTCCACCTCCAATGAAACCTAGTCGAAAGAATAGCCATAACCATCATATCTGAGGAAGAAGAAACTTCTCATACAGAAAGAAATAAGTGACATATCGCTTACTAAATCTTTGTTATTGCTCTTTGGCTCCAAAGACACATCACACTGGAGGCTTGCTTATTCTGACTGCATCCACATTTTGTACACTTGCTAAAAAAGATTTGACAGAGTTCATTCCAGGAGAAAGCTAAGGAAATCATAGGAAATCATCTAAAAGGTGTTTAGTTACATAGATAAAGTTACCTTCATGGTTAAGTTCTGATCCAATACACAATCCCTGCTGCACCTGGTTTTCAATGATCTCAGCTTTCAAGTGAAGCATCGGTACATCAGTTTGATTGCCAAAGTGAGGTGAGACCTGAAAGCTTTGTTTCGACAAGCTTAAGGAACTGGTTGCATCATCTTGATTGAACTGTTGCATAGGGAGTGATCCTGTCTCTTCGTATGGCAACACAAGCTCCTTGTCACTTCCATGACTCACGTTTGGAGATAATGCATTGTACTCTGGAGTAGAAAGCAGACTACCCAAAGATTCTGAGACATGGGCTGTTGTTGGCAAGCTAGCTCTTTGATCTCCAGTATCTAGCATCTCAGCAATGTGTTTCTTGGCTTCTTGGTAAATGAGAGAACCAGGTTTTATAGCAGATATACCACTCCAGATGTTAATTGGATTCTTCTTACTCAGTAGGTCGGGCGGAGCCACTTGGAGCACGATAACGAAGCAAACGCTAATGGACATTCTCAAGGGATTTGAGGATCAAACTCCTCGCGAATCCCTTCAATTCCCACTCAATTATCAAACTTCTACATGATAGCAACACGAAGAAAGCGATTTCCCTTCTTCTCTCGCAAGTCTGCCGCGGACTGGCCGCTCGCTGCGCCACCGATCTCACTTTCTGTGCTCCTGCTCGCCGTGGAGGAGAGCAAAGACGGGCGAGAGAGGTCGGAACACTAGAAGAGGATCTGAGGCCGCACGGATCGAGACGACAGAAGAATTCGAGGAATAATTCGAAAACGCGAGCGAAGCAGGAGATAGGAGCGACAACGGAAAGCTAAGAAAAGCGGAAACGAAGGGTTTGGGAGTGCAAGCTCTCTCCCTCTCCCGGAGGAACCAGGTGCTAAGAACAAAAGTACTTCCATCCTCGCTTGTACCTGTCTTATTATTCGAGATGCCAAGGGTCCCATAGCGGTCCCATGTTTTCCACCTATTAAAATGCAGGTGAAATGGTAATCAGAAATTGAATAAATGCAAGAGAGAGCGGGTAGCATGTCGTCACTTTCGTCGACACTCAAAACAGACTCGCTGAGTGCGTGGCGAATTTCCATTCTAAGAACGTTGCGGGTCCCCGTGTGAGACACCCGGACGTGACTTAGTCACGTGAGAAATCAGAGTGGCGATAGAGCTGCTTGGTTGGATAAAAAATTAGCTGGCATTTATGCTGAAATGCTTAATTTACGCGACTGAGCTTTTAGATTCGTGCTGCAAACTCGGAGTATTCGTAGCTTTCGTTCGGACATGGATCCGACCCGTTTGGTTTAATTAATCTGATGGACTACTAATTTTGAGTCACGGTTAGATTAAATTGTAAAGGGAAACAGCTATGTATCCTCTTGAATGCAATAATCAAATTAAAATATAATTCTAGCCAGTGTGTTGCTTCATCGTCTATTTGAGTTGATCAATTAGAGAAAACTTTAGTTCAAGGTAAAACTTCTCGTCACGAGATATAACCTGTTGATATTAAAAGATAAGATTTTTCCAACTACATGAGCAAATCAACTTTTCGTCATGAGATATGACATATTAAAAGATAAGATTTTTCTAACTATATGAGCAAATCTTTTTACTCTGTCGAGGAAAATCCTCTATTTTATTGAGGAAAATCCTCTCTCTTAATATGTATAAAACTTCTTATCTTCAATAAAACTTTTTCAATAATTATTCTTATCCTTTATTATTTTCATCAAACAGTATTTAGTAGGTTCACATATATGATTGTATAGGTTGAGTAACACAATTAACAGACCAAAATCCTGAAAACAAGCAAAGCAGAAGAAATGTCTCGAGTTTAATCTTCAAGATTATGAGAATGCATTTATCAGCATAAACTTGAATACAACTGCAGCACAAAGAAGTATTTGTAACACAGGAGGATGCATGTCGAAACATAGAGAAGTTGGTATCGAATATCTTTTTCTTTCTATGCGTAGAGAAGCCGATGAACATTTCATCCTTGATAACTCGATCCTTTGAAGGCACAATAATATCAGTCAAAGGAACAAAGTAGATATATAATTTGTGTAAAATCTTATACACAAGTGAAAAGGGAAAAAATTTTGAGAGACACAATTTAGCTTACTATTTTGATTTCACATCTTCTAGTCAGCGGACAAACATACACTAAGCACTGTACAAAAGAAGCTTAGTATAGAGATTCTTGATCGTGCCATGATTTCAAACATGCAAGAACCTGAGCAACTGAGTTGGGTGAGCCAATTACTCCCAGCCCATCAACATCTTGGTGACCCCCTCTACAATCTTGTCCTGCGATGCACATGACTCGAAACCATCAGAAAGGAGAAATCTATAGACTTCCCACTCCCTATCGCCGATGACATGCCTCCCGATCTCAGCCTGAGAATTCCAAAGAGCATAATTTAGTTAGCAGTGAAAGTTAACTTTATAGGTATGAGCTTAGTGCAAGTTGAATTCAGAAAGATGCCAGAGATTTGTAAGGTTTTATAAGAAGCAAATTTTTGCAACAACATTGAAGTATAACCTAATTGTTGATGCCCATCCCTCCTAGTGGAGGTTCCATGCTTGATGAGAAAATGACTGTGACCATGTGTGGCCATGGCTATGCACAGATGATGAGAAAAAAACACTTACCAAAAAGATGCGTATTTGAAGAATTTTGAGAGCGAGAGTGATGTCGTAGAACACAAGAGGGCGGCCTTTGCCAGATAGCTCAACGGGATTGGCGACGAGAAGCTCCATATCAGGGCCACGTTTCATTACAGCAACTCGGAGGGGATGGAATAGTTCCATTCTCAAGCGTGAACACACGGCTCTCTGCTTGTTTGGATCAAGAATCTTCTTCCCATCCATTTGCATCACGAACAAGTCGATCTCACAGCTTCCATTGCGGCTTGCATAGACTCGGCCGTAGGATACCTAGCAAGTATCATGTGAGAACATTCAAAACATTCAACTTCTACATGTTTGGAGATCAGAGAACCTTTTATGTGATGCCAGGAAACAAATCATGGATGCACATATATCTTAATGTGAAACAAAGAATTAAAGTGCACATAACATATGACAAGTAAGTTTAAAATGTAACAAGTTACGGGGAAAATCAACAATTTAGACAATTATGCTGTGATAAAGGCCACTATTAGAGTCTTCTCATAACTAGGAAGCATCTGATAATGTACATAGAATGAGCTACGTAAATTACATCATTCAAAGAAAATGCATAATGCACAGAAAAGCATCATCTTCTTTTTGGGAAAAGAAAAACCATAACTGAAATCAACAAGCAAAAACATTCTTCCTTTTTATCTTTTGGCTTGCTTGTTTAATTTTATTACCTGGATGTTATAATCCTTTAGAGTCCTCATTATGTCATAGAGGAGGCCTTTGTGGTCACAACCGAGGATCTGAATAAGTGTGTGACTGGGGCTGAGGGAGTTGTCCATTTTCACAGAGATGTTACTGGGTGAGGAAGGAGATCCAACTGGCGATTCTTCAGGAAGCTCCAAATTGAACAATTCTTCTGTGATTGCAGGAGGTAGAAATGGCGAAGCTTGTAGGCACTCAACAATCTGGGCATTGGCTGGTTCGATCTCACAATTTGTCATGGAATCCCCTAAAACAGCTTGCAATTGTTCGCATGTCTCTTCCTTTCTTCCTTTTGTATGCAGGAGTTCCCTGAAGCAAAAATAAATGTTCAGAACAGCAGAACAACGGATTGATCATGGGCTAAGCTATTTAGAAGTCTGGCAAAGGGCTCTAAATCCAAGAATGTTTCAGAGTTTTAAAGATAATATTAACCAAGGTACCTGCTTAAGTTCATAAGTTGTGAGCCAACATCTAATATAAATATAAGGTCTGGCTTTAATTCATTTATATGGAACTTTTCATACGTTTCAAATCCAGGTCTTGCTTCTTAATTTTTCTAGTAATTTTCCATCAGATCAATGAAAATTCAAGCTAACCCCCAGAAAAGATCAGAGAGCATATCATCAGTGACGGCGAACAAAGGCCACATCGAAACAACATAGTTGACATATCATAAGTAAACACTATCTTCATATAGAACCAACACATGCAAACAGGTTAGCAGAAGTGAATTCCTTCAGATAGTGTTAATGAAATATGTTGCTTTTACTGGATATCCTTTCTAAGAACTAACTTGGAAGAACATCTAATGAAATCGGAACCACGGCGGGCCAATCTTCAGCACAGTCAATTTCATCTATTAGCAAGAATAATATTAACATGACTGGTCAGCAGGAAACTTTGATGATTGAACTTCACTTGCTATGATTTAAGAGTGTGGAACATCTATGGGGATCAGAGAAGCATAATTTATGCAAATTAGAAAGAGAATCGCTGAAAGGTACCAAGTAGATGCATTATCCAACCTTGTGTCACTGATAAAAAAGAGGTCCATAACCCTTCCATCTGGAGTGGTCGAAACTTTCACCCTCCTTATTATGAGTTCCAGATCACAGAGAACCTGTGTCACATCTGCCAAAGGCCACAAGCACTGTTAGTGAGAAGCTAAAGGCTTACAAGAACATGATCAATAATCAAGTCTTCAACTGATGGATATAATCCTGAAACACAGTATACGCACACCTGAGAATGAGGAGCAAATAATGGATGTAAGAGTTGCAGACAAATTATGAACTTCCTTTGCTTGTTCAGTGAAAGATCAAAGAAGAGAGAGAGAGAGAGAGAGAAATCATGTGGATGCTAAGTGGGAGAAGAGACTGTACGTGATCACTAACAGAGCCAAATTCCAACTTGTCTTCTCAAAAGAACGTCAAACTAGCAAAAATCTCATAGACGACAAGAACTGAATAGCTAATTAAGCAACAAAGCCATTACAACACTAAAAGGAGATAAGAAATGGAGTTGCTACCATGCAAGAGACCCATCCGATCATAGCAAGAGAACTTGAGGAGGAAGACTTGCGGTGGCCGCTCAGCCAGCATCAACTCCTGCGGGCCGAAGTAGAAATTGTGCAGCCCGGAGGCCACCGACACGGCAGGGCACGCCGCCAGCAGCCGCTTCTTCAGCAGCCCCCACGGCGTCGGTCGTCCGCCCCTCTCTTCCACCCAAAACACGACGTAGCACCACTTCCCATCCGTGCTCACATCTGCAGAAACCACAGCAGCCACCGCCAAGCCCGCGCACATAGGTCACCCAAAGATCCAATTTTTAGCATCAAGACGGCAATAGGGGCCCGGTCGGAGGCTTACCTCCGCGCAGGATGCTTAGCCCGAAGAAGAGGATGACGCGACAGAAGTCGCAGCCAAGGCCGGTCTTGTCGGGGCAGCTGACGCTGATCACGCTCGGGCCGCCGGCAGCCTCCGGCGCCTGGATGACCACCGCGTCGTCACAGGGGACGCCCATCTCTCGTCCTCCTCCTCGGGCTACCCTGAGATGCTACGGGATGGCACTGAGATTTGAGAGCAACAACGCGTGCCTTGTTGGATTAGACATGGATTCGGTTGTTGGGGGTGGACGGTGGGAGCTTCGGATTCACGCTCGGATCGATGTCGATAACTGCCACTTGTTACTTCGATCTACAAATAGAATGAAGAGGAAAGGCGTTGCTGTTGCGCACGAGGGGTCAGATTTTTGTTGGATCGCATCTACTCCCACAAGATCCTTTGCTGGCGAACGCTCACGTCAGTAATGCCATGCGCACGGAACCGATCCCTCAGCCACCAACACAAACATGGAGGGGATGATGCGATGTGGTTCGTTTGATGCGCCCTGTTGGGGTGCGATCAGATAAGATTCGGACGACGGATATTAGCCGATGACTGCTCCACACGCCCCATCTGCAAAATCCACATGTCGGACGCTGCCTTACCGTATCGGTCAACTCTCAGTGGTCAACCAAACGGACTGCCGGTGGTGGGAACAGTCTATAGCAGTGATGGTGATGCCGCCTCTGTAGTAGGTTCGATTGATTCATTAAGCTTGGAAGGAGAATTAAGGGTTGGATTTCATGAATACAATATCTATGTATGGATCGGGAGAGCGAAAAGAGAAATTAAAGAATTGATATGGTCACCAACTTGCAATGACCAAGCATTTTTTTTGGAGTGGAAATCATGAGAGAACATGGGAAAGAATAGTCAAAGTGGTGATGAACAGTCCTTTGATTGACCATTTGATGGAAAGATTAAATAGTGGACTGAATACAATGAATCATTATGAGCAAATCAATGTGAAATGGCCCACATCTCACCTAAAAAATGCTTTAGATTACTTTTCCTTTCAGGTAAAGCCTCCATTGCTTGGCTTGAAGGCATTTCCTTCACTTACCCCCAGAGTGAATTGGCTAGCATGATGTGGACAAGAGTTGTGTGGTAACAGATCTACCTTCACTTACCCCATTAAATGCTACATTGAATTTGTCTCTAAAACAAAAACAAAAAAGTGCTGCATTAAAAGTCAACAGAGCTTGTTAACTGTTAGATTCATTAGGATGGTGATGCACTGCTAGCAGCAGATCTGACAAATCTAGCAAGAAGAAACATCTGCAGCTTTAGTATCAGCTCAAAGCTAAATGTTACTGAAATGACATCGAGCAAGACAAATGTATCTCAAACATGAACCTTAACAGCACAGGTAATTGTCCATCGAAGAGTGTGACTGGAATTGGATCTCTTCTGCTGTTTCCTTCATCAATTTTGGGTCACAGGTCTCTTCCTACTCTTTTTAGTCCTTACCCAGTCCATGACCATGTAAGTGGCAAGGGTTCATTATTGACTCAGAAAAGAAAGACAACTCAAATTCTTCATGCCAAGCTAAACAGAGACTATTCTCAAGTATCCTTGTCTCCTTTAGTCTACCCATCTAATGTCACAGTTGTACTTGGCATTGAAACTATCCAAGCATTTATATTATTCAACCTTTGTCGACACAAACTAAGCTGTTTGATAAACTGCTGTTAAGATTTTTGCCTAAACATGCTGCTCAACTTGATTGACATTTCTATACATCATATATTGAAGACTAAGTTTATCATATTAAGAATCATTTCATGGAGAGCAAAAATGATAGAAGGAGAGGTCAGTCATGTGTCCCAAGTATTTGACATATCGGTCGGTGTTAGGCTATATGAAGATTATGTGAGATAAAGGTCGAGAGATGATTAATGAATTGTCCCAAAAAAGACTACGGTGACATATATATGGGTTTGATTTACAACAATGTATTAGAATTTAGCCTCAAGTATATTAGTCCTAATCAATTGGTCAAATCTCAACAGTTAGATGGAAGAACACTACTGCCAATTTATGTTCTCAACAGGCAAAATAGAAGAATGATGTATTATCGTTTAGGGTCTCTCGCCATGTCTAGTTTCTTCTTTTGCTTTGGAAGCCACTATTGACCACAATATGTCGATCTGACCTATCCACTGACCTATCCAAGAACAGTGATGTTAAGATCGAGTCGATGACATCCGTCTTTATGTGTTACGAGCATCAATTACGATATTATATAAATAGATAACATGCAACTTCTGACTCACTGAATATAATACAAAGCCCAACAAGAATCTGATCTTAGTTCGACACTGTCAAGATCTAAAATACGGAAACTAACAAACATGTCGATTCCAGCTCGCGTTCATGTGATCCTCAAACTCTTTTGTGTTAGAAAGTTCAATTGTCTGGGTCTGAAATGAGATGAACGAAAATCTAGCGTGAGAATTCGAGGCATTCGTAATACTATGATTAATGCTGAGACAGCCTCAAAACAAAGATGTGATCTTTTTGGGTTTCACAGTCGGAAATCAGGTGCATGTTGGAGCTTTGAATTCTCCATTTTTCCATTGGCCATAGGGTGATCCAGATAGAGATTGTGATTGTTGTTGTTGCACACAGAGTTGGAGATCAGAAGTTGCTTGATCTCCTCAAGGCTATACTCCAGTCCAGTCTCCACCTGACACCCTCCTCCGAGGAGGAACAATTTGCTCTCTTTGTGGATGCTCATCTGCTCTTCTCCACCGCCATAGCCATAGTTCAGATCTTTTATGATGCTGACGGTGTTCATGTTACTGCTGCTCTTCATCTGATACTGATGGTATGGAACTTGAAAGAAATCACTAGAGATCACAGGGGTTGAGCGGGGCATGACCTGGGAGGTTATAGGAAAGCTTTCAGAGCCTGCACCTTGTGATGATGAGGATGGTGATGGGGAGAAATGCTGGTTTTGATGATGATGATGATTGTTCCGTCGATGTGGTTTCCTTTGGAAAGGAGTGATTCCTAGGAGTTTCTTCTTGAGCTTGGTGTTCCAGTAGTTCTTGATGTCATTGTCTGTCCTGCCCGGAAGCTGGGAAGCCATGATGGACCACCTGCACTCGTGAAGGGGAAGGAGGGAGTCGGTTTTGCCATCGAGAAGAATCATGTATATCTCGTCGACTTGCAGAAAGCGTTCGCATTTTCTTGAAGAGGAGATCAAATGCGACTGATGGCATGCAACACTAGGAAGAGAAGAAAAGTGAGACATTTGAGACCTTAGAGGAGGACACATCTCACCTGCTTCCGATGGCGGCGAAGATGCTGCATATGACTCTATCTTCTTCTTCTGAGAACTCCCCATGTTTTATGTTGGGTCTCAAATAGTTGAGCCATCTGAGCCTGCAACTCTTCCCACATCTCCTCAGGCCTGTCAGAACAACAAACAACCAGGGTCATCACCATCCTCAGAACAAAACTACTCTCTCTCTCTATCTCTCTCTCTATACATATATTAGACACAGTCTTACCAGCTTTGTGAGGAAGAGCAATCCAATTCCCACCAGTACCATACTTCTCTATGAACTCCTTCAGCTTGGTGTCTTCCTCAGGTGACCAAGGACCCTTCTTCACGTTGGCCTTGTCACAGCATGGAGTTCTCCCCATCTCCACCCGGATGCTTAAGCCAAGGACATCTTCCCAAACTTCTCTTCGAGATATATAGATATATCAGTATGAGAGGTTGCGATTTGCAGCAGGTGGTGCTCACCACCCTCAGAGCAAGACACTGGCTCTAAGGAGAGAGAACAACACAGAAACGAGAGCCTGAGCTGAAATATATGGTTGCTGAAAGGAAGTCAAAGGTTAGCCTGCCTGTTCCCATGACTTCGAACCTCCTGGTCTGGCTCTGTCTCAGCGCCAAAACTTACCATCATTCATATTAAGGCCATACCTGTACTTTCTCTCTCTCTCTCTCTCTCTCTCTCTCTCTCTCATGTGGGTCCGTTTGTCTTGACAAAATTGGTGGGACGTCCTCCAATGGCCAAACAGTAGGTCAAGAGCATAGGTGATGGAGAAGGACTAGGCTCAGTGACGAGACCCAACCTCATTTCCACAGCTACATGTGGGCATGTGAACTATTCGGACCACTGTGAACTGGATCCATTAGGTTATGGCGTTCATGTACTTCCAACGCCTCGTTGGACTTCTCGTGTGATAGCTTCTGTAGCTCGACATTTCTCTCCAATATTCCAGTTTGAATCTTTATTCTGAAATCAAATGATGCCTTTAGCTTTCTAGCCGACGCAGGCAAACCTATGTTCATTGAAATTTATAGATCTCATAGATCATCAATTCAACTCGAATGTTTTAGTTTCGAGATTGACTCGAATCCAATATATATATGATATAATTACTTCAGTCTTTAGCGACGTGCAATTATTTTCTTGATTTATGTTCTTTCATCTTCGACGAAGAGATTTTGTCAACACTAACCAACTATATCATGCAAATATCCTATCGTAAATTCTCATGGAATTTGGAATCGTATTCAGAAGTTAAATGGATCCAACCCAATCCGATTCGTCTGTAGTATCTAACACGAGATATCAGGCATGGATTCGAATTTTAGATCGATAAGCTTATTGGATTTGGAGTCAGGACCTTAATGTACCCATTGATATTTTCTTTTGGAATTTTCAGCGTTCTGAGTGACACAAATGTACACAGAAAAGATTGCTGTAATAGGGGGGAAGGGTGTCTGGAAACTTCTTTTCACGTGGGAGTTACCTTTACGGTGCTTCCCTTGGTCCTCCCTAAAGGAATCCCCGTCACCGACAACAACCACCATCTCACGCTTCTCCCGGTACCCGAGTCATCTACCCGTCTCGTGCTGAGACGCAGCCCGGCCCAGCATCTGGCCCACACCTTCTTTTCATCTCGGGATATTAAGCCATGTAGTTAGTTAGACGTAAACTTAAAAAATTTATATTAAAATCTTTATAATTATGAAAGTAAAATATTTAACCTCATTTATTTTATTCTAATCAAATTTATCGATACAATATATGACAACATGAATGATACAAAAATGATTGAAAAAATAATAATTTTAATGATGGTGGCAGAAGATGGTGTTATGCGTGGTTGCTGTGGTGGTAGTTGACGACAATAATATGGTGGTTGACCTTATCGATGTTGATCCAAGCATCAACAATGAAGAGGAAGAAGAGGTAAAGCGATAAAACATTTGAGTCAACGTTGCACCGCTTTACCTCCTCTTACATTGCATTGTATCTGCATCAGAGTTGGAGGAGGAAAAGGAGGTAGGTGATGCGTCTGTGTCCGCACTACGTTTAAATAATCGGATAGTCACTTCGTTAAATGGTGCAACTGATTTGAGGAAGGGGTGAAGAGTGACAAGAAGGAGGGAGAGGTTGTAAGCGAGCTCGATGAAGAGACGTGCCTGCTTTGAACTCTTAAGTTTTATCCAACATGCAAATGATATATACACCTCGACCACAACAATGTGTCGACCTTCTTTCAGATTAGGTTCATCTATGACCGGAGGGGATCTGATCAGGTGACAAGAATTAATTGCTGCATAAAATGAAGGCCCAAAAAATATAAATTTAGTAG
This sequence comes from Musa acuminata AAA Group, assembly GCF_036884655.1. Taxonomy (NCBI): domain Eukaryota; kingdom Viridiplantae; phylum Streptophyta; class Magnoliopsida; order Zingiberales; family Musaceae; genus Musa; species Musa acuminata. The sequence continues at coordinate 3,574,328 of NC_088353.1, read as the reverse complement.
CGGGAGAAACAACAAACCATCATCCTCCTTCTCTCTTACCTTTAACGTGGTGGGGGAGAGTATAGAAATATGGAGGCAATGGAGAAGGAGGACGATGGTTTGTTGTCTCTCTCACCATTAAATATGCACTCTTGGAACCTCCATTTTGTGCTGCAATCAATCCTTATCGTTCGATCGGATCCCCTTCGATCATAAGTGGAGTTGATCTAGAATGAGGTTGACAACCATGTCAGTATGGTCGAGGCGTACACATCGTTCTCACATCGACTAAAGCTCAAGAGCTCTAAGTAGGCGTGCATCTTTACCGAGTTTGCTTGTAACCTCTCCCTCCTCACCGCCCACCACCCCTTCTTCAAGCCGTCATACTATTGGACGAAACAATCGTCCAAAGATTTGAACATTGATGCAGATGAAGAGTGATGTCAAAAGAGGAAGAGGAGGCAGAGCAGTACGATGCTGATGCAAATAGCTCACCTCCCTCCTCGTCCTCTTGTGATGCCAACATAAATGTTTCCATTTCTCATTATCGATGTTCAGACTGATATTGATAAGGTTGACCATTGTATAATTATAATCGATCACTATTATAAAAACCATCCGATGCTATCGTTTATCACTATCGTTAAAATTATTATTTTATCAATCATTTTTGTGTCAATTATGCATGTCCCATATCTCTCGACCCTAAAGTTGACGATGTTAGGATAAAAAAATTAAATATTTTATTTTTATAATTATAAAAAATTAATATAAATGTTTTAATTAAATGTTAAAGGTACGTACACCGGGTAAATAGGCGAAAGAGGCCGGTGGCATGCGGCAACACGGTGAGTTCCAGTTTTGCGCGTTATGGAATCACCTCCCGCCCTCCGTCCCACGTCGACAGCTGGCCGGGGTATTCCCGTCATTTCGTTTCCAGCGTAAGACGGTCCCTCGTTACAACCGGAAGCCGTTCAAGACCCCATAACGGCGTAATTTGTGCTCGGACCGATGATTATGTTCCGCTACCAACGATCGTAACAGATTCGTATCCCGTTAAAAAGGGTCCCTACGTCAAGGTGATAGTCCCACGTGCATCGCACTCTTCCGTCCCATGCATGCATGCATTCATGCTTGATGATGACGATGAGGATGACCGAAGAGTAAAAGCGAAACATAAACAAAGCCAAAGCATGATTAATAGTTGGGATCCGAATCCGGAATCGATTTCGAGTCCGTATCCGAATTCGAGTCCTAACATTCCTTATGTATGCATACGGCCACCAAACCCCCGGGAGTGCGAGCAGCGGCGAACGCTATGGGTGAGGTGAGGCAAGGCAGGGCTGTTCTTCTTCAGCCTTGGCGCTTTCGGTTGCGTCTCTTTTGTAATGTTGTTGTTTGCTTGATTGGTTTGTTTCTGAAATGGCAGGAGAAGGAGAAGAAGGGGGACGGGGAGAAGAAGAAGAGAGGAGGAATGGAGGAGGCCGTCGAGGTGAAACTCGACATGCACTGCGAGGGCTGCGCCCAAAAGGTCCGGAAGGCCGTCAAGAGACTCGAGGGTAACAACACTCCTTCCACTCCCCTCCCGTTCTTCTCTCAATCTCGGTGCCACAAAAGATTTGAGATCGATCGAGATGTGATTCCGTCTTTTTCCTTCCTACAAGGATTTTGCAAGGGGAAAAGGAACGGTTTTGAGGTTTCTTGGATCTTGTATTCCTCGCTTCCATTGCACTCTAGCAAACACTCACACAACACAAAGAAAAAGCAGAGAAAAAGCTTTATGTAGTTTCCCTTTCATCTAAACTTCGAACTATGAATTCTTGCAGTCTAATCCACCACTCTGTTCCCGATTCTTTTCAATCAGAAGTGGAGTGCGTGGACAGAAGAAAAAGATATGCAAATTTAGGGCGAAAATGATGTTTTGTTATGAATCCAAGTCGGTCCTTCTAAATTTCTTCACACATTCGAATTGGACAGCGAATTAGGATAAATACAATGCGAGACTTTGCGACCAACGGTTGCTCTGTTTGAGAGAAGAGGACTCACAATTCACTTCAACTTTCCACCGCGTGTCCGCAGGAGTGGAAGCGGTGAGCGTGGATCCCGCGAACAACAGGCTGAAGGCGATCGGAAAGGTGGACCCCTGGAAGCTAAAGGAGTTCCTGGAGGCCAAGACCAAGAAGAAGGTCGACTTCATCTCCCCCAAAGACCCTCCCAAGAAGCCCAAGGGCGACGAGATGAAGAAGAAGGACGAAGATGCCAAAGACAAGAACCAGAAGAAATCATCCGACGACAAGAAACCCAAACCAGTAAGCAATTGGTCCACGCATTGATTTCATCCATCTCCGTTTTTTGCTTATGGATCTCTTCAAATTTGTTCCTGGAATGATCGATATAGCCTGCGTCCTCCACGGTGGTGCTCAAGATTCGCCTCCACTGCGATGGCTGCATCCAACGGATCAAGAGACACATCCATAAAATTAAAGGTAAACTCGCTTCTCTCCAGATTTGAACACCCGCAGTCGTTTACCGACATCTTCCGTCGGATGGGAGCACGTGAGCTTATCCGACGGTTGTATAATCCTATGAATTGACAAAAATGCCCTCAGGTGTCGAGGAGGTGACGGTGGACGCGGCGAAGGATGTGGTCACCGTCAAGGGCACCATGGACTTGAAGACCCTCCCCGCCGTCCTCGAGGACAGGCTGAAGCGCCGCGTCGAGATCGTTCCTGCGAAGACGGACGACGGCGGACGCGGCGGCGAGAAAAAGGAGAAGGGCAGCGGAAGTGGAGGAGAGAAGAAGAAGGAAGGCCGTGTAGAGGAGGGAAACAAGGAAGAGACGACGACGACGGTGGCGGAGGCGAACAAGATGGAGTACTACGGGCCGCATGGGGGATTCGAGGGGTACGGTTACTTCATGGAGATGGTTCACGCGCCACAGATGTTTAGCGACGAGAACCCCAATGCGTGCTCCGTCATGTGAAGCCCGTGTGCTTTTTAGACATTCTATCGGCAGTTTATAAACGAGAAATGTAGATAACAATAATACAAAAGTGGTTGCAGGAAAAAGAAATCAGAATGGGGAGAGAGAGAGAAGGGAACTTCATTTTTGTTTAATGCATGTGTTCTTCGAAGGTGGGGGTGTAATTCAGAAAGTTTTGGATTTAAGTTTGGAATTATACGAATTTAGCATGTTACAGAATTCATCACTCATCTAAATCTGCATCTGAATGCGTACCTGCTGGTGTTTTGACAGGTATGTTTACCTAACATCCACTCTCTTCTCACCCTCGCATAAGATTTGGTGGAAGTCCACCACAGTCACACTAGAACTTATGATGGTCCGTGTGCTGAGCTGACAGTGTTTGTGGAGATGAAACTGGAAAAGTGGGAGGCCGAGATCAAATCTTTCCTTCCATGGAGGATGCTTCCTGGAAGTTGGCAGTGTGGCAAAGGCGAGGGGACTCACCGATGGCGAGCACATATAAGAAGAAGAGTAAGAAAAGTTAATGTTGCTGCTTCCTTGCTCCTGAAAAGCTGCTGCAGCTGTTGCTCATCATCTTTTCCTTCCTTTTCACCAGCAGTTGCTCTCACCACCTTCTTCTGCTTGCTGTTCATCACCTGCTAGGTGTCTTGAAAACACAAGTTCTCATTTATAATTATGATACATATCTCAATTTTTATACAAACATATACACGTCACATAAATCTATGCTAACCTTATCATGGGCACTACTTTATACCTAAATCATGTTCTTTTCCTATAACTATTTCGCGCACATATGCACGTTGAGTGCACTTGCACTAAAGGAACCAAAACCACGTACGTCACTAGCAAAGAAGACTATGTGGGTAAAACTGGATCAAGTTTACATTGTAATGGCTAACTTCGGTATGACAATAAGATTGCTCGCTCATAGTTACATCGAAACCTATATGCGATGACCCAATTGTTTCGTGCATAGGATGGACCGCATCTTATTGAAGCATTATATATATATATATATATACGTGTATGCGTGCGTAAGATAGTAGTGACGACTCCACCGAAAGTGTAGGAAGTGGGAGTACCATTAGGGCGTCCCACGTCAGCCTCCATTTTGGGTTGGAAGGGGAGTGATGGAGACCGGTCAACTAAACCCGGGTTCACAAATCCAGATTGCTCGCGCGTAAGGCGGAGCTTCTCGCTCGCGGGTTTCGGATCCGAGCTCTTAACGGGTCGGCTCCTCTGTCCGACAAGCGAGGTCATGATGCGGAGCGTCATCGGGGCGTGCGAATGGTGGTGGTGAGAAGGCGCTGGGAGCGAGAAGCTTTATGTCATATAATTCCAAACCTAAATCCAAACATGCTGAATTCCAAACCATTAAAATTAGTTATTATGAGCTAAAAAAATCACAATAAGATGTTTATAAAGGATATTAATTATTTTTACTAATATTTAAATAGCATTAACCGAAATAGATTAATTATAGATAATTTTAGGTTTAGAAAGATCACGCTAAGCTTAAATATAGAGGAAAAATACCGTTCAAGTTGCGAGGCGGTTGGTATCCTGACTCACAACAGAGGGTCCCAGCGGAATAAAATGATTTATCTACGTCTCATGTAATCGTAAAAGAAAGATCAAAAGATAAATATTAAAATAATCAGTTATTAATTATAATGCATATAAAAATGTGTCAAAATAATAAACGAAAACCGACGGCCAGGACGGTCTTCGGAGCGGTGGGGTGACGCGGCCACACGCGTATCGACCGTTGAAACAGGAAGAGCACGAAGCTCAAAGCCTTTCGGTCGACGTTTAGGGCCGACCACGAGATGACGACCATATTCCGCCCTTATTTAAACCCACTCCGATTTCTGCTCTCCGCGCTCGACTTCGCACATACAGTCGACCCGGTCGAGCGAGCCCAGTGTTCGTCTCCTTTGGGATTCCCCTCCCGTAGAACTCGGGCGCCCGGCCTCGCCTCTCTCGCAGATGGGCTGCTCCTCCTCTTTTCCAGGTTCCCGATCTCTTCTTCCTCTCTTAGGGTTTAATCCATTCTCCTTCTTTATCCTTTCTCGATTACTCCATTCCTTCCATTCTCAGGTACGGCTGTCCCTTGCCAAAAATTCGGATATTGATCCTCGTTGTAGTAAGATAGGGATGCATTTCTTTCAGTCGTCAAATATCTGAATCCCTCTCTCTCTCTCTCTCTCTCTCTATTTTGATTTCTTTTCCCTATATGAAAGATTGGCGTTGCGAATTGGGGTATATGGGTTTCGATCTTGACACATTTGTAGGTATGGTTGTGATTTGTATCATTAGCTCTCACGATGGTAGTCGCTGCAGTAACGGAAAGATCCGAGCTTTTGCGTTCAGTGCGCCCGTTTGCTTAATTTGTGCGAGGAGCTGCATACTGGGATATTAATGGTGATCAAGATATGCGTCAAATGTTATTTAATTAGGAACTCATTTTATGATTGCTTGGGGAGGATTTTGTAGACTTCGTGCATTTAATTCTTGCACCGTTCCATTCTTTTATTTGAAATATTTCCAAGGCTTATTTCCTCTGTTGTCTGGCTTTGTTAGATTGATTAAGCGTTTTCTTGTATGACGTGGTGGTGATAGAGGGTCCTAGTATGGGCTTATAGTTTTGTCGTATTTAATCAAATTTGATCAGGTTGCAAACATGGCAGTAAGATCGAGGAGAGTTTGTACGAGTATGAATTGGTTGCAGACTATAGGTAGATGGACGGGGTAGGATCTAGTTACTAATGTATTGTAATCATTTGTCATTGAGGCATATGAGTCGGAGGGTAAGGAGGAAGGAGCGGATGGTGTGAAAAGAGGGATGGATAAATCAGAAAAGGGGAAAGATCTAGAAGCTGTTGCAGCAGGATTTCATGTGGTTAACAGGTGTTGTCTATTTAGTTTTCAGGTCATATAAAGTTTGTGTTTGTATGAGTTGCCAGGATTGTTGTAGTGGACGAAGAAGAATGAGAAACGAAATTTCTCTTGGAGAATACAGATAAGCCTTAATTTATCACATTCTTGATAGCACTTTGGTCGTGAGGTCAGTGAAACCATCTTGCAACTAACATAGCTGACATCACAAGGCTCAGAAATACTATATGCTATGTAGTTTTTATTTTGTTAATGAATTTTCTTTTTGAATTGTCGACGTGATTGCTTGAAAATTACATGAGGACAGCATTTTACTTCAGATTTAGGTTCAGTGACCATCAATACAAGGCATATTTGAATAATTGGCCATATGAATTCTTCCATCTATTAAATCCCTAGCATAAGGTGAGAACAACCAGCGGACTTCACTTTTTCATCAAAAGCTCTCTATATGCAATAATTATGCAAGTTTTTGAGCAATGAAAGCTAAAATTTTTTTGAATCTCTAATGGGAAGCAGAAATTCAATTAGATACCATGCTGGTGATGCCTTAGAGTTCCTTGGAGGAAGTGATGAATATTCTTTATCCTTAGTTCCTATATTCAACTTGATCCAAATGATATGTTCTTTAGTTTATCAAATGTGTATCCATCCTTTCAAAGCCGTATGATGCTTGTTCCTTGTATATTATTTGGCTATCTTGGAAAACAACAGAAAATAAAAGCTATAGTCATATGGTTCATACTAGGGAGAATAACAGACAGTTTAATGTGTCTTCCTTGAGTGACTATCTTGAAAATTTAGACAGTTACTATGAGCTATCTTTTGCAATATCATGGTTATTGTTGTTCACAATCTTTCTTGTCAACTCAACCATTTAAGGCATTTTATAAATATCTGTATGCGAGTAGCACTTGGTGTTTCCATCACGTGAAGCATTTTCCTCAATATTAAATATTTATTTGATGACAATATAAGTAATTTATATGTGAATCTTTTGGCAATAAACAGAAAGACATGCTGGAAGGTTGGGCAGTTTTAATAATAAAAACTTGATGGCTACTGACTCAAAGTGCTTGCGTGTCAAGGTATGCTTTGTCTTTTCTGTCCTATCATAGCAATATACTTTGTACCATGCACCCTGTTTTCTGTTTTGGTACTACTGATCTGTTCGAAAGGAGAACACGTTGAGAATATGCATCTAATTCTTGGACTTATCTGTGCTGACCAATATTAGCAACTTCATGTATCACGATAAGTAATCCTTGTGATGGACTTGGAGAATCTTATCAGTCAATTTTTCCTTAGCATATAATCATATTTATTTATCTTTTGTAGCTTATCATGTTTCATTGTGACAGTCATCTTGTGCATGATTTTCCTTGTCTTAGCAAGTCCTTTGCATACCATTGAAGAGAATACTTGGTAGTTATATTCACTGACTTCGGAAGACATGCCTTTCATATATTAACTATTTATGCAAAACAACAAAGTGAATAGGATAGATAAGAGTTGTATGTGATCTGATTACAAGGCTATAGTTAGGTTTCACTATCTTGCAGTTGACTTACTGGAAAATCAATTTTTCCTAACATTTCAAACCTCACAACAAAGTACGAACAAATATTTTTTCCGAGACAATCACTATACAGATAAAACAAGCAATTCAAATGTATGTGTTTCCTTATAGAATACATTGTTTGAGTAACAGTGAATCTAATATGAACAGATCCTGGGTGATCTTTGATGACTGCAAACAATGGGGCTCCCTGGAACTTCTCTCGAGACTTGACTTTCCACAAATCAAGCACCGATATGATAATCATAGTTCCTTGCAACTCAACTTCTGGTTTACTATTTTTTTATACTTTTGGTGAAAACAAAATGAGCTTTTCAAATATTTGATTCTAATGATTTTGTCAATGCCATTCCTGAGATGGTTCCTAATTTGGATTTATCATAGTTCAGTGTGTATTTTATGTAAGTTTTCCTCAATTTATTAGTTCCTAATGATCCCTTTCAGTGAGACATGCTCCACCGTCTTCTTGTTTGGCTCCTTTGTGTCCCCTAAGATTTAATTTTAAGTTTTCCTATTCAGTTCAAGCAATTCTTTCAGAGTTTCAATAGTTTCTTTATGGATACAGTTTGAGCGTGTTTCTTTGCACATAGTGCAGAGATGGAGCTGGGCCATTGTTTATGTTGCCTGTACTTGCTAATATATGCATGATTCTTCATGCATTGATGAATCTGACACCTTCTATTTGCTTATACGTTGGAACTTTTTATTGATTTATTTGCATGCTTCTGAAGGCATCAGCTAAATGTGATTGATCTTAATTTGTAAGATGAGAGTGAACTTGATCTTAATTAACCTTATGGAACTTTTTATTGATTTATCTGCATGCTTCTGAAGGCATCAGCTAAATGTGATTGATCTTAATTAACCTTGTTTATTAAGAATTTGCATTTAAATATTAAATTATCATTTAATAGTTTGCCAAAGTAAAGTTGGGCAAACCTTTGTTTGAAACGTGCTGTTTGTCTTGTGAATGAATTTACTGCATAATTGCACGAACTGACTGATTTTGATACCAGTGATATCTCTGTCTTTGCAGTTAGTACTGTTGGGTGATTCTGGTGTTGGTAAAAGCTGCATAGTCCTTCGGTTTGTTCGTGGCCATTTTGAACCTACTTCAAAGGTAATCCTTTATACAAATACTAATCTAACAATTCTGAGTATTGTGCCTGTGTTGACAATACCATCATGTATGGAGTACTATCTCAGTAAAATTAAGCTTTCAATTGGACAGTTGAAACAACATATAGACACTTTTGGAACATCAGGTCTATTTGTCAGCAAGTGACGTTGAAGAAAATGTTGATGATAAAGATAATGAGATGGTTCAAAAAGAGAGCTTCTTCTCCTGTAAAGCTCATTCCCATTGCTCAAATATCTCTCTGATTAAGAGATTTTTTTTAGGTAGTCATAAGTCCTCATCTGTCTTCAAGTGATAAGTAAAATGCCTCTTCTACTGTATACAGAAAATTCATTTGAAAGTCAAATGCCTCTTCTACTGTATATATCCGCAGATACTAGAAGAAATTTGGCAAGCCTTCAACATGTGAAAAGATATCTTATGGAAGAGTTGTTGGAGTTCTTAATCTTTTATGTGTGTAGGTTGTTGTTTAATCAATACTTGAATCAGCTTCAGTTGAATTTTCAACTTAACCAACGTTTTCTATTCGGTTAATCATCCTTGGTTTCCATATCTTTGGATCTTTTTTCTCCATTGGTTACAAAATGTCTCTGCTAGAAAGCTAAACTTATATTTGTGCTTATAAGTTATATCTTCCTCATTTGAGTTTTCTACACTTAAAGTGATCATCTTTCTAGTTACTACAACACAGGAATCCTGGTAATTTGTTAATGCTATGTATTTGTAATTCTGAACAATAATTAGGTCCAAGTTTATTCTATAATCCAACAGGTTCTATATATGATTAAAATGTAGTCTTAAAAAAGAGCCTTCAGATGATATGGTGTGTCGAGTATGTGCAATTTGGACAGTTGTTCCTCTTCGTTCACTGATAGGTTACTACTCGCGGTAAGCCAGAAGCAATAGTTCAAGATGGAGATTGCTATGCATATTAAACCGATCAAAGACTTGCACTTGCACAAAACTTTTGGATTACTTGGGGATTTTTATGTTAACAAAGAGGAAGTGCAGGAAAAGTTTTATAGGTATAAGTGGTCAGGAATTGGTTTGTTGTTGTAGTTAGTGCACGTCCAATGTAATTTTTAGCATGGTTCACCTTACCACTCCGTACAGGTGTGTCGACCAGCTGTAAGTGCAGTATGTACTGAGCCATACCGACACATGGTACATGGGAGTGTACCAATATACCACCCGTACCGGTCCTTTATCAGACCCGTATGTACCACCCCGTATCGAGCGGTACACTGTGGTATGATGAACCTTGATTTTTAATATATTCTGTTAGTGCTTCTGCTTTGTTATCGTAGTTTCTTCTCTCTTGCAACATGTGATAAAATGGTTCCTTTTAATATATGTTGCTTCTGATTTGGTTCATTTAGGTAACTGTTGGTGCTTCCTTCTTATCTCAAACATTGGCCTTGCAAGACTCCACATCGATGAAGTTTGAAATATGGGATACAGCAGGACAGGAGAGGTGCAGGATTTATGTTTTTAGAGCTCTATTTGGATCAAACATGTGTGTTTTGATGAAACATATGCAAGTATATATGGATGGCATTCCTGTTTTTGTTTTTGGTGCCTAATTGTAGATACACATTTTATAGATTCCAAAGTATATAAATCTCCCAAATAAATTATGTATTCTGAGGATGTTGTTTTTCCAGGTATGCTTCACTGGCCCCTCTTTACTACCGAGGAGCAGCTGTTGCACTTGTGGTATATGACATAACAAGTCTAGAAACATTCAGAAAAGCACAGTACTGGGTTAAGGTATCATACATCTTTTGGGTCTGGATGGATTTGCTTCTTTCTGTGCTTATATAAGTTCTGCTTGTTAATTCTCAAGTTTAAGTGGATGGTATAAGTTATGACTATGGTTAAAATGCAGCGGATATGGTAAGATTTCATTTTACAGCCTACCAAAGCCTGTTAAAGTGATATATGATAGTAGTTCTATTTTTCCTTTTTTCACATTTGTTGCCGCCACTAACATACCAAGATTAGCTGACTTGGTAGGACCATGCTTTGCAGCAATGCATAACAACTGAGAGTGTCATCCTTGCAGAAATCATTCTTGTACTTGGAAAAAGAACATAAGCAAGTTACAAGGTTTCTTGAAGTTACATAAGCATCAATTAGAAAATTCATTTGAAAGTCCAATGCCTCTTCTACTGTATATATCCTCAGATACTAGAAGAAATTTGGCAAGCCTTCAACATGTGAAAAGATATCTTATGAAAGAAATTGGAGTAGTCCTTAATCTTTCATGCGTTTAGGTTATTGTTTAATCAGTACTTGAATCAGCTTCGATTGAATTTTCAACTTAATCAACCTTTTCTATTTGGTTAATCATCCTTGGTTTCCATATCTTTGGATCCTTTTTCTCCATTGGCTACAATATGTCTCTACTCGAAAGCTAAAGTTATATTTGTGCTTGTATCTTCCTCATTTGAGTTTTCTACGCTTAAGGTGATCATGTTCTACCACACGGGAATCCTGGTAATTTGTTAATGATATGTATTTGTAATTCTGAACAATAGTTACTACCAAGTTCAGTCTATAATCCAACAGGCTCTGCATATGATTAAAATGTAGTCTCAAAAGAAAGCCTTCAGACATTGTGGTGTGTTGAGTATGTGCAATTCGGACAGCTGTTCCTCTTCATTCACTGATAGGTTACTACTCATGTCAGTCTGATAGAACATGTAAGAGATTTAACTCAGTGATTTGGTATAGCTGTTCGGTTCACTTTTTTTTTTTTGCAAAACAAAAAGGAAATCTATTAAGACTTCAATGTACGACAGAATGACCTGTTTAGATCATTATACAAACGGGCTACAAGATCGGGTGGGTAGGGATCCACCCATTTTGAGCTGGATTTTCCAGATCTAGCATTGGATGCAGCTCAATTAGCTGCTTGGTTACATTCTCAATAACAGTGAAGAACAGTTTAGGAATCTACCATTGACAGGAGGCCTTTGATGTTGCTGATAGTGCTTTATATATTCCACAGTGGATCTGAATCTTTGGTAAGTATATCATGGAGCAGCAGCGAGTCGGTTTCAACTTGAATGGTTGAGAAACCACCCATAATGGTAGCTTGTAGCCCAGCTTGCATTGCCAATGCTTCACATTGTCCAGGAGTTTTATTGGCAACATATTCCTGCCCAGCTAGTTTACATGAACCATCATGATCCCGAACATAGCCAAGTCCACCTTCCTGCAGTAAACAGGAGCCATCGGTATTTAATTTAACCTATCCCTAAGGTGGTTTGACCCATTTAACCCATAAATAGTTGCTCATTCTATTTCCTTCAGGCTGGGTTGTGGATCTAGCATGATAGCTAGTGAAAGATAAAGCTTGAGACGTAGTTCAAGTAATAGAGGAGAGTTTTCCTTTAAATAAGGTAGAATTCCGCGCCTTCCAGATAAAACATAATTGATTTTCAATACTAGCTTGGAAAAGTTTCCCAACTCTGATCATAGCCTTCAAGGAGCCAGTCACCTAAAGCCCAAGAGTCTTTTGATTGGAAGGAGTCAGGTAAATTGTGTCCCCAACAATCCCATAGTTTGATTTAAAAAGGGCATTCAAAGAAAATATGATCAATGGTTTTAAGGGAAAATGTTACATAGGGGACAAGGCTGCTGTGATCTCAAATTCAATCTTCGAAGTCTATCAGTGGTAGTTAATCTTTTGTGTAGAAGCTTCCAACAAAAAAACTGTATTTTAGGTATAACAGGAGTTCTCCACAAGTTCTGCCAGCCATACCAATTGGAATTATGAGGGGCACAGATCTGCTGTCTCAGGAAATTATAAGCTCCCCTGGCAGTAGTCTTACCTGTTTGATTTGCCTTCTAAAACCATTTATCATCACAAGGGGAATGAGAAACTTCTATGGAATTAATGTGACAAATTAAACTATTAACGAACATATCCAATAACAACTGAGAATCCCAGCTACCACATCGGATAATAGCAGCAACAGATGCACCTGTACTGTCAACGATGGAAGAAGGGTTTATGTATGTAGGTTCAAGATTCAAAGGCAAATAAAAAGGCCAAGGATCCTGAAGAATATATGTTTGAAACCCATTTCTAATAATTTTGATAAAACCCAATCGAAGATGTAAAAGAGCATTCATAAAGAGATGCTAGCTCTAGCTGATGTGCCTAGATTCCAAAGGAAACCAGGGATTAAATGATCCATATTTGGCATGAATAACAGTACACCAAAGGCTATCATCTTTATTGAGATAACGTTGAATAGGAGTAACTTGAAGAGTATGCTTAAAAAGAGATAAATCTTGAACAGATAAACCATCCATATTCTTATCAGTAGTGACAATGTCCCAATTTACTAAGTGAATTTCTTTGGTGTCTAGATTCTTCTGCCAAAGGAAGTTTTTAATCAAAGTTTCAACCTTGTGAAGAGTAGACTCAAGAAACCAATTGACACTAAGTGTATGGATTGGGATGGAGTTGAGGACAGATTTAATAAGCACCAGACGACCAGCTTGGGAGAGATAATTACATTACCAAGATGCAAGCTTTGATTTAAGCTTAAGAAGAGAAATAGATGCATCAAGATATTTGAAAGGAAATTGATCCTCTTTGAAACTAAGAGCCGATGTTAGCTCTAGTGTTTCTAGGAGTGGATTTAGGAAAATAAATTGCAGATTTGGAAAGAGTAACATGTTAGTTAGTTAAAAAATTGTATTTGTCAAAGATAGATTTAAAGTTAAGCAGGATTTTTGGTTATCTCTAAAGCATAAGAGAATGTCATCAGCATATATGATATGGCTGACTTTACAAAGGAATTAAATCTAAGTGGTGTAAGCTTAGTAGATTCAACTGCTTGAGAGAATAATTGAGCAAGGATCTGAGCTACTAGGATATAAAGATACGGAGATAAGGGATCTCCTTGTCTTACCCCACATCTACTAGTGAAAGAGTTGGGCATATGTCTATTTATTAGATACGTAGTAGAGGAGGAAGAAATACAAGCATTAATCCAATTAATAAATTTTAGAAGGAAAGTTCATAGCATTGAGAACCTTAAAAATGGAATCCCAAGATAATCGATCAAATGCCTTTTTTAAAATCAAGCTTAACTAAAACCAGAGGATTTCCCCCCCTAGAAGAGAACATAGTATGAGCAGCTTCTTGTGCAATTAAGATGTTACTGTGAATACTTCGATTTGGGAGGAAAATAGATCGATTATAGCTGATAATGTTAGATAAAAGAGGCTTTAATTGATTGGATATAACCTTAGCAAAAATTCTATAATTGACATTAGATAATGCAATCAGCCTGTAATGAGTAACATCAGTTGGATTCTTAATTTTTGGGATAAATGTAAGAAATGTTTTGGTCCAACTGATAGGAACATGCACATACTGATAAAATCAATTAAAAATATTAAGGAAGGAGGGTGCTAAAGTATCCCAGTAAGCCCCCTATAGAATTCACATGTAAAACCAACATGTCTTGGACTTTTGCCAAGACCTAAAGAATGAACAGAAGAGTGAATCTCTTTGAGAGAGAATGGTTTAATTAAAGATGAACTCTCAACAGAAGATAAGCTGGGAAGACTAGGCATAAAAGTATTAGGTTGAATAAAATGAGAGGTGCTTCAGAGTTTGGTATAGTGATTACAATATATAGAGACTCTCTGATTGGTATCATGAATTCAACCTATAGAAGGGTCCATAATACCTTTAACAAAGTTTTTGTGATGATGATGAGTTATTAAATTGTGAAAGTATTTGACATTCCTATCACCATCATTAACCCAAGATCATTTGACTTTAGCCCACTATTTAAGGTTAACTTGTTTAATCAAAGCTAATTGATAATTATGAAGGGAAGCAAGGTGCTGAACCTGAGAATCGGTAGGGTTACTATCTTCAAACTGGGATTCTAAAGCAATAATTGAGTCCTTTAGGAGATCCAAATTATGTTCTAATTTACCAACAGAATACCAATTTCAGTGAGAGAAAACCCTTCTCATCTTACAAAGATTTTGATGAAAAGAGTCAAAAGGGGAGTTTGAATTATGGATTGTATTCCAATTAAATTGGACAAGATTGCTAGTTTCTTGATATTCTGGCCAAAATTTTGAAAACGGAAGAGTTTTGTACCAGAAGAATCTGAAAGCTGAATATGCACCTTAAGTGGTGCATGATTAGAACAAGCCTAAGGGAGATTGAAGATAGAATATTGACCAAAGAGTTGAAGCCAAGAAGAGTTACCAAAAACCCTATCAAAACACACAAAAATCCGAGCATGACCCTTACGATTATTACACCAAGTCTATTTGGGGCCAAAAATGCCTAAATCTGTTAAACCATAATTTTTCACAAAATCACAAAATCCCTGAATAGAAAGGTTGGTGTTAAAAGCACGTCCACCAGATTTATCAGAACTATGTAGAATAGAATTAAAATCCCCTAAGACGCACTAAGGTATTTCAGAGAAATTTAATGCAGAAAGATTTGTCCATGAATTATTGTGTAAAAGGACAGAAGTACTAGCATAAAGACCAGTTAAAAGCCATGGGTTGCTATTTTGAAATTGAACTACAGCATGTATTAGCTGTGATTGGAGAGAAAGCACCTGGACATAAACAACCAGAGAGAACCAAGCAAGTCAGATTCCACCCGAAGCACCGGTAGTGGGTTAAGAGATCCCGCACAAGTCCTTCCCAAAGCTTTGGATTAGCCTTTGAGATTGTTCATCTGACGCATGAGTCTCCTATGAAAGGATTAGTGCAGGCTAGAGAAATAATTCCAAGAAATAATTATCATGATAAAGAGGTTGGAGAAATAGAAAGCTGTCTATGAATATCAGGAGGACAATTAATTGCAGAGAGCAAAATATCTTCAGAAATAGAATTGGAAGATTTAACCTTCTTATCCTTAATGGCCCTAGTGTTGGATTTCAAACTAGAGAGCGTATGAGCTCTCTTACCACGTTGGTCAACGAAATCACGTAGAAGATCAGAGTCAACATCTATCTCCACTTGTATAGGTTGGGCAGTAGAGTCATGCAGAGACTCTAATCTTGATATAACACGAGCAGCAAACTCTTGGGCCTCAAGAGGACCATCTGGGTTAGGTTGCAGAGTGCTTGAAGAGGTGGAAGATGAATTGGAATGGTTGGCTGGGTGAGAAGGGGGCATAGAGCTTTCAAGTTCCATAGGTGTATCAGGACCATTTGTTAGTAAAGGCATCACATGTGGCAACATCATAGAAGCTGAAGAGGTATTATGGGTCGGATCCATATCTGGCATTGGATCCTCCATCATATTTGCATCCATAGCATTTAAAATGGCAGTGAATGCAGTATTTCAAGGCACTCCCTCAGGCTCAAAAGACGTGATAGGTGAAGGGACAGAGCTATGACAATTGTTAGTAGCATTGGAAATTGGTGGTTTCCTTCTAACAAAGGACATTCGAAAGGCATTAGGCCTGATTGATGGTACTAGGGAACCATTAGAAGCCATCACGACTTGCAGTTCCTTCATGTGAGTGTCATGTGTTGAAGTCACAAGCGGTTGCTTCGATGATTCTGTCGTTGCCGGCAAGTTTACTGTACCTTTTGCCGGAGTGTCACGACCTTAGCTGGTTTTGCCTAAGGCGTGCGGCACCCTCGCGCGTCCGTCCGCAAAGGTCAGCCTCCCCGAAGCCTCCCATTGTCCCTTAGGACCAACAAAAGAGAGAACGGGTTAAAGAGAACGCCTCAATCGGGATCCACAAGCAAACATGTCCGAAAAACACTTCATAGACAATGCAAATTACAAACAGACTTTACAAGCTCTGAATAGTTGCACAACAAAGGGTAAAATGGTCCATTACAGATCGAAAAGCTCTCGCACGTGTCCACATGACACAACCTTTATTTACAAGCCTAAAGAGGCCACCAACCCAACTAACATGGGACTATTTAGCCTTCAGCCGCCCCTCTACCTGCTGTACAAGGCATGAACATGCCAAAAGACAACGGACAGACATAAGCATTACATCCAACATCTTGTTTAGAAGTTTGTCCGTTACATTCTCCCCCACTTATCCCTTCGACGTCCTCGTCGAAGCCTTTGTGAACACTGCAACTCTTCGCCTTTGCTGAGTCTTCAATCTTCTGCTCCAGCTGCAATGCGCCTCCTGGCTCCCAGCTGCTCTCCGCTACTGTTTCTGAGTAGTCGAACCTTTGATCCGCCATGCTGCTTCAACTCGCCAATGACTCTGACTCTGGTGTGGGGTTGGCTGAGTTGTATTGATCCTCGTTGATTCCTGCGGATCCGCCAAATGAAGGAAAAGACCATCCTTACTGCGCCAGTCTCTTAAAAATTCCACATGCTGCTTGAACTGGGTGGATGCTTGTTGGAGCTTTAACGAGCATCGTCTCGCAAACTTCTGAAGTTTTGGGTCATTCCTCCACAAAATCTGCTCATTGACTCTTCTTTCAGTTAGTTGTCACATCCAAGTAGGTTCGCATCACTTCCGCTTTCGATTGGCATTTCGTTGGGAAATGAAGCGGACAATCTACTCTCAGTAGCACTGATCACCGTTGGTGAGGATTTGACAACTATTGTCTTCCATTATCTTCGAAGGGTCTTTGAACTTGTGCAGCGCTCCTCTGCTGGATAGATAAGAGAATTGGGGTACTCAGTTTCGCCTATTCTCTTAAGAGTTGAGAAGGCAAAAGTTACTTGACTTCGCCCGCCTCCTCGAGGTTGTACTTCATGCATCGAGCTGGTTACTGGCCTTCGCCTGCTCTTTGCTCACACTTCTGAAGCACTTGAAGTGTTTGCACTCCTTGCGTTGAGTTAGCTACTGTGATTCACCTTCTCAATGCCATTGAACTTCTGGAATGCACGAAGTTTTCACCCCAACTTGGAGTAATTCTCTGATAGATGAGGTCGCCTCTAGGATTGTACCGTCTTCTCCATCAACCCTGCCGCCTACTTCACTAAGTAGCAAAGGTATAGCACCACGTACTGCCTGCTTCGTTTCTTGGTCGTGCACTCTTGCATAACCCGAAGTCCTTCACTTACGGCTATCTTGATGAGAAACTTGTTGACACCGGTCTTACGAAGTTTCTTGGCCTCTGCCCTTCAGCCTTGTCTCGGTACTTGGAGATTGCCTCTGCATGCTCCACCTCCTCGGCCCCTTTCACGACCAAGTGCTCTCCCTCCGTGAGAGCAAGGGATCAATGACTTGCACGGAAGTCCCGCCTCTGCGGTACCATGGCGCTGCCATGCCCATGGCCCTACTATCCGTCGCCTCGCCTCTGTATCCCTTTTCTTCACAATCAGTAGAGATGTCTCTGTGGCACTCCTCTGAGTCCACTTACATTCTAACTGATGTTTGATTTTGGGTAGCTAAGTCCCTCTGGACTCGTCGTCGCTTCCTCGCCCCTTTCGACCCCCTGCTTCAACACCTCTGTGTTCTCCAAGCAGTCCGTCTGGTCGATGGAAAGATAGACTGCAACTCCCATGCATGACCTCTGCCATCACGTTGTAGAGTTTGCACCGATTCTGTTCTCCTTAGCTTCCTTGGTAGCAACGTTCGCTTACTCGACCTTGTCCTTGACTTGTCGGGCTCCCTTAAGCGAATATGAGCTCTGGAGAAGTCCAACTCTCCAGCTGCTTCGATCATACCTCTGCATGATCAAGTCCCTCCCATGGAACTCACTGGTACTTGCATTCGAACTTTTCCCTTGGTGGAACCCAGCCCCCATATGCTGATGACCAAGGTTTTCATCCGATGCAAAATTCGGTGCACGCCCGAAAGACCCGCCTCTGCGGTACCATGGCCTTCACTCCTTGAATCCATAGCCCTTCTTGTCGTCGTATTGTTCACCAAAGCGGAGCTCCCAGTAGCTCCCGATCATACCTTCATATGATCTCATCCCTCACGGGACAGATTGTGTGTATCGCATTGCCACGAACTGTTCCACCACGATCCGCTGCACCATGTCGCCTCCTGGTGACATCTCCATTGCATTCTGATCCTTGTGGAATAAACTCGAATTGTGAACCCTCCATGTGTGGCCTCTGCCAATACATCTCAGGGTCCCTTCCACCTTCGATTTTGTTAGCTCCTCTGGCAATCGACCTTCATCCACCCACTCCTGGGTCACCCCTAGATGAAGCACCGCTCTAGGACAGTCCGTCGCCTAGTAGCTCTCGAAGTCCACCGACTTCACTGTAATCTGTGCACCATTGTCTGGATCCTGGGCCTCTGCCCCTACCAGCACAATCTCCGCTGCGCACTGCTTCCTTCATAGCAACTCAAATGGCAACACTGTGGCATATTCTTCAAGAGTACCCGCCTCTGCGTCCTCTTGCCCCGTGCTAAGGCCCTTCTGAACCCAACATCGCCTCCGCAAATTGAGTCGCCTTAGTTCCTCCATCAAATGCTTCTCCGAGTTAAGGTGTATGTGCCGCGAAGCTCCCTTCGTCTTTGGCACCATGCAAGATGAGTCCGCTCCGTCAGAAAGAAGGACCCATGGAACAACATGATCCTACTCTTGCCTCTGCAAGAGTTCATGTCCTTGACCTCTGTCTAAGGAAAGCGCTGTGCCTCTGCTCCATGTTCCAACTTCTATGCTGGCTCCCTTCATGCGGCTTGGGTACTTCGCCAAGTTACACCCAAGTTGTTCCGCTCCTCGTTTTTGCATTGAGTCGATGGTGGCCCTCGCGCCCACCATTCCACGGGTCAGCCCTCCCTTGAGTCCGATCTCCACATCGACTCCAAGTGTACCTTCATAAGTTGCTTTAGGTCGCTCCCCCACTTGATCTCGCAATGCATCCACCAATGCATTCTCTCGAGCGAGATCATGCGACAACTCCTCGCCGCTTGCTCAGTCCATCGAGCTTCGTGAAGTTGTTGTTTGTGAGGTACTCCTCAACATGTGAAGTCCGTCTCATATGATTCTCCCTCTGGAGTGCCGAGACTTATCCCTCCTAGATAACTGTCCCGTTGGAGCAACATCTCTCTTCGTTTCGGAGACCACCATCCCCTTGGACTACTCTGATTTGCTGAACAAACTGTGCATTGTTCTGCCTCTTGCAAACGCACTTGCTAGATTGCGCCTCCACGTCAATACAGCCACCGCCGCACCCCTCAAGGCCTAGCAACATGCTAAACTCATTGCACACTTCAGCCTCCTCCGGACGTATCCTTTGCATGCCGAAGAGAAAGTTTCAATGCTCCATGGCGCCGAGTCTCGATCGCCTTGGGATGGCCACGAACATTCCATCGTCCGCATACAAGCCCATGCATGAGTACCGAATTCTTCGAGTTAGCAATTCCCCTCACCTCTGTGAGCTTTGCACAACTCTTTCGGTCGCTGAGCAACTCATTCCACTTTGCATGGTCTCATCCTTTGCCAAGCGCCTCGCTTGCCTTGAGCACCATCAAGTAAAGTTGTCAACGTAGAGCCGTAGCTCAAACTCAACCATCCCAGCCTTTGTGCGCTCCGCATTCTTCCAAGCTTGCCTGTTCTCGTGGTGTCTCTTGCGCGAAGGGTTGGCCATTCCTCAGAATGCCAATGTTAGATGCCCGCTCCTCTGAGCGACTCTTTTCCCTACATCTCCATGCCCGTTTTCCCTTGAACGGTCGCGCGTTGCTGACTGCCCTCAACGCAGCCCCGCTAGGTCCCCCACATTTGCATGTCAAGTGTTTCTATGAGTGCTTGTCCCGCTCTGATACCATAATGTCACGACCTTAGCTGGTTTTGCCTAAGGCGTGCGGCACCCTCGTGCGTCCGTCCGCAAAGGTCAGCCTCCCCGAAGCCTCCCATTGCCCCTTAGGACCAACAAAAGAGAGAACGGGTTAAAGAGAACGCCTCAATCGGGATCCACAAGCAAACATGTCCGAAAAACACTTCATAGACAATGCAAATTACAAACAGACTTTACAAGCTCTGAATAGTTGCACAACAAAGGGTAAAATGGTCCATTACAGACCGAAAAGCTCTCGCACGTGTCCACATGACACAACCTTTATTTACAAGCCTAAAGAGGCCACCAACCCAACTAACATGGGACTATTTAGCCTTCGGCCGCCCCTCTACCTACTGTACAAGGCATGAACATGCCAAAAGACAACGGACAGACATAAGCATTACATCCAACATCTTGTTTAGAAGTTTGTCCGTTACAGGAGTCTGCTTACGATAGGGACGACGCTGAAACCTGATCTAAGGACCACAAAGAACTTCATCATTCTCTTGAGTACCTGTCAAATTCGGTTGATGCCTCTGAACCATAAGGTTAAGATCTTCATCCAACAATGTCAACGATGCAGGGGCAGATAGGTTGGAGGATTGAGAAGGAATAGTGCAAACATCGGTGCAATGCCTTAAGCAACCGCAATGATAGCACAAGGAAGGTTTTTATAAGAAATAACCTGAAAGAAACCTTCATTGGGTTCACCAATCCAGAAACTCTGGATTGAAGGTTTAGTGATATCGATTTCAATGCAAATATGTGCAAAACGATCACGTTCAAGACGAAGAGATGTAGGATCAATTTTAATGGGACGACCTAGTAGAGAGGCAATCTGGAAGAGGGATTCCTCATCCCAGTACTCAATCGGAAGTGTTGATTGATGAATCCAAATAGGTGCAGTGTCAATAGAGGTGGTCGTAGGTTGGAAATGAGGGCGCCATGGAATATGTTGTAAAATGTCACCATGGAAGTGCCAAGGTCCTTCAGTGAGGACACCAACGACATCAACCTTAGTGTTAAATTTGAATAGGAAAAACCAAACTCAAAATCCACAACAGTAGGAGGAACATCCAAGGACCAGAGTTTAGAAATAGTAGCCTTTAGGATAGAAAGTGTAGGAGGTCACTGAAGAAACTTACCAATCAAATCAGAAGACCATGGTCGATGCCAGTTTTGCAATTGTTCATCCTTGAACTCGATCTTGTCGAAGATGGAGATTTATGAAGGTTGCTGATATCAACGATCAAAGGAGCGAAGGAGGCAGTGAGGACGAAGGCCTAGGAAGCACGATGAGGGATAGTGGAGGAAGCCCTATCAGGGTTGGGAGGTTTGAGGGGGATAGCCTTGAGGGCAAGAGGAACTGAAGGGGGAAAGGGCAAGACTCTCATCGCGAGGACCAAGCTATAGTCTATGTTTAGAGAGATCTTTACTTGCTCGGTTCTCTTTTAAGGGAACCAATTTATTGTGCTGAATTACATCACCATGTGGTAGTTCAACCAACATAAGTGTGATTATGTTTTTCTTTGAGAACTGAAACATGTTTTCCATTGATATTCCATAAGCAAACATGGATCCAAGTTTTCAGTATTTTTACTAGAGATAAATATCTGGCGGAATTGCTTTTGTAGTTCAAGTAATAGAACCATCTTATAATTGAAAATGCATTACATATGCTGATCTTATTGTTCTATGGTTTTTGGGCTGCTTGATTATTGATATTGAGTTTACCAAGTTTTGTGGTTATTCATTATGCATTATTTCATCATTAATTATGCAGACACCTATAGGAGATAGATCTTGGTGTAATTATCAGGCTAGGTGGCTACATTGTGAGTGGAGCATCATAGGTTTAAATAGGCAAAAGAGCCTCTTAGCAAGTGGAGCATCATATGGTCCTCGTTAGACTCTTAGCAGCAGGAGCCTCTTGCAATAAATTGCCTTTGTCATCTCTTGCATCTATCTATAAGATGGATATACTTTGATCAGACTGGAATTATATGTCTAGCAGGAACTTCAGAAGCATGCAAGTCCTGGTATCATCATGGCTTTGGTTGGTAATAAGGCCGATCTGCATGAGAGTAGGGCTGTATCGTTCCAGGTAGGGAGTGGATTTTACTTGATAATATGTGGATCTGTTAGCTTTGATCAGATTATATATTTGACGTTGCAAGGAGATGACAATTGATCCATTTTGAAGGATGCTATGGAATATGCTGAGAAGAATGGTATGTTCTTCATTGAGACATCAGCAAAGACAGCTGACAATATCAATCAACTCTTTGAGGTACACATTAATGTAGAGATAACTAGGTGATCAGATGCCTTAAAGTGCTGTTTATACATTTGCATGCCACATGCATATTGGTTATTAATTTAAAACTATTGGATGAGAAAACAGATAAGCTGCTTGATGATAAGAAGAGGTTAACCTTCTTTGCTAATAATATATCTTATGATGTTTGGTTTGTGTTCATTAAAATGTTGTCATCAGTCTGTATGTTTCTGTAGAGTCATCCACTTGTGGATCTTTGTCTTTCTGCTAATTTATGACACAGTATCTCAGTCCTGAGCAATGGGTATATCGAGTAGGTTTCAATGCTTAAAATTGTCATGTCTTGCATCAGGTTTTGATTGAAGCTTAAAGTTGAAGCATGTACAGTGAGCTGACCGAATCAGGGGTGGTCTCCTGTGGTAAGATTATTCTTTGTGATATCGGAATCAGAAGTCTTATTATGTAAGAAATGCAATCAACAAAAAGCATCATCTTTTTGGAAATACTTGTCCTGTTTGATCTACTTCACTTTTGTCATACTTGAATCATAAGATATGGTAATCTGAAACTTGTGAACTTTAAGGAGAATGTATTTGTGACTTTCTGTTTACTAATGTTTGTTCTGATGTTCAAAAAATGTAGCTACCTTGCACCCTAACTTTTATCATGTTTCTTAGATACATTGATTATATTAATTTTGATTCATGAGCTCTGATGCTTTAAGAGCTTTTTATTCTTATTTTTCACAATCTAATCTTGCTTTTCGTTTCCTTGAAAAAAATGATCTTAGGTGGCTCTAATCCCAAAGGAGCTATACTGGTAATTTCTCTGGACATGATAACTCAATTATTCATATATATGTAACTGGTTTCATCGTCGGTTGCTTTTGTGAAACTTCGACTAGGGCCAAACCCAGCGAGATCCAACATCTCAGCAATATGCATCTGCACAGTTATTTGCTGTGAGCAACATTCCTTGTTATTTCAGGAGATTGCAAGGAGGATTCTTCGGACATCTTCCTAACCATTATGTGGATCCGACTCACATGAGATTAACTATTGCTGTGTAAAATCATAGTATATTTGTTTCTAATATTGATTATACTTGCGTGGCATTACTTTACAACTACTATCATACATTTCTTTTATAATTTTTTTTTATTTTAATAATGATCTTCTTAATCTCCATTTCAAGATATCCAAATTTACTTGGACCAGATGATATTGATTGCACCACATTGATGGAGCTAATAATTAATATTGCTTATCTATGCCACTGGTTCTTGACAAGAATAGGACCTGTGAGATGCATATGAAAAGTAATATTAGGAAACACAGGCTAATATTATTGCATTTAAGTCTTAATATTCTTGAAAAGATATACTCAAAATATGATAGGGTGCAACTCATACACAAACTAAAATCTCGCGATCCTTAAATGATCAATATGATCGAAACAACAATTGCCATAATCCGAGCTCCAAATCATGCGATTCCTGTAATTTCATGGTTATGATATACAATGCAATTAAAGGTCTTTTTTTTTTTTATTGTGGGCAAGACAATTATGCTCATGTTTAAAATTTTTGGTAAAATTTTATTGTGAGACACCTCAGCGATCTCTTGATTGGATCATGTGAATCATTGGTTGTTAAAGATATGCACTCATTCTTGATTAATTGGATCATGTGATGGAGAAGCATACCGATTTGTTGATCGGATCATATGGTGATGGATTCTTTTAAAGAACGACAGTACACGTGTTAAGGACGTCACAGCAGATGACTGCTTCTTCTCCGGCTTCGACAAGACCGCAGGCGCGGACAAGAAGCAACGTGCAACGGATTCCAAGGCCTAAACACCCTGCATCCATGTCTCTTCCACTGCATCCTGTTCTCCTATCTTTCCAGTTTCTAGTCCTCCTCCTTTACGGTCACTCTGTTTCATGTCTTCTGCTGGAGAAATCGTTGTTCAACTCTCGTAAATACCTTCACCGATTAGACTCCGTTTCCCTGTCATACGAGCCACTTAAAAGATGAATGAGACGAAGTTACTTGAGCTTCTTGTTCTTGGGACGTTAGATTCTCTGTGTTCTTTATGTTAGGTCATGGGAAAGGAACAGTAATTTGGGCGGCACAAAGTAAGAGCACAACTCGCCGCTTGATTCTCCTGCACCACACAGAGAGAGAGAGAGAGAGAGAGAGAGAGAGAGAGAGAGAGAGACGTCATGTTCTACCGCCCCCCCCCCAAGCCATGGCCAGCGCTCCATGTGGGCTGCTGCTTGTGCTCATGTGAGGCGGCGGACGTGCATGAATCAGCTCTCGTTTGTTTCTGCTTGCTGCTGCTGTGTCTTTTGTTCTTTTCTTGGCATAATTGGCATCCAAATCCTGACCCAAGTCATCCTTTCTGTCCAGTTATTCGTCCCTACCCTTCTCCAACATGAAATATTACTCCCATCTGTTCTCCTCCTCGCCTTGGTTTCATCTCCTCTCCTGCAATCCAAACACTCGGATGTTTGCCGGTCTCTATCACCGTCAAGATTCACCGGCAAGCAGGCGACGACTACACGAGAGCTTGCCGGCTTCTTCGTCATCTCTGCAGCTACCCCTCACTGTACTGCCATGAAGATTTTGTTTTTCTTTCCAATAAAAAAAGCTCATATTTTCCTCGAAGAAGAAACAAAACGTATGATTGTTCTATTCACATGATTATTTTCTACTATCACCATAAACAAGTGCTAATTGACTTCCGAGCATCCACAAGTACAATCAATTCCTACTTTTGTCATTGCAATGACACTCTTAAATTATCGAAGTGTATTATTCATTAAATGATATAAATAACTATGATCTAAATTATCTACTTTTGTCATCGATAGTAATAACTAATAATCATAAAATGATGTAAATGCTTTCATTATTTGCTTTTCCGGTGGCTTTTCGGTTGTGCATTAGCATCCGATTGGCAAGTCTATTTGCGGGGATTATTTGTTGCGAAGACGGTCGAAGATTGATTCCAAAATAGCATTCAAACCATAGAGGGATCGAATGCTACTGTTATTCTTTACTTTATTTGCTTCTTTTCTCCCTGCTGGCTGTTACAAGGCGACGAGTTATTACATCAGGAGATGACAAATATACCCTTATGAATTGTTATTTTTACGGTTTATATCGCAGAAACTTTCGTTAGCGGACACTAATATTCCTCATGAAGTCATGCATTGGTTAGCATATTTAGGCATTCAAATAATACTGTAATAAGACAAGGGCAATTTTGACATTCCATCGCCTCTCATGGCCCCACTGTCGGCCCGGTCTTTACATATAAATGCCATCCACAAGCTGTCTCTCTCTCTCTCTCGTTCTCTCTTAGCTCGCGTCCTTCCTCTGTCACGCTCTCGCGCCTTGGCGTCGCTCCACTCTCCGCACCTCACTGCGACTGCCATTTCGGGGATTTCCACTGTAAGTCCTCCTCCCTTCTCTCCCCCTCGAAGTCTCTGCTCTAGATGGAGAGATCGACGTAACTATCGATTTATTTTGCTTCTGTTTGGGATTCGAGGATCTTCGATCTTTCGCATGACTGATGCGGAATGCTTGTTTGTGTTTTTGGTTTCTCTCGAGTGCAGAGATTGCAAGCGGAGATGAAGAACTCGTTATCGGATCACGATCTCTTCATCGACAGCGAGGAGGATGATGACGCAAACGAGGAGGACGAGGAGGAGGAGGGGAGCAAGGTGTACCCGTCGGAGGTCGCCGGCGGCGACGCTGACGGCTCCGATTCGCCCTCCGACGATGACTGCCTTCTGCGGAGCAGGCCCAGCTCTCACTCCACCAATTGGCCCCAAAGTTACAGGTAACCCCGTGGAGCCGGATGGATGATCTGGTGCTTGCCTTACGATCGCGATCCAACGGCCGGAAAGGTCCCTCGAGTTACAGCCGTGAGATCTCGATCTGGGTCGATGGGTTGGCGGTGGGAGTTAGTTAGCAGGTAGCGTGCGCGGCGAGTCGCGATGAGTCGGGAGTTGATGGATGGAGGGAGAATTATCTGGGAATATTTTCTTTAAATCCAGATTGGCCGATCTGTTAGACGCATAGAATATTTTGAAGGATGTTGGACGAGATCTTCGGGCGATTGTCTTCGTCCCCATCGACGCCCATTGGTTCTAATTTCTACATGTTGTTAGCATAGGATCTCAGTCAAGTCCCTACGTAGATTAAGAAGATGAGATTGACGTGGAGTTGGTTCCGAATAGAGGTGGCAAGCAGTTTAACCAAATCAATCGAAATTAGTATAGCAAGTGGAGCAATGAAACGGTGTTTGAAATCTTGAGGACTTCAATCTACAGTCCCACTTAATCTACGTAATCTAGCGTCCGTGGGACTCTTATAAATGCCTTCGGTAGGCTTAGTTTTCCGAGATCCTCGAGAGCGGTGATAGACTGGGTAGCAATGCGAAAAGGTGCTTGTGGCCTTAAAGAGTGCTGGGGAAGATGACAGGTTGCGGTTATGCAGCAGCATCGGTGATGACAGTGAATCGGAAACCGAGCTGATGGGTTTGATTTGGAAGTGTGGGGCACGCCCTCGTGGTGAGGATGAGGAATCCTGTTCCACGTTGCCAGTGAGCAGGTGAAACGAACTTTAGATTCGTGGTCTTCTTCCTTTTTTGGTTCTTTCTTCTGCAGGTTTTCTTCGGTAAATATTGTTTTAGATTAATAAGTTCCTTTGGGGTGATTAGAACGCTCCAGGAAAAACTAATTTTAAGAGCCTTGTATGAAAGAATGTACCACCAGTTAGAAGAAGGTTGGAGCTTTTACTATATTAATTTCTTTCTACAAGTATTATATTAAATTATATATACAAGATGTTCTGATACGAGTTGAACCAAGATAGAAAAGAATTGGATCGAGGGTAAATAAAAGCAGGAAAATGACTGTCTTTCACTGTTTTCCATGAAACCGAACTGCATGGTGAAAAAAATGAAAACACAATTTTCTCTTTGCTTTTGTTTGGCATGCTGGAGAAAAAGATTTGCTCTCCTTTTAAAATAATATATTGAATAAGGAGGTTCTTGTAGACATTTTCTTTTTCATTTTCTGGGATAAAATCCAGGATGGTATGCTATTTTTTTCTTAGATTTAGAATATTTTTTATATTTTGTGGGATGCTTTTTTTTCCTTAAAATTCAGAAAAAGTTGTCGTGTATTTTTGGGCTTCTTAGAAGAAAATAAATTCTTCATGTTTTTGCAATCACAACATCTAAGACAATCATGATCAAATGAAATTGTAGTTCTGAATGAGAAATAAACTAATGGACCTTTAATTGGCTATTCTAAGGGACATTTATATACATATACATACATATAGTTTACTTAACTTTTTTACTTACAATTTTATATGTATTACAATTGATCTGCTATTTTAGGATTTAATATGCGCCATGATTTAATAGTTAATTGTTTTGAATAAATAAGTATTTAAATTTAAATTGATTGGTTACTATAGATGGAAATATATCTTTTGATAATTTTAGTGATTTTTATCAAGAAGATTACAATTGGTTTTTTATATTTGTTTCAACTAAATACCAATTTAAATATGTTTGATATAGTTATAACAACTAAACCCGATCCCATTCCTGTTTTTTTATTATTCCTGATATGAAGATTGCATAAGGTAGTTTAGGATTACTAAATTTGAAGACTGTTAATATAATAGTTCATTTGAAGTATCTGCTTGTTTGATTAAGAATCTGCTTGTTCGATTATATTGGATCTTTTTAGTTGCTTGAAGATAAAAAAGCATTTATGCTTTTGACTTTTTTTATATGATTCTACCTCATGAATCTCAACTTAGACTGATTGTTGATTATATATATATATATATATATATATATATATATATATATATATATATACATGTATGTATGTATGTATGTATGTATGTATGTATACACACATTATATAGTTTATATAATTTATTGATCTTTAGTTAATATTCAAAGGTGGAATGTGATTGATGTAAAGCCTTAAAATGTGAACTAAACAAAAAAAAAAAAAAATTCATGTTTCTATTTTTTTTTTTCAGGCAATCCATTGACATGTACAGTGGTCTGTCACCAGCCACAGGGTTTTTGGGGACTCCAACCCTTAGCAGATTGTCAAGTTCCTTCTTTTCTTCATTTCGAGTCAAGCACACCCCAGAAAAAACAGCCTCACTTATTAAGCCTTTGCTGCCCACTACTACTGCTGATGAGCAACCACAAGAAGAAAGACAAAGCTCTGATTCGCTATTGACCCCTCTACTGCCATCAAGAAAGCCATCTTTGGAGAAGATACAAGAGAAAGTCTTTCATGAGTTACCAAGCTCCCGAAATTCTTCCTATGGACAAGCGGTGTTCAACGGTGTGTACATCTCAATCTCATCCTTTACAATAATGTTCAAATTATTTTTATTTCTTAGGATTCATTATCTATTTTATATATCTTTGTTACATGGCAACATAGGCCAGGAAAGTACAAGGTAACCAATAAATCATGCACTTTTACTTTTCTATATATGTTAACCTTGATGTTGCCATATATTTGCAGTTGCTAGAGGACTATTTGCTAGGCTGGATCACATTAAAATATAGGATTTGCTTACCATGCAAAATTTGGCATTTTGGAACCAACTCAAGTATTTACGGCACAAAAAAAAATGGTAAACATAGACCTGCTTGGTTTGGTGATTTTGATCTCAACATCAGCAGTAACTTGACTGTAGAGTTAATTCATGCAACTTATCTTAAGAAGCTCGAGATAAATGGAGATTTTCTTTTGAAATGAATCTTCAAACTTCAAAAAAAAGGAAAATCTTCAAACTTCTATTAGTGCACACAACATATGGATCACCCCCCAGCTAGTTTCTAGAATCATAAAGCCGATAAGATAGAGCATGACCACTGCTAACACCAGTTCCTGTCAATTCTTGGTGAAAAACTTGATTCCAATGTGCATTAAAGATTAGGCTGGGAAAAGATTAAACAAAAATAAATAGAAAAAAAAGTATTGACCATTAGCATGCATCTGTTCATGCAAATCTTGAAAATAGTATTTCTTTGGCATAATGACTTCCTGAAGGTCAAGAAGCACTGAATGATGATCTTACAGTTGAAGTTCATGGATATATTTTGATTATCATATTTTTACAATATTTTCATAATTTCATGCTGGTTAATAATGAGCTTGCAAGCTTGCACATATAATTCATTTGTTAGTTTTTATTTAAATGAGGCAATTATTACTAGTACTTGTGTTAGAGTTTGGATGATGTTTTGTTCCTAGTGATCCATCCTAAACTTTCTGTTTATCTCTTGCCATGTGTAACTGGTATATTACAGATTATCAGAAATATTATAGATTATTAGGAAATATTAATGTATGGGGAGAGATTGAAACAAAAAGGACTAGTAGCATAATCCTATTGTGATACGATTTGAAAGAGTTGGATAAAATACATATCGGATTGGTTCACAACTTAACAAACTTAATATTTTAGGTGAAATTAGTATCCAATAATGTATGTTAACTTTGACAAAAGATTTTGGCCTCAAATGCTTTGAATCTCACATGGGTATTTCTTTGTGAAGCGAGGAGGAAGTTGTTGGGATGCAAGCTTAGGACATGAATCTATGTAACTTTGACAAAAGGTGAGAGGTTTTTCATTTCACTGTTTGTAATAAAATACACCTTGATTTATACCAATAATAAAAAATTGTACTACAAAAATATATAACAGGAAATTTGTACATTTATTGCTACTTTTTGCAATGAATAATGCAGTTGGTAGTATGTTTTGGTAACACTTGATCATGATGAAGAAATCCTAGTGATGCAAATCTCTTTATTAATCTTTTGCTGCTTAAAATCTTGGTTCACAGCACTGTCATCTTCATGAAAGGTGATCCTTGACATTATTTTTATGAGTTTGGCTTCAACAAACTCACATAATTGACAACTCATTTAACATCCTCAACTTCTTTTCTTCACATTAAGTAAAACTTGTGGTTAGGGATGAATGTTTTATGTGGCGTTGGGATCCTTTCGACCCCTTATGCTGTCAAAGAAGGAGGATGGCTTGGTCTTTCCATACTTCTGACATATGCGGTGCTTGCCTGGTACACTGGCATTCTGCTGCGCCATTGCTTGGACAGTCAACAAGGTCTGGCAACGTACCCTGACATAGGTCAGGCTGCCTTTGGCACTACTGGTCGCATTGCCATCTCTGTAAGGCCTTCATTTCAATGGCAACTTCCTGTACTTTTTTAAATTTATTTTTTAATAGATTCAATGAACTAACACTTTGACTTCTATTATACTCTCATGACATGCAGATAATCCTCTACTTGGAATTGTATGTAAGTAAAAATACTTCAACCCTCATCATCATCATATCAATCTTTATTATGTTGAGTTTTTATAACAGTCTGATGAGGTAAGACTTGCGATTAGAATTAAGAACTCTAGTATCTTAGCAAGAATTATTCCAATATTCATTGAAAAAAAATCATATTACACTAAATTATGCTAAAAAATGGGACTTTTTATTCTAATCAATTGTAATAACTATCCTACGAACCATAAAGAATTAGACTTGGTAAATTTGTTAGGTCCTTGTTTAACCAATCTGATATTATTCACAATTTCTAATGCACATTGGTTTTGCAGGCTTCTTGTGTTGAGTATATTATATTAGAGAGGGATAACTTGTCATCACTGTTTCCAAATGCTCAACTGAATATAGGTGGGACACACATAGACTCTCATCTACTTTTTGCTACCTTGACTACTGTTATAGTTCTCCCGACAACATGG
Organism: Musa acuminata AAA Group; assembly: GCF_036884655.1. Taxonomy (NCBI): domain Eukaryota; kingdom Viridiplantae; phylum Streptophyta; class Magnoliopsida; order Zingiberales; family Musaceae; genus Musa; species Musa acuminata. The sequence goes on along the minus strand of NC_088353.1, from coordinate 3,542,884 downwards.
CTGCGAGATCTTAGTGTTCTTAGTTACATATCAGGTCAGTAGAACTTTTTTACTTGCTAATTGTTGCAGTTGTCAGTAACACTAGTGTAATTGGTAAAATGTATGAGGTTAACATTTTAATGGATAATTTGTTCAAACTGCTCGAAAAACAAAAAGCACTTTGGGATATAATTTATCATTGTTTATAATCAGTATTTTAAAGCTTACAAGTTTGTATTTATGCCTCTGGCCATCACCTACATGATTATGTGGTGATTGTGGCATGAACAATATTTCTGCAGTTCAAGATGCCATTTGAAAGCAATAATTGAAATTTTCTCTAAATCTCTGAGAACTTAATAACTCTTAGGTATATGTATCAAATAAATCATGTGCACTGACAGAATTTGATCATAACTATTGGGTTTAATATTTTATGCTGATTAAATTACAAAGTAATACTGTTCTCCTTAAATTGTTCTTTATTTTAAGCAAACGGTGATGGATTGGCAGTCACCAAATTACTACTTATAATTAGAATACCCCTTTATTGTTAAATTCAATCAAACATTTGAATATTCATGCCTAATTATACAGAAAAAAATCCTTCTACTTATAGTTTTTCTCAATATTTGGCAGTTGGAGGAGTTATTGCATCTGTGTTGGTAGTACTGAGCTTATTTTGGGTTGGTCAATTCGATCATGTTGGTTTTCAAAATAAGGGCACTCCACTAAACCTATCAGGTATTCCAATTGCCATTGGCATATATGGATTCTGCTATTCAGGTCATGCAGTTTTCCCAAACATATATTCCTCATTGAAGAAACCCAACCAGTTCCCCTCCGTTCTCTTTGTAAGGTGAGTAATGATTCAAAACATGTTATTACTCAATTACCTTTCACTGATATGTATATGCACTCACAATAAAGAAATATAATTATACGTATGCAATCATCTTTGTAGTTTTGTAATTTGCACTGTGATGTATGCTGCGGTTGCTGTGATGGGTTACACTATGAATGGGGAGTCAACGCTGTCACAGTTCACCCTCAACATGCCACAAAATCTATTGGCTTCGAAGGTCGCTGTGTGGACTACGGTATCAATTACATCCTGGACTCATTGCTTTATGCTCCTTGCTCATTGATTGCAAACTTTAATGCATTGATTTATAGACAACATGAAATATTAGTCTTAATTGTACTTTTTTGCTAAAGCTATTTGCATTTGTTGTAGCTGTCCTCGAGAGACGTAAGAAAAATGAAAAATTGGATTTCACCTAGAAATTACATTTCGAGGAATCTTAGATGTATATCATAAATATGTTAATTGTATAAAAAATATTTATATGTGATGTTTATCTGTAATCATTACTGGAAGGATCCTACCTTTGTTTAGAATGCTGCACATATCATACTAAAATTATCTACAATAATGTGATCATAATTAAATCTGTGACATGAATTTTTAGAGAGTTTTGAACAGATTTGGTTAAGTTATAAATGTATGTTAATTCTCACAATAAAACCACCAGTATCTTTTGAAGTATAAGACAATAGTTTAATATGACTCACAGATTTTCAAAGAAGAATATATCTTAGATATGATATCTTTGATGCGTTAAGATTTTGATTGACTAGGTAATGTATTTGTCTTCAAAATTTTGACATGCTAGAAAATGGTTGAATTAGCTGCTAATGTTCTTTTATGGACTTTGGTTGCAGGTGGTGAACCCAATAACTAAATATCCTTTGAATTGTTATTTCATTCACGTAAGATGATATAAAGCATGAACTAATAAATAATTGCATTTTCTAATTGATTTTAGATATCAGTTCAAAATTTCTTTGTTTACGTCTATCAAAGAATTCTATTTAATGATGATACTCTTTTAAGTTCTAAAATTTAAAATATATAATAAATAATTCTGGATTATTCATAGTAAACTAAAATTTGGACATATCCTTAACTACTGAAAACATATGCATTAACGCTGACTCCTTTGGCATTGAGTTTGGAGGAGTTGTTACCGGCAAACAGTTCGAACTCACACTTGTATGCAATCATGATAAGAACAACGCTGGTTCTTTCTACTTTAATAGTGGCTCTTTCAATTCCTTTCTTTGGTAAGTTTATTTTTCATTTGCTTTCTTCTCAATTTCACAATATCTTTAAAATATTAAAATATTTTCTAAATGCTAATATTCTAAAAGGTTTACACTTTCATTTCATGGGTTGACAATGTTATGATCTAGAGTTTTGCATTTCTAGTAAGTTTTTTCAGCTTGTAAAACTTAAATTTGTATCATTGGATATCATATCAGGATTGGTAATGGCTTTGATTGGATCATTGCTCACCATGCTTGTGGTAAGTCCTGTCCTTTCTCCTTTAAAAATTTATGTAATTATATTATTTTTAATCACTAATTTTTATTACAGACTTTGATTCTTCCATGTGCTTGCTTTTTGAGCATACTTCGGGGCAGAGTGACAAGGACTCAGGTAATGCTTTTTGATTATTGCATTACGTATGTCTGCCCTTCATATCTCTGCCATGAGTTTGCTGTCCAATGAATGTATAATATGTGCAAATTTAGTCAAATGAATATCTGAGCTAAATAAAAAAATTCATCACCAAAATCTTTCATAAATATGTGCTTTATGGAAACTATTTTAGTTGACTTGAAATGTACAATGTGATGTTACCATGTTTGTTTTGACATACTTTCCATGTCCATCTCACCAAAGGATCATATATATATTTTTAATCTTTTATATAATTTATTTTAAGAATTCAACTTGGTGTAATAAGTAAACAAAAAACATAAATTTTTTTTACATAATTTTATATAGTGATGATGTCGAGGTTATTGATAAAAACAATACTGACTGATGGTATGAAAGCATATATTTTAGACTGAGGTACAATTTAGTAATAGTTTCTATTTATTTATCCACTTTCTATATAATGCACAAGGTAAATAATTTAATGTTTAATGTTCTGATATTTTGTATTTGGATACATCGAAAGTTCTCAATGATTATTTGAATAAAAGCATCTGATACATTGATTTCAATTTTAGGGCCTGTTGTGCATCTTCATCATCGCAATTGGAGCGGTCTCTTCCATTCTAGGCACGACCACATCGCTCTCCAAAATTATAGGCCAACTGAGTTCATAATTTATGCCAACAACCGAATAAAGTCTATTGTTCCTTGTTTTCATTTCACTGTTCCTATTCCTTTATTGTTTATTCAAATAAATTTTATTAGAAGATGTCGAATTTATTGTCTTTTTTTTTTTTGGGTCATTTTAATAGATGCAAAAGTATAAAGAAGTGTAGGGACATGTAATTGAGATTATCTATTTATATATGGTTTGTGTCTTATATCACATTGTGGCATTTCCTGGTGTGTTTAAATCTGAGTATGTTATTAGACATGTTTCTTATACTTCATTCCAAACTTGTACACTACCATATCACATGTTTATTTGCATCGAAGGTCAAATTCTTTAACATTAATAAATAAATAAATAAACATATATATATTCACTCCGAAAAATTTGTCGGGTTTACGTGGTCTTTGCGAAGGGGAGGAGTGCGGCCGCACATGAAGTGGGTGCAGCAGCAGACACGTGGCGGAGGGTTCGTTTCTTCGAACACGATCGCGCATGCCCATCATCTGTCGCAGTGATCACCACGCCGACGCACTAAATAAGGAGGCATTGATGAGTGCCGTAGCGGCATTTCGAGCCGCCATCCCCGCCCCCCTCCTCTCCCTCCCTGCCGCCTCCTGTCGCTCGCCTTCTTGCCGTCTCCTTATTCGCGGTGGTACTCCGTCCCCCGTCTTCCCTGCTCTTCATCTTGTTCTCCGTCGATGGCGACGCCTCCGCCGCCCTCATGCGTCTCCGCTTCTTTGGAGAAGCAGTTCGAAGACTTTCGTGTCCAACTCGACGAGACAGCGAGCGTTCGGGAGCGAATCAGAGCCGTGGTGATGGAGATGGCGGCCACCGTCCGGCTCATGAACGCCCGTCTTCTTTTGGTCCACCACTCCCTCCCCAACCCAGGTTCCAAGCTTTCGGAGACAATACTTAAATAATAATAATTTTTTGGTCTGCTTTAATACATATTTGCTTGATTCAATGGCACGATTGTGGACAGACGTCCTGGAGAAGGCTAGGGCTCAGGCAGGGGTGCTGAAGGGGCTTTTCGGTAGGCTTGCCGAAATCCTTCGTGAATGTCCTGGACAGTATTACAGGTGGGCGTATTCTCTTTGGAGAGTCGGTAACATTGTTCTTGTTGTCCTTCTGTTACAGGCTAACTCGAGGTACTTGTTTGGGATAGATTCCATGGAGACTGGAGGTGTGAGACTCAGACGGCAGTTTCATTGATAGAGTTTCTGCATTGGTTGGATACAGGCAGTCTTCTTATGCATCCTGAAGCTGAAAAGATTCTAGGATGTAAGGTTTTCTTTCCCACTAAAGATCTTCCTTCCACAATTTAATGATTCGCATACACTGCATTAATGACAAGTGCACCTGTTTAGATATGGTTTCACAGTTCAAATTCATCAACTCTGCTATGGAGATATATCCTGCACTGTGATAAAAGAGATCTAAAATTGTAGTGCTTACATAGACCTAAAAGAGACCTAAACTTGTGGGATATGGAAAGACATTATTGATTAGGACGTTATGCTTTATATGGACCCTTTGTGATTGTCTCATTTTCTCTTCTAGTCTTTGTTATTTACTTCGTGACTAGCTTATAGCAAACTGAGGAGACTAAGTGCATTTGGTTCTGCCTCGAAGAACATTTTACATTTGATCAATTAACTTTAATCTCCCCCTATCATTTATATATACTAACAAAAAAGTGGAATGTATTTTAAGGTGCGAAACCATAATAGAACTGTGAATTAGTTGCTGAAGTTTTTGGTATTATTAATATAAAAATGAGGTTGTTTATATTGACATTTGCCTGTTCTTGGCCCGACAAACATATGGAACAAACCAATCCGACTTTCAATGGATTGAACCATTTTATATTGTCTCTCTGAGTCATGTCAGTTTTCCAGTTGCCAGACATATTCAAAGTTTATTCATTAATCTTGGAAGAAGTTTGAAGATAGGAAAATCTAGTAGTTCCAATATCTTTCTTTTATTGTGACCTTGCTTGGCCTGATTCCACATCTACAAATGTGTAGGGGCCAATTTACTGTGTAATTTGGGTGTTTTACATATGGAAATTGTGTTGTTATCTTTATTTATTTATACCTCATACGATGGAAAGCATGAGGCTGAATGTTTTGGGAGAAAAAAATGTCATTTAAAAAAGAAAAAAATTAGAACTGTTTTAAGCTACAAACAGAAATAAGTTACCAAGCATTGGTTTTCATTTTTTTGAAGTGAAAAGAAAAGGTAATGCCAAGGCTGTCTACACTCTGAAGCTGTGTGCTTTTATTTTTAGAAATAATCATCATTATAAACATGACATGTTTCATTATAAACTCAAGAGATCTAAATTTCACCAGCAGAATGATTGCAGACCACAACAGATGGCAGTCATTAGGAAATTAACAAATATTTGATTTTGCTAAAAATTAGTTGCATCTTTCACTAGCAATTCATTGGGCCAGAGGTTAGCTGGAGCGCTGTTTATCCAACAATATTTCATCCATATTCAACAAAGTTCCTTTTTTTATTTTCTTCCTGAAATGCCACTTCTAGCATGTAATTATTTTTCTTTGCTTAACATGCAACCTTTTTTATCTCGTAAAATAACAAACTAGGAGTTACTAATTGTGTTATATTCTCTGTAGTGGATCCTTCAGAATTTGGATTGGACATTGAAGATTACCTTATTGGTTAGTCTCCTGCATAATTCATTCGATAACATTTTGGTTGTTGAGATTTGGATTTTTTATGTAATAGAATAAGCAATTGTGTTGACTCTTTATGTTCCCCAACAAACTACTGGATTATTGCTAATGGTTTGCATGGCTAACTTTGTGATTTTAATGTATAACATAATTGTTTATTTTTTATTCATAATCTTTTTGCGTTGCATGACAATATATGTAGATGAGTGTTTCTTCATTGTCACTCACCGTAGTCTCTGCATGGCATCCTAGACTACTATATATCATACTGTTGTCATAAAGTTGGTACTTGGTGGTATATTTCTATGCTTAATATTACTGATAAGGTCACCTTTTTGCAGGATTGTGTTTCATGTCGAATGAGTTGGTAAGATTTTTCTCCTACAAATCAGTTGGATTTTTATTTCATAGAAAATTACACTGTAGTTTATGGGTTTATTAAATCATGAAAAAATTTAGATATTGCCACATCATGGATCTTGACAAGTTCTGTTTGTGCGTAGAGTGAATAGGTCATATATACCTGATGACATAAGGCCATAGGTGCGAAGAAATAAGGGTCATAGTGATTGCTTAAGTTAGGCGTTCTGGATTAGCTCAATCTGTTGAAATTTAAATGGGTTAGGCTGGCTAAATTAGTGCTGGGTTGCTTCTTTCTTGGTGGAACGGATCTAGCTTTATCTATGCTAGCCGTTGCATCATTGCTGTACGTGTGCTTCAGATGCTTTGTTGCTTCTCATCATCTAAGAAGCTGGATGAAAGAATGTGTCTCAACAAAAAGTATGCGGTATCTTTCCTTTTTCCCAACAAAACATATAGGATTCAATTTCATTTTTCCCTTTTTGTTGTTCTGCTGGCACCTAAGATTCAAACACCTGGCATGGCATGCAGCACTGTCATCAACTGTTCCAATGGCCTGCTGGCAAGAGGGATGCCAGCCAGCCATATTTAAAACCTTAGTCATCGGAATGTGGAGGAGACAAATCATACATAATGCGAATCCAACAAAATACAAACACATAATATGTAGATACAAATATATGATTTGTCATTGTGTTTTCAGAAGATATTTGTTTCCTATGTATAAAGTTCGACCTTACTCCTTATCTTCATAGATCATCGTGGACTGTGTTGTTCATACTTTTACAAAGAGATGTATGGGGATTGTGTCATAAATGTGAAACACACACACTAACAGGAATCGTAGTTGCTGTTTGACTTAGATCCATGGAATTCTTTTTAATCTTAAAATTAACTTTAGTTTCTGATACAATACCTTCTATTTCAGCCAAGATATGCTGTGAATCAAGTCACTGCTGGGGATTATGATTGCCCAAGGAAGGTGCTCAAGTTCTTAACTGATCTCCATGCATCTTTTCGGATGCTTAACCTACGGAATGACTTCTTGCGCAAAAAGTTCGATGGTAGGCTGTAAGATGTTCCGACACAACATGCATGCCTGCTGCAGATCTCTAATTGTTGATGCTTCGATGGGCAGGGATGAAATATGACTTGAGAAGAGTTGAAGAGGTGTACTATGATGTGAAGATTAGAGGTCTCGGATCTGGGGATTCTGACACACGAAGAGGCCGCCAGGTTACAATGAATCAATAGCCACCCACCCCCATGTCGTATGTTTATTTTTAGCTATTTGCCAAGATTGATGTGGCCAGTCATTTGTCATTGCCTGTTTCGCATCCGTAATGTTGTTTTGATGCCAACTGGAGGAGGGGCACCATCTCCTGCATGTTTGATGGCTTGCTCAGCCCTGAGGATGGCATCGTCTCCAGTCCATCGTCTTCTTCTCTGTTCTATGCTATGGTGAGGCTCCGCTCGTCCTGATGGATGACTGATAAAGATAAAGTGGGATCCACAATAAGAAGAGTTCAAACACTGCAAACTCTATATAGCAATATAAAGAAAAGAATAATGGTAAAAAGTAAATTATTTGTTATGTTCAAAGACAAGTAGTGTATCAAACAATGCTGCATGGGGAATTCATTAAAATTGGAGAAAGTAATCTTCTCACGCAACAAAACTATATTTCATGTACATTCTTGCAATAAACAACACTGGGCTTCTTTATATCAAATCAGATATTTTCACACATGATCCGCTTATTAGTTTTTGTGACGGGAGAGAGGATGTGAGGACAAGAACTCCCGATAGTCTTTCCGTACCGTCCATAGGATTTCTGCACACCTCCTCATGCTCGGCCGGCTCGTCTTGGTTGGAGCCAAGCACAGCAAGGCAAGCTCAAGGATCTTTTCCACCGCAAAGCTAGTTGCCAGGCTTGGCTTAAGGTTGGGATCCAGAGTCTGTATCCCGTTTCCTTCTGTGAATCTCTTCATAGCCTGTGACATTTAACCAACACAATCTAGATTTTAGTTGTCCGCTATTAACCAACAACAAAAGACATTCCAAAACTATTCACATATTTGTCCGCTCTTAACTTTCAGCAAAAATGCCAAACACTAGCAGTCAGCAGTAACATTTTGTTGATGCCCATAAAAGTATGAGAAAAAGAATGCCTCCATAATCCTTTCCTATTAGAAGAGACTCGTCCAGCACCAGAAGTGAGATTTCATAGGATCAACATTTTTTTCTTTCATCTTTTCCTCTGTTTAAGTCCTTCCGAATTTGATATTTGTCAAAAGAGAAAAAATATTCTTGTGACTAGGTTAGCTACCGATAGTTCTATCAGTAACTAATCAAAGAATTTCGAATGTTGCCGAATTAGCATATAGGTCGAAGCCAAACGTTTTCCAAAAGAAAGAGGGATCTTAACCTAAGGGCTAAACCAAAACCAATGTTGACTACTCCATGGTCTGAAGAATATTAAAGATTTTGAATTAAAGTGTGCTTCACTATGTAACTCTCGAATCTGGATCTCAAAGTTATAATAATGGCAACACCATATTTATTACTAGACAAAAGCACATGCAAGAAGCTCTCCGAAACATACCCATTTGGGTGTAAGCCGTTCGGTGAGTTCTCTCCTGGGTTCTATCGGGCGCCTGCCGGAGACCAACTCCACCAGCAATACACCAAATGAGTAGACATCACTCTTCTCTGTGAGTTGATAGGTTCTTAAATATTCTGGGTCAAGGTAGCCTGCAGTTCCTTTAACTTGGGTGGATATGTGGGTGACATCAGAATCCATCACAAAAAGTCGGGCAAATCCAAAATCAGCAACCTTAGCGCGCAGATTATCCGTCAGAAGGATGTTCGAGGATTTAATATCTCTGTGAATTATAGGATTATCTGCATTTCAAGAAAATTTATCCATTAGATTAGCAACTAGCAGAAAAAAAAAAAAATCCTCAACTTTCAACTGCAGAGTCACAGATACATATGCATAGATTGGCCACCGGAATTTCAAGTAAGACAGATTCCAACCAAAAAAGTTCTAATGACAGAGGCAAAAGAAAACTTTTATACCAATAGTGAAAATATTAAAATTGGATATTCATATGACAAATACAGATTTTAGTGATTTCTATTCTGGCTTCCAATCTGAAAATCTCAGAATTTTCAAAGCACATTGATATGCGCAATTCAGCCTGCATTTTCCCTTGTGATACACCAACCACACTGATTCACCACAGGCCTTCTCAGTTAGGATGGGCAACAATGGGAGGTTTGAATCTTCAAAGAAGTGGTTAACGACATAATAAATGCATTAACCACATTCAAAACGGTGATCACCAAGGGTGGAAGAGATCTGATCTGACGATCAAATTCTTGTTTAGTGGATCAAGCTTTTCCTGTTTGCACGATTGTGGGCCCAAAGCGATCATTTGGTAAAATATTTCGATAAGTTTTTACTGGACCTCCATCGTTCCCTAATGGACCAATAAATTAGGCACCTTTACAAGTTTACAAGTTCAGGTAATGTGAAGATAGCTATTCAACTCTATTCATGTAGTCATGATGAATCTGTAGTAAACATTCTCTAGCTGTCCAGTCTATAATTTGGGTTATGATACGATAAAACAAAGGAGCTATATATATATATATATATATATATATATATATATATATATATATATATATATATATAGATGGATAGATAGATAACACCAACCTGAATACACATGAAGGTATGTGATAGCATGAGCCACATCAATTGCAATATCTAACCGTGTAGCAAGATCCAGAATTTGTCCTCGCTGACCTGAAGTTTTGCTTAAAAATAGGTCAACAGGGCACCAACTTCCAACAGCAGAAAATCATAGCAGGTCAGAAGTGGAAACAGACGTTCACTAAACATTACAATATCAACTAGCAGTATGAAGTCAAGGAGGAAACCAATGCCGACTATATCAGCACTCACCACAATGGGAAATTAAGCATTAGGAACTTACAATCAAGATGTTCTCGAAGAGTTCCGTTGGAGACGTACTCAACAATGACAATTCTCTCATCCTGATGCTCCAAATATCCATGCAACCTAACCAAATTCAGATGCTCAATGCATGCCAGTGTTTGAATCTCATTCTGGAATTCGGCATTCAGATGGCTGTTGTGGGTATTCTACAAAGCATCACACCCCAACTTCAGTAGTAGGCTAAACTTAGATTAACAAGATCCAAGGAGAGACATGGTATCCACTCCAAATACCTTTTTGGCACGTTTAACCGCAACCACTGTGCCATCATCAAGCCGGGCTCGGTACACAGTCCCTGACCCTCCTTGTCCAATCTTCAAAGAAGGGGAGAAGTTCTTTGTCGCCTTCATGATCTCTGCTATGCTCAGTCTAATGCCTCCTGGTTCACTTCTAGAAGGGTTGTTGCCATTGCTATATATTCCCATACCGCGCGGCCTGCTACCTTGTAAGCTGCCATGAGAGCTTCCTTGGGTGCTAACAGATGGGGTGACTACAAGAAAAAGAATAATAATCTGATAAGCTACTGGATATGAAAATAAGTGGCCATGTTCTTTCTATCAAATCAATTACTAATAGACATTCTCATAAGAATCCATTAGATGAAGCATCAAATTTAACAAATAATTCTTACACTACCTCTGAAACATTAAACATTTACTTGATTTGTATAAATCTCTTGGTAAAATGGGTTCGATCGTACATCAATAACACAGACAAACAGGTGTCTGAATGCCTCAAAGTGATCTCATTAATCAACATTGGGAGTGAAATTTTGCAATAGTTTACAAGAGATATAAGGAATTATCAGAAGAATGAAGATTTTCCAAGAACATCAATAACTCCATCCATATCTCAATCTTAGGAATCTGACTATGTGAGGGTATAGAAGCAGATGATATATCCAAGAAATGACAAATCTAATGATTTAAGTTTTTTCTTTGGCACAATTGTTTGCAAATAAGAAAATTTAAGCTTCAGAAAAAAAAAAAGACTATCTTTTGCAGGTAATAAAAAGACAATCTTCATGCACTAAAGGAGACAAATTTCCCCCATCTTTTTTTCCTTTTTCCTCACAGGATCAGATCCCCTATGCACTGTTCTTAAAGCAGAAGCTTACGAGAAGGCGGCTTGAACTCCTCGGAGTCGTCCGCCGAGGGCGGCAGTCCGCCATCGTGCGAACCGAAGCACGAGGTGATCGCCCGGGCAGCGATCCGAACCGGGTTGCGGCTGGACGATGACGACGAGAAGCCGCCAGCGGATGACCCCGAGGACGCGGAGCTCCGGGAGACGTCCCAGATGTCACCGCTCCTCCGAACACCGTCGACAGGGCTGCGGTCGCCGAGCGGTGTCGCCGGGCTCCTCATCCTCCCCGACAATGGAAACCTCGGGGGCACGCTCCCTTGAGAAACCCGCTGGGCGTTTCGTGGCTACTTGCTTACACACGCTTTGGTGACCGGCGCGCAATAACGCTCGTCATTTTGGCCTCTACAGGTCAAAGTCAACATCCAGCAAGCGCTTGGAAAACTGACTACCGCCCACGAAACAACGCGTGGGTGGAGATGTCGACCTCTGCGTCGGGTTTACCGTGGGTTGACTTTCTGACGTGTGAATGGAAGAAGATTAATCATCACTTCTACACTGACAGAAAACCCAAATGATCGTTTTCTCAATCTTGTCATCGTTTTCCTGCAATTATTGTCATGCCTACTGCATTATTAGGCTTAGCAGCTGCATTAATAGCAAGAAAATTGCCATCACCGACGGATGCTCATGAGTCCTGCAAATGGCCATGAATGGACCAAGAAAAGCCAAACGTCGAACTTTTGGCCTCTCATAACACACCTTCGATACATCATTCAAGTATATCCATTTTGCTCTCCAGTTTAGAGAGAAGGGCTGGACCTGTAAGATTACAGATGTAGAACTGGAATGGCGTGGTTCGAAATCCTCGGCTTTGTTTGGGCATGTAATCTGCTGCTGGGCTGGAACATGAGGCCATACTTTATCGAATGCTGCGAAGCATCAGAGCAGCACATTGACAGATCCGAACAAGTGAGATAGTTGGTATGCCAACTAATGCGTTAGCTTGACGTTTCTGTCAGATTGCTGTTACGACATTCACGAACAGTGACGCAGGAGCCACCCAGTTCCAGACCATGGCACAAGGAAGGTGAAGAAGACTTTTAGCTCATGGAACCTAATGAGATGGAGAAGCATTTCGTCGAACACTTGTTTGTGTGAGATCTGTGTATGGATGGGTGTTAGATAGATGATCCCAGTGGCTAATGCCGAAATGATAAGAGAATAACAAGCATAATGACGATTGAAGTCACACGATAAAACACAAATAAGAAAGATAGATTATTATTGATGGCCGGCCGTCTTTCCTCTTAAATATAGATACTCATGTGGATGGAATTATTTAATGTATTATTTATTCCCTGTGGTCTTCTTGTCTCATCATATTGCTTAGAGTTTGACCAAACAACTCAGCTCATGCATGTGCAGAGAAAGAACACTTTGCTTACATGCTGTGATCAAAGAGTTCCTATGGTCAACTTGGGCACTTGACGAGGAAACAATGTATCTGGGCAACTCCACACGAAGGGTATGATGCGTCATTTACAAGTTCGATCTTGGGATGCATTACATCTAGTCACTCATATTTCAAGTTTGAGAAAGATCGAGCTGTCAATCGGATGCTTAATTTATTTCCTCATTGCATATTTCGTTCCTTAACAATCCGGTATAATTTTTTTAATGCGAGGTTTTACTTCCGATCCACGGTATAACAATCATCATTTCTACACATCGATGTATCCACGTCGACACAAACACTAATGAGATATTAGCGCCTATTCAACAACTTTGGTCTCTTAGCCCCATAAATGGTCCTGAGTCACATACTCATTTCCGTCGATATGTTCTTAAATCTCACTTAGTAAATATAAATACTAATAGGTATAATGTTGGTCGTCACTCTGCTTTTGCCCCAGTAGGCCAATTGGTAGTGTCACTAGCTTACTTGCAATATCAGGCTCTATTGTCACTAGCAACTATCGAGGTTCCCCGACCTGACGTGATGCTAACATCCCAAGAGTGCCCAAGGCCTATCAAACCATTAGTTAATGGGACACTTTAATCTCTAATTATGGAATTCAATGGACTGCACCGCCCTCAGTATACGCTACATGAATCCAAAGCATGGTCAACATACTCGATAGAGGATTCCCCATGAATCCAACTATGGTAAATGGATCCACATTTAGAGGAAATGCAAAGAGAGCTCCAATAATCAAAAGGGGAAGCGCTAGTCGACTCTACGTTGGGTCGGTCGTTATTCACCCAAAAACTCTAGGAGGAACTGATTTCAATGAGCTTCCACCTCTCGTCCTTCTAGGTGTTTGATAGTAATATCGATATGATATAGCACATTATAATTTTTCATACCCAGATGTCAACACCTCGAACATCTTAATGTGCCACACCTTCTCAACTACATTAAAAGGTCGAGCATAAGAATGGTATGTACACTCGCCTAAAGCTGCTTTTTATATACTTGATGAGGGAGTTTGAACTTTATTTTCTCAGGAACGTATACCCTTGGCCTTCAACAACAACACTCATTAAACTTAGGCAGTAGGGGGAGGAAAAAATGCTCACAAACTTTGTCGCTTGGTTCATAAATAAGATTCGAGACATAGTAGATGCTCATCCATCACTCATAATATAAACATTCATAATGGGGCTCAAGCCTTCTCGTCTCTTTTAGTCATTGATAGAGAGATCACCAGCGTATCATAGACTTAGTTGAAATTGTCTAAGTCATTAGCCACCCTTGCGGTAAAGCCACGAACTTAACTAGAGTTGCTCAAGTCGTGCAACACCCTTATGCCAACTTCTCGAATTTAGTTGAGATTGCCTAAGTTATGAAACACCCTTATGATATGCGTCCATAAAGGGTCAGCCTATTTGTAATCTCGCTAAGGTCCTGTAGGACCTATAAAAAAAGCAAGTTGATTAGTTTAAAAACGAGCGATAGACAAGTTCTGATATCTTGTAAAGAGGACAACTTTATAAACAATTCAACAAACACTTTGTATGCAAGAGAGAAAAGAGAGGAATAAGAAAATAAGGACTTTAGAAGGCAAAACAAACAGTCGTAAGTCCACAAACGATTGCCCACCGGGTGTCAAGCGTGATGGCAAATTTCATCAACTCAACATGCGAACTTGTGTAAACCGATCAATGCCTGACACTACCTTGAAGCCCTATCCACCCCTATGCCACCTAGGGGGTTCCAGTGGTCTGAGATGGCTGATATTTTACATTGCATTATAGTTTATAGAAAATAGGTTATGGCATGTGAAAACAGAGCCATTTTGGGATAGTTTTGTTTAGTGTGGTGAGTGGTCACAATATAGTATTGCAAACTGTTCTTGTTTGTATTTTCAACTAAAAACATAAAACCAAGGCAAAACATACTACCAGACATCTGTACAAGCATACAAAAGTGACGAACGATTCATTAAGCGAAGATGTTACAGGTGCACGATAACCGTTCGTGATAAGCGACTATACCTAAAGTACTTTAAAAGGCTAATCAATACATTACTGTCGAGGCAATGGTCTCAGGCAAACGCGAGAAGTCACATAAGAAGCCAAAGCAAGAGTGGTTATAATTAGCCCCAACCTCAAGATCACCTTAACGGAGAAGAAATGAATGATCCAAGCTACCTCACTATCCGAGTTAATCCATTTAAATATGACTAGAATTAAAAGGATATTTATGTGACCCTAACCTAATGAAGATCCTATTAATGAAAAGAGATATGTCAAAGTACCATCAGTTCCATTGAGGTTATGACAATGACATTAAATATTGTCATAACTTAAAATAGTAAATTGAAAAGCTTATATATTAAGGACATCTCATATGATTCATTTGAAAGCATTGGAAACACTCACCTCGATCTCAAATGGGGAGACAATTCTTTGGCCTATAAGTCTTATGCTCAAGCTACCACTGAAATGCACCCGAGGATGAAGGGTGAATCGAAAGTAACTTACAAAGATGAAGATACAGAGTACTTCGACCCAAATCATGATGATGCCCTAGTAGTCTCTATGAGAATGATAAATACTTAAGTGAAAAGAGCCATGATCGACATAGGTAGCTCTATTGATATCCTTTATTTTGATAATCTTCAGAAACTTGGGTTACCAACTAACGATACTCTAATGACTTTTTCGATGATGGGGTTCACCAATGACTCTATCTCACCTTTTAGGACTGTGAATCTACATGCCATAAGCAAAATGTGGTATATGAATTAAGAAAACTCAACCCTCATAAGAAGAAATCCATTACGACTAAGGCATAAAAAAAAATGCTTGAGACACATAAGCTAAGAAAATCCAATTCAGGTGAGAAGAAACTTATCACGACAGAAGACACAAGATAAAATATATCTGAGGCATGTGAGTCAAGAAAACCTGACTCATGTGAGAAGAAACTTACCACAACAAGAGGCACAAGACAAAATATACCCCAAGCTGTGAGTCAAAAAAGCTCAATTATATGAAAAAAAGTCACCACAGCTAGTATATAAAAGAAGAGATGCCTAAGATATGCTGGTCGGGAAAGCCCGTCCCACCTATCGAGGTGAAAAATGTCGAGCACCTTGTCCCCATCACCGTCGAGGTGCGAGGGTCAATAAACATAACCTCCCTTCACTATTGAGGTGTGGAGGTCAAATACTCTAACCTCCCTCGCTATCGAGGTGGAGAGGTTAGGAAATTCGACCCCCCTCTTGTTGCCAAGGTGTGCAGGTCGGGTACCCTAGCCCCTCGGCTCGCCGTTGAGGCATGACGCACTAACGCCGAGCTTCCTAACCCCTTCTTGTTATCAAAGTGCAGAGGTTATGCGTTTCAACCTCGCCCCCGTCTACCGAGTCTGGAGGTTAGGTACTTTGACCCCCCATCACTTGAGGTATGGGGGTTGGGAAACTTGACACCTCTTGTTGTCGAGGTTCCTAGGTTGGGAAAACACATCCTGCCTCAACTCACCAAAGTTATTCCAAGGTCAAAGCATGGGTCCCTCCCATAACCCACCTCAACGATGAGCATAGGAGGAGCCCACCTTGACTCCTCCTGTGACTAGTCTTGACGGCGAGTGAGAGAGGAACCCACCTCAGCAATGAGAGAAAGAGGAGACCACCATGGCTATTCCCACAATCTGCCTCGGTGACGAGCAAGGAAGGAGCATGCCTTAGCGCTTGTAACAAGTCGATCATGAGCAAGCTTACTATGTCTAAAGTTAGTCTCTCGATAGATCGAGTAGGCCAACCATATTCTCTATCACTCGAAATAGGCATCTTTACGACTCCTCCCTCCCCACCTCTACATGGCACACGTGTCGAATAAGTTGATAGCTATACTTGATGACCTTTCCGAAAGAGTTCCCAAAGTACACATTTAAGGAGACAAATGATGAGAAGAATATCACTGACTAATTATTATCTGACACGTGACCTCCGTGTGGTATCCAGGTTGGAAAAAGGAAACAGATGTTGCTCCCCATTGGTCTGTCTACGTGGACAAGGGTCCAAGGAATGTAGTTGCAAGCTGTCTTTGCCTTTGTCACCCACGTGGAGAAGAGGTCAAGTGAAGGTTGTTAGAGTCAGTTAAGGGTGGCCTCTTCGTAGAATATTTCGCTCTTTTTTGATTTGGTATAAAAAACTCATTTTTGGCGTAGTCACCAGGGGGTCACTTATTTACTATTGATGACTATATTCATCTTTCTGGGGTTACTAACTTAGGTGTCGAAGGGAGTAGATCTGAAAACCTCTCCCGACCTTAGTCTTCATGTAGATGATACTCCAAGAGCTAATTATTTTTACCTCAGAGATACCTCAAACAACCCTACGCACATGAGTCAGAATCATATTGGATTGACTACAACGTTAACGATATCTTCCCATAACATAAACCTCAACACAAGTTAGTTTAATCAAATTATAAATAATGATATATTAATGACGTATCAAAATGTCACGTAAAAAAAAATTATTAAAAAAATAATCTTTGGACAATGGTCATGGAATGAACGCTAAAATAGAAAACTTCTTGGGTATAGTTTCATTCAGAATTTTGAAAATTTATTTTGAACTCTCAAACCCTTCTCGGACTTTATCATTCATTTTCTACAAACAATGACTTGAGCCATAGAATGACATTGCACTGGTTGAGCTTTCCATGTTTTCTACAAAACTTCCTTTGAAAACTCTCTAGGCGGACATCTTCTCAATTTACATATCATTTTTAATTAGAATTCTTGCTCAACCTTTCAAAACTCACTTTATCTCAAATTGAACTTCTTTTTAATTCCAAAAGTGATAATATTTTAGAAAACAAATCAGATAGAGTGATTAAAACTGACATATTTATAGATTGTACTTTTAAAAGTGTCTTTTAGAAAATATTGTAAGAAAATTAGAACTAAGAGATCTCTATCAACAACATGTCTAAGACTTGTGACGATCACCGCTAATAAATCCATTTTAGATATGGGGCCTTTAACTTCTCGTCTATAAGGGTATTTGGATTGATCATACATACTCTTGATAGGTAAAAAAATATTTGAACTCACTCTCATCGTATACAAATGTTCTACGAACACTCTCACCAGATAAAAATATCTAACTCATCATTGTTTGACCTACTCAATGGTGAAACCACTTTAGCCAAGAAAAAGAGTCAACATGTCAGATGTGCTCTTATAGCTTTTCTTTACATTAGATGCATCTAGAGTTTTCGATACACCCTAACATAATAAGGTATCTTCCCACACATGATACATGACTTAAGTATCAATGCCCTCGATATGCTTTTAACTAGGCAAAGCACCTCCTCTTACTCAGATTCATTCACCTAAGACATTCATGTATCAAGGCCCCTATGTGTCATAATTGAGCAAAGGATCAAAATGCATATGTGTTGATCCACAACACAAATAATAAAACACATGAAATAAGTATCAAAACGCTCAATGTGTCATAACCATACAAGCATCTCTCCTCTTCATGTGTGTCCAAAATATACATGTTGTATATCATCTATGGTCAGGTTTCTTGGTCACCCTTTTAGATCAAAGGGCTTCCAAAAATATTTTTTCTAATTTTAAAAGTGATAAGATTTGAAAAAATGAACAATTATGTCATATCGACACATGATTAAATTACAAAGAGATTTAATTCAGATGTGTAAAGTATGATATGTATTTATAGTGTTCAATAAAAATTAATAAAAATATGATGATGATTTTATATTTTATATTTTTTAAAAAATTAAGTATGTATGTAGTCGTCACACTTGAATAACCGATAAGTTCAATCCTCTCCAACGATGATGAGTACTACTCTCCACAACCATTCAAGCGGAATGTGCATTGTGTAGAAATGGACTATTATTAGGGTTCCAAACAATTAAGATAACTACTTTCTTACTTCCATCGGAAAATATTAGAATTATCGATTTAATTTTATTTAAGTTATAATAAACATCAACTATCGATTTTTAAGTTAATACAAGTAGAGAACCCAACCCATTTGATTCAAGTTGACTTATAATAACCATAAATTCTCATCCATCCTCCTCTTCAAACCCTCATCATGTTTGCCACAAAAACCTAAGAGGAAAGGGTTTGTACATGTTGGTGAACAAATGCGCCGTGATTGGTAAGTCAGCATGGCTATGTCCACGGGTCGATGTCGGGAGTTCTCTGTCGGCTGAGCTGGATGCCGAGATAGGTCGGGGTATTGGTCAGCGTTTCTTGGTCCGAGCGTCGTCTGCGTCGAGCTACGTCTCTCCGTTCCCGGGATAGGTGACAGCTCGCTCTCGTTCACTAATGATGATTTTCGGGTCGAGACGCTTATGGCTCGGGGGTGACCGCTTCGCCGTAAAAAATGCCTTCGTCGTCGGGTGATTCCCGACTTTGGCCCCTCCGATGAGCAAGTCAATTGTCGGTGGAATTGTTCTTCTCCCCTTGGGCCGGACATCGGTTATAGGTCTTTATACTATCGTTCGAGGGTTGGTCGTACACGGATTAACGTGGTGGACGTGCAAAACAATATCTTGATATGGATTTTGACCTGACGTATGATATCGACTATGACGTGTCTTGGACCCA
Organism: Musa acuminata AAA Group; assembly: GCF_036884655.1. NCBI lineage: Eukaryota > Viridiplantae > Streptophyta > Magnoliopsida > Zingiberales > Musaceae > Musa > Musa acuminata. The sequence goes on along the minus strand of NC_088353.1, from coordinate 3,523,441 downwards.
AAGATAAATTCCCATATCCAAGATATTATTAGAACATTTATCTTGCCTTCGTATACCATTGCAACTCAAGCATTCAATCAAATCTAACCACACATTGTCACCGAAGAAGTTCAAAAGGAAATCATGAATCACTTCAACATATTAAGATATAATCATAAATCGAAGATCGTATTGATATGATACATAATCCAAATATCTGACTTATTTATTATTAATTAAAAAAATAAGATCTGAAGATTCTGATATATTATATAAATATCTGACTCATTTATTATTAATTAAATAAAATAAGATCAGAAGATGCCTCCCTTCCTTCAATGAAAAGACGTCCTTTCATAATTGATGGGTTGGATCAAAGACAGAAGAGCCGCACCCACACCTGAACCATCATCATCCCCTTCCTCTCTATTCTAGGGTTTATTTTTTGGGGGGTGCCCTTCCCTGCCCTGCCGCCAACTCCCTTACCATTATTACCCCCCACCAAAAACAATAAGCCAAGAGATTAAAGAGAAATCCCTCATCATCCTTCTGTGCAGGTGAGACGAGAGGGAGGGCTCCTCTTTTTCTTTCTCTCTCTTTCAAGGGGCTGAAGAGAAAAAAACACTTCCTCCTCAACTGCTTCAACTCCCCTCTCTCGCTTACTTCTCCCCATGCATTCCGAGACCTCAGCTCTCCCTGCTGCTTAACTGCCCCTCTTGTTTACCGTAATTACGTTTCGACCCCTTGTCGGCCAAAGAGTGGGACGGCGATGCGTGGCGCCACCGGCGGCGTACGGCCGCCGCCACTGCCCCGATCACCCTTACCTCCTCCTCCGTAACGGTTTGCATTCGCCTCCCAAAGCTCCGCTCTTCGATGGCCGGATGGCCTCTCGCCTCGGCGGGCGTCTCCCTCGACGTCGTGGAGATCCTCCGCAAGCTCCAAAGCATCGGGTTCTGTTCCGATCTCGATGTACCTGGCTCGGAGACTGGCTGCGAGAAGTGGAGCGTTCTGTTTGATCGGATCCTGTCGGTTTTCTCGAAGGAGGTCGATCGGAGGGGCGGGATCCGCCCGCTGCCGGCCATGGTCGGCACTGGGCATCGCGTGGATTTGTTGAAGCTCTATTCCTTGGTGCAGGAAATGGGTGGCTGCGACCTGGTGACGGAGAACTGCGCGTGGGCGTCGGTGGCGCAGGCGCTTGGGTTGGAGTTGGGGTTTGGGTCGTCGTTGAAACTGGTGTTCTTTAAGTACTTGGATGTGGTCGACCGGTGGTTGCAGAGAGTTTCGGGGAAGAAGGTTGCAGGGAAACGGTCTGGATACAAGAAATTACGTCTTTTGGGTGTCGGAGAGGGTTGTGGAGCAATTACAGATCATAAAAAGGCGGATTGTCAGTCTCCAGTTCCTTTGGGTTCCAAGAAAGATCAGTTCCTTTCACCACTCAAGGGCAGCGGGTGTAGGTCGCAACTCGATACCGATGGGAATGATAATTGTGACGTTCTCATCTCGGAAGCAAGCACAGTTGATGGAGGAGGATTAAATCATCTCAAGAGGAAGCGGGATGATTTGGTGGGGATGCTTGAATGGGTGAGAAATTGGGCGAAGAATCCTGGCTACTGTTCTGGTGGGAAATTTATGGCAAGTGACAGAGGAAAAGTCAAGGGTCTTGCAAGTAGTGAGCACTATGCTCAGGTACTTCTGGCCAGGCAAGCTGTGTCTCATAGAAGAACTCGCCGAACATTCTCTCAAGCAACTCATCATCAGGTACTAGTTCTTCTGCATGCATGCCCACAATTCTCAATCATATGCAATTACCAGGCAATTGGACAATATGACAAGTTAGACATTGTAGCAACTGGGCATATATAGAGACATATTGACAAGCTAACTTTGACAAACTCTTCCCAACTATATGCAGTCACATGGGTCTTTTACCAATTTTTGGTTCTAAGAAGCAAGAAAGATGAGATTTTAAGAAGCATAGACATAGGTCTCCAGAAAACTAACTGAAACTCTCTCTTTCACCTTAACGATAGTGAGCAGCAAATCTTTTACATCCTATTCCAAGGAACTGCCTCTATTCTCAAAATTCCTCCTTTTCTTCACATTATTTTCCATTTAATCTTTTCAAATATTATTCTCCAATTATTCGAGTGAGTGGGTGCATATTTCAGTCCTTATCAAAGGAGTTGGCATCTAGCTATTGACATTGGATGGTAGAGGCAAGTTGGAAGCATTCAATCCTACATGACATTTGATTTGTACTTAGGGTCTGTTTGGTTTTCAGTGCACCAATTTACCTGCATTTACAATTACACTACAATTCGGAATTACAATGACAAGTTCATGTCTTTCTTTTGCTTATTTGAGTGTAATTGTTAGATGTATTCTTTGTTGTTTGCCTGCTCGCATTTACAACCTGCATTCATGAGTAATGGCAAATGGTGGTAGGGGTGGTGATGGTGGGATTTGAGCCTAAACTTTCACATGAGACATGCAATTAGTCATTTTCAGATTTCTTCTGTACCATAGTTTATATCCTATAGCAAGAGCTTCATAATCAAGTTATCATCCATTTAAATTCTGAATTTAGAGATAAGACGATGTGATTAAATAAATATCACAATAAATACAGACATTATATTGTAAGTAAACTAATTAAAATAAAATTTGCAATTCTTCTGTGGCCTAATATTCAAAATTTGTATGAACAAATTTAAATACTAGTTGGACCGGTACATACTATCTGATATTTACCAGTTCAACCAGTTAGCAATTTGCAGACCAAGTAATTATTGGGGGGAATTGGTCCATAATGAGCTTACTGACCAACAAACAACAACTATCAGGTTTACCACTTGATATTTGGTCTGTACGAAACCTGTACATGGTAATAAGTCTAGCCTGGTTTATTGTACATTCAAAACAGGCCTTTGACTGAGATTTCATTCCAAGAGCCATTTGAAGTTGTTATTTTCCTTCTGATCATGCTTGAGATTTCAAGGAAGGAGAGAATTTCTCTCCAAACTAAGCTAAGTTTGATGCTAGATTTCTTGATTTCATCCTTAATTTTTCATTTGCTGTCATGATTCCAATATACTGTTTTATTGTTTTGAACATGATCTTTTTCCTACATGCTACAAATCTACAAACTATTTATTATCTAAACAGCAACAAAGTAAAACATATATATATATATATATATATATATATATATATATATATATATATATATATATTGTCTTACTTTCTAGTGTCAAGAATACATGGCTTTTAATCTGAATTCTATCATCTACCAAAAAGGCATTACAGATTTCGATTGAGCAACAAGAAGCTGTAGGTCCAATGACGTGTTGGACAACACCAGAATGATCACTCAATTTAAAAAAATATATTTTAAGAAAAGAAATCATTTATTGGATATTTATATAATATACAATCAATATTTTCCAATTCAGATGATATATACTTGTTTGTGAAATATTTGAAATATTCTCAAATTGAAGACATTTTGTCTACCAGTGTATAAGTGATATACTAAAATGATTATTTATAATTTTTAAATTCTTTATTTAATGGTGTCAATTTTTTGTTTGAAGTTCAAAATTTTATGTCTGCATGTCTACTCCACTAATATCAGTTACATTGCTCCTTAAAATTAATATCAAATACCCGTGTTTATACCTAAAACTTTCTAAATACATTCTTTTTAAAGACATACATTATCATAGTTGTGCATTTTCTAATTTTTTTTCTTTCTTTTTTTGAAGAAGAGCACTTGATGGTTTTTATATTAAATCATATTTAAATAATATGTTAACTAGCATAATACAAGGATTTTTTTATTATATTATAATTCATATCGTGATATGTAAATCTGAATACCTGATAGCTAAAGACTGGTTTCAAAGTTGTATTTATTGTAGGTTTTTTTTTTTGTGCGGAACTTACAGAGTCAGCAAATGATCCAAATGTTACATTTACTTATGCAATACAAAGTACAAATCTTCTGAAATTATAACTGTTGAGAAGTCAAAAGCTCTATCCTTCTAATATGTGGTAGATGCTAAATCTTTTTGCTGAATCCAGTGGTAAATCTACTTAGTACAGGACCTTTCTGTTGGCAAAACCCTTTGGATAGTTGTTTAAGATATTGGGCCTATTAGATATTTGTCGCATATGTTGGTAGTTTTGAAATCTGGACTTAAATTTTGACGATCACTGGTTGTGAGCCAACATGTAGGAATGTTGAATAAGCTCCCCTTTTGCCACAATTGATCAATACTTCTGATTTCTGAATCACATCTCGTAGAAGATTTGCCTATGTTTTCCAGCTCTTGGAGAAATCATTATATGTTTCTGATTCATGAAAATTGTTTTTCTATGATTTTTCTTGTTATACCTGACTTAATAGATTATTGTTAGACCTTAGAAAAATTATTTATAGTTCTTTTATTACATTAATGAAGACAATGCTGTTTTAATTGAGATGAAAACCACCATCATACCTGGTCTTGCAGAATGGATTCCACTCCATTTGTGAGAATGGTAATGGTACCATTTCCCATGAGGAAACAAAATGCAATAAAAAATCCAAATCAAGAACTTGTCATCAAACATTCTGTCTTCATGAAGATGACATGGACAACAAGGGTCTGATGGCTGCAGGTGAGGAAAGCAATGATGTGAAACATGGGCTTCAGAATCCCTGCTTAGATGCAATAGCTGATTGGCTTTCTAGCGGTCCACCCCATGTGAAGATACCTGTAGGCAGACAATTTCAAGCAGAGGTACCAATTTGGACTGGCCAGCCTTCTGTATCTACTACTGGTTCTGATGATTTCAAATGGTTGGGTACCAGGATCTGGCCTCCTGAAGGTCAAGAGAACGCACCATTTGATAATGTTGCTATAGGAAGGGGTAGGCAAGCTATCTGTCAATGTGAATGGCCAGGTTTTGTAGAGTGCACTAGGTTTCACATTGCTGAGAAAAGGCTGCAATTAAAACGTGAACTGGGTCCAGCTTTCTATGTTTGGGGATTCCGAAGTATGGGTGAGGAGGTCGCACTTTCATGGACAGAGGAAGAAGAATGTAAGTTCAAGGCCATTGTTCATTCGAATCGGCCATCTCTTGATAAAAACTTCTGGAACAAGCTTTATTTGTATTTTCCTCTCAAGAAGAGGAAAAATCTGGTGAGCTATTACTTCAATGTGTTTCTTGTTGGGCGCCGAAGGTACCAGAACCGTGTGACACATAACAGCATTGACAGCGATGATGAGGATATGGAATTTGGCTCTGTAAGCACTTCTTTTGGCCAAGGGGCAGTTAAAATCCATGATTCAGTTTCTGTCATCTGTGCTCAGAATATGCAATGTATGGATCTAGATGGATAAATGCGCAAAGAGGGTGGTCTTATTGCTTTACCATCTTTACCATGGTGATGATGATGAAAATCTTCTGCAAGGCAGCCTTTGTTGTGCATTACTGTGACTGTACCTGCAGAGGTTTTAATGGACATGGCGTGCGCTCCATCGTTGTTGAGGTTGATACATAGAGAAAGAGAGAGAGAGAGAGAGAGAGAGAGAGAGAGAGAGAGCAGCAATGTGGATACTCGATGCATTGGGTAGTGGCAAGTTGACAGCACCTTGTACATTTTGAAGATAGGAACTTGTTTTTACTGATCTGTTTTGTCATATTTCTGATCCAGAAATGCTTGGAGGAAAGTAGAAAGTATGGAGGATGAAGTTAAGCAATTGAAAATGTGTTGTAGCTGAGCATATTTCATCTGTTGTTGAAAGACTTCTTTTTCTTTTTCTTTGTCCGGTCAGTGGTGCAAGTCGCCTTTAATTTTCATTGCAATCATTTATGCATTTGTGAGGGTTTTGCATGTTGCATATGGTGTACATTAATTTGCTTTCCTGCATTCCCTAAGCTCTCGTTTGGTGGCGGTCATCTATTATAGTTCTACTCTTGCTGAATATAATTAACTTTACCACTGATATGATTGCACCTATCTAAATTTCTGATGAAATCTGATGGTTTATGGACTTAAGTTTTGCTATTTAATGTAGGATTTTTATGTTAAGGAGACACCAACACTTAAAGTTGGGTTATTCCAAGGTGTGGATATGTGCCACTAAATTGTTGTCTTTGAAATAATATCTTGATGGCGATAATCCATGCCTTTTTTCTTTTCAATTTGTAATGTCCTATGCTTAACAAGCAATTAATTTCATAATAAGTTACAAAAAACTTAAATATAAATTCATGACCATATTATTTGTCCGCATGAAGCTACAACCACGAACAATTTCTTCTCTTACTTACTCAATGATATATATATATATATATATATATGAGCATAATTATCAATACTTGCTATTTTTCGTATATAACACTTGAGAGTATTCACATGATAAACTAAGGCTTCGAGGACACTCGCGCATCGACTCAATGGCGAGGAACAAGACTCGCTTGCTCATCCCTCGCGTTTGTCTCCGTCGTTTCCTCCTCGTGCTCTTGGCACTGTTGGTGGCGTCGTCGGAGGGTGGGAAGAAGAGAGTAAGCATCCCGGACGAGCTCGACGACGTGGTGGACGAGGAGGAGGACGAGGAGTGGAAACGGTGGGGCCAGAAGACGACGAAGCCCGACCTCCCCCCGCCGCCCGACTTCTCGCGGATGAGCCCCTTGGAGATCCAGGCCGAGATGATGAAGCGCCACACTGGCCCCTCCCTCGGCTTCGTGAAGCTTCGGCCGGGTGTTCCCCGCTCCAGGGTGCGACCCAATGCCGCCCAAGATTCGTTCTTTTTTCGTGTTTCTTTCTCTTTCTTCGCGGAACCTTTAGCTTTTGTGCGGTGATCTTCCTCGTGTTCTTCGGTTAAGCAGGCGCGATCTTGGCAAACTATGCTTACCCCCGTTCTGGTTCCTTATGCTAGGTTTAGGTTTCTTGTCGTTTTCCTTTCCCTCTTGGTTTGTCGTTGCGAATGCTGTATTATTCTTCATTAATTTTATGGATTTCGGTGCTTGAATAGACTAATTTTTTTCTGTATTATCCGGGAATTAGGTAAGCAACACTTTCTTTCTTCTTTTAATGAGATTTTGGAGGATTTCTAGCTTGATAGGCAATTATTTTAATGGCATTCGACATACGGTTAACAATTGGGGCACCGAGGCTCTTCCAGTGCCATGAGATGCTTTCTCTAGGGGATGTGGTCTCTTGAAATTATAGTTGTGTGATCTTTACAGTAAGTTGCATCTCCATTTCTTGTTTCCTTTGCATTCACTGGAGATAATTTGTTGCATATTTTGTGGTCGAATTCAGCACTCTTGTCCTCTTAATTGAGGAAACTAATGTTTCAATATCATGTGAATAATGTGGCTTTCTTTTATATCTACTTCTTGGTAACTTCTTTGCTTTTTGTGGTGTCATTCTGTCACAGTTTGCTTTGCTTACCCTTCGGTCGAGTGCCCTAGGGATCTTGTGTAATTCTTGGTAATTTCATCAGTTGGGAGGCATTTCTTGTTGATCTAGGGATCTTGTGTAAATTATGCTGCTCAAATACTTAATGGATTGCCATCTCTTTTGAAATGCCTTCTCAATATCAATTAGAGGACCTCAAAGCATGGATATATTTCTCATCTGAATGCACCATCCATAGTTCAGTCTTTCTTGTCAAGCAGATCCCATTTACAAAATAATTTTCTTCTTATATCTGTTGTTATTGTCTATGAATTTTCCTTTCAAAACCAAATAATAGATTCGTTGTATCTTAAGCAAATACAGCTGGTTTACAATGACATTTTATATCTGATTTTGGTTGATTAAATACATCTCTTTAATATAAAAGAATACCCTTAGATCATTTGTTTTTTTCTTGGAGTTTTTTCTAAAAATCATTATGTTGCATTATATTGTGTGGTGGTCTTTAGAATTGGACTCACCATGGTGGTATAGTGTTAACTAATTTTATCTCCATACCTATTCTTAATTATCTGTATTATAATTTATGATAACAATAATCGAAGTACTTCTAGTTGTCCGTTTTTCTTCTTTTGGATCTCTATTTTTTGTGCAATCCTTTATGGGATTTGGCCTCACCATACTGGTATGGTGTTAACTAATTTGATCTCTATACCTATTCTTAGTTAGCTGCATTATAATTTATGATACCAATAATTGAACTCCTTCTGGTTGTCCATTTTCCTTCTTTTGGATCTCTATTTTTTTCGTAATCCTTTCTATGGGAATATCTAATCAAAAAGTTCCATAAGTTTTTTGCATTCCTGATTAGTTTGTGACATTCAGGAAGATGTACCTGCCATTGCTATGAGATGGAGCAAGGTTCTAAGAACTGGATCTGTTGGGGTCAAGTTCATGGCTGTTGACCTGAACACCATCATGTTTACAATGGAAAGAGGCCAAGATTTGGAAGAGGTGAGTCTTTATGAAATATCAAATATCGTGCTCGAGTTGTCCAACAACTGCTTGTAGCAATCAAGTGGTGGAACTGAATTTTATTTTTTGTCCTTTTAAATTCTGGTCTTATGCACTAGCATTATAGTTGTAGTATGATATTGAAGAATGATGTATTTCACTTCCTTTTCCAGTTGAAAGAGTTTGTTCTGAGTCAGCCAGAAGCATACGAGATTAAGATTGGGCAACAATTGTATCGAAGACCTGGTGATCCTCCGCTCGATGAAGTTGTTGAGAGTCTACATAAAAAGAAGACTAGTGCCAATGCCCATGAAATTGGCAGAGATTCACATACTTTGAGTGACGAGCTGTGAAATCATAACATCAGCCTTCTTTATGCTTCACAAAAATGCAGGATGTGTGACCTTTTCTTTTCAGATGCACTTATTTGCTTTCCTTTTTTTTTTTTCCCTTTTTTCATGTTTGTACATTGATAGCTCTGGAAATCCCAACAATAGAAGCTGAGCTGGGGCTTCCATTGGTTAGCTTCTGTACCGGTGCCGAACATTTGTTCTGATACAAGCAATGGGATGCTTTAAATATATGGATGGTTTGCCTGCTTCTTCAGAAATAAGATTTAAATTGTTTGATGGCACATGAATGTGGAAAAGCTGATGATGATTTGACTATAACATGGATTAGGCTACAGTGGGAGACAACTTGGGCAGATGATCATATAATGGACTAAGCTCAGCTTCAGTTTGAACAAATATTGAACCCTCTGCACACACCATCAATCCCGAGATATGTAATGAGCAAATATAAATACAGATTGGCTCTTTCCATTCATTCATATGTATCACAGGCTTACAGTAGGATTTAAATTTTTTTATCTCATGACTGAACACAATACATACAATATAATCACTTTTTTTATTTACTGGATGTCTTTTTTAGAAAATCATATGTTTGTTACAGAGAAAATAAAATTATATATATATATGTATATGTATATATATATATATATATATGTATATGTATATATATATATATATATATATATATGCATATACATATATATATATATACATACATTTATATACATATATATATACATATGTATACATATGTTTGTATACATATAAATATCCACCGACTTATAAAAAGCCCCATGTGTTCCATCAAAACTCAATTTGGATTCAACTAAAATCTTTCATTTTCATTCCCTTAGGGTATTTGCTCATTGTAAGACTCTTTTTATGATATTTATGGGCTAAATTTAAGATAAGTGGAAAGAGAAAGAATCTTTGTCATCCTTTATTTGAAATATATCAAAAGCTTTGTAATTTTGATAAATGACCATTCAAGTTCTTATATGAATTATTTTATAAAACCTCAAAAGCTATAATAAAATTGATACCTACGTTTAGTAGGATTTAGATTAATTAAGACTCGATTGTAATATTTTTAGCAAATTTATAGTGCCTTGATTAACTAAACCAAAACATTGCAAGTTTATTTAAAGGTGGAGTAATTAATTAATGCATTACCATTTTGATTGCCATTCTTTCATAATAAATTAACACAATATTATCAACAATTTCAAAATATATAGAGATTAAGTGCGTAACATTTTTATCAATTTTCAATTAAAAATAAGCTTTTTTAAAAAATATATATAAAAACCTAAATTTAACGCCAACTAAAAAAAAAAAGAAAATTTATCATCCTTTATTTTCAAATATACCAAACATGGTTAATTTTCTTCTTAAATTCCATTCAAAATCGTTTTAGAAACTGTCTAATATATCATTACATCGAAACATATGATAATGTTGATAATTAAGATTTGTGAAAATTTAAACTAATATAAACTCGGTTATAGTATGTCGGTTTGATGATAAAAGCACTCTAAACCTATAAATTGTAACTAAGAATGTCACACTTTTTCTATTATCATTATTTTACAACAAATAAAAATAAATATAGTAATAAAATTAATAAATGGTAGATATAAGTTTAAGATTAAGTGAGGAAAAAAAAAGAGGATTTTAAATTACCTAAAATATATCTAAATAACTTTTAATTTTCATCTAAAATCGCTCAAAAACTCACAAATAAATCGTTTGACAAAACCTAAAATATATAATAATAATAATAATTATAATTAAGGTTATTGAGGATTTAAAGTAATCAAAGTGGATCATAGTATTATTTGAATTAGAGTTATTCTATGTTTGGTTTAGTAATCCTAACTATTGTAGTATTTGGTTTAGTGATCCTAACTATTGTAGTATTTGGTTTGATCTAACTGAGGATAGAATTGTGATTATAGAAAAGGAAAGGCACCGTTCGGAATACATGAAACCGTCGCGAATCGGCAAAATTATAAAGCCGGAGGGTGTTTTTGCGAAACCGCCCGTGAATCGTTCGTAAACACATTAGTATCTCGTATTCTTCGTATCATCGATATTCCTTTGTGCCCTTCCTCTCGCCCCGCAGGCGGCGTCCTCCAGGGCTCAAGAGTGGCCGGCGCCGACCAAGATCCGGAGAAAGCCTACGCTTTATCCCCACCACAATTGGTAAGCGTCTCCCTCGACCCTTTGCTCCTCCGATTTGGTGGATGCGCTTGCCTTATCGCCCAAGGATGGCGCAAATTCGTCTCGGATCGATCGAGAACTCTAGATTTTGGTCTGTCACTTGGTTTCTTGCTTTTCTAGAGTTCCTTCCTAATTTCTTTGGATTTCTTGACTTGATAGTGCACTTTGTTTGATTAGAATCCTAGGGTTTTCGATTGACTTGTAATAAAAAAAGGTCGAACTTTGATCGGTAAACTTCTCTGCGAGAAGAAATTTGGACTCGCTTTTGCGTTGATTGGGGAAGATAGGGTTTGTGTTTCTGATTTTGGCTTGGTTTTAGGGTAGCCGAGGAACTCGATAGAGTCGGATCTTTTCTCTTTGCTGGTGGATGTACGCATGGAATTGGGGTTTGGTTTCACGATTCGTGATCGGGACTTATTTGCGTAGGAAGAGCAAGCATTTCAGATTTGTTCTTTCCCCGTTTTCCTGGTCTCAGAATCAGAAATATAACTAGCATTATCTTGGTTAGATGAAGACTTTCTTAATAGTTGATTGATTCTTGCGAGGTTTCTTTGAAACAGGTCTTTGTCTAGAAGTCATGTGCCATTGAACCCACTCAGGTTAAAGGTCATCTGCAAATGGAAGGGTCTGAATCCAGTCGGAGTCGCAGTAAGAGAGATTTTGAGGAGATTACGGAGGCTAGGAGCAGCAGAATGGAAGTTTATGATGACTGGGAAGGCACAGATAAGAAGAAGCACAAGTCCAGCAAGTCGAGGAAGCATGCTGATATAGAAGAAATTGATGAACAGGACAGCGGAAGAAGGAAGGTTTTGGAGGACAGGAATGATGCAAGGAAGAAGTCTGCTGGTAGTGGAGATGAAGATGATTACTCAATGAGAAGGGATTCACGCTCGAAGCTCCCACGAATGAATGCAGATGAGAGAATTGAGAAACGATCTGGTGATGGGTATCGAGATAGGGACCTGGAGAGCACCCGAAAGAAGAGAGATGATGGAAACGAGGGGGAGTTCCCAAGGAAAACGAGTCTGAAAGTTTCTGGTCATGAGATTTCTGATAATAAAACAAGAAACAAAGCGGACAGTTCTTGTGATGGTGAGAATGAGAAACCACATGACCGAGACTCAAGGTATCTTGAAAGGAAAGAGAGCAGCAGAGATAAAAAAGATCAAGGACAGAATGAGCAGGAAAAGAACCCGCAACGTAGGAGATGGGATGAGGTAGAGACCAGCAGGAAAGCAGATGAAAGCAGTCATGCAGACAGATCTGATTCTAGGGTCAGGAAAGCTTCAGAGCACAGCAAACATGAGCTTCATGGAGACAGAGAGCTAGACTTTAGGAATGATTCAGGAGAGGGTAAAAGTAGGGTTTTGGATGCAAGTGGTGAGAAAAGTAGTAGGTCTGGTAACAGGGATGATAGGAGGGAGGATAATTTAAGGGGCAGGAGTTGGGGCAGATCAGAAGCACAAGATGAGGAAAGTAGGGTGATTAATGCCTCTCATGAAACTAAGTCAAATGTTGTCAGAGATGATAGGCAAAGAAGGGTGAGAGAAAGATCTACTGGATCAACAGAAGATGCAGAACTAAATACCCATAGTTACAGTTCGAAGCAACTTAGTGAGAAAGGTGAGAAGCAAAGGCAACAAAGAAACTCGGAACATGGTAGTCGCGATGAAGTTGAAAACTGGGATAAGTCCAACATGGATGAAGATGCGCGTTCACGCACATGGGGTAAAGGTGGGAGGGATTCCAGACGTTATAAAAGGTCTCGCAGTCCTGAGAGGAGCGGAAGAAATCACAGAGAGTTTGATGAGCATGATCGAGGATTTTCGGATTCTGACAATGAAAGAGGCACTAGTGTTAAGGGTGCCTGGAGTGACAAAAATAGAGACTGGGAGACATCTAAAGATCATTGGAAGAGAAGTCAGACCAGGCAGGATTTAATAGATGGGGATGACTTTGGACATACAAAAGAATGGGATATGCATAGGCGTGAGCATGAAAGATTAGACAGTGACAATATTCACAGTAGGCCTGGTTACAGAAAAGATACCAGAAGTAGGCCTGAAAGTGTGAGAGTCTCCTCAAATTTTAGCAACAGAAATGAGAGTTCTGATTCAATAGAAATCAGGCCCAATAAAAATTTAGATTTTGGAAGGGAAGAATCGGTTTCAACATTTCCTGCAAGGAAAGCAGAATTGGGATCACAACAGGATTTTGCTTCTGGAGCTAGTGATGAGGAATGGGGTTATTTAGCTGAGGATAGGGGTAAAACTGCTTCTGCTTTTGGGGATGATTTACATGAGAGGTTCCAAGATGATGACTCACCTATAGAGCAAAATTCCGGAAGAAATTCTCTTGATTCACAGGCTGGGAAAGGTAGGATCCAGAGAGCTATGAGCTCTAGCCGTATTGGTGCAAGCCAGAGTCCTGGTAGTAATATTCAATCTTCATTTGGGAACAACCAGGGAACAGGCTCTTTAAATAGGGGTCCTCAGCAAGGTCCAAAAGGTGCTAAACCAGCGAGAGGAGCAAGAGGAAGATTAAATGGGAGAGATACTCAACGTGTTGGACTTCAACCTTCAATGATGGGTCCCCCCTTTGGTCCCCTGGGCTTGCCACCTGGTCCGATGCCGCCAATTGGACCAAATATGACCCATATTCCACCACCACCCATTGGACCTGGTGTTGTCATCCCCCCATTTCCAGGACCACTTGTTTGGCCAGGAGCTAGAGGTGTTGATATGAATATGCTTGCTGCCCCACCCAACCTTCCTCCTATCCCACCCCTTGGGCCAACACGACCGAGGTTTCCAACTAATATGGGAGCTGGCCTTGGTCACTCAATGTATTTCAATCAACCTGGCCCTATTAGGGGAGTTCCGCCTAACATATCTGCTCCTGGATTTAACACAATAGGGCCAGGTGGTCGTGAAATGTCACATGATAAAGCTCCGATGGGTTGGGCACCACCAAGAACCAGTGGACCTTCTGGTAAAGCTCCGTCAAGGGGAGAACAGAATGACTACTCTCAAAATTTTGTGGACACTGGTATGAGACCCCAGAATTTCATCAGGGAGTTGGAGCTTACTAGTGTTGTGGAGGACTATCCCAAGTTGAGGGAGCTTATTCAGAGGAAAGATGAGATTGTAGCTAATTCAGCTTCACCACCCTTGTATTATAAGTGTGACCTACGTGAACATGTACTTTCTCCTGAATTTTTTGGCACCAAGTTTGATGTTATTCTTGTGGATCCTCCTTGGGAGGAATATGCTCACCGGGCTCCTGGTATTACCGACCACTTAGAGTACTGGACTTTTGATGAGATACTTAATCTTAAGATTGAGGTGTGTTCTTCTAGTTTCATTTTTGCTCCAATGTTATTGCATGTTGTTGTTGCTTAGATCATGCCCAAATTATTTTTTCTTGAAATACGATGAATTGGAATTTAATTATTGTTTACTGTTTCAATCAGGCAATAGCTGACACTCCATCGTTCATCTTCCTGTGGGTTGGTGATGGTGTGGGCCTGGAACAGGGCCGTCAATGTTTGAAAAAGGTGTGTTAAGTCTTTTACCTCGGCTTTTGTATGTACCAGCTATTGATTTTGCCTGTACTGTTGTTGCTATGCATGCAACACTCTTCACAAGTGAGTTCAAACTCTATCAGGGGTGAGAGCAACCTTGTATGCAACACTGGACACAGTTCACTGTGTTTCTCCTGAGCATGCTCATGCTTGTTTCAAGCACCGGAGGCACTTTATGTGCAGATTATATTTCTTTGTATGTTTTTGTGATATCATATCAGTCTCTTTTTTCCCCTTGATGAACGCTCATATTTGATGTTTTAGTATCTGATGGTCCTGTTATGTAGTGGGGATTTCGAAGGTGTGAAGACATTTGCTGGGTTAAAACCAACAAGAAGAATGCTACTCCAGGTCTGAGGCATGATTCTCGCACACTGTTTCAGCATTCAAAGGTTGGTTATTTTACCATCCAGGTTCTTATTTATCTTCTTGCCAATTCTTTACATTTTTCTTATAGTAATGTTGCTCCATTTATAATTTGTAGGAACACTGCTTGATGGGCATAAAGGGAACTGTTCGTCGTAGCACAGATGGGCATATCATCCATGCCAATATCGACACAGATGTTATTATAGCTGAGGAACCAACTGATGGTCAGTTTTCTACTGAGTATTGCATTTTCTTGTGTTATTCAGAATACCTAGTTGTAACGTTCATTATTGTGGTGAACATGTGGCCACATATGTTTTTGTGATTGATTTCTTTAGATAAACTTGAAGAGAAACTTGTGCTTTGTAATTGTGTCCTTCAACACAAAAAAAGCTCGTCTTTGGAAGTGAAACATGCTTCTTCTAGTTTTTTCTGTCGGTATCCAGCTGTCAGTCCCTAGTATGCTGCATTTATTGTTGATCTTTTGTTGGATACATGTGTTTTAACTGTTCGAACTTTGTTTTATTGTCTCATCAATATTTGTGTATTAATTTTTTTAGTTTGCTTGTGGACCAAAAATGCAAATTAGCAAAATAAATCTGTTTATGAATTATGCTGAATGGTTATGGAGAAACCTTAGTTTCATGTATGTAGTCATCAGCTGGTCATCAATTGTCATCCTTTTTCTTTACATGAAATGGTAAAATCTTAGGTCAAACGTATACTAATCTTAGGTGAATATCTTTCCTCTATTTACTTTTAGTTGAATGGAGCTTCATCATATCCTGTGTTTGTTGTCTCATTTTTTACCTTTATTTTCCACCTCCAGCAGGTTCAACCAAAAAGCCAGAGGATATGTATAGGATTATTGAACATTTTGCACTGGGCCGACGAAGGCTTGAACTTTTCGGTGAAGACCATAACATTCGCTCTGGCTGGCTAACAGTAGGAAAAGGACTATCGTCCTCTAATTTTAACGCTGAGGTACACACTCTTCACACGATGAACCTAAATTTGCATCCTACCTAGCATTTCACATCATGATATTTGATAACCATCCTAAATTTGCAGGCCTATGTTCGAAACTTTTCTGACAAGGATGGGAAGGTTTGGCAGGGAGGTGGTGGCCGAAACCCACCACCTGATGCTCCACATCTTGTGATGACTACTTCAGAGATTGAAAGTCTGCGGCCCAAATCACCTCCCCAGAAGAATCAACAACAATCAACACCGTTACTGCAGACGGGTAGTTCTAGTAACAGAAGGCCTTCAGGAAACTCTCCGCAGAACCCCATGAATCCATCTCTTTCTGGGTTGAACGCAGATTTTTCGGGCTCGGAACCAGCAACGCCAGCTCCCTGGTCCTCCTCCCCAATGGTAGGATACAGAGGACCAGACCCGGAGATGATGAGCATCGATGTTTATGATGCCTACGGGTTTAATGCTGCTTCGTCACATGCATTTGGAGATCATATTGATTTTGATTCGCATCGGGGACCTAATTTGCTGTAACAAGGAAGAAGCAGTGGTGAAATCCCATATTTTTGATTTGATATTCAAGCGTGAAAATGTTGGACGAATTGCACCATGCAAATTTGGTCGGAGAGGCCACCGAGCTTTAAGCTGAGCTTATTGTTTTGTTTATTTACTTGTTAAGGATTTCAACGATGGTAAAATTCATATAGCCTGTGTCAAATGGTTGGGATAGCAGCAGGTTGTTGGTCTCTTATATTCTTTCAAATTGTTCTGACCTCCATCATGTTATATGGTGCATCTCTTGGATTAGATTGGAACTCTCCTCTCTGTGGATCTCTGTAGCGGTAGCAGCCTGTGTTCTGTGGAATCATGTGATGGCTTATTTACGGATACTCTACATTCTAATGTAGCATGCTGACACGTGCCTTATAAAAATGCATTTCTTTTGTTTTTTTCTTTCCTTAAACTAAGAATAATTCTTTTTTGGAGTAACATTAAATTCAATACATTTACGTGCGGTGGTGATATGAATCGCTTCATCCTCTGAGGAGACAGAACGTCTCTGCGTCGTATATTAACTAAGTGGTCTTTCATAGTTTGTATGTGCAACGATCATGCACGTCACACGATCCCTTCGCAGATGATAGCCAGCAGCACCATGGGAAAGCGCTGTTGCTTCTGCGTCCCAAGGTGATGGCATTTGATGGTGTGTTAAATCCATCTAAGCATAGCATAGCATAGCACAGCATAGGCAAGAAGAACACCAAATCATCTTGCGGTAGAGCTTATTGTGCATTCAAAGAGCAAAGAAGACACATAGCATGTAATTTATTGCCTGCAAGTTCAAGATGGAATGCCAAAGGTCACAAGTTGCCCTACCAAGGGTGGGAAACAGCGATGCAAGCCACGTACATTTCACTCGGTGCCAATCCTTCCTTGCATCTCAAGCAGTGAAGACATGCTACCAAAAGGCAATCGACGCCACCACCACCGACCTCGGCGCATCATCACCAGCCCGCCACCGTCGTCGTCGGCGAGGATGGACGCGCCGCCTGCCTTGATTACATAAGGCATGGTCTTCTACTTGCTCTTTAGAGGAGAGGATGGAGATGGCTCCTCAGATGGTTATATAATCGTGCAGGTTATGCCACAGGCTTAGTGGTGGCCACAGCACCGCTGACTGTTTGAAGTGATGAAGGGTGAGAATGAGATGGATTGCCTCTTCCTCAGCGGGCGGCATCTTCCCGGGATATGCGGCGAGCACTTCAGTGTGGCTGACAACCACCTTCCTTTCCTTTTTGCTGGCCTCAACCTTTCTGTACTTTCTCCGACACACATGCATGAATTGGATGCCTTTGCTTCTCTAATTCTGCCCTCACTCACTTCTTCTTTTACTTTAGGTAAGAGGTTGGCCATCGTCTATGGTGTCAGGGCCACCCAAGATGTTGTGGTACTTCAGCTGGAATGTGGAGTCTCTGCCTCACCAGTGGACTTGAAGTCAAGCTTTCTCTTGGAATAGGTATGTGGACACTTATTTCGTTCATTGGTTTGCCATTGGATTATTCATTGAGCACAAGTAAATCAGGTGAAATAATGTAGGAAGGGGTGAAAATTTTCTGGGTTAATTGGATTTGAAAGAGTATTACTCTTTGGATTGAAGCAAATTTGAAATGCTATCAAACTATGCATTGCTCATGGCTAATGGGGAGTAATGTGACTCCTAAAAGCAAAGCAAAACCAGAGCCAATCCATGGCCTGCTAATATTAGTACTTTCTTGATCAGAATATACAGAAATCAGCCTTTGTAGCCTCATGCTTTAACTAGATATTTATAATTATATTACAGTAAACAATCCTCTTTTCTTCTGTAGAAAGCATGTGTTATGTATAATGATAAATGAAGTCATTTTTGTTCGTCGAGGTAGCTGAACATATAGGAGTAGAAGTTCTATAATCGATGTAATGGCCCCTAATTTTGACTTTTAATTTGTTAGCCTTTGATGTGATTGACCGTCAATATGTCGACGCTTGATGTGATTGATCTTCGATTTGCTTGACCTCCAATATTATGATCTTCACTAGATGAACCTCACATGTGGTGACTTCCAATGTGGTCAACCTTTCATATGATGATATCAACTTGCAGGATAATACTCGATGAGATGATAAAGTTGGCTCAAGCAGGAGAACTCCAGCAATCAATTCAGGTCCGACTGATGAAAAAATGTCAAGAGAGAAGAGGTTTAATTCAAGACTTCTCATTGTCAATGGGCTGTCACTCTTGCCACATGCTGTCTTAATTGAAAAGTCATAGGGGATCCTTTTTTATCCCATCACACTGATCCGTCACTCTCCAAAGACAGTCTAAGATTTGGACAAAGAGTGTGTTAGATCATAAATGAATGTTTGTGGCATCTCAGTTTGTGGATGCATAGTGGTTCCTTCCCTCTCAAGCTGCTATCATGTTGACCTTTAAGATGTATGTCGACGACATACATCAAAAGGTTTATTTATCGGTTTTTGACATTCTTAATATCCATGAGATTCTTACCGATCAAAAGATTAACATCTTAGTATCAGAAATAATTTTCTCTTGGCATATTTTGCATGAAGTTAGGAGAAATATCTACCACGTATTTAACACTGAAGATGGTTAATCCCCGAAAAGTACTCGGGTGCTCTTATAGCTCATAGAAAAATTTAGACTTTTGCAATGAATAGTTTTATTCAGCTTATTTTGAGTAAATTTTATCATGGATAGGATTCACTCTTTTCTCAAACTAATTGATCGGTCCTAATGCCACTCCTTTACATTCTCTCAACATCATCTTAATCATCAAATCTGTCAAGAGATTCCTTTGGAATTCTAAAACCCAAGCTTTGGAAATGCATCTTTTAGCCTAAAATACTGTCACCTTGGCCAAATGTGAAGGAGAAGTAGGTGTTTAAGGGACCTTCACATTATGAAGTTCTCCCTTAAGATCAAAATAATCTCTTATTACTTATCCAACTCATCTAACCAAAACTTTTGGGTTGACAGTGTTGAAGCCTATTATGACCCACTAAACCCTCAGCAAATATAGTACTCCTCTAATTACAACCAGAGTTGGCACTTTTTTTCAGGCCCTTGAACACCTCACATATGATTCTATGAGATTTATTGGTAATGATGCCACTATTACTGTCATTTTTGATAATTGGGTTCTTGATATGTTACCGCCTTAGCCTGCTTATTGTAACATCAATATTAATGAAATCTCCCCCTCTTTGCTTGTTTCTAGTTTTCTTTCTTGTAAGCAATGCAAGTATGATAAAATTTATCTCATGTTTTATCTAGTTTTAGCCCACCAAATTAATGGAATGGACATTGCCATGGAACCAAATATGATTTTTGGCTTTAGAAGCCTGGACATAGGTGGTGTATTATCTCTGCTTACCATTTTGACACTGCTGTCTTCCCATCACTAGTAGATTAACTAAAATGAGCATTTATGCTATTTCTTTATGTCTTTAAGTGTGGCTCAGAACATGAGTCTGTCTCCCTGTGTTTTTTGTTTTTTCCCTAGTCATTTTTCTTTCACCCTTTGGAATCTCTTTCAACTCAAGTTGATGTTTCTGTTTCTCTTTTTGAGTGTTGGGATGAGGGAGTTTGGATGGAAGGAGCAAAGCTGGACCCCAAGGGCTGGCATTGCCATTGGACTTTGGTGGTGATGGTTATGTCCTTCATGATAGTTCATTCTGGTGATCCTTCTTTTGTTGGTTGCATATTTGTAGAAGGGAAAGGCACCTTATTCTGTGAAGTCCTCTTTGTTGAAGATGACCTACTTGCTTGCAGCTAAACTGGAAGGAGGATCCAACTTCATCCAGCCATTTGGAAATATATTCTCTTTGGAAATATATTTTTTTGTGTCCTTAAAGAAATGGTTTCTTTAGCGATTCCAAAATGGATGTATAATAATAATTATTATTTTTTATGTCCAATTGGAGTGAACCCAACAACAAATTAATTAACATAATCGTCAATTTATCAATGACCTAATTCATTTGGGTTTGGCTAACCCTACTTAAGCCCGCGGTTGGGTTAATTTCCTCTACTAATTCCAAGAAGGTTGGTAGAAGGAGCGGAGAGAGAGAGAGCGAAGACAGAACGGTGTTTCCGCCCACTCACCTCTTTTGTAGATTGTGTTCACATGCCATCGGCACATGTTCTCATTTCCCCCTCTCTTTAACATACAAAAGTTGAAGTCTCCCCTCCTTTCTCGACTCCCTATACCCACCGAGCTTCTTTTTCCCCTCTCTCTCTCTCTCTCTCTCTCTGTCTCTCGTGGTCCAACTTCCCCTTTCCTCTCGGTCTGCACAGAGAGTGATATATACACATAAGAGAGCAGAGCAGTTGCGACTGGTGGTTCGAAGGAGGCGGCGGGGGGTCGTCGGAGAGGCAGCGGGGCGGTGGAGGGTGATCTACGTGGTTTGGAGCTTGGTGGAGCGCGGGATCGGAAGCGCGGTGGGAGCCGACGGGGCGTGGATCTGTGGCGGCGACGGTGGAGGCGGGCTGTGGCATGAGGGCGTGACGGTCGGCTTGATGGCCGAGGCGGGACTCGCCTTGGCCGCCATCCTCGTCGTCTCCTCTCATAGGTAAACAGCAAAGGGCGCTTGCTTTCTAGTTCCTTACCCCAGTAATTGAGAAATAGGAGGGTAGAAATCGAGTGTTTCGAAGAGTGAGAGAGAAGCTTCTAGATGAGTGTCCTCCGACGATCCCATACTTCTTCGTCTTCACCATCGTCGTCGTCGCCTAAGTCGTCATGGATCCATTTGAGATCGCTTCTCATTGTTGCCTCCTCACCTCTTCCTGATCGGTGAGTCACCCTTATCTTTTCCCTCTTCTCATAACGTGTTTCTTGTTCCATGTCTTTGATTGTCTTCTTAATTTTCACTAGAAGATCAGCTTCCCTGTAATATCTTGTCTCTAAACGCAATTGAACAACAGAAGAACAAGAAGGACTAGGAGCTATAATTCCTTTTGGCCACTCAATTCCATTTTATTTTAGTCTTCCATACTTATTTGCTCAGATAGTTTACTTGGTTTGCTGGCTGTAACCTAAGAATGATCTCCTGCATATGAAGCTACTATTTTGCCCTCTCTTTTTTTTAGTGATAAATGCTTAATGATTAATTATCACAGTGATTTGTCCTCAGTGGTTGATGTCTTTCTCATTTTAAGAAGATTTTAGAAAAGTAATTTTGGCCTCAGTTGTTTAAATACTATGTATGTACGAGCTCTATTACCACTTATTGTTTATATGGCACATACATTTGCACTAGTATAACTTTTTAGACTGTGATAAAATAGTAAGTTGTCAAGTAAATCAGACATCTTCTACTATCTATCTCAGTTCTCCTTTGGGGAGCTACTGTGATACTTATGTCTGTTGCCATGTCCTGTTCGGATTGTAACATCCTAACCATACATAATCAAATTGGTATAACAGCAAATTTTTTCTATTTGGTATTGTTTCTGGGACACAAAGTAACCTTTTCGAGAGCAAATATTAATGCTTGAATATATCATATATACATCAGAGAAAATTTGAATATCTTAGAAACTATTAGAGCTTTTTTAACACTGTTGTTATCACTTCATTCACTTATATAACATTCATGTCAAATTTGGCCTTGCTGCCTGTTTTTGATTGGATCATCCTTACAATATATCATCAAATTGCTATAATGGCAGCCCTTTCTTTCTGCATGTTGCCGTGGGAGTCAAATCGATCCTTTCAAGAGCAAATGCTACTGCTAAAATCTAGCATATCGACATCACAGGAAGTTTAAATACCTTAGGAGACTATTAGAGCTTTTCTAACATCATTGGTATTTACTTTATTCAGTTCCCAACACCTTATCCGGAATAGTGATTATTCTTAGTGGTACATACATCCAACTCATCATTATTTCACAACATAGCACTATGGTTCACTATTTCTTTTATTTGAATCTTTAACATTCTCATTAAGGTTAATGTATTGTCTAAAATCATCTCCTAGTAGGAAGCATTAAAGTTCATTGCAAAAGAACACTGTATGTTCATCTATAAAGAACTACCTAAAGTCAAGAAAAGGAGATATTTGGCAGAATTATTTGATTGAATGTCAATTGGACATCCCTGGTACTTAATTCCTAAACCAGTTGAATTATTAAATGATGGAATTCAAAGAATAGCTAGCAGTCAGAGAAACTACTAAATTTTCTCCCATCAGTAATCGGTATTTGCTGTGGAGGAATTGTAGATCTAATTTATGACCTATGTTCAATTCATGGCTTTGACTTCTTAACCTTGTACAGTTGTACTTGGCTGTCTTTGAAAATCACCTAGGAGGAGTGGTATTATAATGACCATCTTACTTATTTAATTTGTTTAATTTGTTCACCACCCTTCTTCATTCTTCATTGGTTCTTATAAGTAATATTGCAATTTTTCAGAGGCAGCCTTAGATCACCATGGTCTCGAAGGAAAAGAAAGCATGCACTTACTAGGCAGCAGTGGAACAATTTGTTCATGCCAGATGGAAAGCTTCGAGATGGAGGGGTGAAGTTTCTAAAGAAAGTTCGCCGTGCTGTAAGCATCCAGCAAAAATTGTCTCTTTCTGATCAATTTATATTAGCTGTCTGGCCCATTTTGATCAAGGTCCACTGATTCAGTTATATGACCTATGGTTCAGGGAATTGATCCTAGCATCAGGGCTGAAGTCTGGCCTTTCCTTCTTGGAGTGTGAGATTCTAAACCATCTTCTTAAATGTTACTATTCATTGTTTCTGAAATTGTTGTTGTAAGATAGGGTTCAATTTGTATCTATTCTGGTACTACCTAATTTTTATCATTGTTTTTCTGTGATTAAATTTTTATTAATTCTTCCAAACACTTTACTATATATTAAATTTTAGTCACTTGTTTAACTGATGATTGTAGTTCATATCTGAAGTTTATATCTCGACATAATGTACATTGTAGCTACGAATGTGCATGCCCACACCTAATGAACCTTTAGTATGCGTTGTTTTTTATTTATTACCATACCTTGTCATGTGGCTAACTTTATAATGTTTGTATGTGTGGTTGGCTTAACTGAGATCCAACTAATTCTTTGTAAAATTTCCTGTAAAATGCTGCACTTTTAAATTTGTTTATTCTTGTGTAAAAGGACTGTCCAAAGCATGAGGCTCATGCCAATATAATGTTTGTGGAGCGCCTGTTTACGTACATGTAACCTTTACAAGGAGGCTTTTTCCATGAATTGAACCCTTGATGCTATGGTTCTTAATTTCATAATAAGGATGATCTAGTGCATGATATCTTCACTAATTTTTGGGAGGGTTGAAGTATGTAATACTGTTGCAAACAAAGTGATTGATTTTCTGGCTCAAACCCTTGACCCTTTTGTTGCAAAGGAGCAACCTTATTGCAGTGTCAAAGTTTTGCTCTCCGGCTATGTTGGAAATAAATGATTAAATAGAAAAACATAAGATTTTAGTTCTTCTAAGCTTTGTTGTAATTTTTTCTTTTTTGGAACTTAACATTCCATTGCATCAATGAATGCAGATACCCAGTGGTTATGTTGCCTCTCTCTCTCTCTCTCTCTCTCTCTCTCTCTCTTCTCTCTGAAATAAGAAGAAATAATATGAATAAGAAAATTGTAATTTTATTTTCTATGACAATCTCTAGGTATGAAGCATGAATTTGTGTTGTATGAAAATATATGATGGAGGATTTCCTATCATGTGTAAGAAAATCACTTTTAAGTTATCCACAAAGATTAAGAACCAACAGTAGCAAAAGAATAAGCGATTCCTGATCGTGATCCAACATATATGGATAACAAATAGGTGGTCAGGTGAAATTGTTCAGGGGCATAGCCACAAGTTCTGTACAATATCAACATATTCAATTTGATAGTTGTATAAAAATTTAGTTCCGTGATGGTCTTCAAACAAGTTTAGTTTGAGGTTTGAGACTTTGAGTTTGGGTTTACAAATATGTGTCCAATTTGTTGGGGAATTCTCATAGGTTTTTATTTCTATCTTGTTAAAGAGAATCGAGAATGCTATATTTAGAATCCTTTTTTCTGATTTAGGTTAAGAACACAAGAAAAGGAGGGTCAAGTGGTTCTAATTTCAGTCAACTATGGGAAATGGTCAGAATCCTATTTGTTATTCGTTTGTTTTAGGAAAGATGGGCAGCCGCCTGCTACTTTCCTAGTTCTGTGTAACCTGAAGGAGGTCCTACATGACATGGAACATGTGCAATCTAATTAATCAGGGACTTCAACTATGAGAGGCGTGATCATGATTATTTTGTAAAGAAAACTCAATCTTGGCTATCAGCTATCATTGCTCTGCTGTGGCCAGATCTGTGGCTGTTATTTAGGTTGAATCATCCAAATTGTTCTTATTCTGTTTGGATTTAATCTATTATACATGGACACTTTTGGGTCACCTAATTTGCACAAGCTACACTTAGGGACGTGAACTTCATATTTTTTTCAGCACTTTGTTACCACTACAAATAGTATAGTAACTAATATTATAACATTTCCAGCATTAATATTTGAATATGGCAGATGCTTGTGGCACAGTGTATGTTCACATCCTAAATATCTGATTGTTCTACGATAGTCTTTAGCTTATCTATCTGCCCATTCTTATTTTAATGTTATTAAATAGAGGTTATCATTATTCTTGTACAATGCCAGTGGGGTAAAATTGGTCATAGCATCCTAAGAATGTAATACAGTCCTTGTGCTAAAATTTTGTTGGCATCTTATTGAGCACTAATACATTAATATCTGAGAAGCTGCATACTCTGGTGTCATTCTTATATAATAAGCAGAAATAAGTATAGAAAATGGAAGTTGCCGTACTGGTTTCTTGGTTTTTGATGTGGCTTTTTGTGTACTTGAGGCATTTTACAAACCATAAATTACTGTCTGTTTGGGCACTAGAACTGATTTGATCTTCTGTGGAGATGTTAGAATTGTTTTATTAATTTTGACCTTATTCTGTTGTGCAGCTACGACCTGAAGAGTTCAAAGGCTGAAAGAAATGCCATTCGAGTGCAAAAGAGGTACTTGGGCATAAGGAATTAAATTTCCCTTGTGTTAGTTATCATGGATTGGTCTTTACTGGGCTAACCAAGAATCAGTACTGGACCATATAGATTGGTACTGATTGTTAAGTTTTTGTGTTTTTGTTTTTTTATGTTTTGTTCTTCTCCAGTTATATTGGGTGGAATAGGCTGGTATACCTTTTGGTATCCTGGTACTATATCCATCCATAGTTACCATATCCAATATTGGATCGAGATTTTATTTTTTTGCTTGGGCTTATTTCCCTAACTTGGTCCTTATTTTCCTTCTCTTGTTTTAATTTGCCCGTAACAAGCTGTTCTTAATTAATTTGGTGGAAAGGTTCCTTTCTTGATCTGTCAGTTTATCTTTCCTCATCAATGTTTGTCCTGGATACAGATTTAGAATGGTTAATGGTACTAAGCAAATTTACCCTGACCTGCTGGATTGAAGGCAACTCACATATTATATTTTCCATTTTTTTACAGAAAAGAATATGAGAAACTAAGGAGACGATGTTGGCGATTGTTAAATCACGGCAATGATGATGAAATCGAGTTCAATGAAATAATTGAAACAAGTTATTCAGACAGTCCCAGTCTTATACAGAGATGTGATTCCACTTGCTCTGAAGAGGTTTTTAGTGCCAGGGAATCATTCTCCGATGAACAAAGAAGCCCATGTAATGGCACCATGGAGCAGGTGTATGAGGAAACACCTGCCTCCAGCTTAGTTATAATGGAAGGAGATGACAAAAGTGGAATCACTCATGTAGATGCATCTGTAGATGATTCAGATTCTTCTGACAGTGAGTCCACTGATGAAGAACCTGCAAGCATTTTGATGCTTTCCTCAACAGGGTGCAGTGAAGCTGATCCTAAGCTTTCCGAGATTGATTCAGTCATGGGTGAAACTAATAGATCGGATCCAAAAGCTGAGGATTTTGCAACATGGCAACGTATCATACGATTAGATGCTGTCCGAGCTAATGCTGAGTGGATATACTATTCTTCAGTTCAAGCTGGAGTCTCTGAGGATGAGGCTTTTAAGTTTGCTAATGCTGTTGGTCTCAAAGATTTTGACCACTTGGAGCCATGCCAAGTGTACCATGCTTCACGGCTGGTTGCTGTACTTGAGGCGTATGCACTCTATGACCCTGAAATTGGCTACTGCCAAGGAATGAGCGACCTTCTCTCTCCCATACTTGCCGTCATGGAGGACGATCATGAGGCCTTTTGGTGCTTTGTAGGATTTATGAAGAAAGCTAGACACAATTTCAGGCTTGATGAGGTGGGCATAAAGAGACAACTGAACATTGTCTCCAAGATCATCAAGTCCAAGGATTCTCACCTGTACAGGCACTTGGAGAAGCTTCAAGCTGAGGACTGCTTCTTCATGTACCGAATGGTTGTGGTCATGTTCCGAAGAGAGCTAACCTTTGAGCAGACTTTGTGCTTGTGGGAGGTGATGTGGGCAGATCAGGCGGCAATTCGAGCACGGATTGGAAATTCAGTATGGGCGAGGATAAGGCTACGTGCCCCTCCCACCGATGACTTGCTACTCTATGCCATCGCAGCCTCGGTGCTGCAGAGGAGGAAGTTGATCATAGAGAAGTATAGCAGTATGGATGAAATCTTAAGGGAATGCAATAGTATGGCAGGGCAGTTGGATGTGTGGAAGCTCTTGGATGATGCCCATCACTTGGTGGTGACCCTTCATGACAAAATTGAATGACCTCTGCCCCTCTTCCTTCTCTCTTACCCTTTGTACCATCTTTGTAGTTTTAGTTGTTTGCAATTCTCCAACTGAATTCCATTCCTCTACAATGCTTCTGCTTCTGAGAAGCATAAATAGTCGCTTCAGTTAGGCACACACACACCGATGCCATCACTAGCCAATATGGCTGCATTGCCACAGTGGAGTCACTCGAGTGGATTAGATGTACAAATGAAACATATCCCAATTCATACCATTATAGTTACGATGATTTTTTTTTTCTTTTTAAACCTCTTAAAGTTTGCATGTTTGATGACCAGAGAGCCTAATCTCTTTTCATTGTATGGTTTGGGTGGAAGCTTGTCTAACATGCATGAGAGAGCATAGCATAGCTTTACCATATGTCAGTGTTTGGGGAACGCAGACTATTGATTTGATGTGTCAGGTAGTGGGCATCTTCATATGAAAAGATGTGAGAAACAAAAGTTTCAAGGTCTTATCTAATTGCATCAGATGGTGATTTCAGACGTTGTCTGTCTTCATGTGAGCCACCCTTGCCAGTGGATGATGGTGAGTTTGCCACAGGATCAGCATCTTCTTCGTTACAAGACTCTGGTTTAGGTTTAGTTTGTGAGAACAATTGTCAAAGAATATTCTAAAAATAATAAAATATAAGAAAGAAAAAAATACGGTTATATGTCTTTTGGTAAAACCTTAATCGAGATTTTTTTTTTTATTTTAAGATTTGATCAGTATTATCCCTCCTACAATTGTGATCATAAAAAAGAACACAGGAATTTTAACAAAATATTGGAGTTGATGACGAAAATATCACATGTTAGCTCCACTGGATCGATATAAGAAATCCACTTGCTCAACACATCAGTTCTACTCGGTCTAAGCTCGAAATCTATAAAGGTGATAGTGTGGCATCGGTACATGGGTCAAATATAACTTCCAGCACATAAAGTTAACGAAGGAGCTGTCTCAATGAACCATTGCACGGTAGCTCCAGATTCAACACACGATTTTACGACTTCATGAGCGAATAATAAATATAATTATTTTTGACATTAACCACAACTTCAATATAATAGTCATACACTGTTGATACAAAACATTTCGGCACCATCCTCGGAGGAATCCGATGCATGTCTCTTTGAGAGAGGGAAATAATTGATATGACACATTTCAATACTATTCATGTGACCGTAGATGACTATCACGATAGGGACAACAAAGGACCTCCGGTGGCATAACACCTCGGAGCCAAACGTGGTGGTCACGCGCCCCTGTTCGACATCGTACAAGTCGATACCGTGGAGCCATTTCGAAAAGCTCGGAATCGTGTCGCACGACACGGGTTCATATAGGTCGATCGACACTCGTCCATAGGGTATGAGCCATCTTCTCGAGGAGCTGATAGGCATAAAGGACCATATACGATCGACCCTCCTTCACAGGTATAAAAGCCAACCTCTTAACCAACGTCGAGAGACTTCAAGCATTCGACTCACCCTTATTCTACTCGATGCTAATTTAACCTTCGGATGGATTAAGTCGAAAAATCTTCCTCCCAACATTTGTGTAAGAGCTAGTAATGAAGAAGCAGGCAATACGGCCTGAACTCAACCCAACCTAACGCTCACTTCCACCACCCTAATATCCACATGGGCAATCTTACGCATTCGAGATTGGATCAAACTATGCTGACACTTTGACCACGGCTTAAAGATTCACTAATAACTACATTATAAAAGGACTCGAGGATTCACTTTATCACATGACAAATTAAAATATTATATTAGAACTATTAATTATGTTCGATTATTTTGATCTAATATTCATATTAAAAATTATAATAATCCCTTCAAAATCCTTTGTTCTATTTCATTCATTCATAAGAGTGACGAAGACAAGATTCAGATACACAATAAAGATTTTTACTAGATAAGTTAAGATTTCAAATCTCCCTAAACATGATATATTGGCATTACTGAACCTATGTAGAGACGCTGCATCGAATTGTTAGGATTAAAAGATTAGTAGGATGGATGTACGAAGGAATGCAAGCTAATAAAGGATACATTGCATAGGATTAAACGGAATATTCTGAATTCCTTCCGTCATTAATCCCACTTTAATCTCAACCATCTGTTTGCTTAAAATAGTACAAAAGAATCTTTACGCATGTGTGTTTTTACTCAGTATTTATGATTTGCAGAGCTTATGCATGATATCATGAATGGGAAAGTTCCAATAAAGGTCCCTGCACAATGACTCTTCACGTAGGAAGCTTATTTATTTTGTCTTATTATTTGTAAAGATCACTCTCTATTTATTGTTTGGTAAAATATTATTTTATTATTTATTTCTATTAAAATTATTATAATTAAATTTAAAAAAAAAATTAAGGAAGGAATGTAAATTGGTTCATAAGAAATTATTCGTTTTAGACGATATTTTATTTTTTTCAGAGTATATGAATTTAAAAAAAATATTAAAAATAATGATGACACGACGGATTTATGTGTTTATGTTCTCCTACTCCTCAATAAATATATAATTAAATAATTTTTAGTATTATATATTATATATTGAATAGTAAAAGTTGGCAGTCATCTCATCAGCGCCAATCATCGTATCCAACTAGCAATTATTTTGATAAAAAATAATTAGTATATTATTGATTAGACTAAAGAATATGAAGATGTGAGCCCAAAGAAATGGTGTTTGGCGTACGGGGAGAGAGAGCAAATCGCAGGAACACCCACCCGATTACGCTGACGTGTCGCGTGCGCTGCTCTTCCGGTACTATTTAACTTTACGATGAATCTACACCCCCACGATATAACCAGAGATGCCCAGTGGGGAAGAAGAGCGAGGCCGCCGGACGATGGGAGAGGAAGCCTTGACATCGGTGGCGCCGCCGTCATCCTCCTCATCCCCCCTCCGCCTCCTCGGCATCCTCAAGCAGCCCGACTCCGAAACGGTACTCCACCTCGAGCTCGACGAGAGCGACGTGGTCTCGTCCACCGCCTACGATGAGCGTGATTCCTTCGACGGCTTATCCTCCACCTCGTCGAATCTCGTCCGAAGCCCTCTCCCGGATTCTTCCTGCTCGCCTTCCAGCCGACTCCATCCCTTCGGTCCGGAAAGGAACGGCCTTTCAGCCGCGCTGGCGCAGGACGGGCTCCCTCTGGTGCTTCAGCGGCGCCCGACGTCGAGGTCCACGCGGACGGTAGCGGTAGCGGTGCCGGCGGGGAAGGCGCAGGATTCTTCGGTGGTTGGGATGGTGGGCCGCCATCAATCGGCGCCGGTGAACATCCCGGCGTGGCCGAGTTGGAGGAAGGGGCGGAAAGCTGATGTCTTGGATGGATGGGAGGAAGAGGATGGCTGGGCGGACGAGAAGGCCGACAAGGAGGAGCCAGAGGAGGAGGGGATGCTGCCGCCGCACGTTATCGTGGCGAGATCGAACGAGATCACGTTCTCGGTGTTCGAGGGCGTGGGAAGGACCCTCAAGGGAAGGGATCTCCGACGAGTGAGGAACGCCGTGCTGCAGAAGACCGGCTTCCTCGACGCGTAGGAGGCCAAAAGCCATCGCCTTTCCTCCTCTGTTTCATAGTCTTTTATTTGGTTATGCGTGGACGTTCTTCCAGTAAACATAACGCTCGAGCATCTGTATGACTGTTCTAACCTTAAGTGCAACAATGGTTTATGGATCCCAAGAATGTTCAAGGTGTCAACTTTGTTGATGTGGATCATAAATTCTATTAGAAAATAGAAGATCTTTACGCTGTTGAACAATCGAAGGCTTCTCGGCATTATCCCTTGCCGCTTTGCCGGACGAAGCTCTCTGCTCCTCTGCAATCTGAGTTCTTTGCAGAAGCACCGAAAGGCATCGCCTTCCATCTCCTCTGTTCCAATTCTTTCCTCATGAGCATTTGAAGAGTGTCCCTTTTCGTGGACTACATCAGTGTTGACACTGTTTCTAGGCTAAATTCTGACTTCATTAATGGAATTACTACTGAGTTCTGCAAGGTCTTCACCTGCTGTTCTGTTCTCTTGACTTCGATTTCTAAGGAGTAAGAAGCATCACTGCTGCCTAAAGATGAAGGATGTAGAATTGGCACTACTTGGAGACTGATGTTGATGCATTGCTGGAATCTGATGTCTTCTGAGGTCGTGAACTTTTCTGCTGCCATATTTCTGTGGTCAGTATGTGATATACTTGGTTTCTCATGTTGACAGACAAACAAAGATGCATGTTATCCAAATCCATCAGTATTTCAAGATCAGAAAGAAACATATAATGCTTCAAGTTGTCCCTAATGGTCCTCTTTCGAGAAGCACAAAGATTGGATGTCCATCACCTGTAATTTGGATGCCACATTTTGGGAACTTCGGATATCCTTCACACTATATCATTTACAGACACATACCTTCTACAGGCCTTCGTTCATCCTATGTTGACCACAAATTGTTGATTGTATGTTGTGTGTTGACTTTTTTTTTTTCTCTCTCTCTCTCTCTCTTAAAGAAGATCAGCTGATAGTTGATAAATTGCCAATTTTGTGTGATGTTTTCTCACAAACAAACAAGTAAATGTGATGACTGGAATAGCCATTTGACAGCAGGACCAGTACTACCCTGATTCTTGTGGAGGACTAAAAGGAGAGATTAATGGTCATAAATGGCTATGTCATAATGTATAATGCTGTGAACAAATATATGTTTTCCGGTAAGCAAGATAAGCTAATTCTTATGAATCATCCAAAACCAACGTAAAATTTGAGTAGGATTATTAGATTTAGAACTCGCCTTCTCTAATTATCTATTCTCATAGTGAATACGCTAAGAATCAATCATCATCAAACATGTAACTACCACATGAATGAAAGAAAAGAATCCAGATTATCCTTCACCCATTTGCTCATATGGACAAAAGTTGAAGGTAAATAATTTGGGATTGCTCCCCCTATCGCCCAGACAAAATGCTAAGAGGGGGATGTTGGGACGGTTACAAATTATCCTCTCCAAA
Organism: Musa acuminata AAA Group; assembly: GCF_036884655.1. Lineage (NCBI taxonomy): Eukaryota > Viridiplantae > Streptophyta > Magnoliopsida > Zingiberales > Musaceae > Musa > Musa acuminata. The sequence continues at coordinate 3,491,151 of NC_088353.1, read as the reverse complement.
GTTAGATATAAAAGCTAATTCTCGGTGTTACACCGAGAGATCTCTTTCTTTCTAAAAGAAATCCATACCTATTAAGAATCTCGAGCTAAATTGAGTATAGAAGGGATTAGGTCGGAAAACCTCTATTGACATATGTGTTAATGTAAGCAAAACCTCGAAGCCACTTTAGACACCCCTACTTCTTCATGTTTGAAATAATTTTCTCTAATATTTTGACATTGGAAGAAGGATATGATGTCGTAGCAACGTCCATCCGTTAATCTTCAAAAAATATACAATGCAGTAAACAAATATATATTTACCAAGATTAATTGATCAAGCTAATTTTTATGAATCATCCAAAATCAACAATGTAAAATTAGGGTAGGATTAATAGGTTTAGAACCTGTCTTCTCTAACTATCATAAAATTACTAAATCATTTGAAGGATTTAAATGTATAAAAATATATTAGTGAAAGGGAATACAATTTAGCAATGATCAATGTAAAGAGGCTTGTCTTTGTTGCCTTTTTTTTTTAGTTGTATAAAACTGAAAACATGGAAAATGTTTGGCCATATTAAACTCATATAAAAACAAATAAAAAATGGATTTTTTAAAGGTAAATTAAGTATTAGAAATTCCATAATTTACAGAACATTTACCTACAGCAAAACCTCACTCTACAGCTAATCTAAGTCTCCACTCGGTCAAATCCATTAGATTTAATTGGTCATGCGAGCATGAAAGCCTTAGAACTTTAGATTAATGGGTTAGATCTAATCATGGATTTAATCTAATCCATTATATTTAATTTGGAACCTTTCTTCTTTGCTCCCAAATTACGTGGTCAAACTAACGCAAAATTACACATAAATCCCTCTCATGCTTTTAATACCTAATGTTAACTACTACCTGTAGTAGTTGACTTTCGTTTTCTGGATGGATGTTAAGGCAAAAACGCAGCATTGACAAGAGTTCAGACTCATCTCTATCACACAAAAAAACCAAATAACAATCACAATAAACATGCAAATCGAGGAACAAGAAACGAGAACTTGGAGCAGAAGCAAGACGAGAGCTCAAGAAATCTGCCATCGGTCTTCCTTTGGCAGACGTTTCTGATGGCCTTTTTCATATGTGACAGGAGCAGTGAGGCAGAAGGAAGTAATCATGGTAATCGGGCTCATCGGTCTCATAACCACTGTCATCAAGAAGCTTTGAACCCTCGTGCTCAAAGGCTTTGATGCCCGATCCCGTTCTCAGCACCTCCTCGTCGGCCTCGAAACCGAGGCAGTTTCTGACGCTCAACCTCTCCAGCTTCCTGCACCCGTTCATGATGACCATCAGCTCCGCCTTGGTCAGATACGACTTGCTCAGCTCCAGATGTTTGAGCTCCGGAAGAGAGTTCACCACCGCCCATGCGTCTTCCTTCTTGATCGATCCAGATACCCTGAGCGCTGTGAAGTTGCCGCAGTTGCGGCTGATCTCGGAGACCATCGTCGAGAAAGTCGATGGCTTTGTTCCCATCTCGAGCCGTTCGAGGTCCTTCCACTTGCCCACCATCTCCGGGATGTGGGCTTCATCCGCCAACGCAAGATCAGGCAAAGAAAGAATCCTTAATCTTGGACACCTGCCAAGACACAGATTCCAAGCGTGAGAGAGAGGGAGAGACAGAGATAGGCAGCGAGGAAAACGAGAATCCACTCACTTGATCGAAGCATAAACCAGGTCTTGAAGAGATGCGCCGAACACGAGAGGAAACCTGAGCTCCACCGCGGATCCGTGGCTCCGGGCGACTGCCACCTTCATGAATCCCGAGAAGGAGAAGCTGCGCAGGGCGTGCTGCGCCATGAACCGCCTGGCGAAGCTGCTCCAGGGGAGGAAGTCGAGGTGATGAAAGTTGAGCACCATCCAGCATCCGGGATCCATGGAAGCTCGGAACCAGGACTTGCAGACGAAGGGCACCGCGACGGAGAGGTCGTCCAGGCCGAGCCGCCGGAAGACGGCAACCAAGCAGTCCACCGGCATCTCCTCCCACCTCCTCTGCTCGTCCATGTCAAGAACCGTCTACGTTTCGTCCCCTGCCACCAATCATTCAAGAGGAGGAGCTTGAACTGATTGCATGAGGGCCAGCGAAGCTTTCAATTGAATGGACTCCAATTTATTGGGTAAACCCGGTCCAATTAAGGACCGAAGAGGGACGCTCACCAAACAGTGCATGTGTGACTCCTCCCGTCTCCTCTGTTCACTCTTCTATATTCTTTTGGTTGCAGTGTAGTCCATGAATTAAACGTACTGTCAATCACGTTATTCACTACATGCTCATAAGTAAATTAATAGCTAAGCCAAATCACACACGTTAAACATATCATTTATAGAATGAGTCCAAACTTCACATGTCATTAAAGAAAAGACAGAGTGGTCTGACCATTCGCCGGGTGGGGAGGAGGCTCGTTAGCTTAGTGGGAGAACACAAAGACGCCATTAATAATCGACAAAAGCTTTACTCAAGAAATAGTTAGTAATTGCCGGTAACGTTGTTGCTATTATCTATTTCGATACAATCATCTGCGTTCCTTTCGACAGAGGGGAAAGGTGGAGATTACGCGTGGCGGTATGCACTGTCATCATCCCGTTAAATCACGGCCGTTCATTTTGAAGCCATCACGTCATTCGTCCTCCGTACACAAGTCGTGGGGTGCTTGCTATAAATAGAGAGATGCCTCCCAAAAAACCGCTGCCCTTTTCCCTCCCTCGTTTTCTTGGACGACCAGATCAAGAAGCCCCCCAAACCGTCGTTCCTCTCCCACCCTTCTCATCGGCGGGGATCGCCCTCCGCCGTCCGCGGCGGAGGATGTGGCCTTCTTCAGCTGCAGCCAGCCGGCTGGCTCCCATGAGGGAGAGCGGCAGGACGGCGCGTTCGATTTCGTTGGGGGTACAAATCCGGTTCGCTTCGGTCCATCATCATCGGAGTGTCCGGTTTCACTCTAGTCCCGATGTCCAGGTGAGACATGCTCGTGTTCGTGCTTGGTGTTCTTGATCTGTTGTTTGTCTTCGTTTTGGGTTCTTGCTTTGGTCCTGGACCTTGATTTGACAGAAACATGGTCCGAATTCGCTTTGATCGATCATCATCGGAGTGTCCGGTTTCACTTTAGTACCGATGTCCAGTGAGACTTGCTCTTGCTTGGTGTTCTTGATATGTTGCCTGTCTTGGTTTTCGGTCCTTGTTTTGATCTTGGATCTTGAATTGGTAGAAACATGGTCGGAATTATCTTCGGTCGATCATCACCGGAGTGTCCGGTTTCGCTTTAGTCTCGACGTCCAGGTGAGACCTGCTCGTGTTCGTGCGGGTGTTCTTGATCTGTTGTTTGTCTTCGTTTTTGGTTCTTGTTTTGGTCTCGGATCTTGAATTGATAGAAACGTGGTCCGAATTCGCTTCGGTCGATCATCATCGGAGTGTCCGGTTTCACTTTAGTCCCGATGTCCAGGTGAGACCTGCTCGTGTTCGTGAGGGTGTTATTGATCTGTTGTTTGTCTTCTTTTTTGGTTCTTGTTTTGGTCTCGGATCTTGAATTGATAGAAACGTGGTCCGAATTCGCTTCGGTCGATCATCATCGGAGTGTCCGGTTTCACTCTAGTCCCGATGTCCAGGTGAGACCTGCTCGTGTTCGTGCTTGGGGTTCTTGATCTGTTGTTTCTCTTCGTTTTCGGTTCTTGGTTTGGTCTTGGATCTTGATTTGATAGAGACACGGTCCGAATTTCGGTCGATCATCGTCGGAGTGTCCGGTTTCACTTTATTCCCGATGTCCGGGTGAGACTTGCTCGTGTTCGTGCTTGGTCTTCTTGATCTGTTGTTTGTCTTTGTTTTCGGTTCTTGTTTTGGTGTTGGATCTTGATTTGATCGCCACCTCGGGCGAGCAGGTGGAAGATGATAGAAGATAAGATTTTCCTAACTATATGAGGAAATTTCTCTATTCTGTTGAGGAAAATCCTCTATTCTGTTAGGGAAATCCTCCCTCCTAATTTGTATAAATAGGAGAGGGAACATGTTAATAGATTCAAGCTAAAGCTAAAGTTTCTCTACTTCAATAAAGCTTCATTCAATATTTGTTCTTTCAATATTTGTTCTTATCTTCTATTATTTCTATCATGGTATCAGAGCCGCTTGCCTAGAGCAAGCTCTCATCTCGCTATCAATTCATCATTGGTGTTGCCACTCTACGCCAACGTCCGTTCCTTTCCGCTACGGCATCTCTAGTGCTGCTCATTAGCACTGCCCCACCTTTCTTCCTCGTTGTAGCTATTTTCCTTCCTCTTCTGCTACAGCTTCCTCTTTTGCTACAGCTTTCTCCTCTGTTGCAGTTTCCTCCTTTGCTGTAGTAGCATCACTGCAACATTGCTGTAGATTTCTTCTCTAACGTCGCAGCCGTCGTAATCGCAACCACGACCAACGTCGTTGAGAAAAGCGAAGCTTCGCTCTTGCCTTCGGCCAGCGACCAACGTCGCTGAGAAAAGTGAAGCTTCATCCTTCGGCCAGCGACCAACGTCGTTGCATTCCTAAGAGGCTCCGTGGTCAATCCTCATCTTCCTCACCGCAGTAGTCTTCGCTGATCTGTCAACATTCGACAGATTTAAGGAGAATGAAAGGAACGCCTGTGCCATCACAGCAACAGCAATCGTAACAACAGCAGCAGCGATCTACACTTATCTTACTCATGAAGCCTCTCGCTTGTAAACAATTCTTTGCATCGATTCAAGATTGGTATCCTTGTCAGGAGCACCATCTTGCGGGGGCATGATTCCCTCCTAATTTGTATAAATAGGAGAGGGAACATGTTAATAGATTCAAGCTAAAGCTAAAGTTTCTCTACTTCAATAAAGCTTCATTCAATATTTGTTCTTATCTTCTATTATTTCTATCAGAAGACACCATCGATATCAAGGTGAAATCAGGCCTTGTCTGGTGTTTGTTGTTTTTGATCTGTTGTGGCTAGAAAGCACGGTTTAGATCCTGAACCAAGCTTCTGCTGCCGTAGGTTCCTACGCGATGGGATGTTGTATTCCCCTCCGCCGGGGCAAGAATGAGTCTTCGCTTCGGTCGATCATCTTGATTTTCTGGTTCCTCGCCGATCCTGGTCCCAAGGTGAGATATGCCTCGTCTCGTGCTTAGTATTCTGATCTGTTGTGCCACTCAGTTCTTGCTTTTGATCTTTTTTCATCTTGACCGGATGGAAAACGTGGCTAGGATGTGAATTTTTATTTGACTAAAATAAGTTTCTTCTGCATACTTCGATCTTGAAATAGTTCTTTCACTCAACAGAAAAAGTATATGTGAAAAAGATAGAAAAGAAGAACGATTTCAAACAAGTTTTTGCATGAAGTTTTGAATTAGTTTATCTTTTTGATGTAGTTTGCACTATGCTCTCCACCTAATTATTTGTGGAAGATATGTTGATATATAAACACAGGCCCAAAAGTAGGTGTATGTGACAGGGAGGGAGGACCGTGGCAGCCTATGGCCACATAATGGCTCAACTAATGCTTACTGCTTCCATCCTAATATGATCGTAGAAAGCATGAGGTTTGTGCTTAAGGGGTAATAAACTTTTGCAAGATACCTCAGTGAATCAATCACATGAGAGATAGTCAACGTATTCCTTCATCCTTCAAAATTCTTATCACTAATGTCAGTCTACTAGATGTCTTATTTTGAACCACAATCAATCATTTGACCTACTTGTACTTAATGCATAATTTAAATACAATTGACTAACTAATATATCTGGTGGATTTTTTGGGTGGTCATTAGAGTATTTTACATGAGGGTGGAAATGAATAATGTGTTCCATTTGATTAGAAACTTAGGGGTGACATTTTTTCATAAAGTTGGATGTAATGAGGAGCGCAGATGCTTTGGAGGTGAATGTTGAAGAAGATAAATGGGAATTGGAGTACATAAGAAGCATTATGAAAGGAGTTCCATGTCATAATCACCTTTAAGTGTTGTCAATCATTAGAATATGAAAGCATTTGGAGTGCCTTAAGAAAGATGAAATCCAGCCTTTGCTTTAGGTCATGTCAATTTCGTTCATAGAAACACACTTAATTGCAATCGGTTGGACTAATGCGAAATTTTGTTCTCTAGATGGTAGATTAATTCTTACATTATTATTATACCTCTGCCCAAAATTTTTTTCTCTGAATTTGATCCATTGAAGGTCAATTTGCAAAGCACAAGTTCAAGGTCAACCTTTAAGTGTTGTTGACCATGGGGATCGTCACAATTTTTTTTTCGTTTGTGAAAGATAATTTTATGGGGATCGTCAAACTTTCGTTCTAGAAATTTGGTACATAAAATTTCCCCTTTTTTTGCCATTTTTCCCGATTTTTCATGTTTTATAAAGATAACGAGTAAGATTATCAGGTTTTAAGATTTTTTTTCAAACTTTTATATTCAACGTTTCAAAAGATTTTCGTTGTTGGTTAATGTTTTAATAATATTTTTTATTTCTGAGACTTTTTTTGCTGCCTAAGGAGACAACTCAAGTGCATCGACCACCTCAGCTCTTGAAAGAAAAGATATAAAAGATAAAATCATCAAATAAAAGGCATAAACGTTAAACATATTTTGTTTCTCAGAATTTTTTGAATTAGAAAAAATTATGTTGTAACATGACTAAGATGTAGTGAGAAGAATGATAGTAGTGATGACTGTTGGAAACCTGAATCAACATGACCAATTGGAGAACAAAAAAGGATAATCGTAGTATCCAAATGTTCTCAAAGGTGCAAAATTTAGTAATGATCACGCGAATTACCAAAGTTCACAAAAAGATTCCATGTTGTGATGTGTCTAGGACGTGATATGAGTTTAACACAACACTAAATATTTGCATTAGTGTTAAAACAAACCGCAGGGAAAAGAACTACCAAAGCCTAATTCCTTAGCCTGAAAATCCAGAAGGCATGCTGGCTTAAACGGAGGCAACTCAAAGGCATGAATGTGTTTCTCATTACAAAAAAGCTTCCTAATGGTGAACTGTAGATAATTGTTACAAACACAGATGCATTTTAATACTTAACAAAAGCAGTTGAATTGTCAGCAGCAACAATGACACACTTAACAGATGGGAGGTCAGCCAAACCACCAGGATATATGGACCATCACAGCTCTCGAAGGAACAGATAAAGAAGACAAATCATCATATACTCAAAAAGGCATAAATCTTATAATATTACAAAAAAGCATTAATTAGTTATTGTAGTTCTATTTGCGGCATATGATTATCTTAAAGAAAAGAATTATCAACACCTTTTTATGATTAATCATATATAAAATCATAACACAAAGCAAAACTGTAAAACATTTTATCAAAGATAGCAACTTTATGTACAAGCTTTTCTTTGTTTTCTTTTACCCCTTCAAATTGTTATAACATATGCCACCAGCTAGCAATTCCTACTCATATTAATCTGCTAAATGTGGGGTACATAATCAAACAAAACAGTCCAATGTGGCTTCTATGACTTCCCAAATCAAAGAATGTTTAAACTCGTATCTTCAATGACTAAATATAAACTAAAGCACCGTCGGATAGCCAGAGATGGATAGAGAGGTTAGGGATCATGATAAATAAATCACAATTTATAATTTATAAAAGATCAAATATTCCCTTCAAAATGAGTCCTTTACATAACATTTTCCATGATTGCATTATTAGAGAATCCTCAGATTCAATTCCCTTCTATTGAATCATTCTCCCTCATGATTCGAAAAAATATAAATATTTACAACAGATTACACATGTCTTGATCAAAATCTTTGCAACAAATTGACGACCATCATGACAACCTAAAGTAAGATGATTCTTCTATCACCATTTCAGAAGCAAAAGGACTATCATAATGGCTTAGCATTGATGACATATCTAGGTTTCTGAGCTGGTCCATGCTCACATTAAACTTAGGGGTTGATTCTAAAGTTCAACAGATGCTTGTCCCCTTTTCTACCTAAGAGACTCCGAGAATGTCCTAAGAAGGATAATAGAAGAACTACCTCTTTATACAAAGAGAGTCCTAAAGCAACATGAACTTGGCCCTTAAGGCAAGGAGAGAAGCGGAAGCACAAAAAAAAAAAAAGAAAGGAAAATCCAGTTTCCAGCTAATTTGATATCGAATCTTTGATGGCATTTCACTTAACCATACAACACTGATGTAAGAAACAACAAAAACAATTCTTAGTTTTTATTGCCAAAATTAAATAGTGCTTGAGAATATTGCCAAAATTAGTGCTTGAGAAGGTAAATGTTAGGACCATAATCATAATTCAGATAAATAGTGCTTGAGAATATTGCCAAAATTAGTCATATTTTCCGTTGGCAATTGCAGAAATACAATCTCTAGAACAAATGCTGAATTGATCATTTCTTATTTAAAGATGATATACAAGGATAACAACAATAATCTATAATGTCTCAACTTTTTGGGGTTGGTGTGCAACAAAATGATGCCTATCCTGGATGTTGAGGAGGCAATCTAATATGTGAAGAAGATCAAATGTAGGATATGTTTATGGAACGATAGAGCTATTGATACAGCACAAAGTCCTTTGCATGAGACTGATTGTATTCCAAACAGTCATAACACCATGTCACATGCCAGGTTTGATATGCCTATCCAGTAATCATGTAATAGACTGAGGTTAATCCAGTGAGTGCTGTGATATGCAGAGAAATAACGAGGCCATAAGTGGGGATCAAATTAAAGGATTGGCAATGATGCTTTTGATTGAGGTTTTCAAAAGAACTGATGGATGGTGAATTATGTTGATCATATGTTTTGACGAGGATATGCTATGGTGATACTCGTAGCAGAAAATGAAGGTATGGAAAAACCAATGGGGGGAAATTGTTAAGAGTCATTATAATGTCATGAGAAACAAAAGCAAAATAATAAACTGACAGATGTTACTTGAAGGAGTCAAAATGGATCACAGGAAGACGCCGATGAAACATAAAAAAAAAAAATTGATAATTTGGACTACCAATTCAGGAAGGTCAGTCTTAACAAGCTAATTTTTTATGCTCTTAATTATAATATTAAAGATATGCATTACAAGCATGGGACGGTGTGATTAAAACTATATATTAGAGATTTTTTTCTAAGTACTACTAGATCTCTAAGATATGGCTTCGTTTCTATTATTGATGATGGATCTTAATCATATATAACCAAGGATAATTGAATTTTTGAGGAGGAGAGCGACGATCTTCATGTTCTCCCTTTTTTTCCTATTTCTTTCTTTCACTTTTTCCTCTTCTTTCTTCTCCCTCGGTCACCGTCGACGATAACGCCTCAATCAACGACGATAACACCTCAATCGATGATGCCGCTCAGTAGTGGACAGTCCTTGTACCGATCTGCTGACGGACCATTACGTATCATCTGATACGGGCGGTATCATTCGGTATTGCAAACCTAGGAGCCAACAATGACAGGAGCAATGGTAGGATTTATCATTGTAGTGATATAGTGATGACAACAACAATAATGTAAAGGCCAATAATGGTGATGACCACAAGGCTTACTACATGAGAAGCTTAAAAAAAATCCGAAAACTAACTTTTGTTTTCTTTGTACACCAAACCCTACACAAGATTAAAAAAAATGGTGAAGCATGTGTTTCAAAAATATAATTTACTATAAGCAAACACATCCTTTGATATCAATACTAGACTAATTAGCATAGAGAAAATTCAACCTCATAATAGCTACTCGTGCAAGAAGGAATTAATCTGTGTGGTTACAGTCGGACACAATACTGTTATAATGTCTAACTGTAGTTGTTAAAACTTACATTTGATATAATGTCTAACTCAATCTAATAAGAAGAGCCCAAGCTAATGGAATGTGTATTTTACCAAAAATGAAAATTCATATCGAATGCAAATTAAATATAAAGATAAATATTGTAGAATACTACCTCTAGGGCAATCCTCTAATCTTCTTCACCATAAACTTTGTATGCAACTCCCCACTAGAAGCATATGAAACAAAAGAAACCATTAAGCAAAATACAACAATAAAAGGATATCAGAATAAAAAAATGCAAACACAAAAACAAACATCTGTTTTTGCAAGTACAAGAAAACATATCAATTGTTTACACATCTCTTTTTATATATCTGCTTCCTGATACTCTAATGCCTACAATGTGATCTAACTGTATGTATATCAATAATATATTTTGTACAACACATGTAACAACAATTGTTAGTTATCTAACATGTTTATTTGTGAGCATTTATCATTCATCAAAATGCAGATTGTTATTACAACAACAAAGTCGTAAATCCCAACTATTTGGGGTCGGCTACATAGATCTTTTATCATAATTGAGATTTGTAAAAAATCATATATTTAGTTAATTTTAAGATATTTAAATCTTTATTTATAATTTTTAGTAAAATCATTTTAGATATTCATCTATCTTTCCTCGTATCACTAACATTAATCATTTCACCTCTTCGAACTACTACATCTAGAGGTCTCCTAAGCACATGTTCATACCATCTTAAATGATTTTCTCTCATCTTATTCTCAATCGAGACGTTACTAATTGTTCATAAATAAAAATATTTCTTTTCTAATCTTTCATAGTAACTACACACATTCATCTTAATATTCTCACCTCAGCAACACAAACTTTTTATATATGTTATTTCTTAATTGCCCAGCATTCAGATTCATAAAGTATTGTTGGTTTCACAACTACTTTATAAAACTTTTCTTCTAATCTCAAAGGTATTCGATTATTACACAAGACTCTTAATGCCCCTTGTCGTTTTAACCATAATGTTGTTATTCAATGAATAATGTCTTCATCGATCTCTCCATATCTTCGTAGTTCAAGTTTATAATCAATTTCACTTAGGCTCTCATCAACTAGGATAATATCATCAGTAAATAACATTTACTGGAGAGGTTTATTATGTAAATGACTAGTAAGTTTATCCATTATCAATGTGAAAAGATAGGAACTTAATGAGAATCTTTAACGTAATCTTATATTAATAATAAATTCACTAGACACACTTTCTATAGTTCTAATACCAGTAGTTATATTATTATACATATCTTTAATAATATCAATATAATTAGTGAATATACATTTCTTTTCTAAAACTCACCATAATAAATCTCTAAGAACCCTATCACAGGCTTTCTATAAGTCAATAAAAGCCAATGTTCATCGTACCGTAGCATATTATTCGATATGAGTAGTATATAAAGGTCTGACAGGAGATCGATACGGGCAGTATATCGACATTTCCCTATGTACCATGTGTTGGTACACTCGGTACAAGTTGGTATGGCTCGATATGTATTGTACTCATAACTAATCGATACATCGATACAGACTAGTAAGGCGAACCATGATAAAGCTCATATGCAATTTTTTTTTTTTTCTCTCTATACTTTTTCATTAATTGTTTTAATAAATAAATAGTTTTTATGTTTGATCTTTCGAGCATAAAATCAAATTGATTTTTTGAGATAGTTGTTTTAAGTCTTATCATATTTTCGATAACTCTTTACCAAAATTTTATAATATATTATTGTAGAAAAAAAAGGGTTCTGATGTCACATATGTTACTACCAAGTTTATAAGCATTTCATAGCGAAAAAAACTATCTATGGTGCTCCAAAGAAATAGATGGATTGCATGTAAACATGATTCCATTTAATATCACAATGAAACCATCTTTTTTCTAAAGCTAACAACAGCACCCAAGCTTTCACACTAAAATAGACTTACAAAGATGAGAAACGTTAACGAAAGAGAAGCGAAAAGTCTCTTCCATGATTCATCATCATCGTCTTCATCTCTTCTCCCACACGCAATAGTCATTGCCAGAGGCAACGACGTGGAAGTTGGAAGGAACGAGATTCCCCACGTCGTATCTCGAGCCTAGCTTTGTCAATATCTTTCCATCGATCATTGCCATGTAGAGGTCAGCATCAGAGGCCAGAATGTTGAGAGCGCTACCCGAATGAATTCCATTTCGTGTTCTGGTTTTAGCCAACCGAGTTATCTTCTCCTTCAATCCCCAGTCGAACATGTGGTCGTAGAACTGCACGCACGAACATATAATCGTCAGGCTATGAAACTATTTGAATCGAATGTTAGGTAGAAGCATATTTACGATGGAAGGGACTCCCGGATGCGTGAGTATATAAGCGTAGCCTTGCATGACCTTATCAGAAGGAAAAGGCCACAACCTTTGCGTCGAACCGGTATCGTGGTTGTCGACGAAGGTGACAGCCTTCTCCAGCCACCACCCCATCATGCCGGGCGCCTTCCCCTGGGGATCACGCATCCTCCACAGTTCACCTTCCACGGCAGCTTGTAGTATTCCCTTTGTGGTGAAATCGAAGGCCGTCGCTGGGCCTCCGACCTGCTGAACCCAATTAACCAGCCCTTGGCGGTTGCCATTCTGATCGTATGCTGGCTTCCCATCGTTTCCGTAAGCTAATGAACTCCAGATCTCAGCCACCACGAAGTTTGGCTGTGTCTGTTCGACGTAGATCTTGGCGATGCTTGAGGAGTAACCCTTGGCAAAGTCGAGCCTCCACCCGTCGAAGCCGATGTCAGTCTTGAGCCAATTCAGCCAGTCCGTGAGCTCACGCTGGACCTGCGTGTTGAGGTGGTCGATGTCGGGAGCCGCCGCGAAGCCCTCGCCGGTGTCGAGGTTGCCGGTGCCGTCGGAGTACTGTGTGTCGTCCCTACAGATCATGTGTGGACCCCAGTTGAGGCGGGCATCATCGGTTCCGCCTTCGAAGATGCACTATATGCATCTCTCGTCTTGCTTGTCTGCGCAACGATGGTTGATGACGATGTCGGCCACGCATTTGACTCCCTTGTCATGGAAAGCGCCGATCAGCGCCTTCAACTCATCCTGATTCCCATACTTGGAGGCCCGGCATGTAACCTGAGAGGAGAAGTCTCAGAATAGTTTAGACCAAGGCCAACTCGGTCAACATGTGAGAGTGATCACGACGGCAAATACGAATCACGGAACGACCTTGAACGCCGACAGAGTGCGAGGGCGGAGGCAGCCAGACGTGGGTGACTCCAGCGTTGGCTATATCAGCGACTTTGTCTTTCAAGAAGTTATACCAGCCGCCTTGCTGCCTCCACGACTCCCAGTTGAAGCCCTGCAACGTATTCGTTTCTCTTACTGTAAACGCGATGAAGGACAAAGGAAAGAAATGGATCTGTTTATCTCTACCTGGAAGAGTATCTGGGACTGAGCCAAGTTCGGAACGACAAGAAACAGAAGCAGAAACATCCAAGGACCAAGTGATTTCACTTTCAGAACAATAAAAAAAGAGGATGCAAACGAATTATAAACAGATATCTACATGAAAAGAAACAAAATAACAAGTCACCATACACCACAAAAACATATCAAACCCTAGACATCTCGGACAGCTCAAGCACATGCAATGCATCTCTCAAACGAGAAACAACCTCGTATGATCTTTGATTGTTTCCCCAAACAAGCTAAATATTTCACAGCAAACCTAATTTAGGATAATGACACAAGTATGAAGACCAACTAATCATTAAAAGTTGTGTTTAGATCCCCAAACAAGCTAAATATTTCACAGAAACCCTATTCACTGCCTCAGCCCTCCTAAATAAAACGTTTAAAGTTGTGTTTAGATCCGACCCGACTTGCTAGCGGGTCTGTATACTCGACCCATAATTCCGCCAGTCAAATTAAATGGGTCGGATCATTTCATTCGATGATTACGGATCGAGATCGACAGGCCCAGGAGACATGAGCTGATCCGCTCTTCTGTTTGGATCTAGCTAAATGCATAATTAAAAGAAACGCTCTTAACTATCTCTTTTAAGCTTCTCCTCTTTCTCGTTCTAGTCAACAACCACACCACCGACGTTCCACTTCCATACATTTGATGGGAGGAACATCGAGTTCCTACTCCTCGTTCGACTCAGTTCTTCAATGATTGCCTCCAAAACCAGCTTGGTTTCATGGGTCAACGGGCTGGGTGGCGCCCGTTCCCTCCACTTTGATGTGATTATTTTGTGCTCCTCTTAGATGTTGTTACATGCACGTTTCTCCTGTCCCTTTCCATGGTTTCATGACAAAATAATATGTGCAGTCGAGCATATCTTTGCTGACAACTCCTTTTCATCTTGTGATTTGTCCGTCCCAACCTATTGATTCTGAGATGAGTACTTTCTTTAGAGAAATAGAGAAGCTTGACCGGGAAATTGGGTCTGAGACAAATTAAGTTGTGTATATACGATGAAGCAGCATGAGTTGTAAGAGAGAGGTATAGATAAGATTCATAATGTTGAGTGTTGGTGTAGTCAATAATGGAGAAATCGACCGTGATATTGAGATGCATTATTACTTTGATCATTGGCGTCGATGAGGCCATCTGAGAGGAGACATAAACCATGTTATTTAATCCCTCCCCTTTTTTTCTCTCAAGTCAAACGATTAGTATATTGCATGGTGTCAATCGACCTTATGCATGCATGCATGATTGAGTAGTAGTACGTACTTACGGAAAGCTTCCCTTTTGATTCGTTAATGAAGATTATTAGTGTTAGCTTATTCCAACAATACACTAACATCTTCTCTTAAAATAATTTTGAATAAATGCAAATTCTTCGCAATAATCAGAGTATTTCCTTTTTTTTGGTTTACAATTGGTATGATTAATCATAGTCTCTTCTTTTGAGTGTTAGAATTGACGAGGGAGAACATCCAAGAAATGGTGAGATCGTCCTCCACCATGTGCTTTTGGAATCATTAGGCTTTAGTTAATGATACATGTGTTGACTTGAATATATTTTAATCCTGTCGCCATTCTTCTCCCACCTGAGCAATGTACAGTGTGGTCAAATGATTCAGCCCCCGCTTTCAAGCATTCCAAGGTGGCTTGCATGTATGTTGCAGTTCAATTGCAGCCAAATCCAGTGGCATGCATACAGAAACAGAAAGCAGGGATGGATCCAATGATCCAAACACTTTAAGAACTTGAGATAGCATGGAGAAATTAATGCCAGCAGGTGAAGCTCTACAGGCTCATCTGAAAGCCAAACGAGTGTTAGAATTGAATGCATGCATCTGAAAGCTCTACAGGCTCATCTGAAAGCTCTACAAGCATGGAGAATTGAATGCATGCATCTGAAAGCCAAACGAGTGTTAGAATTGAATGCATGCATCTAAGAGCCAAATTTCAAATGCATGCATGCATCTCCACGTGACGTAAAGATATGAGTTATTTTTCTTTTGGTCGACACTAGAGATGATTTGTGGGCCAAAAATCCACAACTATTTGCATCACATAGTAACATTGATAAGATATGAATTGCTCCCAGTCATTTCTTGCTTTACAAATGATTCCACTCCACATGTGCATCACATGCATATCCTTTTCGCGGACCCTCATATTCTTAACTGAAAAGCATCAGTGAGAACCACCAGCTCCAGTAACATGGCATAATAATCCCCCGAAACCAAAGGCCTTTGTCACTGATAGATGCCAATTCTCATGCTCTCTGGTATGCCTTTCCAATTCCCCACAATGGGTTTTGGCAGAAAGAGCTCTTAAGAGACTCCGACCTTGATTCGATATAGCGTTGTTTTTGGGGGAATAATCTTGCCAATACCAGAAAGAGCTCCACAGAAGGCCATCATGCATGTTACCCACAAAATCACAGTAATGCCGCAAGCATCCATGACACATTAAATCAGATGATTACTGAAACAAATAGTCAATAAATCAACTATGACAGCATCAAAACAAGATTACTTTTTTCGTTAATTACCCACAAAATCACAGTAATGCCCCAACTGTTCTTCTTTCCTGCTAGTTTTCATATTTATATTTTTCATTGATGCATTTTTGTCTTCTACAGTATTACAAAATAGTACCGGTCAATCAATCATTGAAACTGATACCAAAACAGTAAATAGAATCTCATGCTTGAATCAATTCCATGTCTATGAAGCTTATGGTTATCATGGCTTTCAAGAAGTAAAAAATGACATTCAATCAGTTGACAAACAAGTAAATATTGAAATTTATTTGAAGCAGCATATCACCAAAAAAACCAATTTCTACAGATCGAAATAGTTCAATTCAGGTAAAAACATATAATATTTCTTCTATGCCATTAATCAAACAGATAAAATTGTTTCATTAAAATGAAAGAGATGCCTGATCAACCAACGAGAACATCAATGTGGGCACACATGTAAATGAAACCGAATTATCTAAACTAAAAGGCTAAAGCAGCATGAGCTAGAGAATGAGAAAAATGCATCATACCTAAAAGCGCAAAATTTGCAGCACGTTCATGTGTTTTCATCATGATCAACTCAAAGTCACCAGCAAATGACTGTTGCAACCCAAAATGAACAGATGATGTTGTGGATTGACAAATCAGGAAGCAAAATATGATTTATTAGTAATTAATTTTTCATGATTTCAGCAAAAAATCAGTGATGGATCAGGGCTATGATCCTCCCTAAATTAACCCTGCACGAGGAAGAGCAAAAGAGCATATAGAATTATCACTATATTACAGATCAAAGCTTAACTTGGAGAACAACCTAACTCAAGAACAAGGAAACGTAAAGCCAATAAGGAATTTATACACTTCGTTTACCCAAAAAAATGGAAAGGCAAAGAGAAGGGGACCATCGGACCCTAATCAACCCAAGCAAGAAAATTCGATACGACAAGATCATCCGATCCCACGAAAAGAACAAGAAACCTCGATTCGCCCACAAAAAACACTCTTCACGGGCCACTCAACCAAATTAAAAAATGAATCAACGAAAACACGTACTCAAGAAGGTTACAGAAGAAGTCAAAGATCCACCAAATTCCGATGTACGCCTCCCAATTTCACAAATATCACGTGCCCGTTAAATATACCTCCGTATATTTAATGTAAGGATTATCACAGATATTCAATTTTATATAACATCTATTTAAAATGGAAAGATCTCACAGGCAAAATGAAGACAACAAAACAATAATCAAAATACTACCTCAACAACATAAACTACAAATATTATACGTCAAACAGGCTCAACAGAAAAGACCGTCCTTAGCTCATCGCAAATTCATAGAAGAAAGCATTATATGTTAGATTCAAAACCAGATTGCGCGCAATAATCCCTCGGACGGCACATAATCCTATAAACAAACACAACCATGGACGAACGAATCTCTGTACATTATAAAGGCCTAGCAAGATAAGAATCAAGAAGAGATTGGAAAACAAAGGGCTACCAAATAACCGCTTACGTCAAGTAGTAGGCGGTGACGAAGGGTTGATACCATGAAAATGACCCGATCAAAGAAAATAAACAAACACACAAGAACATATCTCAAAACCCTCAAGAAGGAACGCGATAAAGATCGAGAGGGAAGATATGGGAAAGCTAGGGCCAGAGTCAGGCAGCAGAGAGAATCAACCAAGCCAAGAAATCAAACAAATTAACCACTTACGTGAAGGGTTAATACCCTGAGAAGGATCCGATCAAAGAAAACAAACAAACATACAATAACAGATCTCGAAAGCCTCAAGAACTCAAGACAAACAAGGCATAAAGATTTAGCGGGCAGAATTAGTATAGTTAGGGCCGGATTCCAAGCGATCGCTTCGATAAAGAAGCAGGCAGCAGAGACATCAGCACTGCTAAATATGTTGGCTTCGGTCGCTGCGATCATCGAAGCCAACAAATCAAACAAAGAAACCGCTCACGTGAAGAAGAACTCGATGACGTAGGGTTAATACCATGAGAATGATCCGACCAAAGAAAACAAATAAACAGAACAAATCTCAAAATCCTCAAGAACTCTTGACAAAAGAATGCGACAAAGACTGAGAGGGAAGAGAACGGATAGTTAGGGTCAGAGTCCAAGGCAATCGCTTCCATGCGAAAGCAAGAAGCCCGGTGAGGGTTGGATACCTCGAGATCGGCGCTCGTCGTCGGCGTCGATCCCTGCCATCATCCAAGCCAAGAAATGAAACAAGAAACCATAAAATGGCAGACGATCTCGGAACCGTCAACAACCCTCGACGGAAGAGGCAATTGAGAAAGATCGGCAAGTGAAGTTTCTAGAAAAGGGTCGGCTGATCGCGTATCACGTGACATGAGCTCCATTGTTTTTTTGGGTGTGTGGCCACATAAACGCATGGCGCATTCGGATTCGGATCCATATGAACGGTTGAGATACGTTAATGATCGGTGTCTCAGCAGAGACAACACGGATCTAAAAGTAAGCGTGACCATATTTAGTGAAGTGGAATTGCATCTTCGATTGTTGCCCAAGCAACAATTAAAATCTCCATAGAGAAGGGATGTTAAATTTACGATAGAGATTACCGATGCATCAAAAAAATATAAAAGGGCTGTTAATTTTACAATAGAGCAGAAAGCTGATTGAATTGAAACACACGGCCCTGATACCAAAATTTATTGTTACTGACGGAAAAATATAGAAACTAATTCATCGTTAAGGATCATATTTAACAGCGAGGAATATGACCTACAATACATTTTGAGTGATCGTTCATAAAGATGGAGTTTCCCTTTCCTTTGTTTAGAAGGAAAAGATGTATCTACAGGCCATATCAGAGTTCCAAGGCTTGATGATCAGGATCTCATCTTCTCGATAGCTTAAACTCTCATGAGTGGATCTCAACAAAAAGACTTGCCTGTGGATGCAAACCTGCTTCCTTGAGTGTCAATGAATGCTTTTCTGGACCATAGGAAACGCGGGGAAAATTCGAGACCAGTGTGTAGTTTTCAGCTTTCAAGCACTCTAATGAATCAACATAGTCATATAAAGCGCTAATTGTAGCCGAACTATTGAACCTCCTTTCCTTGCGCTCTCCAGTCGGGAATCGAACAAGGACCTAATAACAAATGCAACTTCCGCATCAGATTTATTGTCAAAATTGATTTGATATGGGCAGTTCAAGTACTGCTTACAGAGGTGCATGCAGAAAACCAAACATATCAGCATTTAACAGCAGCATTTAATCTAGAACTCGATATTCTAAATGAATTATAGTTGGACTGAAAGTTCTAAACAAACTATTTACCAAAACCAGAAGGTTCAATACAAACTAAGAAATAGGAGACAGAAAATGTTCCAAGCAAGGCACCCTATGTAGTATGGCATAATCTGACAGCATGAATATATATATATATATATATATATATATATATATATATATATATCATGCCACTATATAGATATCATGTATCATATGTCATAGCTTAGAATAAACTATTACTTTTGACACACATCAATTTCTCTGAATATGCCAGCATGTACCGGGCATCTACAAGGATGGGCATGGGACAGTACGGCAGGTACCGCACTTGCCTGTACAGGTTTCAAATAAATTAGACAAGTAACTTTTCCAAACATCACATGATCAATCATAATTTGATCACATAAATTTTGGTTTTCACAACCCAGAAAGTGATTTGATTTTGGTGGTTTAAACGGTCTCACGTTTCTGGTCAGGTTTTAGCAGTTTAGATCTATTCAGGTTGGTTGAATTCATGGTCTTAGGAAGAGATTGAAATAGAAACTTCAATGGAAAGTATCAACATAATCAAGGTTTCAGCCAATGTTTCAATTGACCATATTCAGCAAATTCAGTCAAAAAAACCTAAACTCAGATGGTGCTTGAATTGGGATCAATCAATCCCAATGATAGATGAAACTCAAGACCCAGTAAAGAATGACTAAATAAAGTCTTCAAATCAACCTTAAAATTTCTACTAACTACTTATTTATTCACCTAATAACAAACATTTAAAAGACAAACATTTTGTACATGTTTAAGTAGTAACATTGATGGATTGTGTCATTATTTTATCCAACTACTTCAGTAATTTAAATTACCAACTAATTCAAACTTCACTCAGCATGCAGCCCTCAAGGCAAGGAAGTGGAGAGGTAAAAGCAATGCTCTTACCAACCTCTCTGCAATTCTCCAAGAAATGTTAAGGAGGATAAAAAACCACTAACTTCGGTTACATAATCTCTTTCAAACACCATAAGAAATTGCTAAGAAAAAGAAAATAAAGAGGCAACTGTTTTATGATAATTTGATAGTTACAAATGAGTGCCTTTATGGAAACATAGAAAAAGACTTAGTACAAAGGGCAAGAAAAAAAAGGGACATTGTGGTGCATAAGGTTTTCAAGAATGCAAGATCTGGGGAGGTCAATATTTGCTACATTACCCCTTACAAACTGAGTGGTTGTTTCCATGACACGAAAAAAAATCGACCTTACCATGTCACCGCAGCACCTCCCTTAGAGGAGCAAGAGATGCAAGACAACTATTTCATTAATTTTAAAAAAAAAATCATTATGTATGTGAAGTATTATATAGATTTTTAACGAGCATAACTTGTTTTGCATAGACATACATATCAAAAACTGGAGATGGACAGGAAGGGAATTATGATGTTGTAGTAACAGATATCACTTTGAAGCATATCATAACAAGATTTTGGCACAAAGATCTGGTGCAGCACAAATCTGATGGTGGAAAAGAGGGAAAGAATAGGAGTATAGAAGAAGAATGTGAAAATAAAAGATAAGAGGAAGATCAGTTGCCAACAAGCAAACACAATAAATTTTTAAATAACAAATTTCAAAAACACAACTTAATTCACTATTTATTGCAGTCTCCTGAGACCTAGGACAACTTAAAAAGAAAGATAAACTAAATCCTATCCTATAGTAGACTCCAAGTCCTATCTAAAGCCAAACAAATAAGACTCATGATTAACACTAGTAAGACCACCAATTAGAATATGACAAAGATCTTTTTTAAGATAAAAAATCAACTAAAATAAACATATAACTTGATTCAAAAACTCAAAGAAATTATGACTTGTATTAACTCTAGAATAGACTTATTAAGACAGTTGATTGGGCTGCATCAAGATATTGTTGCTCAAAACCAGCACACTCAAAAGCATCTTGAGTCCTTTCAGTAGTGCTCTTCCCTGCTCCTAGTTAGCCTGCTTACTATAATATTGATTGCTACTCTTACCTATTATTATTTCCAACGCTCTGACCTAATGAGTTCTTCTCTTCACCAAAATGGCTATGTACAAACCTTCTGATTTTTTTAACTTCCAAATACTCATGCTTGATTGCAGAACTGTACAAGACCCTCAAATGTGCCCTTACTTTCTGCATGTCCCATCTAATGATTCTTCTCCTATCCCCTCCTTATCGAGTATCCCAACCCATTATGCAGTTGCTATTAACCAAAGTTGATGATGCAGTCCACACATTTGGAACAATAACTACATTATATCCAAGGTTAATATGCACATTAACTGGATATGTACATTTCTTTCAAGATAATCAAACAACAAAAAATAATTACAAAGATCTACTCAATTTATTTCTGGCAGAGATTTTTTTGTTGTGCTAAACAAGAAATAGTAGGAAACAAGCAATGTTACCAAATGACTCAAAGGAGTTTGGTAGACTAGTCAAGGTATTTACATGATTATTTTTCCAATAGACAGGCATAGGAAACTGCTGAAAACCACCGAAACACCATTGAAAAAACAGGTAGACTGTATGAACAGTTTGTATGGATGATTGACACTGAGTTTGGGCTTATTAATGGTCCATCGTGCATATTAAGCGTCTTCTATAAACTGTTGAACCTTGACTTGATTGACCCAGGAAGTTTCAGTCCTATCTGTTCTGTAATACTGGCCTTCTTCACATCTAGTGATACTCCATACGACCTACTAGCTTCCAACAATTCCTAATATCTGACTCCACTAGATGATTACCATCATTATGTTCCATTTCAATGCATAGGATAGTGACAGCTATATTAGAGCTAATATGTAGATGTTCTCATAACCTTTCCTTTTACAAGATAGGTCTATTTATGTTCCAGAAACTCACCAAATTTCTCAAACTATTTCATATATGTTCAACATAAATTTCAATTATGCTCAAGAAATTTCCTTTTCAAAAAAGTCAGTAGTGTATACTCCCATCAAGGTTAGACCAGTTTAAATTAGTTTATAATTAACTATATTCTCAAAAAAGCTCAAATAA
This sequence comes from Musa acuminata AAA Group, assembly GCF_036884655.1. Lineage (NCBI taxonomy): Eukaryota > Viridiplantae > Streptophyta > Magnoliopsida > Zingiberales > Musaceae > Musa > Musa acuminata. Next base: position 3,468,983 of record NC_088353.1, on the reverse strand, counting down.
CTAAAAAAAACATAAAATGTTCTACACTGACCAATCTCCATCAGCAATGAATTCATAAAAAAGCAAAATGAAGGCTCCTATATCTAGCTGGAAACAAATAACCAACTTTTCAGATGCCTGGGAACTGCATACTAGCATCGATTGAAACATCATGCTTTTAATTGGACATTATGAATTTCATTAGAAAACTACTGGATAAGAACCTCATAAAGTGATACCAACCTATTGAAAATATATATGTATACCAACTGCTGGCAGACAAATCCACTACATTTAGCATCACCTTTTACAGGTTTCTAAAGTCCAGTAAACAGAAAGGATAATTATCCAATAAGTAATCATTTGTTTTATTCCTTTTTCTGCTTTCTTTCATTTGAGATCTTCTGGACAACTATATTGGTAAAATTCCTAAAAGATACATGACAATAACCAAGCAAAATACTTTTATGATGGATTAGGCAAGAATCATAATATTAGCATAAATTTAAATTTTCTCTTTCTTTTGTTTGCTTTTAGTTTCTCCGATCACCAGTCCTGTTTGACCAAAACATTATATGAGCAGCACTGGGATTTCCAGTCACATGCTACTTGCTCTTGTATCCATTGTAATAGTGCTCGCATCAACGAGAAACATGTTGTAAGGTGAGAACAAATAGATTTTGTTTCTAATATAATAATCGCTTAAAAGTAAAACAAGTTCAACATACACAGTAAGAAAATTCTCTCTCTAATACCTTGCAGCACACTATTATATAAAAAATGTCAAAAGTATTGTGTTTAACAGGTTCTAGCATCACTATTCCAAAGGTAGGAGTAACAATTTGAAAAAGGCATCTTGCAATAGTTTATTCTAGACATTGATTAATTGTACCATTTTTATGACATATGAATGTACCAATAATCAAGTCGGCAAAAAAAAAAATTAACACATAAATCCAGGCACTAAATAGCTACACAATACTTACTTGGGTGACATCCGGTCCTTTATCAGGCTCAACACCAAGTGACATTGCTTTCTCTTGCCGCCTTCTAGCAAGAGCAGCTTCTTTATCAGCAGCTTCACGAGCTGCTCTTTCCAAGGCCTCCTCTTCCTCTTTACGCTTCCTTTCAGCCTCTTCAGCTTCCCTCTTCAACCTCTCCTCTTCTTCAATCGTCTGACGCTCTCTAGCCTGGTTTCATAAAAGATTTATAGTGTTTAGATGCAAGCAAGATTTACAAAGATATATGTGGCAAAACAGCATTGCTTATGATATCCCCAGATTCATAGAATCAGACATTGGACCAAAGACACAACATACTTGATCCGCTTCAAGTGCTGCTCTATATGCAGCATCTTGCTCCTCTCGTAACTGTTGATTGTTTCGTCGCTCTTCTGCATCAAGTCTTGCTGCAACTAATGAAGGAGCACACTCTTCTATCACACGTTGAAGAATAGTAAGCATTTCTTCAGGAGACTTTGGGCCCTCAATCTGCAAAGTGTAGTATAAGAGGCAACAACTGGAAAGACATTGAAAAAATTGTGGCATCACTCAAATGTATACAAGAAAATAAGTAAAAATTGCATTTTATTCCATGTAAACATAATGCTTAAATATTGAAACAGAAAAAGTCAACTATGAACCATGCTATCTTTTAACATCATCGGTCTAGCGAGCACCAACAAGCATAAGATAAAGAACAAGTCAACTACCTTTTGTGCTTGAAAGAGAATGGGCCCAACATAAGTAATTTAACATCAATTATTGACATTTATTGTGGCTTGTCATTAACGTTGTTGTCAATTATTGACATTCATAGAATTAAAATGTGTCAGAATATATTAGTCTTCTAGAACAGAAAGTGTGAGAAAGCGATCTTGAGCATAAGCCACAAATATACACTTCAAACTATCTGTCATATGGTTTAATGTGAAGCATTCTCAAAGAAGGCCTACGTTCAGACTGCGATTAAAAAAAGTGTCATTTTCTCTTACAACGACAACAATCCGTTCGTAATTTCAGGGGAAATTCTTCCCCCAATCTATACTATCAAGTTTGAGATAAACAGAAGCAAATGCATAAATTTACATGGCAAGTAAAAAAACGAAGAACAATAACAACTGGTGCACCTGCTGAAGTAGAACAATCCTCTGGTTGGTGGAGGGCATGACAATGGCACAGAAGGGGAACCTCGATGCCTTGAGGCTGTTGCTCATCTTGAAACCCTCCTCCCTCCTTATGCTCCCGCCCCAAGCCACAAAGTTCTCATTCACAAAAGCAGCAACGACAGGCGAGCACAGGCATCCCTCGCAGAAGGCCGGCACGTCTGGATGTTCTGATGAGTGCAGGTACACGAACATGAGCTTATACTCCCGCTGGGACCGCTGGAGGGCGTCCATGAACCCCTCCGGTACAAAGTGGGGCTTGCTGTCGGCTGCCGCACCTCCGTAGTCCCTCTCGAAGGCGGCAACGAAGTCTGCAGCCTCAGCCGCAGAGGCCGAGAGGGGGATCAGGCGGTCGCCCTCCTGGCCGCGGGGCGCGGCGGCGAGGCCAAGGAGACCGAGCGTCCGGGACATGACGCCGCCGGCGATCCAGAAGCCAAGGCCCACGGCGCCAGTGACGAGGTGGACGCCACCGGAGACGACGTAGAATGGGAGGGTGACGATCTTCCAGGCTAGGCCGGGAGGGGGAGCGGGAGCGGGAGTGGGAGCGGGAGCGGCGGCGGCGGCGGCGACGGCAGGTGGATCGGAGGAGGAGGGGGGAGCATGGGAGGTGAAGGAGGATATGGCGAGTTCGAGATCCCAATTGTGGGCGGAAAGGATCTCAGTGCAGAGGTCGGGATCGTCGAGGCCGGTGATGGCCTGGAAGTAGGCCAATTTGTCCTCAAATCCATCCGCCATGGCTGCTGCTTCTTTCTTCGTCGAGATCAAAGCCGCAAAGATTCCCAATCTTCCTATTATCCGGGAGTTAGGGTTTCTCGGGCGGAAGGAAGAAAGGGGAGACTCGACTCGACTCGTCCGTCTCTGTTCTGGGTTTCTCTTTTCGTCTCCTTTTCTTCCTTTCTCCTAGCGGGTGGCTTCGGATGCAATTATAAAGATGGATCCGGCAGCCGCTTGCATGCAAAACGGGTTAGTTTCGGGTTGTATCCGTACCCGAATCTGCTTGCATCAATGGCAAGAATGCCACCTACTCGTTTGTGGGTTGCTCGCCCCACCTACCGGCCTCGAGAACAAATGTGAGGATGCTCAGTGGAGCCCACTTCTAGACCAATTACTTATTCCAACCGAAAAGCAAGTCGTTAGTAAGATAGAAATAGGAAGAGAGTTTGTTGCTGTTTCAATTAGCACAAGGGATTTAATTGGAAACAAGAAATCTTATGGTGTCATCACCATGTTGGTCATGAGGCAAATCCCACTAATTGGTTTACGTCCACCCCAGAAAAAGGCAGTAGGTTTGAGGCAGTGCAATGCAGCAGCATTAACCGATTTGTACCATGTTTTCATCATGCGATCCACTCACCTTTTTCGAACAGTATTCTGTGATTTGTATACGTGTATTAATAGTTAGAACTTGAAACCTTCGTGCCATACACAGATCGATTAGCTTCATGAGATCTCATCTGTGTTTCATTACAATGAAAAGGGCACAGATTCAGAATGTAAGACCTCCTGTGTTCAACTTCAATTGTCAACATCATTTAGAATAGTAACTAGGCTGCCATATCTTGGTGGGAGCATCTGCGGGAGACAGCTTCAACCATATCTTGGTGAATTTGAACATATGCTCTAAGCAATTAAGCACTTGTATGTATCAGACGGAAAACACATCACCATGAACAGTTTGACTGTTAAAATTCAGGTGATTCCTGCTTCAGCACCATCCTGAGGCAGAATGTCCTTGTGATCATTGTGTTAGCTGGGCGGTTTCTCTCTGCCTTCAGAACTGATGCATAAAATCTTCCTCTATTTTGTTTCCTGCTTTCGTTCCTTGAAGAAACATTTTTTGTTGCAGCATAATTTTTATACATTCAAAGGAAATATCGACAATTATCAGTCACGATAAACAACTGCATGAGAATGACATAGATTACTCAGTTTACAGATCCTTGTAACCCTACCTGAACACGTTGCTGGTGAATCAGGAATGCACGATCTCAAGCATAAAACATGTAATTTATAGTTATGAACTCCCTCCTTTGACTGGTGAAATGATTGTGCAAAAGCAATGGCAAGTCAGCTAATGAAGCACTAAATTGTTGAAAGCTTCTTTACATTGAGGATGCTCTAAACCTCCTGAATGAGAACTTTTGATCCTTGCTTCCCTTTCCTTTCATCTTTGAAATTTTTACTTCCATGATCCAATTGTGCAAGAGAAGTTTTCTCCAATTCAACAAAATTTTCTACCGTTGACCAAACCTCTGCTGGCTGTTCATGAACCCAGCACATCAAGAAAGACACCTTCCTGTCAGCAGACTTTAGCTTTCTGATTGTATCTATTCTTTCTGTCTTGCCAATTTTCTCAGACTTGAGTATTCTTTCACCTGCTTGAATAAGCCTTTGCAGATCACACAGCAAGCAGACTAGAGCATTAGTCCCCAAAGAAAGGAGACAAACAACATCATCAACAAGTCCAATCCCAAAACTGAAACCTCCGGTGTGTCTATAGACCGGCGAGCATGTTTCCTCCAAGCATGCTGCAAGTGCCTCTGCCACAGTCTCAGGTCGCCCAAGATCACCCATGACTTTCGACATGCCCAATGCCACAGTAGCAGAACCCAAGGGATCAGAATGCCAGTCCCCATTGTAAAGGCGAAGAGTAAAGCAGTAACTGTACAGAACATCAACCACATGAACTGCTAGAAAAGGAGAAGGGTCCCCGCGTATCAACTGCCTTAGTGGTGGCAGCGGACTTTCTGGGCCGACTGGATTCTCAGCAATGTTATCTTCAGGACCATTTGCCAGCTCAACTGGCTTAACAAGCTGGCATCCCTCAGGGCTAAGCGATATAGATCTTGCAGAAGGCTGTCTCCACCAAGGGGTCCATGGCTCAATAAGTTTGCTAAGCTCTCCGGATGCTATAACTCTCCTAAATTGTTTCAGTTCCTCGGGAGATAAATCTTCAAGTATGACTTCTTGACCTACAAATTGAAAATAAGCAGATCACTCAAACAAGAGGACTGTGCATTATGAACGACTATGAGAGGAAGCAATAATGACATACCAGATAAAACTTTCTGAATGATCTCCTCTGATAGCGTGGATTCTGCAAAAAGAAAAAAAAACAGCTATGACTTGATTCAAAGTTAATCAAACTGCAAGCAGCATAGGCATACAATTTGCAGGAAGAACAATGCAACCTTTCTTTTTTCCTTCTCTTGTTTGAGAATTAGTTATTATTCTGCCAGTCAGCTCAAATGGTGCATTCAGGTGCTACATGAAATGTCTTTGTTGCTATGGTGCCACATTTATAGTCAGGCACACCAGTTAGTCTTTCTGTATAATAATGTACAGTAATGAGCATTTATGTACGAAAAGGTAGGGTGCTTATATGAGCATAAGTATCTAGATATGTGCATTAAAACAAGTACAAGACATAACAGAGTTCAAATTTTCCTTGAACATCTGCTCCTCTCGCTTTCCTTTTTCCCTTTCATTTTATTTCAGACATTTGCATATCTAGATCAAAGGCATCACATCATACACGGACATGAACACTCAAGGTAAAGAAAATGTAGTTAGTTTATAGTCAACATATATACTGAGTCTGGAAAATTTTCACCAAGAACATCTTTTCTGGTTCTACAATCAGGTTAGCAGGATACTCGTACATGCAAAAATAAACTATGCACACCTATTTGACACCCTTTACAGTGAGTAATATGACAAAATATTAATGGTGTATATCAAATCAGATAAGGCCATCATTTTTATCTTTGATTTTTTTAAGTAGCCACATGGCCATGTTCATAACTATAATTACATAGAATTTTGTTATATGTAATTTTAATCATAATAACATATATAGTATATCCTCTTATTATATAATGGGGTTCTGATCAAGCCAAGCCCAACAACTTGAAAACCAAAAATCAAATTTCAGGTGTAAAACTTTTCAGATCTAATAAGCTTACCAGATCATATAAGGATCCTTAATCTATAACTACAATGTGTACAGATCCAATTACAAAGGGAACGCCCAGAAATTTCAGGTATGATCTCCATTTGGATTAATAAGCCTACCAAGTTTTGGTTCAGGCCCTAGGTGAATCGAGTACCATAAAACACCTAAATTAGCAAGCCACTAAGAAACAATATACAGCCATCATCTATAAAATTATTCTCCTTTTCTGACATACCACTATCTGAGCCGAATATTTTATTAATTTGATTTGCAAAGATATTTCTATTTTATCACATAAATATTACACATGAGAAAATGAATAATCCTAAAATGAAAATGAACTTCAAGGAAAAACCAGAAGAATTGGGTTCAATGGTATGATTCAATAATAAGATCCCTTAAAGCAAAGTGAATTAGTTAATCACGTACCCTCTTCATCATCAGAGCTCATCTCTTCCTCAGAGTGGAACCGCTTGAGTATGTCCAACATTTTCCTCTTTGTTTCCTCATCTGGTTGCACCTGTTTCAACTCCTCCATAACATTCTCACGCGTGAAAGATTCTGTGCAGCGAAGATTGTGCCTCTGTCGTGAGGAGACAATCATGTTTGATACTTTAGATCTCAACCAAAGAAAGCTCATACTCTTAAAAAACAATTGTGGCATTGATTTAACAACTCATGTACCACTAAGATGAATGCATCTAGAGAGAACACTTTTTCCTCTTGACAGAACAACAGGAATCTGGAACATGAAGGGTGGTTGTGCAGTTACATAAGGTAGAGTTTTGTTTGTGTGTGCTTTCATGTTTCATGCATGGTTCTCAAGGTGGTCAAAAGTGATCTGGAGGCAACAAAGCCCTTAAGGCAGCAAAGTCCTTAGATGCCTAGGAATCATCTAAGTTTTTAGACAGATCTTCTAAATTTCAGGCAGTTCAGTCTTTAAAAAGTCATTTCAAGGTAACACAATAACAATAAAAATAAAAATAAGTAAACACAATCATAGTTTCCTTAATCCAAACATGTAATATATCACACACCACCACCACCATGAAAAGCTTAAAACGATGAATGATTTAATATAAAGCAATAGGCTCAAAGTCCCTACAAGTGTCTACTTCAAGCCTTTGCTAGGTGTTACTCCAAATTACAAATCCCTACTAGTTTTCAATTCAATCCTTTGCCGCTGCCTTAAGGATCTCCCACTCCTGCTGGGCCCCTATAGAAGTTAATGCTAAAAACCTAAAATCTAAGGCTAACAAGAGATTGGAGAGTTGGTGACCTTATGAAACTAAAGAAAAAAAAAAATTAAAAAGTTAAAAACTTGTTTCAGCCAAGCATTGTGCGCTGTGCCTTCATTCAAGGGACAAACATGCTGAAATGAATATTCTGAAATTAGCTCACTTAACTCAGATTAAGGGGCATTGGGTTAGGTATCCAAGCCCATTTAAACACCTAGGTAGCCAACTACGTGCCCTCATTTGACAATATTGCTGCCAAATATGTTATCGCATATACACCCTTACCATCAACTATCCCATCCAACCTACTTTCTACTTAAGCTTGACACCCATACCTCAAAAATATTTAAGAACCCTTACATATAAGTCACAATAATATGAAGGAAAAAGGCATTCATAGCATTCACATAAATCAGTTAAGCTTAGGTGTCAGAACTTAAGCATCTAAGCAGCACAACATTAGTTTCATGAAGGATTGATGACAAGAGATGATTGCTAAATGAAATTTGTGAACTCAAAGTTGGCTGTTCCTACTTAAAAATTTTAGGTGGCATTGAAGATTATCTTTGAGGCATGTCTGAAGCTTGGACCTACCACACACGTAAAGCTTGTTTAAACATTAAGCCCTAGACCAAGTTACAACTATTAAGAAAATTGAGAGGATGGCATGGAAAAGCACAAGCAAGAAAAGTAGCATACAAAGATCATCTGACAATGCTCACACAAGTTTGAGACTACTGCAAATGGCATAGATTGATTTAGAGAAGCATCTTCGAGAAATAGATGGAAATAATGGAATCAGCATATCTTCAGCAACTCCTTGATTCCATCTTGATTCCACAACAAACAACCCACATCAACTTCACACATGGACATGATTCTTGATGGACATGATTCAGAAAAATCAAAGAATCCTTCAAATCCATCACTAGAGTAATATGTTACCGGAGTAATTATCACTACACTTGTACCATAAAATAGTTCCTAACAAAACTACTGACTTACATCGAAAATAAATTGCACACTGGGTTACACACTGTTTTGTCATCTCACCTTGTAACATTGAAGAGAGCAGTAGCGAGAATTGCACCGAGGACAAGTATACTGAGAAAATTGCTTCTGGCAACTGCAAGATGATACAAAAAAAAACAACATTGGTATCAACCACGACTATGATAAGCATGTTAACTTCAGGCTCCTAGAGATAACTTGGAAAAAGAAATTGGCCGATTTTATGGTTCAAAATCCCTGTTACTAATGATTAACATTACAATCATAAAAACCAAGCAGAGTACAGACCATATATTCATAAAATTTCCAATCTAAAGCAACATAGGCAACCATTCAAAATAAAAGAAACCTTAAACAGGCCCATCAAATCCTCAGTAACCACCTCACTAAAAATTCTTACCTTACAACCGTTCTCCGCTCTACTCATCAGAAAGAAAAACAAAATTGAATCGAAAGAATCAATACTTTGAAATCAAGGAAAGGCCTTGACTTGCCGATCAAATCCAAGACCAAAAAAGATGATGAAATTTCAAGTGAAGGAGGAAGAACTCACACACGGCATATAATCCTCGTATCAGACCCAGAACTGGAAGGATTAGATTCTGTTATGACCACCTCATCCATCTTCGATCAAAGAAAAAATTCTGCACGCTGCTACGAATTAGGATTGCAACACCCCCACTTCGCGCTCGCTCTTCATCCGACTTCGACGAGAGCTTTCTGGAATGCACGGCCTCACCCGAGACAGAGCGCGTTCTATGGGCCGTAAACGGTTCGGTCTCGGATCTGATAAAGTCGATCACTGTCGACTCCAGAAATGAATTATGTTAACATAATATAAAACATATAGATCGATATTTGATTACAGTTTTTTTTTATAATAAACCAAATAATAAGTTTATAGAAAAAAGAAACTTATGAAATATTTTCGAATAAAAAAGGATAAAGATGAAAAAGCAATAATAAAAAATATTCTAAACGAAGCAGTTGCAACGGGGCTGAAAGGACGATACAGAGGAAGCCGCTAGCGCAGGGAGGAGGAGGAGGAGGCTGTCGGTGCAAGGAGGAAGGGGGGAAGACAGCTGCCACGAGGCGAACAAGAGGGGACGCTGGCGGCGGGGGGGATGGGAAGAGCGCTGCGGCAGAGTGGGCGACGGCGAAGGAGGAGGAAGAGAGAGAGAAAGAGAGATATACCGACGACGAGCCCGCTGGAGGAAGACGGCTCAATGGAGAGGAAGACGCTGCTGCTGCTGCCGCCGCGGCGGTTCGCCGATTAGGTTTCCAGGGGTCGTCTCGTCGCGTGCGTGAGCGGGGAAGGGGGTTAGATTAGTTGATCTGGTTCGATCGAACGACATCCAGTGAACCAGGTTAGGCCCAGATTGAGTGATCGGGCTCGCTCGACCCGATTTGAATCCGGCGGCCGCCTGTCCCGCGCCGAAGTGAAGGCGGCCGCCTGGCCCACTAATTGAGCGCCCGTTAACTTTACCGCGAGTCGTGCTTGCTCTCATATTTTTGTTCTTTTTCTTGGGAAGCTGTTGCTCACTAAACAGCAGTGTGCCGAGAGTTGAATTGATCTATGATTACAGATCTTAAATCACAGCTTAGTTTTCTCAAGGAACAAAGGGATAAGCCCATGCAAAGCATCAAAATTCAGCTAAATATCAGATGTTCAACACCAGCTTCCATCATCTAAACAGGTTAGATTAATACCTGAAGGTCAGAGTGTTCACAACTTTACATGGTTAATAGCAACTAATATCTCAATTCCTACATCAGACCCATGATCCTGTGGGCACATCATACCATAGCTGGATCCACGTTTCATTGATGCACTTGTGTTGCTGCAAACCCTTGCAATCTTCCATGGTGTCGATACCTGCCTGCCTGCCTGCCTCCGTATAGTGCTTTCCAGGATAACCATAATTTAGACATGTGGTAGATCTTTCTTTGCAGTCTCTCAGATACACTAGCTGGAACTGACAATAGGAGATTGATGGTAACCAGAGAACAATGGTGGTCCTTTATCGATAATCTTATTTGCTAGATCACCGGATCGCAAGCAGCTGTTTTGTTGTAATAGCTGGATGAGCGACAAAAATATATCCATTCTGGTCACCTCCCTGTTTGCCTACAGTGGAATAAAACCACAGGTTTAACTGGTGAACATGGGATATATATAGCATGTCGAACTTTTGTAATTCAACTAAAACCTACCTCGACCAAGAATCTTGCCCAAATTTTACGCTCACGAATTTCCATTACTCCCTTCAAGATTATCAAGCCGAATCCACGTATGATATCTGCTATCTCAAGAAACAGTCCACGGTCTTCGCACAGCATCTGCAGTAAATGATATGTCCAGTTTTTAGATGCTTAGAAGTAGGTCTGAAAAAAATTAGATAGGATGTTATGTTACCTCGACTAGCATCTGGCCAGGGGGTGTGAGATCCTCAACTATTATTGGACAGACCATTGTTTGCCCTGCAACTTCGTATGCCCAGGTTGCACCACCACCAACACCACCAGAATTGTCTTTTAAGACAACACCACTCTCCTCACCGATTATCTACAACATTCACATAATGAGATAATTAGGGAGTGAAAAAAAAAAAGAGAATATTTGTATCAATATTGCTTGGAATGAGAATATCTATATTAAGAATATAGCTACCAGATTTTGTACCTTGGGTTCATCAGCTTGCTTAAGTTTGTCTGCATATTTTGTCACACTTTGCAAAAAAAGCATATGTTTGATTGTTTTGTCCAATAAAGCATCGATGCTACACTGTCAAGTCAAAGAAAGGTATATACAAAAAAGCAGATCAAATATAGCAGCCAATTGAGTAAATTACAGAACAAATTCTGAGTGTACCTTTGCACCATTAGGCACAAGCTCCCTTAATTCTTTCAGACGATCTTGTATCTGTTGTCGATCTTTTGGTCTCGGCCGTGTACTTTCACCAGGTCTTGCTCTTTTCTTAACAACTTTTGCAGCTTCTTCAGGCTTCTTGGTCTGATCCAGAACGGAACCCTCAGTGTTCATACTGCAGCTATCATCAATCCATGAACAGATGTTGGAGTTTGACACTTCATGTTTTGGAGATCCATGAATAACCTCAGAATTACAGTATGGCAACAACAAACCAGATGTACCATTTATGGGAGGAAGAACTACGGATGGAACCTGATATCTGTTCACTGAAGGACCACACAAACTAGTAGAACATTGATTCTCCAAGTCAGAACCAGATATTGGATGAACATATTTTGCACCAGAACTGTGAGCAGGAGCTTTATGAACATGATCACCGTTTATAGCATCAAGTAATTGTTGAAAACCAGACTCTGAGAAGAGCCCCTTATCGGTACCAGAAATTGAGGCCATCTCCATCATTGAGACGCAATTTGAAGTACCAGCACTACGATTCGAACAATTGTTACGGCCAACTGGCATTGTAACGTCATCCCACAAGTCATGCCCAAAGTTGTTTTGCCTCATATCGAATTCTATGCCATCAAACAAGTTATTGTCAGAAAGTAGTTGCATAGGTGATATTGAAGAGTTGTCCTGTCTATCATTTTCTAACACCAGTGAATTAACTGCAGCTGAGATGGAGTTCTCAACTTGCTTACCAGATGACCAGGTAATCATGTTGCAACTAGCTGCAGATGATTTAGACCTGACACCCCTCTCATTGTTTTGTGCAGTTGTATTATCAATAACATGCTCGGATTGTTGATCACATTGGCGAGTCACTGGGACACCTTTGGAATGAAACAACAAAGAACTTTCAGGACTCAAATCTGGATCAGTAGTGGCAAAATCATCTATGTGTTCTGAAGCAAAAGAGGACAAAAGGCCAGAAGGTTTGCCACCAGATAGATCACCCAGCGGCGAAGGTAACTTCTCTGCACCATAAATGTAAGTTTTGACAATCTCGGAAGATCTTGGTCTTTGCATGAAATCATTTAATACAAATTTTCTAGATGATGGAGAATCTGCACAAGATTCATACAGTTTATTCATACAGCAAAAAAGGAAGAGTTGAATTTTAGTAAAAGTGATTCTCATACCAGATGACAGCCCTTGCTTGACATTGGTGTTAGAGCAACTATTTGTCTTCAAGTACATTGCACCTGAATTTACTGGACAATGAGAAACTGATACCAGTTTGGTAGTAGGTGACATCTGAACTTGAGCTTGGACAATGGCTGCATTATGTTGTTGTGTGAGGTGAAGTGCGGAATTTCTACTCATGAAGGATGTATTCTGGAATGAGTTGTAGAAGTCTCTAGAATCACCAGTAGAACAAGTTAATGGGGTTTCTACTACATGAGCAATCATGCTGCTTTTATGAGAATTGAGTTCATGATAAGATCCCAAAGTATTGGGCGCCAGAGCTTGCCCTCCTAAAGTACTTGGGTAACTCAACTGTTCTCCATAGGCTTCATGGAATGAGTTGGTGTTCTGATAACAAGAATAAGCATCTCCAGAAGAACTTGTAAAACCAAATGCTCCATGCTGATCGCAAAACTCAATTGCTTCATGACTATCTACATATTGGAACTGTTCTGTCACACTCTCCATTATCCGATGTGAGCACTTGACTTGATTCGAACTCCAAATATCAGGAATATGTTAGGCCTAAACCATATCAAATCATGATCCGTATCAGAGATAATGATAATTTATCAAGTTTCTACAACATGCTACAGTATATGAAAAAATTGAATATACTGTAGTAACTCTGATGATGCAGTTTCAATCCACTAGTGATGTTAATTTAATGTGACAGACATGTACCACCCACATTGTTGAGATAACTTGCTAATATTGAAAGAATAAATTCTCGGAGGAAAAACCAAGTGCCGTCTTCTTTTACATGGAGGACAACCCCTCTGTCTCTCTTCTTTTTGAGTCCTTTACTTTCTTCCAACAAAATAAAGAAAAGGAAAGAAAAGGCTGCTTATTCCATGAAGGTTTTCAACCGTATGCTAAACCAACAGTCTTTCAAATATATGCAGGTTTTCAACCATATGCTAAACATTGCATCTGTGGATGAAGACTATTTGAAATACAGTTGTAAACAGTTTCTCCTCTATTTTATTTTATTATGCCTTGTTTTAGAGTTCATATTTGATCTTTTGAACCATCCACAAGTTACATACACCTAATGCAGTGCAAAAAAAATTGAGGTTGAGCAACTAGGCATTCAAATTGCATCTGCAAGTGTCGAAACAAAGAGACCAGGCAAAATATGATACTTGCTTAACCATCTGTCTGCAGAATTCCCGCACCTTTGATGAACTACAAAAAGTTTAAGCATGATGTTGCATCAAAAACATGGTCGGAGTAAATACTAAACAGGAGGGGAAGAAAAAAAGTTATGATGCAATTTCAATAAAGTTCAGCAAAAAGCCTTAATCATTTAATGTAAAAATTAAAAAAAATAGTAGATTTGTACTAAGCATGAAGACAATCGGATTAATGCAAATAGAAACTGACAAAAGAAACTAGTCATAAACTTTAGATGGAGAAATATTCAGCACAAGCATAGAAGATGCAACACAAACATTTTTCTTCTACATAGCACTTCTTAAGGCTTGGAAAAAAGATTACAATGATGAGAAAGATAGATAAACAAAGGATAAGTTATTCAACACAATGTGAAGTTTAATTTGTATACGTATCTGACTTGCAAGTATGTAAGTTGCTCTGCATATGTATTATTATGCTTGTAGAAAATTGTTCAAACCTTCCAACTTTCACTCTCTAATCTATTATGTGCTAACAAAAGAGAAATATCAAAGAAATCTTACATCCTTTTTTAAGCATATAAGCATGCTAAAACATCTGTGCAACTTAACGAAGAGGTATCCAGCTCTACCTGGGACAATTTCAGTTGGGCAGAGGAGATGGCTGAAACTAAATCTCAACTATGAGAATAGTGACAAGTCCATTTTATTTTCACTTGTAGTGTCTCCAATTATTCTGTGCCACAAGAAACAGAAAAAGATGTTGGCAGTCGGAAACAACAACTATTTCTGCAACTATTAGACATAGATCACCAGAAATCATTAGTGACTTTCACAAAAGCTGAACACAAACTTACTCACAAAAATACATATCCATAAAAAAAATTAGTAAATCCAGGTGGACAATAACCAAGCTGTATAGGAAGAATATTTAGATGTTCAAATTTTGTTGGAAGAGGAAGTAGATCATATTAGTCCTGAAAATCTAGTAAGAGAAAAAACCCAATTGTCGATACAATGTACTGATCAAGCACTTCAGGTGAAGCAGTGATCACGAAAAATGAACAGATTTTGTATTGTTGATACCCAACTGCAACAAGAAACCGAGAAAAAAAAAGTGTAATGCAGGTAAACCACCACAGAATACAGCTGCTAATACCCTTCACCGAGCATGTGTTTCTAAGATCTTATCAGTTTTTCTGCAAGTTAATTCATCACAAACGCACAGTGACAGCTAGATCTGAAAGTTTTCAAGGAACACTAGTGGTGGTTCTATCGCAAGAAGATTGTTTTGAGCAGATCAAGAACCGATGGCACCTAGAAGAACCACAATCCGTTTTCCTTTACGTTGCTTTGGCAAAAAGAGGCAACTTTTACCAGGAGGGGGAAAAGAAAGAGCAAAGCTAATTTTTTGCTACTGTAGTATAAAGAGGAAAGCCATCCATCAAAAGCAAGCCAAAGACGATACCGTCAAATTCGCCATCAAATAAAGAATATTCTCTTTCAACCATCGAACACTCTACCAAAATACATGTATCGACAAACAAAAACATGTCAATGAGGACGAATGCTGAACAATGCCTAATATGCCAAAAACAAGAAAAGGATTGGTTTTAACTGGAGAACTCATCCCCATTCATGTCATATTCCATGAGTCTGGGATTAGGTAGAAACCACAAGAGAGCAGAGACAAGCCTCAATTAAACCCCCACCCCAAAAAGATCCTCGCAAGCTCACATCAGACACAGCAAAAACAAATCCGAAAGGATTCCAAATCTTGCAACCGAATGCAAACAAACTAAGATATCACAGCCGGTCGTTACCCCGAATCTCGGAGGTCGACGCTCCAGACCAGAGCACTCCCCGACCACCACAGCCCCGCGAGCGGCTATCTCAAATCCGGCAACGCCGGCGCCGCACCGGAGACCAACTCGTCGGTCCGAGCTCACAAGAGAAAGAGTGCTAGAAGGGACAGGCAGCAGCAAAGAAACCCTAAAGCACTCGCCTTTGCTCTCAGACTCGCCTCACTCTCTCTCCCTCTTCCTTTGCGGGAGGGAGCGACGAGCGGTTCAAGTAGCTCGCGGGGTGAACCGGGCCCGGACAAGACACCGGTTTTCCAGTTGCGGTCGGGAGCGTTATAATGGAAAGAGACGGGAAAAGATCGGCGATGTTTTGGCGAGGGGATTTCTCTTCCGTGCACTCTCACCCCACCGGGGAGGGAGAGCGAGAGTGAGAGAGGGGGCAATATTTGTTTTATTTGTTTTATTTTTTTATTATTTATTTATTATTAATTTATTTGATTAATTAATGATAATTAAGAGAGAGAAAGAGAGAGAGAGAGAGGAGATAAATGTGTCAGCTTCTCCATTATGAAGTTGGTACATTCGACCAGTTTTGGGGCTCCATCAAAACCCTTCGGAGAGGACACGATCTGATCATAGAATTCTGTGGCACAGTTTATATTAAAGGAAAAAAGCAGTCATTTGGAATTTAATTGCTGAAAGCTGAGTTCATAATGTCCTTAGGGTACTATTTAGGTTGATAATGAAGCCCGACCAAGTTGGAACCCCTACAAGAGTAGAGTGAAGCAAAAAAGGCTCTCGGTATTCCTTGTGCAGATTTCTTTTATGGACTTCACTTCCTTTCAGGTAGAAAGAAATCTAAAACTCCCCAACTCTTATACTTTTAAGAAAGAACAAGATAAAAGTATTCCATGGAGCAGTGAGTTAGGATTGTACTCCCACAGAAGAAGATGATAGATTAAGCGGTAACAGCTCAGTACTCCTTGCTCCACTATCTTTGAGTGTTTTGTTCTCTGTCTGTGAACCGTATTATTCCTCTTGGGACCTCCATAGACCACTGCCTTAAACTGTCGAGATCTTCTCTCTCTCTCTCTCTCTCTCTCTCGACAAAGACGAGTATGTATGTAACTATCTATCTCTCTATCTATGGGGCACAACCTAAAGCTATGTGGCTATGGAATCCAAGGTCCACAGTCATAAAAGTGTAGGGATCATGCATCATAAGGCATAATGTCTGCCTAGGACAGTGCCACTCACCGGTTCCCTCACAGACCAAGAGATATGACCTCTCCCTTTAATATGATAAGCCCCACACAATATAGGAATCTTGACTAGAACTGTAGCCTAGGAAAAAACCCTAACAACAGGAGGAAAAAGAAGTCCTTCGAGCAGTAAGGATCTCTGCAACCAAGGTGGAGTTGCCCCCTCCCTCTATCTCACTTGGCACTCCAACAGCAGCACATTATTTAGACATCTCAAGGGCTCCACTCGAGTGATTATTTTGTTGTTGCTAATCCAATCATACTTGTTCACCTATGATTGAGAGAGCCTGCCACAGGAATAATATTGCTAGGGTTTCCTCATGAGTTTTCTTTTCCTTCCTACTTATGCCATGGATGTGGTGGTCTGGGGAAAACCCTAACACCACCATGATCAACTTGTGGGTGGGCAAAGCCTGGGGGGGGGTCCACCACTTGTTGCTGCAAGCACAAAGGTGTCCCCATTATTCTGAGCATCAAGCCCTATAATTTTGTCTCCTCAAGCTTCAGGAAGTGTTCCCCCCCCCCCCCCCCCCTTCCTTCATCATGGCCCTTCACGGCAAGGTCAATGGCCTCAGAAAGTGCTGCTCTCCTTGTGTTATCACTCAGTCTCTTTTGCAGAAAGAGAGCTGGTGAAAAGAGAAGCATGGTGTTGCTTGTTGTGGATGACACCACAGCAAAGAAAATAGATAACCCCATGTGAGTTCACTGCAGAGTGTTGCATGCTCCATGAGCTGGTAGTACTGCCTCATTAATGAACTATAGTTTGTTTACCTGCAGAGACTTGTATCTAAAGGCTTAGAACATCTCGACTCTGCCATTATTTTCTCTACATGGAAAAAAAAGCCTTAAATTAAGCTACAAACATATACTTCGTAAGCCGACCATAATAAACTACAGAGTTATGACTACAGTAGAGATTTTGATTACCTGTGTTCTACAACAACATATAAGCAAAAGAGCGGATAAGATTGCAAGTTTTTCTTCTTCTGTTGCTGTCACAAGTAATTGTATTGCAATATGACATGATAGTCCATAAGCCAAGGGTTGGAAATGATTAGCTCATGTAGCTCCTGAAGTTTACTGTGTTTGGTGGAAGTAAATAGTATAAAACCTGCATCATCTGTGTTCAGCACGAATTCCACTTGCACTTGGGAGATTTTGTATGACCCACAACTATCTCATGCCGTAAGACGTGATCTCCTTTTCTTGCTAAAAGATGAGTAGATCTTCAAAGCAACGACTCGGTAGAAGTATGCATATATTTAAATAAGAGCATCACTCTATATTATTACAGTTTCTCCCAAGAAAGCTCTACATAGTGCAAGAACTCGAGTGTGCCTCAAAGAAGTTTTCTGCAATGTACTCAGGGTGAAGCATGGATTAGCATAGCTTCCTTTGCAACGCCACCAAATCTTGCACATCAAAGAAAATATCTCTTTTGCTTAAAATATGCTATCTGTGATACTGGCGTCTATTACACACGTAACGTAAAGTCTGCATGAATACATCTGATGAAGTTGGTGTCGACAATTAACCTCATGTAAAACCATGCATGGCACCTACTACCAAGTCAAACTTTGCTGTAAAGATGGGCTTTCATTAGCCATTTTCCCCAGGCTAAGCACCCAAACATGCACAAAGTGTATTATATGATGCTTGGAATGGGAATTCTAGAACTGCAAGTTCCTTATGAGATCATCTCATCGAACACTCACATGTCTCTTCCGTAAACTTAGATGAACGAAATAAGATACTATCTCTTCATCGATCACAAAGAGCATGTCTCTGATAAAAGATGGCGTGGTTTCAGGTGCAAATGAACAGCCTTTGTTTCAAGGTAAGGGGTTTTTTTTATCTGATGATGTGCACTGCCGTAGCGACCACGTCATGTCCACCACGACGAGTCCCTTTGTGGATGTCAGCTTCTCTGGATTTTGATCCAAAGAGAAGAAGATATGGTAAGACTGGACGTGAGTGTTGGAATGGAACAGTAGATGGATGGTGGTACCTTCGGGACTCTATTGCGTGCAAGTTGGGCAGCCGGCAAACAAGCTTGTGCATGGATTATGGGCAGATGGAGATGGCTTAGGGTGACGTCGGGACCATCCTAAGTAGCCAAGTCAAAGATCTCAATGATCCTGTGATTTTAAATGTCATTGCGTAATTGAAATCTACCACCTTGACGGATGACCAGTTAGTATAATTTTGACTCTTACCAATTTGTTTGTGTATGTGAGCGTTCCCAAACACCTCTGCTTGTGTGAATCACGTAGGTTTGAGGTTTCCCGAGCCGTTGGATTGACAAGTGTGATGGGCGATCCCGGTGTCATCTCCCCATCGGACGGTGGCGTGACTCCTAAAGCGTCATCTCTCCTTCGGAGATGCAAGCAGAGTCTGGCCGTGGGTTACTACACGGATGGATTTATTGGGCCGAGGCGGTCCGACCCGGACCGAGGATAAACTAAGACGGGTTTCGCAATTATTTGTTAGGATTTTATTCTTATTTTCCTTTTTATTATTATTATAAATGTTTAACAAATGAGTCTGCATTTCATCACACGAGATAATTTTTTTAATTCGTAAGAGTTAAATAAAAATATATTATAAAATTTATAAATAAAGTATTAAGAATTATTTAATATAGTGACTACCATGAAAAATATTATCAATCAATCATTATACGACATGTGTCCTATGATATTCAAATTAGAAGAAGAGACAAAACTGGCCTTCATTGGTCTGACCATCGATCCAAGATAAACAGTTATCGAGTGCCTCCGTCCTTCTCATCTAGGTGGAAAAGAGATCAAATCATGATTGTTAAATATGGTTAAAAATTATCCTCTAAAGAATATTTCATATAATATTATCATTTATTCTTTACTAGACATAAAAACTCACTTTTAACATATCATATTTTTGCCATTAGTCATTGCACTCGTCTACCTAAGGTTACTAATTTAAGCATCAAAGGGACCAGGGACCAACTTGAGAAACATCTCTCGACCTCGATCTTTGTACATGTGACATCTCAAACAACCTCCCGAGGAGCTTAGTATTTTTGCTTTCGAGGCACTTCAGACAATCCTACACACATTGATTTGAATGATGCCGAGTTGACTCAAACATAACGACATCTTTTCATAATATTTTTAGCACTAAAATGAGGGTATGATGTTGTAGAAACTCTCACCCATCGATCTTCTTAATGAACGCTCGACTGAAAAGGCTTTGCCCTCAACCCATAATACTTTTGCCCAATATAGGCATTAGTCACCTTTTTTGCACATTAGTGCATGCACCTCAATGTAGACTCTAATGCGATACTAGCACATATTCAATGATTGAGGCCTCTCACTCCCATGGACAACCTGGGGTCACTTTCTCATCGCCACCGAAATGTTTTTAACCCTGAATCAACATGTACAAATGCTAATAGGAATTTGCCCCATTTGGTCACTTTGCTTTTTTTCCCATTCGGTCAAACAAGTGATGGCACCAAGTTAGTCATAGTTCTCAGCTCCATCGCCATAGGCACCCGCCAAGAGTCCCTCACCTAACGTGGTGCCAACATCTTAGGATTACCTAAGCCCTATTGAATAGTTGGTTAAGGGGGCATTTCGATCCCTGATCGTGGAATTTAAGGCCTCATTCTTCCCCGTTTGAATCCGAGACCTGATTAGTGGACTTAATAAAGAATTTCCTACGTATCCAACTGTGGTAAATATATTATTTGGAAGAGATATATTAAAAGTTCTAGCAATCAAAAGAAGAGATGTTAGTGGACCCCCGTTGATTGTCATTCACCCAAAAAAAATCCAAGAGGAACTAATTTGTAATTTTTTGTTTCTCATCCTTAAAAATGTTCAAGGGTAGCACTGCTTCGATAAAGCACATTGCAGCATTTTATGCCTAGATGTTATTATATGGTACCTCAAACATCCTAATGTGTGCCTTCTCGATCACATTAAAAGGCTCGATTCTGGAATGGTATACTCACATAAAGTAGCTTTTCATCTACTATTTCACCTAATTGATGAGGGAGTTTGAACTTCACCTCCTCGAAAACATATGCCCTCGGGTCGTCAGTAGTAACACTTCTCGAACTCAGGGAGGGGGAGAAAGAAACACTTGTAGACTTTGTTGCTCAATTCACAAATGAGATTCGAGGCATAGTAGATGTTCATCTATCCCTTATAATATATACTTTAATAATGGGGCATAGGCCCTCTTAACTCTTTTAGTCATTGATAGAGAGACCATCAATAATTATGTAGAAAAATTTAGGGGCGACATCACATGCACAGTGAAAGAACAAAAGAAAAAAATCACATATTTTTACAAAAAGATTTCATCGTCATGTGAAGATTGATGTACAAAAATTATAAAATCGAAACACACGTGTATATGAGAGATGTGTTGTACTTAAAGAGATTATTTATCCCTGAAATTCTATAGATCTGTGAGAGAGAATGAAGGAGGTCAGCTGTCCTCCTCTCTAGCGTACTGTCCAAATCTCCACACATCCTAATTAAAGGCTGGTGGCTGAGGAGAATAGAATGTGGTAGCCAAAAAGGCCTAACATATAAACCTTTGGTTCCCTCTTATTTATAGAGGCTCCCTATCAACTTAGCCTAATGGATCCTGCCCTGTTGTGTATTGGATTTTCATTTAACTACCCAAGCCTCTTAAATTAGTGGATCTCTACCTAATAATATCTCATTGGCTCTTATTAAATCTCATTCATAGAATCCAATAATTCATGGGCTCCAACGGATATCTCATATCTGAATCTCTACTCGTCGCAATATTTATCATATGTGTGTGAACCTCTTGCACCAATATCGAGCTGGTCGTGACTTATACTTATCAGAACTCCTTTTGGCTCAGTGAATTATTATCTTCATAATAATTCACTTGACTCATCGACTATAGACGTACTAGGCCACTACGCTGCAGTCCGAGAACGATACAAGAAAATTTAATCCTTTGGACCTATCTATCCTCAGTTATCATATATATATAGTCTCTTTTCTATCTAATGCCTCAGAGATTGTATACCAGGCATGATGTTGTCATGCCCATATGATTTCTACCCGAGTCTCGCTCTAATCAGATTCTCCTAGAGAACTCTTTCTTTCTTAATCCGAATG
Organism: Musa acuminata AAA Group; assembly: GCF_036884655.1. Taxonomy (NCBI): domain Eukaryota; kingdom Viridiplantae; phylum Streptophyta; class Magnoliopsida; order Zingiberales; family Musaceae; genus Musa; species Musa acuminata. The sequence goes on along the minus strand of NC_088353.1, from coordinate 3,447,163 downwards.
ATCCTGGTCAGGAATTTACCTAAGCAAGAATACATGAGATATTCCTCTTATAACATCGAGAGCGGATGATTCTCTATCGATACTCAATAGCCCTCTAACTATGGGATTTTTTTAAGCAGTATCAATAAGCAATAATTCGGTTTAGAGTTTATTAATTAGTCAGTGGGTTGGAATGATAATTGGAATTTGATCGACAATACAAACAAGTATAGTAATATCTATTCGAAGAAAACTTTTATGCTATTGATAAAACTGTAAAGAGTTTCATTTTCAACTCTGAAATAAAAAAAATTGGCATCATTGGTCCTCAACGATCGATTACTAATTTTTATTTAGTTCCTGAGTCTAATAAACTTTATAATTTTGTTTGGTTGATTTGCCTTTTTATATCTAGAACTGCTTTGGTTTAATTATTCATAGCACTGAGATGACATTCTATATAATCATATTCTATATCACTGATGTCAAAGTATAAGCATATCTCACTATACTTGCGATTATCTCAAGATCAAGATTGTTAAAGATGATTAAAAATTATCTCCCAAAGAATATTTCATAAAATATGTTGCTCTTTTACTATCATATATAAAAATTTATTTTTAACATAGTCAATGGATCATTTTTTTAATTATTAACTACTATATTTATTATCTCGGATTAGGTGTCAGAGGAATTAGTTCAAAAAATCTCTTTCGATATTGATTTTAGTGCAATTGACACTTCTGACAATCTTCTAGAGGTTTGGTATTTTCACTTTTTAGGCACGTTAGACAATCCTACACACACACGAATTAGAATCACGTGAAACTAACTCGAACCTAAATGATATATTCTCATAACACTAATTTTAACGTGGATTACACAATTGATATAGTAATCATACCTAGAAATTATCTAAATCTAACACTAAGATGATTAATAAATACATAAAATTTTCTTAGTTAATGCATCGAGGCATAAATTTCTTTTAATCTCAATAAATGAATGTAAAAATATAATTAATAGTTTCTTCAATGGAAGAATAAAAAATATATAATTACTAACTAACCAAAGATATATTTAAAAAAGAACGATTAATGACAATCATTCCAAGAGATCATATTATAGTGTTTTGTTGTATTTAAAAAGCATGAGAGGACATGAGATGCAAAAGAGTTTCGACAGAGTTGGGAGATATTAAAATTAAATCTTTCATTCGAATTTCTTTTTACAGTTATGATCTATAAGGACTCGCTCACTTGTTAAGATCTTCAAGATCCTAAGAAAGATGTGAATCCTACCTCATCTTTACTTATCAAGATTTGTTTTAAGAGTTTCATATGTTTATGGGTTGATTAATGTTATAATCATCTAATGAGTGATTATAAGGTTCATATTTATTTATTAAGAGGTTCAATTATATTTTGCAAGGTAAATTGTATAAGATGTAATTAATTAATTAATTAATTATAAAGTCTTAGATTTTTATTGTTAATTTATTATTAATTTTATTAAAATTTTAGTTAAATCCGATGTTTCAACTAACTCGAATTGTTAGTTATTATTGTATATGATTTGTTACTCCGACCGGAGGATGCTCGAGCGAGATGTCGATGTTTCCACGTGCGGCAACGTCCGGCCTCGCACGGAGGGTCGCCCGAGACAGGGAACGCAATTCTCTAAGACGGGTCCCGCGTAGGAAATGTAAACGTGTGAGGTCCGCCCGTCCATGTTTGGACGAAGGATCGTGTTCCCTGGCTCCGTTGAGACAGGCGTACCGAGAACTTTGACCGGAATCGGTCCACCCGTCGCTCGGTCTCTCACATCCTCCGATCTTTTCTCTATTTATGTAGAAACAGTTGGTTTGCCCTTTTCCTGCCTTCTCTGGTACGTTCTTCTGTCGAATCCATCCGTTGTTGTGGTTTCGATCCAATCCCATCTCTTCACTCGCTGGAACGGAATCCCCCGAACCTGAGAGATCGGAAAGAGGGCGAGGGAGGCGGACAGCGTCGTGGATGGCGAAACTCTACGTGCAGGCGGTGCCACCGGTGGACATGAACAAGAACACGGAGTGGTTCATGTACCCTGGGGTTTGGACCACCTACATCCTCATCCTTTTCTTCTCCTGGCTTGTCTTCCTCTCCATCTTCGGCTGCAACCCGGGCACGGCCTGGACCATCGTCAATCTCGTCCACTTTGCCGTATGCTCTCTCTCTCTCTCTCTCTCTCTCTTGTTCTCCGTCGGCCATCGTTGCATGGCAGAAAATTTTGATTTTTGAGCACTTGGGTTTGATTGTCTCTATTTGGGTTAATCATTAATCATTTAGGGAAGTCAGGGATTTTTTATGGAGCTGTTCTTGTCCTAATTATGACTAGAAACAGCTATTTTGGTCCTTCATCTTTGGTTAGATTGTGATCCCCAAACTACGCAGTTTTCCCGGGGTCAAAAAATTTAGGTTTTGTGATTTCCTTTTATTAGGTTCGGAAAAGTTGGGGGAAAAAAACGAAGGAAGGCTTACATGGTCTGGATAGGATTCAATCGAGATCCTGCGTCTTTTATGCTTACGACCTTGGGAGTATAAGGAGGGTAACAAGAAGCTCAAAAGAAGAGCTTATGAATAATAGTATCAGTTTTGATTTTTTTTTTCTTTCTATTTTGTGCGCGTAAGGCCAAAAAAGGTGATCTTTGTCGATCTAGGGTGTGGTGGATGAGTCTAGGTTTCTGATTAAGCAGCTTGTTCATGATAGATATGGAACAATTTGGTTTTTGCAAATAGAACACAGGTGAATTTGAAGGCGATTTGAAGGGTTACTTGGTGCTTTCGCACCAAAGTAACAATTTTGTAATGTTATGTTGCTACTTCGGAGCTTAAGCTCAAGGGTCCTGAGTTCTCAATGAGGTTCAACTTAGTTGGTAATCACAGAATGTTGTACTGCTCGTCTATAACTAACTAATTATGTACCAAAAATTTCAGCTGATTGGATTTGATGTATTTTTATACTGCTAAGTCATTGATTAGTGACTTTATTGCATTTTTTTTCCCTTGGAGTTTCACTCAGCAGCGCATACGATTCATTTGCAGAACTGCAGTTTTTTGTCATGAGAAATGCAAGACAAAGTATCATTTAATCTCATATTTTAGTTCATCTCAATAATTCTTTGTCCTCTGTTTCATACAAAATCTAGCCAGCATATGGTTCAATGATTTGATCATTTTTTGATATTTTGAATCTTTTATATATTTTGATGATTTGCATATTTCAGATAACCTACCACTTTTTCCATTGGAAGAAGGGAACACCATTCTCTGATGACCAGGGAATCTACAATAGCTTGACTTGGTGGGAGCAGATAGACAATGGCAAACAGCTTACACGTAATCGGAAGTTCTTGACTGTTGTCCCTGTTGTTCTGTAAGTATTCTTATATCAATCTTGCTCTCATTTGATAGCACGTATGTGAAATGAGTGTTCACGAGTAATTTATGGCACTCATAATGACCTACAGAAAGCTAGAGTAATCGAAGCTGATTGCATTATTCTTAAATGAGTTAACAAATCACGCAACAAAATCTGATCTTTCTTGGCCTCTTAAAGTTCATGTATCTTTGAAAGGCTTCAGATTGTTTGATTTGTAGTAGTTAAGAACTAGTTGTATGAAAGAGAAGTAGGTAACTTCTTGGTAGATTCATATCAAAGTTTCAAATACCGGTTGGACCGATACATACATACTGGTTATCACTGGTAGATTGTATCAGGTGGTACAGGTCATTACGCCAGTACTATATTGGTCCAACCGATCGTTGAATAAAATTTCAGAGCAAGATTTAAAACTTGATCCTTATAAAACTTTAGAGAAAGGAGAAATGGAAAGAAAATGTATTGCTGTTAATGATATATATCAACCAAAGCTGCTTCCTACAATATATACTTGTAATTAATTATTGTTGTGTGCGATCAATTTGGATTTCAGATCTTTTGGTGTTTTATCATGGATATAAGATGTTATCTATTAGGTAAACATAATTTGGTGTCATAACTCTCACCTTATTGATCATAAAATACAAGGACAATTCTCTGATCCATTTGGCAAGCAATGATTGCCCATGCTTGTTTCCCATCCCCTGGAAGTTGCAACAACTGCTTGCATGAGTTTCTCGTTTCATATCAAAGTATGAACGGAGCTTTAGACTGAAAGAACTGTGTGGATTTTGATTGCATTTGTTGATTAAAGTTTATAAATCTTAGAATGATTCACCAACCTATATGGTATCTGCCGTCTTGCTCGCAATTATTGTTAGGTGCCTTGAACTGCTACTTGAAAGATCGAGTGATTTGTCGATTTCTTCTTCCAGGTACTTGATAGCCTCACACACAACTGATTACCGGCATCCGATGCTTTTCCTGAATACAGTTGCAGTGATTGTGCTGGTCATTGCCAAATTGCCTAACATGCACAAAGTACGGATATTTGGCATCAATGCAGGCCACTGAGTGGCAGTTCATGATAACTTCCTGAGAAAAGATGTTCTTTGTAGATTGCAGGTTCCTTTTCTGGTACTAAATGGGGCCTAGTGCTAATGAATGGCCTACAACAAGCCAGTAAGGTGTTTACATAATCCTTGTACAGAGTACATAAGTTGAAAGGGAGTTTCGGTGTTTATGTTAATTGCCAAGTTTGTAACTAAGAACAGAGAACAGAATGAAGATGTCGATTGCAGATCGTCTTTCATTTTTTCTTGGGTGCTTGAGCCCTTCTTCATCATCTAACTCTCCATACAGATGCATCATTAAGCTCGAGGATCAATGGATCTGCATTGGTTGTAATTAGTAGGACATCAGATGTTAGGTTGAGCAGTGGTCAAAAACATGCTGACAAACGTTTAATATAATTGATCAAACATAATACTTAAAACTTAGAGAAAGCTTGCACCAAATTCATCTTTGGGATAAAGATAAAAGTAAAAGCATGCATCTAAAGGATCATACTCGAGTTATCTTTACAAGAAAAAGCATAGTACTTTTAGGTGTTCGGCCCTTACAAAGTGCTTCTCAAACTTACGAGGGTTTGAAAGGATCACTGGCTTCTTCAAATACTAAAAAAGGTGCACTAACGCAGTTTACCACAAGAATTCACTTGTGGCCCTTGCAGACCCCCACGCACCACTAGTGTTCCCTCCCCTTACGCTTCCATCGATACCGACCACCGTGAAATCTAGTGTCGGTGGTCTCGACATGACCAGCGCGGTTGCTCTTCTAGCCCTCCCTCTCCTCAGCAGCTCTGTTGTTGAGTTGATATCAACAGCAGTGCATGTGTTTCAGCTATTTTTGTTTCCGACGCTGCTGCTTTCTGCTGAGCTCGGAAACTTGTTCAGCTCAGGCAGCGGTGAGGAAAGGGTCGGTGGATTGAACGAGAGATTAAAATTCCGATTTAGATTATTAATTTAGATTTAACAACTTTAACAAATCAGTTATCCTATCACACTTCTAACTGTATTCTATTAGGATATGGTTTCAAAGTCATTTTTGAAAACTGATCGATTAATTTGTGTTTAATTCTCAATATCGCAGTGCAAAAAACACTTAAACATATATATCTAACAGTAGGTTAAGGTATTCATAAGTTTTCACTTATAGAAAAAATATCATTTATTATAATTGTTCGAGATGGAACTTATCGTCTTAAAAAAACAAAGAGTGATGCTACTATAGACATGATACATTATAAATTAAAGAAGTTCAATCCCTAAGATATTTCTTAAGGAGGAGTCAAGATGACTATGTCTTGAACATATATATATATATATATATATATAGCACTGCAAACTGAGAAAAAAGTTCTATTACTTGAAAAAAAAGTATACTAACTCGATTAAACATCTACATCCAATAGAAAACTCGTCGGATGGACAATACAACAAAGTAAAAATATAATGACTAAGACAAACAAATTTGATGAGTTAGAGAATACTAACATATGATAAGATAATGAGCTAAACATCAAGGTGGGAGGCGAAAAGTAAAATATGTATAAGGTATCTGAATCAATAAAATAAGATTTGTGTAAGAAAAAATCTAGCACCATTACGAGAGACAAAAGATAAAATGTGTTATGTTTGAGTAAAAAAAAAAAAAAAAAAAAAAAACTAATCTGTATAAGTAAAAAGCTCATCACATTGGAAAGCACAAGACAAAACGTCTTAGGCGTGAGTCAGAGAAATTCAACCTGAGAAATATTATTATTTTATTTATTAAAATAAGTTTAAATATTTTTAGATTATTTATTTAGATTTAACAGCTTAACAAATCAATTATTCTTTCACACTTCTATTTATCTGCGATTAGGATGTGGTTTCTTAGTCGTTCTTGAACACTGATCGATTAATTTGTATTTTATTCTCTCATTATTACATGATAAAAAATACTTAAGCGTATATTTGTTAGGACCGGAGCGGCACTAAGAGGGGGGGGGTGAATTAGTGTAGCGGTAAAGTACGGTAAACTTTCGACGATTTAAATACTTTCGGAAACTTCGTACGATAAAAGCAACGTTTCGTTTGAAACCGTTTCGATTGTGTTTTAACTTGAAGGCATACGTAAGAAGGAGACAAAGAAGTAGAGAATCAAAGTGAAGATGGTTTGCAGTAATATAAATTACAATAAGATAAACGCAAATCGATTTATAGTGGTTCGGTCATGCGACCTACATCCACTTGCGAAGCCTTCTTCGATGAGGCTCCCAACTTCCACTAGCAAATCTGTTTGAAGGGGAAGGACAAATACCCCTCTTACAACCTTTTACAAGTGGTTCACTCTCTTACAAATTTTCAAAGAGAAAGAAGGAGGTGAACACTCAAATAATTGAAAACAAGACTTTCTAAGACTTTGCTAAGGCTCTTATCTCAATCTATTGTTTTGCATTCTCTTGGGTTTCCGAGGCCGACGGTGCCACCGCCTGTCGGTGGCGGTGTCACCGGCTGTCAGTGTCTGACACTAACAGTGTACCGGCGGTGCCATCGCCTACACTATTTCAGCTCACTGGTTTGGCTCCAAACTTGGCCCAAACAAGTCCAAACTCGGGCCCAATTGGCCCATACTTGGGTTATAGGATTAACACATAATCCTAACCCTAATTAACGTGCTAATTACGAATTTAAAGACATTTCCTAAGCTATTACAAAGTCCGTAAGTCAAGACTTCATCCGGCGAGCTTCCGACGAACTTCCGGCGAGCTTTCGGCGAACTTCCGGCGGTCTTCCGATAAACTCTCGGAAACCATTCTGCGGACTCCCGGCAAGCTCCTAGACTTCACAATTTGATCTTGGCGAGTTCCAATGAGCTTCGTCGGCAAGCTCCCTACTCATTCTCGGCTAGTTCCGGCAGCATTCCCGACAAACCTTCGGACTTCCGTCGAACTCTCGAACTCCCAACAAATCCTTCGCGTTTGACTCCGACACTTTGTTTCGCTTTATGTCTTTGTCGTTATCGTAGTTATTCCTACACACACAAATTAAAACTCTACTCCGATCTAGACAATTATTACAACGCGAATTGACATTCTATTGCCCGGCACATCATTGGTTGGCACTTCGTCCAATTCTTCAGCGCATCGTCCTCTCTTGCAGCTTGTTGCCCAATCGACGGTTGACCTCCACAACCCCGATATCCTTGGCGCAATTCCGCTCTCCTTGGCCCGATGCCCGACGTCCGAAGCATTATACCGTCCAATATCCTGATGTGATCTCCTCCGACGCAACGTCAATTCCTCCTGCGTTAATTGTCTAATCCTGATCGAGTAGACCTGCATCACTCAAAATGTAATTAAACATCTAAACACAATCAATTAGTTTCATCATCAAAATATGAGATTCAACAATCTCCCCCTTTTTTATGATGACAACTAATTGATGACTAATGGAGTTAACCTTAACTCCCCGGAGTTTAATCAAACTCCCACTATCAATATGCCATTGATAGAGCACTTGGATTATCCTAAATCCAAGTAACATTCATCACATGTTATGAAAAACATTTAAACCATTATACAAATATATAAAATATTCAATTCAATACATGAAGTCATCAATATACTTCTCTCCCTATGTCATCAACAAAAAAGGAGAAGTAGCTCTAGCTATTTTAAAAGATATGCAAGCTTTTGCAACATGAAGCTAGATTTTCATCACAACATATAAGCACAAAAGCATAGCAAGATTCTTAAGTTCAATCATGGCAATTCAACACTTGAATTTTTGTGCAAGATTGCACTTTGCTTTTCTTTGTAAGTAACAATATTTATGATGTTTGATATAGCAAATTTCTTCATTACAATGATCGAGCTAGCAAATTCTTCATTCAAGTGTGCAAGCTAGCAATAACTTTCTCCCCCTTTGTCAATGTCAAAACAAAGGAGAGGAACCAATGATTTAGACTTTTCATCAACTTTGCATCAATCAATATTTCAATCATCACATGATGCATACAAGACAATAATGTAAAGAAATCATTTCATGAAGGATATCAATGTAAAAACTCACAAAGGATCACATGATACAATCGCAAATCATGATATCATTATGTGATACATCATTAGATGATAATTTATCATATCAATGAAAGATATCAATTGTTAAACATGATATGATAATAGTCTCAAAAACTTCAATTTACGATATATGTGATACATTGCGATACACTAAAAAATTTAATGCGATGCTTTTAAGGATCTCAACCTATTTTTGATACAAAGCATTGCAAGAGCAATTTTGTTGCAAGTTTTCTAAGTTTTGCACTTTTTGCTTCTTTCGATAGGCAAGATCTTTCTTCTCTTTTTGAGAAGTGCAAGCTTGCAAGTTTTACTTCCTTAGCATGCTAGGAAGTTTACTTTCATTTTCAATGCACAAGCTAGCAAAACCTTCTCCCCTTTTATCAAAGTCAAAAAGAAAGGGAGGACTCAATGGCTAAAAATTTCAACCGTTCAACAAGCTAAATATGCAAAGAATTTATGAAATATATCAATAAGGATCAATTCATGAATATCAAAGATATGATTCATGGTTCATTAAAATTCTTCTTAACAAGTTCACAATCAAGATTCATATAATTCATAATAAAGCAAATTGATGTACAATCATCACATAAGGCATACAAGGCAAAAAAATCTTGTTATTTCTATATTATGAAATATATGATATCAAGGCTCATGATTCATTTGAAAAGATATAGCACAAAGAGCAACTTGAAACATTCTTATCAAGATCACATTTTAAAATATTCCAAGTATCAAGTGTTTAGAGATAAAAAGTTTAATACATTATATGAAAAAAATATAATATCAAGTTTTATCATCATGCAATGTAGCAATTAAAGATTTGTAAGTTTAGCATTTTTGCTTTTCTTGAGATAGCAACTGTTTGCTTCTCTACAAGCTAGCAATTTTTATGATATGTAAGTTTTACTACATACAAGCTAGCAAATTTAAAGATTTGTAAGTTTTTACATTTTCTTGACTTGTGCAAGCTACCTAATTTCTTTTTGAGATGACCCTTTAAATCAATTCAAGATAGCACATTAGCAACTCTTTCTCCCCCTTTGTCATTGGCAAAAGGAAAGAAAGATTCAAGTCATGAATATCAAAATAATAATTTTATCATGAATATTTCATCATTGCTTGCATCATTATCATACGTTAAAGTATTGCATACATAATTTCAAATCATAAATGTTTCAAATCATGATGGTATTAACTTGTCAAATTTCATCCTACCATTCATCATCATAACTTTTTCATCAAAACAAATTAATGAATATTTCATGTATTCATATCATCACATAAGGAATATCAAGGAGAAAATAATTGGGTGATGAGATAAACATTTCATTAATACAAGGAATTACATAAAAATCATACCATAAAATATTAGAATATGTGAATGCCAAAAGACATGATTTCTTTGAAAAGCCTCCTCATAAATAATCAAAGGAAAATCTTAGGAGATCAAATAATAAGATATTTTTAAATAAATTTTAAGTCAAGAATTTTCAAAAAGGATATTCTCTTTAGTAAATCACAAAAGGAAACGTAGGAGAAAAATATTTCAATTCATGCATAAGAACACTTATGATTCATATTGAAAATTTTCTCAAAATGTAAGAGAATAAAGAGTAAGAAATCTTGATTTATAAAGGATTTTATGTTATAAATTTTAAGAGACCAAAATCATGATTTCGATAAAAATTTATTCAAATTTAAATCATCAAAATCATTATCAAAATCCAAGAGATTCACAAAGACGATACAAATGGATTCATCAAAATCAATAAGATTGATCAAAATAATTTTCAAGAATATTTTCCTCTTTTCGATTGTTTCAAAACATATGATTTTGTTTTATTTATGCCAAATAAAAACATATATCATGTTTAAAACCAAAAGTGTAAGATTTATTACAACAAAGATTAATAAAACACTTTCATTATGGTAAAATTCAATAATCGATAAATGATTCATCATGCATAATTTCGAAATTTAATAAGTATGATCGTTATGCATGACATAAAATCATCAAGATACACATTCACGGATTAATCCTAAGCATTATCACATATCATATAATTATCATCCCTAATGTTGCATACATCATTCAACATTTCAAAACATAACATGCATGAAACCTTAGCAATATACTTTTCATAATCAAATTTTTTAATTTTTCAAAAGATGCTATAAAGAAAAACATGATATAATTTTTGAAAAATAATTTTTTTTATTTCCTATTCCTACTATCTAAATTAAGCACTCATAAAAAACTTCAAGTAATTTCAAAATAATTCATGAGAGTTGAGTTACTTACCTTGTAGTCGAAGCCCATCAAAGCCCAATTCGTCGTTTCACCTTTGGAAGTTCTTGATTCATCCTTGGTTGTCTTCCTCTTCTTTGGCCTCATCCTCCGTTCAAGTTCATTGTTTATTTTAGATTTTTGTTTAATAAACTTATTAAGTTTTAGTGTTCGAAGTTCAAGTTCATCATTGTCCTTATCACTTGAGTCATCGCTCAAGTGGTATTCATTTGTCCGGAGTTCCAAATCCTTCCTATTCTTTGGAAGGTGGTTCAAGTGGTCATCAGGTTCAAAATGTCCCAAAAGTGTCATTTCATATGTCATTAATGACCCTTCTAATGGAAAATCATTTAATTTTTTTATCTCTTGTATTGTGGTTATTTTAGGATCCCACCTTTCTGGAACGGATCTTAAGATCTTGCTTACGAGATCAAAATTCGAAAAAGATTTATCAAGAACTCTTAGATTATTGACGACATCCGTGAAACGAGTGTACATGTCGCCTATAGTCTCACTTGGTTGCATTCGAAAAAGCTCAAAATCATGCAATAAAATGTTAACTTTCGAGTCTTTGACTCTACTAGTTCCCTCGTGCGTGATTTCAAGTGTTCGCTAAATATCAAAAGTCGTTTCACACGTAGAAATCTGATTAAACTCATTTTTGTCCAAAGCGCAAAATAAGGCATTCATAGCCTTTGCGTTTAAAGAAAAATACTTCTTCTCCAAATCCGACCATTCGTTCATCGGTTTAGAGGGAAGTTGAAAATCGTTTTCAACAATATTCCATAAATCCAAATTCATAGATCAAGAAAACTCTCATTCCAGTTTTCCAATAAGTGTAGTCAAATCCGTTAAACAACGGTGGACGAACAACCGAAAAGCCCTCTTGAAAGCCATGAAAAGCCATTTCTCTCGGGTATAAATCCGAAATGAGAAATACCGGGCTCTGATACCAATTGTTAGGACCGAAGCGGCACTAAGAGAGGGGGGGGGGGGGGTGAATTAGTGCAGCGGTAAAGTACGATAAACTTTCGACGATTTAAATACTTTCGGAAACTTCGTACGATAAAAGCAATGTTTCGTTTGAAACCGTTTCGATTGCATTTTAACTTGAAGGCATACGTAAGAAGGAGACAAAGAAGTAGAGCTTCAAAGTGAAGATGGTTTGCAGTAATATAAATGACAAAAGATAAACGCAAACCGATTTATAGTGGTTCGGTCATGCGACCTACATCCACTTGCGAAACCTTCTTCGATGAGGCTCCCAACTTCCACTAGAAAATCACTTTGAAGGGGAAGGACAAATACCCCTCTTACAACCTTTTACAAGTGGTTCACTCTCTTACACATTTTCAAAGAGAAAGAATGAGGTGAACACTCAAACAATTGAAAACAAGACTTTCTAAGACTTTGCTAAGGCTTCTATTTCAATCTATTGTTTTGCAAAAGTTGTATTCTCTGCTGAGAAATGATGGGTATTCATAGGCCCCAAGAGGATTCAAATTTGGGCTCCAAATTTTGAATTCTCTTGGGTTTTCGAGGCTGGCGGTGCCACCGTCGGACCTCTCGGGTGCTGGGCGGTGCCACCGCTTAATTCTCGGGTTCTGGGCGGTGCCACCGCCTACACTATTTTAGCTCACTAGTTGGGCTCCATACTTGGCTCAAACCAATCCAAACTCGGGCCCAATTGGCCCCTACTTGGGTTATAAGATTAACACCTAATCCTAACCCTAATTAATATGCTAACTACGAATTTAAAGACATTCCCTAAGCTATTACAAAGTCCGTAAGTCAAAACTTCTTCCGGCGAGCTTCCGGTGAACTTCCGACGGTCTTCCGATAAACTCTCGGAAACCATTCTGCGGACTCCCGGCAAGTTCCTAAACTTTACGATTTGATCTTGGCGAGTTCCAATGAGCTTCTTCGGCAAGCTCCAATCTTTCTCGGCAAGCTCCGCGAACTTCTAACGAACCTTCTGGCGAGCTTCCGAAAAACCCTTCGGCAAGCTCCCTACTCATTCTCGGCTAGTTTCGGCAGAATTCTCGACGAACCTTCGGACTTCCGTCAAACTCTCGAATTCCCAACGAATCCTTCGCGCTTGACTCCGACACTTTGTTTCGCTTTATGTCTTTATCATTATCGTAGTTATTCCTGCACACACAAACTAAAACTCTACTCCGATCTAGACAATTATTTAATTATTACAACACGAATTGACATTCTGTTGCCCGGCACGTCATTGGTTGGCGCTTCGTTTGATTTTTCAACGCATCGTCCTCTCTTGCAGCTTGTTGCCCAATCGACGGTTGACCTCCGCAACCTCGATATCCTTAGCGCAATTCCGCTCTCCTTGGCCCGATGCCCGACATCCGAAGCATTCTGCCGTCCAATATCCTGACGTGATCTCCTCCGACGCAACGTCAATTCCTCCTACGTTAACTGTCTAATCTTGATCGAATAAACCTGCATCACTCAAAATGTAATTAAACATCTAAACACAATCAATTAGTTTTATCATCAAAATCTGAGATTCAACAATATCGTTAAGGTATTATAAGTTTAAGCCCACTATCTAAAAGTTATCAGTGTCAACCAAATGGCCACAATTGTGATCAATAGATTATATATATATATATATATATATATATATATATATATATATATATATATATATATATATATATATATATATATATATATATATATATATATATATAAGGGTACTTCCTGCTAATTTATAGGAATATTTGATGTAGGATTGGTTTGACCGGTCAATGACGAAAAAAATCCTCATTTAATTCAGCCAAATGGTATAGTTTTTATATTATGACGAGGTTTTTGAATACCGTCCTTCCAATCATTCATTATACCTTTAAATTGAGAATGATGCATTTCACAAAACATTGGCGGGTTCTATGCATTAATCTCATGCAAATCATTAATACCATGGTTTTGACAACGATCACATCCACTGTTGATCTTTATGATTTACGATGGCGAGAAAAGGAGAGAAAGACTTTGGCCCCATTTGGAGGCCGCAAGGAAAGCTGAGGCGATGAGGAGCTTGGCACGCGTTCGAAGGGTCACGCCCGGCCATTAATGCGACTGTGTAATGAGCTGCCATGTATTAAATGCCACATGGGAACTCGTGACGAGGCCACGGGGCTGTCAAACCATTTCCCTGCGGCCGTCAGGTCAAATAAGATATATCTGTAAATAACAAATAATAAAATTTATATATATATATATATATATTCGATACATAAAGTGTCTAATCTTTGAAACGTGAGATTAGAGATCAAACTACATTCAATCATTAGATTTATTTATGTATCCCAATAGTATAATATAAATAAAGATCACAGACAAATTGGTGGAATATACCCAACAAAATACACGCTCAAAATGCTGCAAACGAGGCTAAAACCTGCTTCGTTTCCATGTCAGACAGGAAATATCCACCAAAACGAGGGTGACTGCAACACTACACGCAGCAATTGCGTCGATTAGACCGAGTCAACACCCGAACCACCACCACCGTGGCTCCGTGTTTAAGGTTTACCCACATCCCCTGAAGGCGTTAGGGTTTACCGGTGCTTCCTTCCATGCTTCCTTGCCACTTAGCCACGCTTTTCGCCACGCGGTTCGTCCTTGACTCGGCCCACAGGACAGCCATCACGGGTTCCTTTCTCAAGCTTCGCAGCGGAGGGCGGCCTTGATCTTCTGGACGGTGCAGGAGATGAGGTTATTCACGGTCTCCACCGACTCCACCGTCAGCTTCGCCGTCGGCTGGCTGTTCACCAGTATCTGGAACGCGACCGTGAGGAGCGAGCCTACCGCCTTACGACCGTCGGGGAGGATGGCGAAGCCGGACGGGAGGAGCGCGACGTAGGAGGAGTCGCCGCCGCTCATGACGAGGTGCATGGCCGGCACGTCCACCGGGGCGTACACCACCAGCGACCCGGACGCGTCCGTGCACGTCTCCTGCAGTATCAGCATGCTGCTCTGGTCCGCGTTCACCGCCTGGTGCAAAACAGATCACCGAAACGTAAATCTTCACGAGAAGCTACAGGGTAAATTATTATGGCAGAATCATGGCGAAGACATTGGGCCACTGAGCCAGCGATAGAGTGCGGCACAAGGGTTGGAAAAAGGGTCGTCAGAAGACGCCAAAACAGAAATAGAACGTCACTCGGTCATGTCAATCTGCAAACCGTCTTTTCACGTATCTATCATCCATTTCCCTGTATACGGTGCTTCCGCCACCGGAAGGTTAGGGTTTCCAGTGCTCAGTACTAATATTTTTCCTGGACCTTTCACCATCTGAGCAAAGTAATAAAGACAGGCAGCAAAAGAGACTCCATTTCTATTACAGAAAATGTACTTAAAATATATAGGTATGAGTAAATACTGACGCTAGCACGGAGGAGGGTGACGGCAATGCCGGTGGTGTCCTGTCCCTTGGCGATGTGGGCCATCTCCTGCATGGGCCCGCCGTTGGAGAGGATGTCCCACTGGCTCCGGAGCCGCTCGTTGCGGAGGAAGTCGAAGAGCCGCTGCGGCGCGACGGGGAGCCACACCGAGGTGGCGGCGCTCAGCACCACGCCCGGTGGCTCCCCGGGGTTGGCCACGCTCTGCCTCGTCATCACCCTCACGTCCTCGCCGATGTCGACGCCGCCGCGGAGCTTGTTCCACTGGTGGGCCGACGACGCGCACACTCCGGCGCAGAAGTTGTCGGTCATGCGCTGCGCCAGCTTCAGCATGCTCCTCCTCCCGCTCGGGGTGATCGCTGCGAGAGAACAACCGAGGGTAAGCCCTCTCCAATTCAAATCACCTCCTCGCTTGTTGTGTGTTGGGACTTACGAGTGTTGTCGCCGGGGGGGAGGGAGGAGGAGACGAGGACGGCCAGGGAGTGGCACTGGCGCTGGAGCGCCGCGACCCACCGGTGGGCGCCGAGCGCCATGCCGGAGCGCAGCAGCGGGCGGTACAGCGGGTGCACCGTAGCCTCGTCGTATTCCGCGTGCTCCACCCATGTGACCTGCGCACCACAGCGTCGGGTAGCTCATTAATGCCTTGTGTCCGCTACCATTGTCTACAGTGCCACCGCCTGCACCTTGTTATCACACTAGTTTACTGTTTTACCTGACAAAACTTTGCACATAGTTCACTGCCCACCAAATAACACTCGACTCAGAAGGTTAGACAAATGCCAGAAGTGTAGTAACATGGAGTCAATAATGGAAGTGTTCATGTGGTATGCTTGCTCATTGCTCATGCAAAGATGTTGACATGATTCATGTTACCGGGGGAACAGATCGTAGAACAGCAACCAATTGTTTCGAGTACATGATATCTCGAAGTAATCCATGAAGACACCTTCACGAGGAGTTTGCACAAAAGACGAGGGGGTGGAAGAGTGTGGTCATTAAGAGAGATTTCCATAGTATGCCAGGAGGACTTGGAAAAACAATGGGATAGGAAACAGAAGGCAACCCTTCTCGTAGAATAATGATGTGACAGCGGTGTTAGCCACATGGTTAGCAGAACAAATCATGATTTAATTGTGGGCGGATAGTAAACGACTCAGGGGTGATGCTATCGAGACTGGGAGAGAAGCATCTAAAACTCTAAAGAAACACGACAAGCAGTGAGCATAAAGAAAGCAGAGACTGGAAACTAATACAATTCCATCACTTAGTAGAAACATAAATAAATAGGCAAATGACCAAGTAAGATTTGGAAGGTCAAGCTTTATGCCTAGAGAGAGAGAGAGAGAGACAGAGAGAGTACTACAGCAGCAAAATAAATTGAACTCCATACCTTCGAATAACCATTGGGCAAGTCTTGCACCACGCAGCCCGAAGGCAACCGACGGCAATTGGTCTGTTGCGCCGAAGGGCTGTCTCTAATTCCATCGATGGAGGCATCGACCACCGCCCAAACCGCGTCAGCGAGCTGCTTGCAGAACCGAAGGAACTGAACATGTCGGACTGGAACCAGCGGTGACAGAACTTGAAGCTCCGCTTGCATCTGTCCACACAGGAGATCCGTTTGCAATGAGAAATGAGTGTGAGCGGAAAAAGGTGGGACGTACGAACGAACATCCGAATGCCATGAACTCACGAGCTGGAGTGATCCATTCTTACTCCCACCCATGCCACCGGAAATCACACCCGTGGTGGTGGATCTTGCAACGATCGAAGGGAACATATCTGCCCACCTATTCTGCTCATGAATCGAGGACCAAGAAAAACCAAATGCAGCACCGTAAGCACAAAAGAATACTGCAAGAACAAGGAATCGGATGATAGAAGCTAAACCCTTACGGCATCCATGAGGGTCTCCACCAGTGCCAAGCTATTGATGATCACCGCGCCGGTAGCCCTCGTCGCCTCCGAGATAAATCCAATGGGCTTGGCGCCGATGCAGCAAGGGACACTGCGATCGTACTCGTCATAGTTCAGTGTCTCCTTGCTTCCATCCACGCCGGGGATCCAAAGAGGCTCCCCCATCTGAGCCATCTTCAGCAGCTCATCCATTGCAGTGAGTGCAAGTTCCAAGAGTACAAATCTCTCCTGCGACTTATCCGCTCCACCACCGATGGCTCCTGTGCCAGCGTTCCTAGCAGGAGTAACGACAGTACCGAGCGGGCTTGACAACCCAGCAGCGAAATCAGCTACCGGAGGCAATGTTGTCGTAACCACCGAGCCCAGACCGCCAAAAGCATTCGTCCCGACCGCCAGCTCCAACGAGGAGTTCGAGATCGAGACAGGGACCGGACCAGCTAATACTGAAATAGGCTTGCCCAAGAACTTGCCGATGAGAGAGCAAACTCGATCGAGCTCATCCTTCAGACGGGCGTTCTCGATGCGCAGGTGCTGTTCTTCGAGCGAGACGTCCCCCAGCACCGCCGGCCCACAGCAGCTGCTGCAGATGGGATTCCTCATCGCCTCCCTGATCGACAAGTTCTCGGCGTGAAGCTTATCATTCTCCTGCCTAAGGATCGTGTTTTCGTGGCGTTCTATTTGAGTCTGGTTCAGTCAGCTTCCAAGCGCGTAAGCAAGATACAACAACATAGAGGGATCAAATTAGCTAGCTAGGAGAAAAGAATGAGATGATAACCTTCATCTGAGTTCGCCGGTTCTGAAACCAGAACTTGACCTGGCGGGCCTCCAAGGATAACCTCTTGCTGAGTTCCAGCCTTTGCTTCTCATCGGGATGAGGGCATTCCTTGAAGAGCCTATCGTTAGGGGATCAAAGTAGTAATTAACTAACTGCTTCTTTTGCCCTCTTCTTGTTTAGTGAATCAGCTCTAACGACCAATGGAAGCAAGCAAGAAGCATAGATTGCTTACGCCTCGAGTTCTTGGATTTGCTGAGGGGTGTGGCGATGGTATCGCTTCTTCTTGCGAGGGTTCTCCTGCTCAAAATCGTCACCGGATATTACTTCCAGGTTATCACTCCCTCCTGATCTGCTCTCGTTCTCATCTTCCTTGCTCCGCCGCAAGGAATCCGGCTCGCCTCTTCCACCTTTTCCTGCGACGGCGGTGTCGCCCTGGCCTTCCATGTTCGTCTGCTGGCGGAAGCACCAAAGGGATGTCAGTAGAATCTCTACACGAAGCAAGGAGAAAGAGAAATGGCGAGCGGTAGTTACCAGGGCGAGGGAGAGGCCAGGGGAACTGAACACCGGATTGGGAAGAGACGGCGAGGTTAGGAACGGCTGAGAGATGGAGCCGGCCGACATGGCTATGGAGCTGCGGTACGGCGCATCGGCCACCACACGATCCCCGCCGCCGGAGCCGCCGTCGAACAATCCTCTAAAACTCATTAAAAGATCGGGTCTCTTATATTCTTTAACCTAAGCTCTTCGGACTCGCGGCTGCTGCTTCAAAGCGGCTCCTTTTTCTGCAGGGACTAGCGATGGCAGCAGTAGATCTAATGACTGCTCTCCTTTTCCCACTCAAATTTCTCAGTTTCCCGAGGGCATACAACACGACACGATCAGTTCAACGAAAAAGGGGAGAGAGGGAAGAAAACTCAAGGAGAAGACGGAGGAAAAGATCTGAAGGAGAGACCAGCGGAGGCAAAAACATAGATGATCGAGTTTGGCTATGAACAAATGCCTTTAGATCCCGATCCCAGTGCTGAAGGGCAGAAAGAAAAGAGAAGGAAGCCAAGCGGAAAGCTAGCGCCTCGTTCTCTCTCCCTCTCCCTCTCCCTCTCCCTCTCTTTTCTCTGCACCCTCGGAGCTCCTCACCGAAAGCCAAATCGAGAGAAGAACAAGAAAACAAGACCAGAACAGTAGCCAGCTCTCGGCTCCGAGGCATGCAGTTCCCTCCTCCAAAACGCCCAAAGATCAAAGCTTTAGGAGGCTTAGGGACTGGTGCGAGCTGGTCTCGATGGAGATGGATGTGGAAGATAAAACCAGACCTCCCGCTCACATGTGGACACTACGAGGCCTCACAGATCAAAGCAAAAGGAAATCCACAATGACTGAAGAGAGAGAGAGAGAGAGAGAGAGAGAGAGAGAGAGAGAAAGAAATCAGTGGAAAGAGGTCGGTTGACTCTCTCCTCATCCGCCCCGCAAAAGATAATCCAAAAAGCTCCAACCCTCCGATAAAATAATCGGAGCATGGAGGAGAAGGGGATGGCGTCGCCCACCTTCTGCCGTCTTCACCTTTTTCCAGCTGCTCAAAACCAAAAGGCGAGATTTTTCACAGCAGGCAGAGGTGAAAACGGGGAGCCCAACAGCTGGTACGCCCACCCAATCTCCTTTGTTTGCTTCTCCTCCCCATCAACATGCGCCCCGAGAACTCGATCGAAAGCGATAAAATAGGCAAGACAACAAAATACGTATCAAATCCAAAGGGAGGAAGAGACGGTGGGGACGGCTGACTTCGAGGAGCGACTTCTTCCATCCACATCCGAGGCGTGGGCCCACCCCATGCACCGAACCAGCATTCCTCGGGCCCCAGATGTTGACCGGAGTGATAATTATTTCCCGGGTTTCGATGAACGGAAAATTACGATCGAGCGCCATGGACCAACGACATCGCCCCGGAGAAGGAAGCCAGTCAGTCCATGGCTTCGCCGCTTCCTTCCTCCCGCTAAGCCACAAAGGTCTCCTGGTCCCCTTCTCTCTGCTCTACGCTTCGCGACGGGACATCAACGTCCGTGAGGTTTACGACGGTAAAGAAGCTTCTTAGGCGAGCTAGGAGTTCCCGATCGGCATCGGAGGGCTGTGGTGGCTTGGGACCTCCTGCTGTTTGGTGAGTACGTGACGGTACTTACTGTTACGGATGTGTATGCCCTGTAATTTTGTCTACTACTTTCTTCTTCTCTTATTTCATTTTATGACATATACTGTGAAAGCTGTGTATTTGAGGCGACATACTGATGATCATAGCTCCGATGGTTACGAGAATCAAATAGAACGATCGATTGGTTGAGCCGATTTAGAATGAGTTGATTGGATCACAGGTTTAATAAAAATGTCTAAACATAAATTTGTACTAAAATTAAATAAGAGAATAATACTGACAGAGGATGCTGAGGATGAGAACGAAACAGCAGACATGTCGAAGATATGAGAGACTAATAAATATAATATTGTGTTATGCCCAAATGCGCAAAGAAACTACTTTTAGGGAGGAAGAAGAAGATTTAGATGTCTAATATGTTTATCCAAATATTAGTTGATTGTGTTAGTAAAAGAAATTTCTATACACTTAATTTGTTTAGTCATATGAAGAATTGCTAATATGTCGCACCCATTATGGCTGATGTGTTTGGTAGGACTTGATCCTCCAAGATCGGTGATGATAAAAATATTATCTAAACCTCAAGAGGTTCGAATAAGATATATTATTCGATCTACACTGATGATTATAAAAATATGCGATCTAAGATTGGTAGGACATTCACCATAATTTCAATCTAATCGGTCACTTATCATATTATAAGATCTACAATATATATTATCAAATAACTTTGGATTAAATATACCATTTAACTTTAGCATTTGATCAAATTCTTCCTGCCCTTATGTGTAATATTCTTATTTTCAATTGTTTATGATATGCATGATTTATTCCATGTATGAATGCTAAAAAAATATACATCTGATCTCTCCTATATCATTAAATATGAGTTAATTATCATCGATAAAAAATTATCTTATGTAAAAAATCACTCAGATCGTTAATAAGAAAAAAAAAAGATTTTAAGAAATAAGATCAATTTAAAAATATCATTAAAAGTTTATCCGCATTGATTGAGATATGACAATTCATGGGACTATTTTTTTTAAGAGCCAAAGAGTATAATATTTTTTTATTTTAATTATTTATTATATTTATAATTTTTATTTAATTATTTTAATAACAAAATAGAACCGATATAAATTTTTCTAAGGTCTCAATTCAAATTCTGATGGATCATCATCTCATACGGATTCAAGAGTAAGACGTTGATCCAAGAGACATGATGCTGAACCTTCTTTCTCTTGAAAGAAGGAAGCTGGTTGCTGACAAGTACAAAAAGAAGACAGGCATGAACTATTTATAACTTTGGAGGAGAGGAAAATAAGGATTGGTCGGTCACGTAACTTCTTCTCAACTTTATGCATCCTCATGATGAGCCGTGTCAAACTCTCTGCACAGACCTAATTCTGATCCACAGTGCAGATGGTGGATGGCTTTGTCAATTCACCACCTCCGGTGATGAGGCTGCTTACAGTCGGATGCCAGAGCCTGGAGTTGACGAGACAAAACGCACCACCCAAACCCGTGGCCTGCATGATTTCTACACCCTCAAACAAATAGCTAAGATTATTAGTATGCAGAAATGGGGAGAGATCATATTTCCAGTGCCATATTTATTATGAGACCCAATGCAGAAGGGAGTCAAAACTTTCGTTCCATTTGATGTTGCAAGGTTTTATCCCTTTGCAAGTGACACTGTTTAAGTTGGGCAATGGCTATATTTAATGTAGGTTTTCTTGGATCTGTCAAGTGAGGCACATGAGAAGGACAAATGTTCAACTAAAATAAACATTGATCCTAGCAAATGGCACTCCTCTGAGGTCATTAATGTAGTGATGTACTCCATATCTTATGTAGAACGCCACTATTTGTATTGTAAAAAAATACTTGACCTTTTTATTTCAGTATGAAAAGTTTCATTTTTAGAATTAATGTAAGGCTTCGATTAATGGAATTCAAACAAATCCACAAATATATGATCTCCAAAATTGACGAGATAATGTTAACCTTATAGGAAACTATCAATCTATTATAATTAGACATTAGAGTTGCTAGAGAAGATCACATCCACGCTGCTAAATTAGCTTCTTCGTTTTTTCCCTTTTTATTATTTTTCTTCACCTTGTATGCATATCAATTATTGTAAACCCTCTGTGACAGAGAAGGCATCAAACACAGTTGGATCTGCGTCACTGCGTAGAAGAAGAGCATGTTTTAGGGTTAGAGACACTTCTTCAATGGAAGTACTAGTCAGCATATGGGCATATGGAAAATGCTTCACAACACAGTCAGAAAACTCTGCACATCAACATTATTGCATGCAGTACGCTACAGGAGAGTTAGGGTTTGACTTCTAATCCATCACAGGAGAGGTTATGGCTGTTTCCGAGTGAGTCCATTTCTTGAGGAAGAAGATGGTGGCGGAAGCTGAGACAAATAGTTTCAGGAGGACCCACGAGAACACAAAGACGCATGTATGTCTCGTCGAGGAAGATGGACAGGTTGGCTCAGAGCTCCATCCTTTGCGTGTTATGACCACACTCGTTTTACAGTGTGCCGTGGACCACCTCATCATCAACCTCGAGCTCAGGAAGACAGATTGATACAGTATTGTGCAGTTTGAATCTAGCTAGCTTCATTGGCATCTGGATTTTATCTTTTATTGTAGAATTATCCCTGCAAAAAATTAAAGTTGTAGTAATTTCTTCCTGGATTAAATTCTTTGCATAAATATATTTACCTAACAATGTTAGAAAGATATCCTCCATGTTAGCAAATTCAGCTACTAAATACATATAAAATTTCAAGATTTTATTTTTCTAGTGGACAGCAGAGAACAGCAGTCTACACACACTACTCACTTGCAGACTTGAGAAGGCACCTTTTACGGAACCACCAAAACTTCTCTCAGGACTGTAGATATGAGGAAGAAGAGGAGAAGGTCCCAAACAACAGTTCTTGGGCCGCCAGCATCTATGTCTAATGACTACAATATAGTTGTTTTATGGCAATTGAGACTCTCTATCATACATATCTTACAACTGATCTGTGTCTAAGCCATCTCCCAGCAAATCATCAAGCTTTAGGAAACAGCTGGATGTGATAACCATCTGGGAATCCTAATCCTGGAGTTCGGACTATATTTCCTCCTCTGATTGCCCTCCACCTGACAAAAGCAGAATTACAAATAAATCAAAGCTTTACAGACAAAATGAACAGTATCATATGGTGCCATTGCGAGATGAACAGCTCTCTGCAGCCTTCATCCAGGATCATATAATTCTCAAACATGGCCACTTGCCACGAAATCCTTCTATAACTCTTGGAACTAATGGTGCATTTTGGACAGCCACATTTCCACTTAAAGTACAGCTCTTTTGTTGGATTATCCTCAAGAATGGATTACACACTACACATTATCTTACAAACAATGAATTCGACTGCTCCTGTTTGTATAATCTGCGGTTAACTGTATCCAGCAGCCTCCTCCAACAATGAATTCATTCTAGCCAACATCCACAAATGAAACATATTGACCAGGGTGCATGATCTGCTGCTAATGCTAATGGATTACTTGGCATTGCGGGAATAGGCTTTGTCAGTGTGTACATGAAGCTCATGCAGTTGGCTTGTTAACTATGGCAAACATATTTCTACCAAGTAAAAGAAAAGAAAAATGGTGGAGGGTAGGGCGATGTTGTACCTGTATTTGGTCACCAAGCAATGGAGGAAGATGGCCATTTGCAGCTTGGTGAATTCAGTGCCCACACAGAATCTCATTCCCCCGCCAAAAGCCATGAAATGCTTGGACCCACCATTCAGTTCTGGCCTCTCCTGCGTGCCAACAAAGAGGTTTTCTTCCTTGACTTAGTGCCAGACTTGATCCCACGATGAAATGGCTGACTTAAGAAAGGTTCCATGAATTCCATGTGCTTGGGTGTAACAGAGTAGATCCAGCTAAAACCCTACCAACATTGATTATTTGATAGGAAGATCTAGGACATGGCCTCTGTAGCTCTTGTCACAAGTAATGCAGAATGAGGTGTGTGTGTGTGTTTCTTCCAATAAGAAAACCTTTGTTGCTGATCACTAAGTCACAATGACATGTTTGTTTACTCAAAGAGCAAGCTAAGCAAATCTGAGGACTGTATAATCTATGCAAACTTTTAGCACTGTTAGCATGGATATGAATATTGAAATGAGATGACGGAATCACTAATGTAATTGAAGTGGGAGATCTGCTGGATATCTCTCAGAACTACTAGCAATGTTAACATGAAAGTGGCAGTTGGCATACATGCTACTAAACTCAACACTGGACTGGTTCACCAACCTTCCATCTCCATGGGTCGAAGGTGAGTGGATCCTTGTATATCTCAGGGTTCAGGTGCACTGCTGGAGGACACACCATGACTCGCCATCCTGAAGGAATTGTGTATCCTGTGGCAAAACCACAGTGTGGGTTTTGAGACCTTGAGATCAACAAGTGTGGATCAGAAGATATTTATGTTACGGTAGATATCGACCGACCATTAATCTGGATGTCCTTCAGTGCTTTTCTGAAGATCCCTGGCACTATATTTGCCAACCTCGCTGTTTCAGTGATAACCTTCAACAGGATAAAGAACCCATTGATTTATTAGTTCACGTCATACATTTTCTCCTCTATTTCTGAGGTCAAAGGCTCACCTGAAATGTGAATGTCATTGATCTGTACTCCATCCATGTCACTCCTGACAATGGGTCCTCCCGGTTCTTTATTATTGTGTCATGCTCTTCCTGTAAATGTGATTCTATGATACAAAAGATGGCCGGTCTAATTTGTCGATCTCTGTGAGTACAGTATGTGCATGAAACTTACCGTCAATTTCTCCAGTACATTTGGGTGGTCCGTGAGAAACTTTATGGCCAGCGTGAGGGCCAGAGATGTGGTCTCGAAGCTCGCGAAGAGCAGCACGAACATCAAATCCAGAGCAATGGTCTCCGTTATCAATGATCTTTCTTTGTTCAGCTCTTCAATGAGAGAGTCGAAGAAATCTCCATGTTGTTTCCTTGGAGAATTCCGCCTTTCTTTAAGCATATTTTTCAGCACTTTCATCACGTTCTTCCTTCCCTGAACATGTCAAGAGAATCCATACTCATTTCCAGACACTGGAATCAAACAAAGAAAGGAAAGTGGTCGATTACCTGCATACACTGGTAATAAGCTGTTCCCGGGAGATCCACCGGATATGAGATCAGTCCTCGTATGAAGGCCACAAAATTTTTCCTCAAACTCTCAGATGAAGACGAAGATTCATAGCTAATCAATTTCTTGGCAGTGAGATCAAATATCATCTGTGAACAGTATGGTGAGGTAATCAGAAACTGGCAGAAATGTATCTACAAGAAAAAAGGTTACATTTGACGTGGCTTCTTTCAGCTCGATGCTCGACAGACGCGACCACGAGGAGAGATTGGCGCATGCTGCCGTCTCCACATCACGAAGCAGCAGGTCTTTGAGGGACTCGGGGCCGAAGAGCTTGAGAACCAAGCTCTTGAGGTACTTGTACATGAATCCATGCAAGGACCCCACGTTGCTGCGGCCAAAGATCTCGGTGAAGGTCTCAGGGTACCAGCTCTCGAACAGCCTCCCCTCTTGTTGGAAGACGAAGCGGTTGAGCTCCGGGTCGGTGGACACAACCACAGGCAGGCCGATCAAGCTGGTTCTGAACACTGGCCCGTACCTGAAGTGCATCCATCAAATGTGTAAAGAGATAACAAGTAGTGCAAGAGTGATGATGCATTGATTTCATTCTACGTACCTCTTTATCCTGTCCTTGATGAAGGGAGAGACATCGAAAGTGGTGTTCGGCGAGAAGAACTGCATGGTCTCGCCAAGCAGAGGCAAACCCATGGAGCCAGGCGGCAGCTTTCCGATGCTGCATCTCGGGTTCCTCCATCTGTAAACCCAGAGAACCACCAGTACGACCACCGCCACTGCACTGCACATGGCAACCAGGAATGCCATATGTATATATAGCTGAAGTGGAAGAGTCGAGGATGAGCTGCCGCAGAACTTCGAGAAAGGAAAAAGATAGTAAAAGGAATGAGGAATATTTTCGATCTGCACTGCCTTGAATCATCCAAGAGCACTCATTTATATTACTTCAAACTTCTCCATCCTCATCCACAAACCTCCCCATCCTCATCTACGTATCAAAATACCAACCAATAATTCATTCGATTGAGGGGTACCAAACTAAATCCTTAACTTTAGTTACATCTAATCCTAACTACTGGGGTCCTCGCTATTGGGGTGGGGGGGGGGGCTGCGCGGGTTCAAATGCTGCAGAGTTTGAAGGAGTTGATTATATAGACAACCTTAAAGCAACTCAAGGGAGATGCTAACCACAATTCAATGCAATAAAAGTACTACACAAGACAACTTGGATTATGTTTACTCCTCCTGTGTGGCTGAAGAGCTGTACAGTAGTTGGAGGTGAGACTAATTAAGGTGTTGCACCGGTGTCGTTGTACCAAGTTTTCTTTCAGATCAAGTGTGCATTTAGCACTCTGTTTCCTGCAACCACCAGTTTAGGACTTGCAATCCCAATTTTCTATTCTGATCTAAGAATAAATTTTGCTCCAGAAGAAGCATCCTTTGTGCCAGAAAACTAATTCCTTGCATCAGACACACAGGGGACAGCTGATGTTTATATATTGAGCATGGATCATGCAAAACTGTAGCATGAGAGACGCAATGAGAAGCAGAGAAGAAGCTTTCAGAACATGCGAGGAAGGTATGCTGCTGACACATTCAATTAGTCGATCTTCTCAAATAGGAGCCAACTCCTTGATGTAAGTAGCTGAGTTGACCAAAACTAAAATGCATAACTGGATTCAGCTCCTTCATCTTCCTTCTCATGATGAAGGCATGGCAAGTTTGCCATCTCAGCTGATACCTTTTCTCTCTCGTTTTTCCAACCAGCTAACGCAATCTCAACTCCTAGATTCTTAAAGATTTAGCACGCAAGAATCTGAGAAGATATCGACTTAAAACACTTGGAATTCTTCAAAGATGAGATATCAAAATAGAATACTTGGATCAGTTGCCCATCACCAACCTCTTGGATTTTCCATGATTCAAAAGCAATATACTCCAGCGTTCACTAGATCACTAAATGATAACACCATAAGAACAAAAAACAAAAAAAGATCAATATATAGGTAGAAATTAATCTGTCTTGAGGCCACAAAGTCCATGACCTCAATGTGCACTTTGCATGATATGGTTTAGCTTCTGCATTGGATATGCTACTACTAGAAGATTAGATTTGTGGGAAGAAAAGCAATACCACTTGGTGGCAAAAAGGTTCGATTGGCATTTCCAGTGGTTTCTAATACCCTTCGAAGAGGTCATCCATGACATGGGATTGCTTAACCAAGCAGCGAGGCTTCTGTTCAAAACATAATGTAAGCAGAATAAGCCATTGTAGATTTGGTTTTGCTGTTACCCAAGAAAGCAAAGAGATTAAATATTAAAATGGTCAGAAGATAGATCAAGCTATTGTCGTAAAGTTCATACCGCGCTCTACCTTCAAGAACTGAAAACCTACCTTTATTTTAAGAACACTTTGTCAAACTCAACGACCAACGCTGTCTCCTATGCCAAATATCGATGTGGTTCATTCACAGCCATGTGGTTGTAGATTGACCAAACTTTACTTCTTCATGGAAAGATAGAAGTAGTGACTGGTTGCATGTCCTTCTTATCTTCTACAAACATGATCCTATAACAGAGTATTATAAAGTGCTTTTGCAAATTGATACACGACTAAAATATCTTAAGAACATTCAACAATGTATTCTGCTGTATTTGCTAATTTGATGAATTGTAAATTGACTATATTTAATATAGTAGGATGAATTGTGATCCAAAAAGTAATTCGTAGACTCTTTAATGTTGAAAGAACTACCTTTTTAGTAATTTTCGTAATTCGGTATTAACTACTGTCTATTGGTGGTAGACTCCTTGATGTTGAAAGAGTTAGTTTCTTAGTGCTTTTCTTTTCTTTTTTTTTCTCTCTCTTGGGGACCTTTTCAAAAAAAAAGGTGTTGATAGAGAGAAAATGTTAGTTTAAATTTATTTTAAAATTTTACTATTTATATTCTTATTTTACTATTTATGATTTTTTTTTAATTTTTTACTATTTTAAATTATTTTTATATAAATGAACATAAATGTTATCTTTTTTTTTCTTCTCGTTCTTCTCCTCATCGTCTCGTCTCCTTTTATTCTTCCTCCTCCCCCTCTTTTTTTTTTTTTTTTCTTCTTTCTTCTTAAAAGGTGACATCAAAGATCCACAAGTAAGGTCGAACGAATTCTAACAACATTAGCAAAAATAAGTGATTGTAAGAGAAATAAATATAAAAAATAAAATTGATAATACTAAATTTAAAATAGTATAATAATATTTTTTTTTAATAATTTTTAAATAAAATATCAATAATAATAAAAAGGAATCATGAATAGTAAACTTCAAAAATCATAACATATTTCGAGTGTCCCATTTCTTACTTCTCAGATAAAATATCGCCTTTGGGAAAGATAACAAAGACACGAACTACAAGACTATTTAGAGAAATTGGTATAATCTAAGAAGAATACAATGCTTAATATGTTACAAATAGAAGAAGGTGAAGGTGCACACAACGAGCCCTAATTACGAGAAGCCGGTGAAATCCAAGAAAATACGATTCGATAATTATACTACTCATAATTATTACTCACTTTAAATTTTATTCGATAAATTTTGTAAGACTAAAAAATCCTAGTTGTTATGGGCCTATAGCACGTGCAATGCACGTATTGGTCTCGGCAGGCCGGACTAGAGCCTGGCCCAGAACCTGCGCGCACGGGTCGAGCCCGGTCCGAGCGTTGTAGCCCAGAGATCTTTGGGGAGAGGCCGGACATCCTCCTGGAATGGTAATTGAAATGGGTTTTCTCCCATTAGCAACTATTTTTGGGAAATACATATCGATTCTATCCTCTTTGTTCGGCCGACGCAACTCAACCGGGTCAGATCGAACCGGTGATTCAGATAGGCAAAGCGGCATTCGTCATGCATGATGCGTAGGCAACGCGAAACAAGCAACTCAAGCACCACGCCACCACCGTACCCGAACCACGCGGCGGGACGGGACGAAGCACACCCATCAAACAGCGTCCCATAGAGACGATCGCACCGTCGGAGATCGCGATGAATGTTAGCCGGGACCCGCTTTTAAGTCAATGCTTTTGTGACACGTCATCTATAGAGACGATCGCTGCCCGTGGCTATTCATGCGATCCGCACCAAACCGAGAGATGGCACAGATCGCGCGGCCCCTCCCGGATAACAACACGCTTTCTGATGCGTCATCGCTTACCGGTCCTGCTATTGGAGGCAGAGTAGTCTCGGACATTGTCCCTGGTGGGCTCCATTTTTACGTTCCAGTCCCAAGTCAGGTAGACAAGCAGGTAATCTTAAAATGGGGAAAAAGCATCGCTGTATTATTTTGAAAGGCTTCGCGCACACAACAAATAAATAGCACAGCGAACGGAACGGAAGAAGTCGTCGGGAAGGCGGTCGCGGCGTCCCCTATTGACGAATCCATTTCTCTCTTCCTCTCCTTCGACGGTGACGCTCTTTCTCTCCCCTATTATCCCAGACTTTTAGTATCGATAGATCAACCTTCTATGAGATTCGGATATATGAACTTATTCTTATCCATAACTTCTGATTCCTCGACTTATGATTTCTGTTGCAAATTTGTTCGCCTGAATTCACATCGTAATCGGATGGCGATGCTGTGTAATTTTGAGATCACTGGCCGTATTCTTTCATCATCTTGGGGTTTAACTATCCACTTTTCGTGAATCTTGTACTTATTGTCACTGACATTTTGTTCTACTTCCTTTGGTCATTTCATGTGCCTTGTTTGGTTTTGATCGGTAGTTGTGATCAGTTTGGCAGCGTTGGTTGCAACAATGAACTAAGAACTGGAATCACAAAGATAGGAGTTTGGCCAACTTGTCGGATTTATGTGGGGCTGATTTCCAGTATCCGTTGTGAAGCCGATGTTGAGAAGGAGAAGGTTGAGGCCGACGGTAGAAATAGGTTTTGCGAGTTACACGAGCAATAATCTCTCACGAGGTGAACTACCATCGGTCATTTGCACCTGTAGGAATTGATCAAATTGTGTTGGAAATCCCAAACAACGAGTCAGATCAACTGGGGCGGGTTGAGTTTTGAGGTCAATATAATAATAGGATCGTTATTAGCATTAAGATAATTAAAGTTGTTCAGTATTAATAATGAAGCTTTTGGGTTTTAATGAAACTATTGAGGGTTGTCTTTAATCTATTAGTGGTTTTGGCTTATAAATAATTTCTTTGTATGTGGTGGTCCTGTGGGTTGCAGCCGAATGGTAAAAGAGAGATTCTGTGATGTAGTGCAGAGTGTGATAGTCACACCCCAATTTAATCCATATCGGAAGTGGGTTAAACAAATTAGATTGACATATACGAGGGTGATGGGCGTGCTACTATTAACTTGGACTTAAATATTTTGAACTAGTGATTAGGGTTCAATAAAATTAAAAGGTCAATTACCTGACGGGTGATGACCAAAGTATAATAGTGTTCATTTATTTGATGGACAGTGAAACGTAATGAAATAAAAAGAAGAAAAAAAGGGTGTAGAGATAGGATCGTGAGTTTACTCTAAGGTGGAAGTTCTATGGAGGAGGCTTAACTAAACCATATTAAATATTTGATGCAGTGCATTCCCAATAATTTTGTGCTGTGAAAATGATATGGGTTATGTCCGTTCTGCGATCCAAATATAATTATGTAGCCTTTTTTTTTTATTAGGTAACTTACAGATGTGGTACTCTGACATGATATAGTAGAATGATAGTATATGAATCACCTGATAGTGAAAAATAAAAATGTCCATTTTGTGTGATTTGTCATGTTTTTTTTATTTTCAGGTACAAGTCTTATAAAAAAAGTTGCACAAGATGTGATTGTCCTTCTATGTGTTTGTCAAGAAAGTTTCACAATTTACAGTCACGAGTTGATTAATTATTAGCTCATGTAGTTTTTATTTAAGGACTTCGATTGTTGGGGAATACATTCTCTAGTTGGTGCTACTGTTATTGATGAACGATTGCCTATTTTTCAAATAGTTTTATGTTTTTTACTAGTAATTAAGTTCAAAGCCTGATAAGTTCATTTTCCCTGTAACATGTCAAAATTCAGTCCAATCGCACTTAAGATCTGATGAACCAATAATGATTTGCCTATTTAATAGCATAACAGTGTCTCCAAACTGTTCATTTAAGTCGGTTACTATGTATGAATATTTTTAGAATTTCCACACTGTTAAATTAGCTTTTTATTCCTTTTAATTCTTTTAATTCACCTTGTATGCAAATCAATTATTGTAAACCCACTGTGCTAGAGAGGGCATCAAACACAGTTGGATCTCTGTCACTGCGTAGAAGAAGCTCATTTACTAGGGTTAAGGACACTTGTTCAATGCAAGTACTGGTCAGCATATTGGGCATATGGAAAATGCTTCCTGACACAGTAAAAAACTCTGCACACAAGAAAGGCAGGTTTTGACTTCTAATCCATCACAGGAGAGGTTATGGCTGTTTCCGGGTGAGTAATAATTTCCTCCTGGATTAAATTCTTTGCATAAATATATTTACCTAACAATGTTAGAAAGATATCCTCCATTTTAGCAAATTCAGCTACGAAACACACAAAGTTTCAAGATTTTATTTCTCAAGTGGACCGCATAGAACAGCAGTTTGCACACACTACACACTTGCAGAGAACAGAAGGTACCTTTGATGGAACCACCAAATCTTCTCTCAGGACTGTAGCAATGAGGAAGAAGAGGAGAAGGTCCCAAACAACAGTTCTTGAGCCACCAGCAGCCATGTCTATAGACCACAATATAATTGTTCTATGGAAATTTAGACTCTCTATTATACATATCTTACAACTGATCTGTGTCTAAGCCATCTCCCTGCAGATCATCAAGCTTTGGGAAAGAGCTGGATGTGATAACCATTTGGGAATCCTAATCCTGGCGTTCGGACTATATTTCCTCCTCTGATTGCCCTCCAGCTGACAAAAGCAGAATTACAAATAAATGAAAGGTTTACAGACAAAACGAGCAGTATCATATGGTGCCATTGCGAGATAAACATCTCTCTGCAGCCTTCATCCAGGATCATATAATTCTCAAACATGGTCACTTGCCATGAAATCCTTCTATAACTCGTGGAACAAATGGTGCATTTTGGAGAGCATGATTTGCTGCTAATGCTAATGGATTAATTGTGGGAATGGGCTTTGTCAGTGTGTACATGAAGCTCATGCAGTTGCCTTGTTAACCATGGCCAACGTATTTCCACTATGTAAAAGAAAAGAAAAATGGTGGAAGGTAGGGCCAAACTGTACCTGTATTTGGTCACCAAGCAATGGAGGAAGATGGCCATCTGCAGCTTGGCGAATTCAGCGCCCACACAGAATCTCATGCCCCCTCCAAAAGCCTTGAAATGCTTGGACCCACCATTCAGTTCTGGCCTCTCCTGCGTGCCAACAAAAAGGTTTTCTTCCTTGGCTTAGAGCCAGACTTGATCCCATGATGAGTTGGCTGACTTAAGAGATGTTCCATGAATTCCATGTGCTTGGGTGCAACAGAGTAGATCTAGCTAAAACCCTACCAACATTGATTATTTGATAGGAAGATCTTGGACATGGCCTCTGTAGCTCTTGTTACATGTAATGCAGAATGAGGTGTGTATATATCTATATATATATATATATATAAACTTTCTTCCAAGAAGAAAACCTTTGTTGCTGATCACTAAGTCACGTTGACATGTTTGTTTACTAAAAGAGCAAGCTAAGCAAATCTGAGGGCCGTATAATCTATGCAATCTTTTAGCACTGTTAGCATGGATATGAATATTGAAATTAGATGACGGATCTGCTGGATGTCTCTCAGAACCACTAGCAATCTTAACATGAAAGTGGCAGTTGGCATACATGCTATTAAACTGAACTGGACTGGTTCACCAACCTTCCATCTACTTGGGTCGAAGGTGAGTGGATCCTCGTATATCTCAGGGTTCAGATGCACTGCTGGAGGACACACCATGATTCGCCATCCTGCAGGAATTGTGTATCCTGTAGCAAAACCAGAGTCTGGGTTTTGAGACCTCGAGATCAACAAGTGTGGATCAGAAGAGATTTATGTTACAGTAGATATCGATCGACCATTAAACTGGATGTCCTTCAGTGCTTTTCTGAAGATCCCTGGCGCTATATTTGCCAACCTCGCTGTTTCATTGATAACCTTCAACAGGATAAAGAACCCATTGATTTATTAGTTCATGTCATACATTTTCTCCTCAATTTCTGAGGTCAAAAGCTCACCTGAAATGTGAATGTCATTGATCTGTACTCCATCCATGTCACTCCTGTCATTGGGTCCTCTCGGTTCTTTAGTATTGTGTCATGCTCTTCCTGCAAATGTGATTCTATGATCAAAAAGATAGCCGGTCTAATTTGTCGATCTCTGTGGGTACAGTACGTGCATGAAACGTACTGTCAATTTCTCCAGTACATTTGGGTGGTCCGTGAGAAACTTGATGGCCAGCGTGAGGGCCAGAGATGTGGTCTCGAAGCTCGCGAAGAGCAGCGCAAACATCAAATCCAGAGCAATGGTCTCCGTTATCAATGATCTTTCTTTGTTCAGCTCTTCAATGACACAGTCGAAGAAATCTCCATGTTGTTTCCATGGAGAATTCCGCCTTTCTTTAAGCATATTTTTCAGCACTTTCAATACGTTCTTCCTTCCCTGAACATGTCAAGAGAATCCATACTCATTTCCAGACACTGGAATCAAACAAAGAAAGGAAAGTGGTCGATTACCTGCATACACCGGTGATAAGCTGTGCCTGGGAGATCCACCGGATACGAGATCAGTCCTCGTAGGAAGGCCACAAAATTTTTCCTCAAACTCTCAGATGAAGACGAAGATTCGTAGCTAATCAACTTCTTGGCAGTGAGATCAAATATCATCTGTGAACAGTTGGGTGAGGTAATCAGAAACTGGCAGAAATGTATCTACAAGAAAAAAGGTTACATTTGACGTGGCTTCCTTCAGCTCGATGCTCGACAGACGCGACCACGAGGAGAGATTGGCGCATGCTGCCGTCTCCACATCACGAAGCAGCAGCTCTTTGAGGGACTCGGGACCGAAGAGCTTGAGAACCAAGCTCTTGAGGTACTTGTACATGAATCCATGCAAGGAGCTCACGTTGCTGCGGCCAAAGATCTCGGTGAAGGTCTCAGGGTACCAGCTCTCGAACAGCCTCCCCTCTTGTTGGAAGACGAAGTGGTTGAGCTCCGGGTCGGTGGACACAACCACAGGCAGGCCGACCAAGCTGGTTCTGAACACTGGCCCGTACCTGAAGTGCATCCATCAAATGTGTAAAGAGACAAGAAGTAGTGCAAGAGTGATGACGCTTTGATTTGATTCTACGTGCCTCTTTATCCTGTTCTTGATGAAGGGAGAGACATCGAAAGTGGTGTTCGGTGAGAAGAATTGCATGGTCTCGCCAAGCAGAGGCAAACCCATGGAGCCAGGCGGAAGGTTTCCGGTGCTGCACCTTGGGTTCCTCCATCTGTAAACCCAGTGAACCGCCAGTACGACCACCGACACTGCACCGAACATGGCAACCAGGAATGCCATATGCATAGCTGAAGTGTAAGAGTGGAGGATGAGGATAAGGTGTTGGCTTCGGCAGAACTTCGAGGAAATGAAAAAGATAGTACAATGATTGAGGAATACTTTCGATCTGTGCTACCTTAAGTCATTCATGAATGCTTATTTATATTAATTCAAACTTTCTCATCCTTATTTATAAATCTCTTCATCCTAATCTAAATTCTTATCTTGAGATCGAATAAAAGTCTAAATTTTTTTGCGGTATCTAATCATAACTATTGGGTGGGGTATGTTGTTTGTTTAACTGAGAATGAATGAGTCTATCTTTTGTTATATCATATCATTAATTATTAGGAGGGGGTAGAGGGGATTGTTTTGTTAAGAAGTTAAAATATATTTTATAAGAATATAAATTAATATTTTACCTTTTAAATAAGATTAGATAGATTTACAAGGATAAGAAATTCTTAGTTTAAAAAAGTTAAAATATATTTTGAAAGATTTCAAATTGATATATTATCTTTTAAATAAGATTAGATAGAGTTGTAGAGATTATAGATTCTTGTATTTCACATGTATAAATAGGTGACATCTACATATTTAGATCAATTCAAGCCTTAAGTATTCGAGTCATTTAAGATATATAAGATTTTTTTTTTTTGAGAAGTTCAATAAAATTTTTCATTTCCGCCTTAGTTTCTATTTCTTCTATTTGGTTTGATCTTAGGCTAGTAATAATTTGTTACTACTATTTGAGAAAAGATTACACTTGCATGTGATCCTCTCTTTCTTCACATAGTATCAGAGTTACAAGGGTGATAATCTATATTTCAAAATCTCCTTGGTGAAGAAGATAATCTTTTGTAATAATAAAAATTATAGTCGAATTGGTAGATTTAGTATTGAACTTGTCAATCAGCCTAACTATAAGATCTAAAAGACTTGGAGTCTTATCTCTTAAGGGAAGATTTATGGGATGTGGTCGGTGGTAATGCAATAACAACATTAGATAATACAAATGGAGATGCCATGAAGAGATGGAAGATTTTAAATGTAAAAGCTGAATTTTTATTGCTCAATAAAAAGAACATCATTCGACTTTAGTATTTGGAAAATGATTTAACAAATACTATCTAAAATGATCTCTCAATTTTTCATTATTTTTTGAAGATTAAACATTTATATTCAAATACATTACTTTTAGATCCAAATGAGACTATTTCTGATACACGAATAAGACGTTATATTGTTTGTGATCTTTGAAAATAATATATTCCTTATATTACATCTATTGAGGGATGGGTTCAACAACCATCCTGGGTAGAGTCGAAAATTCTTTTTGCTTCTTAGGAATCCTTAGCGGGAGTTTCTATTTCAATGAGAGATGAAGATACATTTTTAACAAATAAAAAAAATGATAATAATAATAATGATAAAGAGTCTTTTTCAAAGGATGATGCTAACAGTAAGCAAGAGTTCTTTTTAAACAATAATGTAAATCTGAAGAAGAACAAGTGTTATAGGTGTGATAAGTTAGGCCATATCAAGAATATAATGATTAAATGTGAAAATATTACAAATAAAGAAGATTGTTCTAATGTTACTATTGAAGATTAGGGCAAATACTTTTTAGCTGAAATTATTGAGGCCATGACATCTATCAATTTTGAAAATAACTGGATTATTGATTCAAGATATGGTCTTCGTCTCACTGGAGATGGTACCAAATTCATCAATCTTTATCAATATAAATATAATAATATAATTATTATGATAGATAATATTATTCATCAAGTGAAAAAGAAAGGCACTATCATAATATCAGCTGAAGACAATGATCCTATTATATTGAAGAGTGTTTACCATATTCCAAGTATGAAGAAAAATCTCTTCTCTATTGCAAATACATTTCAGAATATTTAGTTCTCCATGCTATATTCATATACCAGAGAAGCAAGCTTGATATTAAGGCCAAGAAATGCATCTTTATTGGCTATGATGAAAGGAAGAAAGGTTAGAAATATATAGATACACAAACACAGGTATATAGTATCTCGAGATGTTGTGTTTGATAAAGTTTCTTGTTATTATCTTTCATAAGTATTTCTTTTGAAAATATCAATTACAATAATGAAAGTGATATATATTTAATCATCTCCTTCCTCATTTATATCTACTCATGTTATTTCTTCGTCACCAATAATAGAGCAAAGTGATAAGGGGAGTTATAATTTTCACAAAGAGAAAATTTTAATATTGAAAAGATAAAAATAATAATTATCAAACTAGCAGAGATGGGGACCACGTAAACATATGTCACTGTTTCATTTCTTAATCAACTAATGATCTTGAGCCTACTTGTTTTGATGAAGCTTAAGGTATAAGAGGATTCCATGAATAAAGAAATGATTGTTATTCATAAAAATGAAACTTGGGATATTATGTCAAGGCTTCTGTAAGGAATTTGGTACTATTTCTAATTTGCACAAGCCTAATTTTGAATTCGACCATCATATAGATGTTGTGCCTTCTGTATAAAGTCCAGCTACAGATTTCAATGGTCTTTCAGTTTAGATCAGACTATGAGCCAAGAGGTATTCTCGATGGTCCTAAAAGTTTTCGAACGAAGCAATTTGATTCAGATAGATTTCCAAATAGTAATATTCATATGCACCCTGGAGAATATTTTGATCAAGATCATATTTCTATAGGCGATCCAAAACTCTACAAATCAAGTCAGGACTTATATATAAAATTATACTTTAAGAGGGAGTGTTAAGAAGTTAAAGTATATTTTGAAAGATCATAAAATTAATATTTTATCTTTTAAATAAGATTAGATAGATTTGTAAGGATAAAAAAATCTTAATTTAAAAAATCAAAATATATTTAGGAAGATTTCAAATTAATATTTTATCTTTCAAATAAGATTAGATAGAGTCATACAGAGATCAATTCAAGTAAAATAAAATCTAAGAGTTGTTTAAAATATATAAGTATTATTCTTTCTGAGAAGCTCAATAAAGTTTATCATCTTGAGTTTTTTTTTCTATTTGATTTAATCTTGGACTAATAGTATCTTCTTACTATTATTTGAGAACATGTTACACGTGATCCTTTCTTCAACTACTGTAGAACATGAAGTTGTCTTTCTTCAATTATTTTTGTCGCATCAAATGATAACTATTGAGAGGCAGCGAGGGGGTTGTTCAAATATTCCAAGCATGAAAAAGTCCTTTCTTCAACTATTGTAGAGTACCTCCACCACAGTAAAAGTACTTTCTTCAACTATTGTAGAGTACTCTATCTAATCATAATTATTGGGGGTAGGGAGTGGGTAGTTCAAATGCTACTGTAGTAGTCTTCTGTTGCATCTAATAATAATTATTGAGGTGGGGAGAGGGTTGTCCAAATACTGGAGTTGCTATTTACTGGGGTGTCGGAGGGTTTTCCAAAGGATATTTCTTCTGCTTCCCTAAGCTAGCAAATAATTTGGATCATGTGCATTCAACAACAACAAGGAAAATTGTGTCGCCTCATGGATTAAAGATGAAGTAAGCCATTTGAACTCTCTTTCTTTCTAATCAGTTTTGCCCTATTTTGATCCCTACATTTGATCTGACATCAACAACAATCTGATAAAGTTTGATGCTTTTATACTTCCCAGTGATGCCTCGGAACTTCTACAGATTTTGCTTTTCTGTTTGACTGTGGATAATGATTGCTTCAGTCCTACCATGTTTTTGTTCTGATGATACCAACAGGACTCAACATCAGACCTATAAGTTTTATGTTTTTGTTCCAATGTTAACAGGACAGGAAATCAATTCCCTGATAATCCCAACAAATCAGCTGCCTCATATCTCAAATCCGCTGCATAGTTTTTTTTTTATCATCACCGATAACTGTACAGAACTTAAATGAAAAGAATTTCAATCATTGTTATATAATTTATCGTAAAATCTTCTTAGGTATCCCACTGAATATTCATTCCTTGCACCATTAATATTAATTATATTGTCCCTTTTAACTATATATCATTTTTCTTCATTTTATCTTCTATCTATCAAATCTACACAATTGTTCATGAATATGTTGATAATACTTGATTGAAAATAAAATAAATTAGAAATTAAAATTTTTCACCCAAATATCATTACCGCAAGGCAATGACATTCTTGAAACAAAATCGGAGTGTTATATAGAAGCCAGAAATAATGAACAAGGTGTCAAAGACAAGTACAGTGCAAAAACACTTCCCTTGCCTATTTTCTAATGAGAAAACAAGATAAGCTAAGTCATCACACACAATCTAATGGGGACCTCTGATCATGGCAAAGTAAACAAACATCTACTGGGATAAGCTGCACAACAACACACTTTTTGGGATCAACAGGAACCGAGCGCTTCAGATACTGCCTGCCTTCATGGGGAGCGACTGCACCAACAAAATAGTAGTTTGACATTGTGCAAGAACAGTGATCCCAAAAAACTGGTGCAACACTAAAGGGACTCGGTACCAAGCACTACTCACCTGCGGTCTCTATCATCGGCAGGACTTTGAGCTTTTTCATAGCTAGGACTTCCCCTCTCCCTGGCCTTGGCATATGGACTGGGAGCACGACCGTAGTTGGGGCTCGCCCTCTCCACGCCTCTACCATAAGGACTTGAAGACCGTCCTCGATCATGGCTTCTTGACCTTTCCCGACCTCTCCGATCAGGGCTATAGCCGTTTCTTCTATCGTCATCATCACGGACTGCATACTCGACGGAGATCACCCGATCCATCAGCTTGCTGGTTGTCCAATGAATTAGAAAATAAAGAAAACCCACAAGTAAGTTCAGAGCAACTGAGTCAGATCATTCCAAATCAGGTTCATTATTATGAGTTTGTAGAATGAGTTTTGTTTGTTTCTGTTAAATAAGAAGCTACACGTAAAATTCACTGCAACAAGTACATGTAAAATTACTAACTGCGTAGTCAATAGGTAAACTTATGAATCAGAAAATGGTGGACGATGCTGCACATGACAAGCAGAAATTGTGAACTTTAACTTCATGGACTGATAAGCAGAAATTTATGAACTTGCTGCTCTGTCATGAATGATAAGCAAAAGTCATCAATAAAACAAGTACAGAAAATTGAACTGGTTATGAGGTACAGACCATAAACAAGTAATCCCACACCCTACCCAAAAAGTTGACTGAAATCCAGAAAATACTTCAACGATCTTAACTCCTAGGCATCTTACTCGGTGAAGGGGTCTCAGACCATTGATGGTAAGTAGTAACTGATCCATGATTAGTTCAGTGATGATGGTTATATGAATCTTAATCATAGCAGCTTCAAGCGGAATGCAAACAGATCTCTACAGTTTAACTTCCATGTTATATGAAGCTAGGATGTGCTAGATCATCCAGGTCACCAGTATATGCAAAAAGATGAACATGCGCTCAATCACAAATACTTTTAAAGAGAAATTGAAAAAGGATTTCGAAGATAAATTACATCAACAAAAAGATAGATTAGAATTAAAATATATATAATATTTACACTGTTGAATCGAAAAACCCGAATGTAACGTCACTTTACCTCATGTGGGTAGCCTCTAGTGCTTTTGTTGCATCGTCCTGA
Organism: Musa acuminata AAA Group; assembly: GCF_036884655.1. Taxonomy (NCBI): domain Eukaryota; kingdom Viridiplantae; phylum Streptophyta; class Magnoliopsida; order Zingiberales; family Musaceae; genus Musa; species Musa acuminata. The sequence goes on along the minus strand of NC_088353.1, from coordinate 3,406,669 downwards.
GCATCAAACTGGATGAAGGCAAAATTTCTTCGAATCCTAACATTCAAAATTTTTCCATATGGCTCAAAATGCCTTTCCAAATCCCGTGTCCTGGTGTTGATTGAGTCAAAGTTTATGACAAACAAGGTCTTTGAAGGTTTTGTGTTAGCCGAAGGCCTTCTTGAACTGCCAGACCTTCTGCTATTCCTTTCTTGCTGCAGAGAGAAGTTCCATGAGTGAGATACTATTATCCCCTAAGGTCAGCATGCTTAATCATCTACCAAAAACATAGGCTTTGCTAGCACCCTGCCTTTGTCCACTCAACACGGAGCCGCCGCCCATGTCTGCCAAACTCTAGCCGATCAAGTCCACGTATTGCATCTTCAGCATCACGCTCATCATCCATGTATATAAAAGCAAACCCTACAAAATAGTGGAAGCATGGTAAAATATATTTTATCATGAAATTATCTGACTTGATATTACCTTTCCATGCTAATCCTTCTTAAGTGAACCCAGTCTGAAGGGCCTCCGGCAGACCCATTCAGAGATTCGGTATCTAGCCATCTATCTCTTAGAGAGCGAGCTAGAAAATGACCATAGAAAAAAGAAACAGACCTGGTAACTAAATGACGTCAGAGAACATTAGTCCAAAAGACAGGTATTGTGGTAGGCCATGGTACAGAGAGTCCTCCTCCATACATATTCTCCAGCCAGGCTGTTCAGGATGGAAACATGGTTGGGATGGAAGGCTGGGCAAAGTTCACGAGAAATTAAAGGCAATAGTCTTGTGGAGAATGTTTCCGTGTGAATGAAATGCGATTGAATTGCGGAATGGATCAGCTCTCTGGAAAGAGGCAATATGAACTCGAGCTGGAAGGATTGTTGAATGCATGCGCCCAACAAGCAAGAAGAGCATGTATTCTCCAATATATTCCTGCGGCAAAGAAATTGTTGAGTATGGAGGATCATCCTTCAAAAACATACTGCTTTCTTAAACTTATCCTGATTCCAAATCCCTAGGAAACCTCAAAACAGGTCTCCTGCCACTATGCACCATGTGGAATGGTTCACAATAGTTCTGTCCCACGTCAATATGTGTGGGGACTTTTCAAAATGCATAAACCGGGACCATAATTCAAAAATTATCAACTTCATGTGTGGTCTTCCTTCTTGATATCATACACACCGAAAGTTCACATCACAGCATATTCAGAGGACATAATAACTTCTTGTTTTTTTTTCTTTTTTTGCCTCCCAATGCCACTAAGAAATATATAATGATGTAACTGAAATTTTTTTATTGAAAATGCCCTCATGTGCAAGGCCAATCCACACAAGCATTCAGATTCGTAGATATGGCAAAAGAAAATTTATGCTGTCAGAAGCATATGTGCATATTACTTACTTAGAACCTGCAACGAAAGCTGGATCATGAGGAAAAGGAAAGTTCAGTTCGTTGCAGATCCACTTGGCCCAGGAAACCAAACTGAATAATAAAATGCTAACTATACGCTGACCAGCAGACAGCCCCAGAACCACGAACGGAAACAGCACCATTTCCAACATGCATATTTGTGGTTACACTAATTTATCATCCAAAGATTATAGTTCAAAAACTGCATCAATGCAACTGTAACAACAATTGTCTGAGAAAAAGGCTTCAGAGAATGTGTCAAAAAAACCCTCGAATTCTGGTGTCATACAACAGTATTATAGGAAGTTACCTGATTTCATATCCACCCTGTCAACCTTCCCATATCTGCTGAAAAGCCGCTCAAGCTCAGAATGGCGAGTGTCATTATCCAAATTTCCACAGAAAATCGACCTTGACATTCTGGTTAATTAGCAACAAGAACCTAAATCTGGAGAAAAAAAGATAACCATATCAATAAAAAAAGCCAACCATGATAATAGTAAAGTTTTGCCAAAACAGTAGACCACTAAAATCCTCACGTATGACACAGGATTGATCTAGTCATTAGTTGAAGGATTAAGACAATAATGTTATTCAATCTTGGTCCATGATAGAAGTACAACTACCATAAAAATAATTACCTAATTTAAAGTGCATAAAGAAGTGATAATCATGTATCCTCTCTGCTAACAGATTATCATGAGTTACAACACCATATTGAAATTTGATGTCATATAAAAATCGCCAAAAAAAATTTAAGAATGAGATCAAGTAAACCAAGAAAATCACAGCTCAGCCCCTTTCCCTGCTAATTCTCATTAACAATAGTTATCTCTCGTTAATAATAATTTATTAATTGTGTTAATTACTTAAGATATAGAGGATAGATCATTTATCTATTCAGGCACATCCTTCTCAACATTATTTAACACACCAACTCATTCATCTTCCCAATATTATCTTTTTCTAATGCCTGCCTCTCTAGTCTCCTTTGTTTGCACCTGACTAATGCAAATTCACCCATCCAAGACTCAGGCAGTTCATTGCTTAGCTATGCAAATCTACCATTTGTTGTCTTTCTAACCTTCTTACTTCAAGCATGCATGTAACTGCAAGACCCTGGCCCATCTTTTTCCCTCTTTTTCTCTCTTCTGCTATACTATTACCAAACAAAAGCAAAAGCTAAGAGAGAAACAGAACCCCACAAACAAAGCATTTCATATTCTGCTCCAACAAGGTTCATATTAAGCAGTGGCAGGAAGATACTTATCACAATAAGATGCAGCCCTATGCTAGATGGTGTATGTCGGTTCGTCTCAAACTAAGCAGTGGGAGCAAAGCACTTCTTGCAATAATATCCAGCCCTATGCTAGATATTGTATGCAGGTTGATCTCGATCTAAATACCAAGGTTCATCAGGTACAAGAAATGAGAACCCAGAGATGACCATTTCAAGGGTGATAACCTCCCTTTCGGCAGAAAATCTCAGAGACATAATGCTAAATAAATATTGGAACAAGAAATTTTGGGGATATGACGACTAACACTCTTATGCAGCAGAGCGTTCCATGTTAGGATCCGAAATTCATCCGACGAAAAACATAGCAGCCAAAAGAGATCAGAAGACTCAAAGAAGGATGCAAAAATATTGCCGAGGAAAAGAACATTAGTAAACAGATCAAGTCATTAACCTGAGGCCAGAGAAATCACAGATGATCTATCGATAGGAGTAAAAAAAAGATAAGAACTTGTTTGATCTATACGTATGAGAAACGAAGAAAATAACGAGAAATTAGCATGATCGAAACATTCAATGGATTCTGAGGAAATTGTTACCTGCGATCGAAGCAGTTCTTTATCGGCGAAGTGACGGCCGAAACCCTAGGCCGACTCGAAATGGACTCTCGAGGGCAAAGGGGGGAGGTTAGGTCGGGAAAAGGACGACCTCTCGGCAGATCCACCGAAAGATACGGATTACATTTCACGCGACATTTCCAATCGTCACCCCATAACTAGATGGGGCCCACGTTTTCAAGCGACACCTCTTTTTCCCTGCGTTTGCTGCGTCGCTTGAACTCGGATCCTCAACGGGACTACACGCGTACACCGCATAAAGCGTCCGTTGTCGAAGGACGGAACTGTCAGATTCGTGCACCCACCGATCCAATGGTGTCGATCTCGTCTTTGGCCCCGCAAGTCCCGCGGCACGGCTGAGCGTGCGACGCGCGTCTTTTATAGTCGACTCACCGAGGGTGCGGCAGCCAAGGCGAACGGAGAGGCCAAAAGGGACCCACCTAGTCAACAGCTGGATCTAGTATGGATATCGCTACAAGCTTTTAGATGAATTAGATATATAACTCATATTTAACTTGTAAGTATTATATTTTGCTGTGGTTAGGTTTCAAATATTTTAAGCATAATGAAAAGAAGTAAATTGGTATCACTGTTTTGGAAGACTCTAAATTTTTTACATAAAAAACTGAATGTGAGAAAAATCATCGAATCATAATCCAATTTACACCTCATTATCATAAAAAATGATAATAGGTTTATAATATATCTTCTCTAAATAACTAAAAGATCATAATAACATATCATTATCATATAGATTTTATAAAAAAAAATATTTATATTATATCAGAAAAATATTTTAGAGAGGACAGACCGACACCGTTAGAATTATAGATACATAAATTTACTAAAATGATATTATAAATCATGTATTGTGTAGTATTGTGCGTATAAAAATAATGTAGAAACATAAAAATAATGTAGATATAAAAATAATGTAGATACATAAAATGGTATTATAAATCACAATAAAATTATAATAGCCGACGTCGCTTGCCGACAACCCGCTGTCCTCGCTCTCCATCTATTTCTCCATCACAACTTTCCGGCGGCCTCACCCTGTCCTTTCTCTCCCTTCTTCGTTATCTCAGTCGACGCCGCAAGAGTGGTGGAGGTCGATGAGTAGCTCGGCGATCGAATGCGAGGGCAGCGGTGGTTTTCTCGCCGTGTCTCTCCGCTGCGCTGGCTCCGCCGCTCGCTTTCAATCGACCAGATGCCTCTAGAATCGGGGGTGGTTGGCGACGAGAAGGCCGGCCGCCATGGGTTGGTTCACAATATATTTCTCCTCCGTCCGCGTGATCTTTACCTCAAAGGCAGGAGGAGGGGGCGGCTACCTGGCTCCTTCCTTCCAAGTACTACACCACGATGTTCTTGCAAGCAAATGCGTGCTGATTAGCTTCCCGAACTACAGACGAAGCAACGGAGAGGGGACAGGCAATATCTTCCTTATCCACCTAACTTTTCTCAGCGTATCGCTTTGATTTCGACGTCCGGTCCTCAAGTCCCACATCACCTGCACACTGACGGGGGAATGGATATCGAACGCATCCATTCCAAGTGCAACTCTGACGCTATTTTGTCCTTCGACTCAGTTGAGCCATTTGACTCGGACATTTTAAGGATCGGTTGGATTTGTTCTCCTTTTGATTTCCTAGCACGTGAAATGAGTCGGACGTAAAAGGACAGCGAGGTTATATTACTTGCACCGTCACACGAAGACCTTTCCCAGACCTCGATCGGCCTTTCTTATCCATATATAAGCATGCAATTTTCTTCCTCGCCATGACTGACATGACTTCTGAAGCTTCACTGACTCGAGCGAACCAACCCATATATTCTCGGCTGCGATTTGAGCACAATGATAAATCAGCTGCGATTAAGATAAGATATGTCTGACTGATGTGTTGTATAAGCTTGCAAAGGGCACACTGGGTGTTGTCTTAAGAGCCTTAAAAATCGATTGCTGTAGTCTATTTTTTAAATAAATACAAATAATAAAAAAATATTGACAGTAGGATAGAAAACACCATCATAAAATTATATATAACAAAAATAAAAATAAATTCAAATTATAAATATATTTAGGAGTTCATTGGCTCAAAGTTTATTTCTGTTGAGACCACCCAAAGCAACGAATAAAAGATTCACCCACCGCCTCATACGGGCGGAAGACAATTTGACCACAGCATCAACCGACGCCTAAAAGTGGCTTAGCACGTAAACAACTCCATAAACATCACAAGTGGCACTTAACATAAGATTATATTAATGGTTAGATGGTTGACATGAGGTGAGTATAAGCTTGAGCTACATTAAAAACCTATTTTCGGGTGGCTGGATTTGCTCCGAGGATAACAGCTAATTGCTAGCCCAACATCCAAAACCAAAGCGCGTGCCACCCAAAATCATACACCGTTGACGCTGCTGCCCCTTCCCGCGAAAACCCCACGCTTCCTCTGATCCCACCGTCGCCTTCTCGTTCACTTTCCACCTTAAATGCTGCTCTTCAATCCCCTCTCTCACTTCCCCTTCGTCCCGATCCGTTTGCAGCGCAATCCCACAGCACGCAGCTGACAACGACGACTCCACATGATCACGTGAACTGTCCCCTTAACGCTTACTATCGTTTTGCTCTCGGCAGATGCATGGCTGAACGCCCTTCGGACGTGCACGGCCATCCCCACGTGCACTGTTGGCGTGCAGTGGAGGGCGGCCGAGCATCCCCACCTCGACTCCCCGAGCTGTTGCCTTGTTGTGACCAGGGAGGTAATGCGGTGCAGGCCGAGAGCGAGACTCGCATGCGGCCGGATGCCTCCCGGAGGCACCTGAGCTACCGCGGCATCCGGTACCGGAGCGGCAAGTGGGTGTCGGAGATCCGCGAGCCGCGCAAGGCCAGCCGCATCTGGCTCGGCACGTACCCGACCGCCGAGATGGCGGCCGTGGCCTACGACGTGGCGGCGCATGCGCTGCGCGGCACCGACGCCGTGCTGAACTTCCCCGGCGAGATCGCCTCGCGTCCGGCGCCAGCCTCGGCCTCTCCGACCCATATTCGTGCGGCGGCCGCGGAGGCCGCGGCTTCACTGGTGCCGAAGCCTGCTGCTGCTTCCCATCAGCATCCAGGGAGCTACATAGACGAGGAGGAGATATTCGACATGCCGCAGTTGTTGGTGAACATGGCCGAGGGGATGCTGATGAGCCCACCAAGGCTAAGCCCGCATAGGTCCGATGACCCGCCGGAGCTCTCCGAGGAGGTGAGCTTGTGGAGCTATCCGTAGATATATGTTGTCGTAGCACAATAAACAAAGAGTTACGCTTATATCACCTATCTAACACCTTCATGATGTGCTTCCCTAGGGCTTCATTTTCATGGAGATTACATACATGTAACGCTAGTCCGTAGGGTTCAAATTTCCCCTTAATCTTGGGAAAGAATGTTTTCCTTTCTACCAGATTGCATATGGGAATTGATATATTATTATTTGTCTTCTTGGTTGCATGTGCAGATAAACTTCCACTGCCATAGAGTGCTCTACTTTTATCTATTTATTTATTTATTTTCCCTCGAATAAAAAAACATGCAAAATAAAGCACTTAAGTATCAGAAAGTGCAGCAACAAATCATATCAGTTTGGGTTAGTCTTGTCGAAAATATTCTGAAATCATTAGGATCGGTAAAACTCTGCTTCGGCAATAAACTCCAAGAGTAAAATCTTAAGCTGGATTCGCCAAAACTAGCTGTGTTCAGGTATTCTTCTGACAGAATGTGAAACCCTCCACATAATGAGTCTGCAATGCGACGACACGGGTAATGCTGTGACTGCAAGAAGGCCTCGGAAGCATACAGGGATCGCATCTTTTTGCTCATGGATGAAGCTCTGCAACCCCAATCAAAGACGCGCATAATAACACCACACGTACGTTAAGATGTTCCCCGCCCATTGGGGTCTCCAAAAGGCTGTGTTCAGCTTTACGTACTCGGATCAAGTCTTCCCCCAGATGGATCCTCCGCCCACGGGAGACAATTAAATGTGCAGGACCCACACCAGCGGAGATCGCTGAACGCTTCAGTGCAATTTACGCAAAAGCTCGACAATGTTACTACGGTGATACAGAGAGAAGAGAGAGAAACTAAAAGCAAGTTTTGGAAGAGATGACATCCATATGAGGCACACAAAGTCACTTCTTAAACTTATCCATAAACGACTTTATGTCTTTCTAACGAGATTTGAGGAGCATAAGCCTCTTGAGTTGTAATCCTTCGCAAAGAAGACAATTAAATAAGCTATTATAACAACATCTACGTCGAAATGATAGATATTTGAAGTCCTTAGGCTCAATTAACACCATAAAAAATAATAAGATATAGATTTTGAGTCCTTCATTCTTGTCCTGGCAATTTTAATGAATACATCCATGCCTAGAATACTGTACTACTGCCATTGATATCATCATGAGTTGCTGAAACCAATCCATATTAATTCTTTCCCTTACTTTGCACATGTGATCCATTTCATGTAACATCGAAAACATGCATCTCCGACTTCGGACATCAAAGGATCACCATTCGTAAGAAAATTCACGTGTCATTTGGTTGTCCCGGCCTTCAACAGTGGTAGCGGTATTCCCAGACGTGGATCTGAAAGAGACCGCACTTTGCCGAAGACATACATCGGACATCTATGGCAGCTGTTGGAGGACAGTGCATGTTATCCGTCTGTGTCAAGGCGACTTCCAGGTAGCAAAGAATGGCGTGAGTCGTAAAGGAAGATACGGTGGTTGGGTGTCGGCGGCGGCCGCCCTGCGACCCGAGGCAGAAAGGTTTTGTCCCATCATCCTTTGGCGAGAAGGTGAAGTAGGGGCAGCTTCATGGGGCCATCTGAGTGAAGGTCCGCATGAAGGCGTGGTTGGTCGAGGGTTTATTTTGCGCGAGATCTACGAAGAAAGAACAGGAATCTGATGTGGGGACTCTCTTTGCACACCAAATAGATATGGTGTACAATAAATCCGATCGATTCGCTGAATCTGATGAAAACTCCGAAGACCATGAATGCCTCACGCTCAGCAGTGAAGTTTTGATGCAAGTCTGATTGATTCCTGAAATCTGATGAAAGTACAAGAGGTGGGTCGATGTAGGTATGCCAATTATACGACCATAACGCCACCGTCGGAGTTCAAGGAGTGCTTGTCATGGATTGCTAATAAGGCCGGGGCTAAGCCTTCTTGCTAGGCCAAACTCCACCGCCAGCAAAGTAATAGAATTGAAATGGTTCGAATTAGAGTCGTCGTTCCAAGTACGTGCGGCCTAAAAGAAGGTAGAGACCAAATTGGAAATGTATAGAGAACATTTCTGCCGCCCGCCATTCGATGTCTTCTCGTCACCCAAAATTGGCGGGCTTTGCAGCCTCCCTCTGCCTCTGTATGTACCCGCGACATATATGGAACGTTAACTTCCTCAACGACTTCACCAACTAATTTATTACAACAGCCGTCACCGCCACCACAAGTTGGAATCTTCATTCAATCTGATGCTAAGTCCACCACCAACTCCTCCATCAGGGACCCCAGCACCAGGTCCTCCACATCCGCCGCCTCCTCCTCCTCCTCGAAGCAAATCCACCGCCCGTTCCTCTCCATCTCCCTCAGCGTCGCCTCCCCGTGGTAGTCGTCCAGATCGCGGCAGCCCTTCCCCTCGATCCAATCCCTCGAAGTTTCCAACATCGGCCGCTCTGCCGGATCACGGCGCAGGATGGAGTTCCTCCACCAGGACGGGCGGCCGGGAACAGCGTCGTCGCCCGAGGAGGTCAGCCCCTGGATGAAGAAGTCCACCAAGACCTTCTCGACGCACGTTCCCGGGCCTACGTGGAAGTCGTTCTTTAGTTCTCCCAGTAGGCCCCAAGCCTTCTTCTCTCGTAAGCCCCTCACGTCCGCCTCCTCTTCGTCAACGTCGGATAACGCGACGCAGTCGGTGGATTCGGAGCGGTCATCAGACGAGGCGAAGTGACGGTCGAGATCGATCGGGTCCAGATCGGCGAGGCACTCGAACCGTCTGATCTTCTGCAACAGCTGCAGCTTCGTTCCTGTACCCACAAACGATCCATCCACGTTAGGTGTCGCAGCGAGCTGTTCTTATTTTACCAACATATACAGAGGGGCAACAGTCATCTTCTTTGTCGGACGCCTTACTGTAGTTGAAGAAGCACGTGAGGCAAAACCTACCATCTAACGAGGGACGAATAATAAGATCATAAAGAAGACTGGAACAGGATGGGATTATTATTTACGGCTGCGGTTGGCATTTTGGGCTCGCGTCCACAGGTCAAAAGACAAAGGGAGAAGATTCCGGCGGAACGCAAGGACCCAAGTTGCCTTGTAATCAACGGCAAGTGCGTGGCGATAGGCGCCTGAGAGCACCGTCTCAACTTCTAATATATTTACATATATATGCCATCGACATGGCTGCTTTTCTAGATGGATTAATAGAAGACAACTTGCTTTTTTGGGTACTGAGCCGACGGAAATGACACTGCAACTTTAAATCCGAGTAGAGAAGAAAGATAAGTCACGTACTTTCGAGTTTAGCGAGGCTGTGATGGAAGGAAGGCGACGTGGTGTCATCCTCTTCTTCTTCTTCTTCGTCTTCTTCGGATGGGAAGTCCATCACAGACAACGGACTCAGCTGTTCCTTCTCCTCCGAGTGGCATTCCGGCGACTCCTCGCTCTGGCTCTCCGTTGCCTGTTTTCCGCATGTGAAAATGCCAATGAGAATGATTCATGAAAAGACAAGAAGGTACGGATGAAGGCGTGAAGCGAAGGCCAAGGCGACGTGGGCGTTCGAATTGGTGCATCGGCAAAGCCAAAAAAAAGCGGAGCATGCGCGGTCGAGGTCACCTCTAAAGCGGACCTCATCCATCGACTTTTGGAAGAAAAAGAATTCCCACAACCGTCCAACAAAACCCGTAGATTTGGCCTAATTGTACTCACCATGACTCGTCGTAGACCAAGTGAAAGACTACAAAGCTTTTCACTCTACTGTACCTCTCGAGCTTGGCTCAGGTCCTCCTCATCCACCGACCAACTCCGTGTAGTTCCAGCTTTTTATATAAAGCAGACGACAGATCTCGCAACCATTAAAAGACTGGCCCTTTCTTTTTGTCAACTTTCACTTCAATCGATATTTCAGGGACCGTTTTGGTTGTGTTTCTCATCCACCACTGCCTATATGGTTCTTGCTTCAGCAAGATAGAAAGGGCAGACAGAGAATTCGCGGTTGTAAAGTCTGAATGCGTCAAATTCAAACAGCGGTAAAGGTAAGAAAAGGGGTTGTGAAAGGAGCGGGACCACCGTACAAACGGTGATGTGGAAAGCTGAGAGGCGGGACCCAAGCCTCATCAACCATCTCAACCGCTCATTTCGTGGGGCCCTGATGTTGATTACTGAGAGAGGTGCGACGGGTGCAAATAATTGAAGCGCAATAAATAAAATAACAACCCCTCACCTTGGCCGCCCAGCGGTGGCCGGCGACGCTCGCTTCGGCGACCTCGGCGATGATGTTCAGCCCATTGGTGTTGCGACTTGGGCTTGTTCGCGGTGAGTGCTTCTTGACGTCTCCGGTGGTGGCCGCGTCGTCAGTGGTTTCGGAACTGGCAATGGAGGACGGAAGGAAGCCCGAGCCATAGGAGTCGGACTCTGAGAAGCTGCTGCAGCTGCTGACGACCGGGGACGGGAAGTCGAACGACGCCCGGTCGTCGCCAGTCTCCTCCTCAAACGATCTCAGACGTACGATGTCCCTCACCTTCGCCCTGTTCTCCTCTCCCTCTTTTCCTTTCCTTCTCCAGAAACTTCCCTTCAGCCTCTCCGAGAGGCTTCTTGACGGAGATCCCTCCTGCCTGGATCTGCCAGAGTCTGGGGAGGAGGAGGCGGCTGCGGCGAAGGGTAGAAGCCTAACGGCGTTGAATACAGCGGAGATCTTCGTCAAAGCGCTCATGGATGGTGTCCGCGGCAGCTTCCTTCCCCCACCACCGCGGAGGTCCGCCTCCAGTAGGTAACGTACGGTGGCGTCGTCGTTGGCTCGACGCGGGACGCACCGGAACCCAGCGCCACTGGACTCGGAATTCCACTCCAGCTCAAGGTAATCCTTGAGCATTAGTGGCTTCTGAGCCATCATCTATAACCAGTCGTATCAGCAACACAAGATGTGAGAGAGAGAGAGAGAGAGAGCGGAAGTGGTTAGGAGGGAGTGGGCGAAGGTATTTAAGGGGCGACGGGGAGGGGGAGGGTCGAAGGCGAAGGGGAGACGCAGCTTCGAAGGCGGAGATCTCCAGATGAAGAACAACCTGCGCCACACAGGGAGTAAAAAAATGGAGGGAAGGAGGAATCCATCTTGCTAGTTTATAATGAAGCAGAGGAAACACGCACGAAAATAGAATCAAAGAGAGAGAGATGAAGAGATCGATAGCGAAGAGAGAGCAAGGGCACGGCGGACGCCGGTTGTCTCTCCGCTATCGCTGCTCTCTCGGCCGTGTTTTAATACCCGATGGCCGAAGTGTGTACGCTCAATGCTTTACGTGATCACATTCTTAATGACACCTCGTGCGGTACTCGTCCTTCTACCACACTAGTGATTGGAGGTGGAAGCGACCCTTTTGGCCCCATGATTGCATCCTTCCTCCAGTGGAAAAACTGTAGGCTGGAAACCATAGGTAAGAGATTATTAATTTTCAGTGAACGTATTCAAGGTAAAAAAAGGAATTTTGGTGCTTCATTTATGGTTTGTTCCATACTCGAGATTTAGTGGCGAGAGGTGCAACGGAAGAAGATAAAAAAACCAGCCTGATGTTATTACGTCGAAAGATAAAAACGATTAATATGTCGCCTAGCGAGGTGCGGCGGGACGCAGCACGTGTGGTGCACCTGTGAGCAGCGGATCCGATGTTTTCGTGGCTGCGTTGCGCTCGTGCGGGGGCGCTGCGACTCGGTACCCGATCGCTCCGGGACGTACGATATGAGCTTCGACGGTGGGGATCTATGGGACGGGAGGGAATGCGGTCGGTGAGCTGTCCTCGTCGTCACCGCCATCTCCGCACACGGCCGATAATGCACGGCAGCGATAAACTTGATTATTTGAATAAGATCTGATCGAGTCCATCAATCTTGACTCGGTTCAATGATTTTTCGAGAATTAGTGGTTGGCAATGTAGAAATTAAAATTCGATACACGAGTCGATCGGATCAAGTCATTGGACGCTACAGGCCAAGGTGGGGTGCAACCGATTGTGGCAATGACAGCAACTAGTCATGTTTTGTTTGGGGATGTGAACAATGGATTCAAGACTGGTTTTCCCTTCTTATTTCTGTCTCACATGACCAACTAATCAATTAGACAGACTAGTAGTCCATGAAGCGTCAAAAGCTACTTACATTTTGGCATGCATATGGTGTTATATCTATGGACCAATTTACTTATAGGCAGAACTGACAGATGATATCATAGGAGCCAATAAGTGCTTTGGCTGCACTGTTGAAACAGTGCTTTCAAATCATGGATGTAGCTATCAAGATCTCACAAAAATTAAGATACATGCGTCCAAAGGTCGTACAATGAAGCACGGGACGCTCTCGATGCGTGGCTTTCAGGTGGGCGATGACTTTTTTGTCTCGTAATGCTGGGAAGGTTCACGGAAGCTCTTGACATGGTGGAGAAGAGGAGGCTTCTTACATGTGATGATAACAGGACTACCTACATAAATTAATCATGTTTTTTTTATTTTTGTTTATATAATACTGTTCTTGTATGTATAACATTAAATAAATGAGAAAAATAAACGGACTCCGAGAGCACACTGTAAAACATTATCACCATTATTTATGTAGGTAGAAAACGTCAACATACAGACATTCTCTCTTATGAGAAGCCTTATGATCGAAAGTGTTGGGATGATTGATATCCTTTATTAAAAGGGAAATATAAACCATCGTCGTCTACTATTACAGTCCGTATCCTTCGTCTATGCTTTGATTAAAAGAAATGAGAGAGAAGGAAAAAATAATATAGTCTCATCATTGACCAATTTGTACAACGGAAAAGTTACCCGACACGTGCGGTGTTGACGAGAGAATGCATCTAAGAAGTCAAAGAAATAAACTATGAAAAGTCACCCCACCTAATTCCCAGCATCCGCCGGAGCTCAAATGGAAGACGCATCCACGGCCACCATCAGAGTCGTGCACGAATCACGACAAGATCTCGCGGTCTCGATGGATGGACCCCTCCGCTCCAGGAGACGATGAGGCCATGCGATCACGAGGAAATAACATAGCTTCCAACGTTGCAAAGTAGGCCTACCGGAAAACCAGTGCATCGATGACGATAACCCCATCACTTGGGCCGTAGTACTTCGTATCTCAACTCCAGATTTCCTTCGTGTTTGCTTTCTCAAGCAGAAATCAAGTCATTTCCATGATTGGATGTGCATTTCGCTTGCACAAGTACAAAGAACTTGCATCAAGAACAGTGGCAAGTCAACCAAGTAAGATCTTAGATAGAATTCCAAGTCAACAGTAGATCCAGAACCGAAGCATCAAAGATGGCACAGATCTCACTTCCTGAACTGGACTCGACTCATCGACCCACTGAAACTTCGCTGCTCCTTCTCCTTGTGCAGATTATTCATCAGGTTAACCAAAACGCTCTCGGTATTGTCGTCTACACTCCGCCCAACAATTGCCCAGGTTGGAATGTTGTCGTCTAGTTTAAGATTCCAGAGCTGCTGTAAGATTTAGCCAGTAATGTATGTGCAGGCAAGTATGATTCTGGACAACAGTTAATAAACTAATAAGATTGGGTCATTGTGGTTGATCGTCCGTACCTACTCAGAGTCCACACAGGGATCATGCGCTAAGGTAGGACGGTGGCCGCTGACAAGTGCGAGCTGGTCGAGTCCACCGTGATCAGTGTCGTTGCCAGGTTTCTGTTTTTTGTTTTTGTTTTGGCTTTTTTAATTTGAGAACAGTTCAGCGAGGGCATGCGGAGGAAGACATGCATGTTGGCCATATACTTCCACGTAGCTTCGTTGTTGCGGAAGCTCCCTTCGTCTCTAAGCAGGTTTCATTTCTTCTCTAAAGTATATATAGACTCATTTTGTGCTCATTCATCGTTAATTTACTGAAGCTAAAACGTGAGTTCAAAATATTTAATACTAACACGTCTTATTTTTTTATATTTTATTTAAATCTTTTTATATTATTGATTCACGTCATGATATGCTTATATCTATTCATACATAGGGTGATGTAGTAGATGGATGGGGCCGTGCAACAATGTGTTGTGCGTTGATGATGACTCCAATATGCGCCGAAAGGCTTTACGTTGGTGCCCAAACAATTTCTCTACTTCGCATCATCAGGTGATGATGATGATGATGATGATCATAAAAATGTTTAGAGATGAAGTGCATCCGCCTCATCTATGTCTTGATGTAGTGGAATGGGCTACGTGGACATCATAATCTTTTTCTCGAGAAAATAGTGGGCATCATCATGATGTGATAATGTTATTTTCTTAAGATGATAATGAGTACCAAAGACTATGACACGACGCTTTCATTCTTTGATCCACCATCAAATTAATGGCATCCACCTCTGTCACTCACTCATCCTCTTGCTTTTGAATTGCCTCATCTCCATGGTTTTGATCCCAAAAGGAAGCACTACTTGGAGGATTAGACTTCACCAAATGGGGGAGCCATCTTGTGGTGGTGGCGCCAACCAACACCACCCCCACCCCTACCCATGCAGAAGAACCCCCTCGCCTCTCAGTTACGTGACTGTAACTCCAAAACAACAAGCATCCCACTTTCCTTGTCTCTCTATAAACCAAACCCCGAACAGACCCCGCCATTAGAGCTCACACGCCGTATGGATGCCGTCTCGCCCCCCATAAATACCGCTACCTACATCCCAACTAGTGTCCAACTTTGCTTCCTCGTCTCTCCAAACCCAGAAGAATGGCTTCGCCGGCAAGGAGGTCCCTGGCCACTGTCATCGCCGTCGCCGACGCCGCGTCGTGGTACCTCGCGCTGGCCCTCGTGGCCCTCGTCCTCCTAAGCTCGCTGCGTGAGGGCCCCCCGACGACGGCGGAGGAACTGGACGAGCCTGCGAGGGGCTGCGGGCCGCTGGTCCGCCGGCCCTGCGACGAGATTTACGTGGTCGGTGAAGGGGAGACGCTCCACACCATCAGCGACAAGTGCGGCGACCCGTTCATCGTTGAGCGCAACCCGCACATCCACGACCCCGACGACGTCTTCCCCGGACTCGTCATCAAGATCACCCCCTCAAAACCTAGGTAGATGGAGAATTCACACCACTGCGAGATATGGGAGTCCATGAAACCTGTTGTTAATTAACCTCCTCCTCCTACTCCTCCTCCTTCTCTTTTTTATGGAGTCTGACTGTGGGACTTGTATCAGTGTCATGCAACCGAGTAAAACGAAGAAGTTGTGAATTGATTAGAGCAGGGAGAGTTGTTTGCCGCTTCGTTAATGGAAGTTCCGTACGTGAAAGAGTTCTTGATGAAGACACGGATTTTAAGGATGAGATGGGGGATGGGAAGCGTGAGTGCTCTCTCATCTCTCTACCTGCGTGGTTTATTTGTAGTTGTCATAAGTAATCTAATTATTGATCGGCTTAATTAATTAAAAATATATTTATCTATATCACCATATAGATAAGTGTGAAAGGTGCAGTATTAGCGGTGACTTATTTGATCAACAGAGAGCAGCTCCTCTCCATGAGACCAATCATTTGAGAAAGACACAAATAAAGATGGAATTTATACTTATGTGAGGAGTTAATTGTATACTTTCCAGTTTGACTCTATGGATTAATATTTATATTTAAATATTAGTGAGAACTATTTTATTATATTAATTTCATATATAAATGATAGTTTATTTATCAATAGTAATCTTGATTTATTATATGAAATTAAAAAAATTCTGATCAAGAATTTTAAAATGACTGAGACTAAAGAGATTTATTAGTTAAGTTCTGGAGACATTTAGTATGCAACTTTATTCAGACAAAAATATAAGATTCAATCAAAATTAATTTTTAATTATTATTATTATTATTATTATTATTATTATGAAATCTATTGAACGGTACGGATTAAACTCTATCGTATTCCATATATTGAAACCTGAAAAATACTACAACACAACACGAAAGAAAAATCTCAAATTGGAAAAGTTGATCATAATGCATGTATGTTATAAGAATAACACATGGAGGGATGGGCGAGCCCATGACCACACACATTCTATCCAATAACAATGGCACTAAAATGCAAAAGAGACCAAAACGATCAATTGGCTCCTATAATTTGCTACGATGTAAATACTTTTTTTGGCAACATTATTTACTTGGTCGAATTTTCAGGTTAATTTTCTTTAGCTACACTAAGTTACTCTTTAGTTAAAACCTTAAAAACTCATTATGATGATAGAAACCTCAATGTTAGTTTAGATGTTCTATAGTTTTATCTATGTTTTTAACTTAAATAACTAATAATCTGAATGATACTTATATTTATATATGTGGAGGTTTTTAATATTTAGAAAACATATTGCATATGATGTGAATTGATTGACATTTGACGAGTGTTAATCGATGATGAGTACTTTGACTCGTAATAATAGATGAGTATCCACCCTCAACGGGTAGAATCTAAAGTAAACTCATAATTTTTAGATTTAGCACATTGCTACTTACAATTGATGAATCGCAGATCCATAATTATACCTTCGATTCTTTCATACATATATTAATTAATCTCTTTCAGCTCTTCATCATACTATAAAAGATACAAAATACATTTCTTAATTCAAATCATTCAAACTTTTTAATCTAGTTTTTCTAAGATTTACGTTGATCAAGTCCTTTAGATTCTTAGTTGATTGAATCATTAGAGAAATTTAACCCAACATGTCCCCGATGATGGAAAGAATAGAAGATAAGAACGAAGAAACTTTATTGAAGAAATGAAAAAGCTTAATTGAAATAACTTTAGCTTCAATACATTAACATGTCCCTCTCCTATTTATACATATTAGAAGAGAGGATTTTTCTCAACAGAATAAAAGATTTTTCTCAACAGAATAGAGAGAGATGTGCTCTGTCAAGGATATCATTGCGATGACGATGGCTGCAGTAAAGAAGAAAGCTACAGTAATAGAAAAAGCTATAGCAATGCTGTAGCAGAGGAATAAGCTGTAGTAGAGAAGAAAATTACAGTAGAGAAAGATTTTCTCTCAACAAAATAAAAAGATTTTCTCATCTTCTATCATCGATACAGGTCTCCAAGCGAGTCGTTTCGACACTTTACCTAATTTTGCAATTGACTAATTTTGCAATTGACATACTCTGAAAAAAATTTCACCATTGATCCATACTGAGAGTTCACGTTGCAACTTACAAAGAAAAGTCTCAAATGGCATCGCTCCTACATGTGGCTGTGGTCGCTGAGACACACCATGAAGCTACCCAATCCATCGTTATCGGTCCCTAGACGATGACGTGCCCTCTACATTGTTTCAGGCTTCCAATGGCGTTACTGTTCCCCATAGGAATCTTGTCACTGTGTTTGTGACGGGAGTGATCGGCCACCAAAGAAAACTCGCATTCATACATCTGCACCATGATCTCCATTGGTGGTGGACATTAGCTGCTTTACTCAGCGTCAGCTCCATGAACCGGACAAACTCTTCAGTCTCCACCACAGGCAATTACACAGTGAAGCTTGAGGCTTCATATGCCAATCGTCACATGGATCATCAGCATCAGCATTCTCTTTTCCAACAAGTTCCAAATGAGTACAGCACACTCGCATTCATGTATCTTGTATTTTGATGGAAAGGCAACAAGGTGTTCTTTAAACAATACGTAGCCCATGCCTTCCATGTCTCCCCGTCATATTGTCTTGTGCCACATTGTTACCATTACCTACTAAAGGACACAAATGTTTCCCGCGTGAGATATAGACTTTGTGTATGTACTTGGACCTTGTCATTGTTGTATGTGCAAAGACAGATTCTTGCATTCCCAAAGATCTCTGACGAAGATAAGATCACACTTCGATCTTAGCCTTCTGTGGACAACCTACCTCTTGGTTTGTATGATGATCATTCCAATGAACACTAAGAAGGCTAAAAGGATGGTTCTATATAACTAAGGATCAAAAGAGTCTGATTATATATACTAGATTTGATCCATAAGTTTTTGGATTGAATTAGTGTTTGATCTGATATATATTAGCTCTGATTGATTTGACTTAAACATGTCATTATTTAATTTTTGACAGATAAAATTTGACTTGAATAATTGAAAGAAAAAAAAATGATTGAATTAGTCGAGCTATAGTTTGACTGAATAAAGATGAGTCAAAATGGCGTAAGTAGACGCAAATGAGTGATCCAACCTATAGCATCGAAAAAAAGAAAAAAAAGGATTGAGATGATAGTTCATTTAACTTAGATTAATCTTTCGAGTTGAATTGATGTCCGACTTGATATATGTTAACATTTCCTTAAACAAGTTAAGATTAATACGAAAGTGTGTGTAATCAATAGAGGCACATAAAATAATCTAATTTTTTAATATAATAAAAAAATCTATATATCCTTTTTGGTGAAATGATTTTTTGTTTGCATTCGGAAATGTCCCCACAAATTTAAATTAACAATGATATATGAACCATGACTAATAATAATTTTAATGATAATGAAAACAAAATTTGATACTTAAATGTCTTTTCCTACTACACCAAAAGTCTGTAAACATTCATTAAGACTTGGAAGCTCACAGTTTTCCTTAGTCTCAATTTTCTCCTGATTGCGATATGGAGAGATGGCTATTGAATGGAATTATTATTTGGTCCCCCAAGACAAAGAACGTGCCTAATTACTCTCACTTATTGCTTTCCTTACGACAGCATGAACAAGTCATGCGATCATTGTAAGCTACGTCAAGTAATTTGAAGTCTTTGCCTCTATGTCTCAAGGCCGTCAGATGCATATATAATTTCAGAATTATTGAGGTCAGATACTTTCCAGTCTTCAATTTGAGGAGAGGTTAGACCACATTTTGATTGATTACAAAATTCTTAAGAGATTTCGCCATCTAGATTGAAAGATGACTTATGAACAACATCTTATTACAACATTATAGTCATTCCATCAGAATTCTTCTTCTTCTTCTTCTTCTTCTGATGGTTATCTATAATGCTAGCTAAATTTAGTTTTTTTTTGTTTTTTGTTAATATCAATATTTTGCCTAATCAAGATCATTAAATAATCTAAATCCGAATATCCTAGAACAAAATAACACACACATATTTACCATCCATATATCGATGGATGGGAATTCTTGTTTCTATAATCCACACATGCTATACTATCATGATGATTTTATTATACTTTGAAACTCGATTAAGAATAGGCTTAACTTACAAGGTGAATTTGTCTAGCATATCCTATAAACCTAAAAGTTAAGTTTCCCGATAAAATTTGATATCATCATATGATTGGAGAAAGAAATCACACATAAAATTTGATATCATCATATGATTTTTTTTTCTAAAGGGTAAATGAGGAAGATGCAATTGAAGTCTAATATCTTGTGATAAATTATTAAAATATTTATAAGTTATATTAGCCAGAACCTTTTATATGGATCTTTTAAAGATATTATATTATATTTCATTCTATTCTATGATATATGATCTTGCTAGTGAATATAAGGGTATGGATTTGAAGATGCAGATATGAATAAATGTCTTAGTAAGATGGATGATGCTCATAAGTCCAACATCATTTTTACCTACTTATTTTTTCCAATCAAATAAAAAATATAAAATGAAATATGTGAACTTATAACGGCAGCCGAAAATTAGCAAGTGCTTCCGAGAACGGTTCGCGCCCAAAATGTTCCCCCCACCGTCCCCAGTTACGTCAAGATTCACGCCTCGTCCGATGACAGCTACACGTGTAAATTTCTTATTTGTCTACTTACTCCTCCACCCCCCAGCCTTCCCATCCGCTCGCGGTTCGGCGGACGAGCCCTATAAATGGAGAGGCCTCGAACGCCTCCCCAAGCTCACCACGCCACCGCCTAGTCGTCCGTCGTCTCCGTTCAAATCTCTCCGTGCCAAGTGCGGCTCGTTTCGTGCGCCTCCTCTCTCTCTCTCCTCGCGCTCTTTTGCGTTCGAATCTTGATTTGCCTTCGCTGTTCTGATGGAGTCGTGGCCTTTTTAGGAGTATACGAATCGTTCGGGTTCCTGTTTCTTGCTGATGGTCATCTAATCAACCCCTTCTGCTGCGGCCCCAACCACCAGGCTCCGATCTCGTCTCAGGTACTGTTTGAAGTTCCTCTGCATAAGATATGTCAAGTTCTTCGACTTCTCGAGTTTGTTCAGTTGCAATGCTTCTTGCGCTTGCTTTTGATCTGTTGAAACGGCTTAAACGAACACCGAGGATATAGATCTGAAACATTTTACTCTTCTCTTTCGTCTTCTCTTCTCGTTTTGGTGGGATTTACTAGCATCTTCAGATTGAGAATCGTCTCACTACAATCTAAATTGGTATTATCTGCCATCCGGGGTTTCATCTATTTCCATCTACAATCCAAACTTATCGACCACTCGATACAGCCTCGAAATTGAATCGGTTCAAAACTAGGCATCACTGATTACAACCACCCGCGTTCAATCATTTTTGAGCCTAGAAATCAATCCCGGGTCAATCTTGAGAACTTGATCGATCCTGGTCCAATTGGACCGAATCTGGTATACTGGTCGTCGAGTCGCGATAGTAACCCTTGATTTTAACATGGACGGACGGGCGAGAGGTTAGACTCGTCTACTTGGAAGCATTGCTCGCGTCATCTTCTCAGACCATATGCCGTTGGACAGGGTCGAACGCCCAAAACCGCAGTGAGCTTTCCTTGCCTCCCAAGACGTACGACTGCCATCAAGCCGACGTCCTCCACTTTACGTGCTACCAGTTCCGACCCAAGGCAATAAATGTTGCTGCAGTCATATGACTCTGCCAGGATTTTAATAGGTCAATGGAAGGGTTTATATATACGATCTATATCTTTTGAAGTCATATTTTGTTTTTGAACATGCTATCGAAGTCTCGCAATTGAGGACGATAAATTATACCCAAAAAATTATGTTGTTGAAACTAATTTATGTTATAAAGTGCGACATATGATTATCTCAGCCAAGTTTAGTTGTAATTTGACTATAAGACCGTTAGGTTTGGACAAGCCAATTGTCTCAGAACAGTACATAATGCGTGTACGAATCTTTCGCTTTTTTCTGGGCCGCTTGCTTCATCGTCATCTTTTCATTGTCAGACTACAAGCAATTTAAGCCACGTATAACCCAGATGTTGGCGCCGAGAAGTACCTTCCCCACATGCTTACTGTAAGCAGTTTGATCTAACCTGCTCTATTATTGGAGAAGGCTCGAACCTGTCCTGGGACACATGTGGGGCCCGGGGTTTCTCCGATCACGTAGCAATTAGATATCAGTAAAACGTACATAAAGGTTTGTTTTGTTACATCACGGGTTCGATTCTTAACGATCGGTCAGCTCAAGACTAATTACATATTATTTCTTATATTTGGATCATATTAATATCGTAATATTTATATTTAAAAAATTTATATTAAAATTTATATAATTATAAAAATAAAAATAAAAATTTTATTTATTTTGATGTCGTTAGTTATATTAATGAAAAACACAACACGTGACTTCACCGGTTGGATCGACACGAAAGTAATGATCAAAAAGATAATTTTAATATTTTTTTCGTTTTTAACATGTGGGATGTCAAAATTATCTTTTGGTTGAAAATAGAAAGAATGTTGAAATTATCTCTTTGTCTATTACTTTCGCACCGATCTAACACGTGATGTCACATGTTATGTTTTTCGTCAATACAACTAACGATGTTAGGACAAATGAGATTATTTATTTCATCAATTATAAAATTTTTAATATATAATTTTTTAAGTTCAAGAATTGTGATGCTAATATGGTCCAAGTACAAAGGCTATGTAATTAGCCCACCACCTTGCGAGACTATTACTAATCGTGTTTATAAGTTTTCTTTTGCCTTGTCGATGAACATACAAGGGAGAGACTCATTTCTACTTTATTTTCGTTCCCATAATCTTAAGTTAGACAGTTGTCTTCCATTCGTGTGACTCATAGGGTCACAAGGAATTATTAATTTTGGACGATGGGTGTAAGATTAAATATCCTTATTAGTGCTTCCTCTCTTGGGGGATCCAAGGGTTGATAAGTCAATATTTGGTCGATTCGTCATTGGTTTAGCTCGTGGGTTCGTGAGGAATTATCCACTTTAGGCGATGAGCATACTTACAAGGGTGACTCGACAAACTTATGAGCCATTAATTCCCTAACTCAACTAATGTGGTACTAAATATCCTTATCAAGTTTAAAGTTTAGTTATCTATTACTAAATTTATTCTGTAACCAATATTTGAGGTAATTTTGTTAATAGAGTCAGGCAGTAGCTCAATGTGTATTACCTTCTTACTAATATGGTTAAAAGCACCACTGAATCAATAAAGATAATAGCTTCACATGAGGCCTAGCTAGGTACATTTGCTGTTACTTACGAAAGTCTGCGAAAAACATAAAAAGACTACTGACGTTTGGTACGTGTGGTCACCACACTCTGTTTATGTCCTATTCATCGTGACTTTCTCAGTGTCATTGCTCTTTAACCATTTCTAGCAAAGCTTTAGCTTAGTCAGTTAGCAAATTGCTTGATAAACTACTCGTCTTTCTGCTGGATTGGAGTAGAGGCAAATAAATTGTGATTGAATATAGCCTTGCTATGTTTTTTATCACAGAGATATTACATATAGTTGATTAGTTTTTCGTGAAAAATTGTATGGCTAAATGATTTTGTCAAGCTCGCTATGTTTGTATTTAGTGGTTAATGGCATATTGTAAATGCCGCATGTGGGACTACTTCCTGTCACTGTAAAGCATCCTTTCCTGCTTAGACGCTTCAACTGTAGAACCTGTTGCTTTGTTTCTGCCAGATTACAGAAACAAAACCTGAAAATCTCTTTATAAAAACCAAATAAAAAAGATTATATTCTCTAAAAGGTAAGAAATTGAGTTGACTAACTTATGTTGTTTTTGTGTGCTACTCGGTATATATCCTGCACTTGCTCAAGAGATATTATTTGAGTTTGCTCATCATTCTGTTTTCATCAAAGGCCAAAAGCTTGAGTAGACACATTTTAATTTCAAACTAAGTATTGGTTAGCCCTTATGGTGAATCTTTGCACCCTAAAGAGGGTGCTTTTTTTGTGACTTTGGTATTAAGCATTTGAGCCATGGAAACCCTCAAATGCAAGGGTATGGCTCAGGACATTTGACTTCTCAGACCCTATGATTATGGGTACCTCATGCGCTGGGTTGCTCTTTTGGGTGTTGCCTGATAGTGTTAAAGCAGTTATTACTATACGAAAATATTTTAATCTCTTTTTTGAGCTAGTTATTCTCATATTGGTTTTTCAGTTCTCAAAATGTCTGTATGGATGCAGAAGTACAGTGATAATATATATTTCACATAATATTTATGTCAATATGCATTGGAAATCATCCAATTTCCTGTCTACAATGGATTGGTGAAACATTCTATCAATTATTTATCATCCAAAAATATCCAAAATTTATGGCACTCCATAGTGCACATTTGTCTATCTATTGTTTGCAAAACATTACATGCGTACCTTTAAAGATTGTCTTATGCTTAGATTTTTGCTAGAATGTTTGTATGACATTTTGTATAAATTTTTACTTATTTTTTTCTAGGTTCACAATTTTGACATCAAGATGGTTAACTTTGGAAAGAAATTAATGGCAGATCAAGTTCAGGAGTGGAGGGGGTATGCTTTTATTCCTAAATTGAAGCTTTCTTTGACACTGTTCCATAACTTCTGAAAAATATATAATAAATAAAACCATTTCCTAATGGATTATCTATTTTGTCAATTTGACTTCCAATTTTTAACACTGAATGATGAAAGAAAATGAGGCAGCTATGAACTACATATTCACTCTTTTCATATAAGATATTGTTTATTTGCTCAGTTGAAGTGGGCAATAGCATATAATTTGATCTTATAGCCTTTCATTTCACTATGCTTTCTAGAAAAAAAATGTGACAAACCATCTTATGATATAATACATATACCTTTTGGTATCTTATAGCCTTTGTTGTAGTTGCTTTGGCTATATGGCACCAATTGATGCTTCTTTAGTCCCTATGGTGGACTATCAATTATGTCAATGATATTACTAGAAATATTTTAGAAAAAAAAAAGAGTTTATACTCATATTTAACCATTTCATGTTTCCCAGAGTTTCTTTAAGTTGAATTATTGTTCTTCTGGTGTTTCTAGATACTACATCAACTACAAATTAATGAAAAAGAAATTGAAGCAGTATGTTAAGCATAATCAGGCAGGAGGAGAACTTCAACAGGTTCTCAAAGAGTTTTCAAGGATGCTAGATGAACAGGTACAAGGAATCAGTATTTGTTTTATATTCAACTTATATTTATTTTAACAGTAAATGCATTGGTGCATCGTATGGTCCGTTCTGAATGTTTTATCATTTTATCAGTTGTTGAAATGCACCGAATGATAAGGATTTTTTGTGAATTGGCTTCTCAATCATTTGGCATACAAAAGAATTTCCAAAACTATTAGTGATTTTATAGGAGAAGGTGTAGGCTTGTGATTGGTTTGTTCAGGGTAGAAATTCAGGTGGTGAGAATGTTTAATCAAGAAGAGGCAAATAACAATGACAACAATCCAAAAGAGGCATTGACAAACTACATTATGTATGGGAGTATGGAAAAGAGGAAAAGAGATGGAGATGTTTAGATCTGATGGCTGCAGTAAGGGAGGAGTACTTGGCGAGGATGGTGTTTTGCATAGATTGAAGCAGTCGGTCTGGATGTGGCAAGAAGCAACATAAAAGTGACTGTGAGAGGCTCAATGGAACTGAGAATGAAGGCTGTTTGTGATGCATGAAAATTTCTGTAAAATTGACTGAGAAGGAGATAGACAAAGTTTATGAATTATTTTACATTCACTTGCTTTGTTTTAAACAGCCCTTTTGTTTACTCAATTAAGACACTAGTTAGTTGCATTTGCTAGTTTGCTTTAGCTGGATATTTATCAGTATAACACTAGCACTAGGATGTATGTATATATGTATCATATTTTAAGGTTTTGAAGTATGTGATAGAAGGAAAATTAACAGTCAACTTGGAAACACCGAAGCATCTCATCTCCCCTCATAGTAATCTTAGGATCTGCTGGTGAATATGCGTGAAACTCGTTACCACCTAATTAACTTTGTTCTTTTTAATACCTGAACCATTATTTCAGAGGTAAATAACCCACAAGAAAAATTTTAAATAAATTTTTGTGAATTTCATTTATTTAGATTCTTGATTTATATGTAGACCATATTCATGATAAGATATATACCATATGATTAATAGCTATTTTCTGAACATGGTATTTCTGTCATTTTGCTACTGAAAATGTGGAAGACTGCGAGAGACATATGAATATTGATTTGTCCATTTCCATGAGTAGATTAATTTTAGTTCAGTGGGGTGTTTTCTGGATTTTGGACATTTCTTAGAACTGTTGCATTGCAGTATCTGTTAGTCAAGATATTGTGGTAGTTCTCTTGTCATCAGTTAGCTTTACTGCAAGGTTCATCGTCATCATTTGTTTCTCTTCAGATTGAAAAGATTGTCCTTTTTCTTTTGGAACAACAAGGGCTGCTTGCTAGCAGGATTCAGGAATTGGCGAAGAAGCGCAACATTCTCTTAGAGCAACCAGATATATCCCAGATACTTGAACTTCAAGAGGCATATGGAGCAGTAGGTTATGATCTGATTAAGCTCCTTAAGTTTGTTGATATGAATGCTACTGGTCTTCGTAAGATACTGAAGAAGTTTGACAAACGTTTTGGTTATAAATTCACGGATTACTATGTTACTAGTAGAGCAAACCATCCATATTCCCAGTTGCAGCAGGTCTTCAAGCATGTGGTAATAGCCTTATCCTGAGTTCATGTCTTAGTTCTTTCTTGTCCATTTAGTCCCTTCAAGATTTATCATCTGCCCATTCTTCTTTTGTGTCACCTATAAAGTGCATGAATAATACTACTAACTAGAATATGCAATAAATAATGTTTTCCACGAGTATTATTATGTTCTCCTAATCACTTTTTTGAATAAATAGGGAATAGGTGCTGTTGTTGGAGCTTTGTCTCGCAACCTTGCAGATCTCAATGTTCGTCGGGGGAGCTACTTGTCCATTTATGATCAGCCATCTATTGTTATAAAGGTTTTTTTCTTTTAAACTTGATATTAAATCTTTTGAAGCCTTAGTAACTGAATGTTTCTGCGAAAATTAAATCCTTAATATGCATTAATGCAGGACCCTGTCATCGACCAAATAAATGCATCAGTGGACAAGCTAACACATTCAACAAACTTCCTTCAATTCCTTGGACAGCATGCACTTATTGTTCAAGAAGATATAACTACTGCTGCAGAAGCTGATGTTGATGAGCAGAAATACCATTTTATGTCTCTATTATTGAACCTGGTAAACACTTTCCTATATATGGCCAACACATATATTATTGTCCCGACTGCAGATGATTATGCACTGAGCCTTGGAGCCGCAGCAACAGTCTGTGGTGTAATTATTGGGTCAATGGCTGTTGCACAAGTCTTCTCTTCAGTTTATTTTAGTGCTTGGTCAAATAAGTCATATTTCAGGCCTCTCATATTTAGCAGCATTATGCTTCTGATGGGAAATACATTATATGCGTTGGCTTATGACCTAAACTCAATAGCAATTCTTCTTATTGGTCGCCTTTTATGTGGGTAAGCAATTCTTTCTTTTTCTCCTTTTCTTGAAAGTGATCAGAATTTTATATTCATACTTTCTACTTTTCATTCTTTAGTAATGCAGTTTCTATGATATTCCTTGGTTACACATATAGCATGCATTCAGTAGAGGTTATACTAAAAGGTGGTTTCTTAATATAGAACTTCTTTTGCTTACATCATTTAAGTTTACATATATGCCTCCAAGATGCTATGTTTCCCAAAAATGGTTCATAAGTATCAGGTATAATTTTTATAAACAAATCAAACAAACAAATAATAAATATGCTGAACCTACCAATATTTGAAATTTTGGCTGACTTAAGGAGTTCCTTGTCAAGAGAGTCAAACCATGCATGCCAGTGCCCTCACTATGGTTAGGCCAAATTTTGACCTGTTTCTAACTGAAACAGAGGGAATGTGAGCAATATGGTACCAAGCCAGTTCATGCTGCATACCAAAACACCTGTGCCACCAATAACCTGGAACTAACTACTGTCATATTTTGTGAACTTTGGAAAAAATTGTACTTGGATTTATTTTCTTTTTGGCAACTATTAGTGAAAGGTTTTTCATTTGGAAAAACATAATTGATTATTTCCAAATAAATTCATATTCAGATATTGGCTTTTATAAATTTGAAGAAAACGTATTCTGCATTTTGGAAATCTTTTTTGCTCATCCATTTTCTCACTAATTTATTGCTGTGTTTATTGGCTCATTAAAGTTGCTTATTAGCTCCTCATCTCTGAAGGTAGTTGTTAAAGAAGAACTTGAATCTGTTGCAAGGTTTTCACTGGCTAGATGATCAAGCATGCCTATATTTCTTTTTTAACAAATTGGTTAATATACTACTATAACTCCTCATCATGCATTTTGGACTGATATGAGGACCATCTTGTACTGAGAAATTTACAAAAACTACAGGCTTGGTTCTGCAAGGGCTGTAAACCGTCGTTACATAAGCGACTGTGTACCTCTTAGAACTCGAATGAAAGCTTCTGCAGGTTTTGTTAGTGCCAGTGCTCTTGGAATGGCTTGTGGCCCTGCCATTGCTGGGTTGCTTCAAACAAACTTCAAGATTTATGGCCTCACATTCAATCAAACTACCTTGCCAGGCTGGCTTATGGCTCTAGCATGGCTTATATATTTATTTTGGCTGTGGATATCTTTCAGGGAACCAGCTCATGACACTCAAGAGAGCCATGTTTCACAGGATGCCCATACTGGTAAGCAAACTTTTATTATAAATGTGCTAGTTCAGTACAAAAAGCCAAATTTAATATTGAATATCACAGCATTTAGTAGTTTCATTAGCTACCAAGGGAACATACAAAGAGTAGATGATCCATGCCCTGAGGATTAAATTTCTGTGGTTGTTTTAAAAGAGTTTGTCGAGCATTCCAATCCAAAATTCAGATTAAGTTAGATGTTGAAATAACCGCATATGAAAGTATAATGATTTGAAAAGATGAATTCTATGTCACCGACTTGTCAACTAAATCATTATGGTCCTTACTGTCCTTTGTTTATGCCTATTGAAAGGAGTTAAGTTTGGGCGAAATAAAAAAAAACGTTTGAATTTGGAACTTCTCATTGACACCATGGAATTATATGAAAATCAGAATATTTGGTGAAAAATACCTACAGTTAAAGACGATTAAGTTGAGGGCACTATGACTGACCTAGTTGGATTGATTGAATCCTAAAATAAAAAGGATTAGGGACTGGGTTACTCTCTATTCACAGGTGTAGGGTGCATACCATATTGTCTGCCACTGCACTACTTGGATAAAAGCGCTGGGCTGCAACATCTGTGGCTCAATCAGAGAAGGATGCCTGAGAAGAGCATAAGTAGCTGTCAGAGAGAGTAATAAGGGAGCATGTCAACTATATATATTATATATTTTGAGGTGAATGTTGATAAGATATTTCTGACGCAAAATAAATTTGAGGTACCCACAATTTTTCCTTCTTTTAGTTGCAGAAGGTCACACATCGGTGCATGTTGTTTCTAGTGGCAAATTGTACGAGTGATATAAGCTTGGATGAATTTATGACCCCTGAAAAGTTAAAACTATATGTCATATGTGGAGCTTCTTAGATGGGAAGGTCTTCTATTTGAGAACATGACCAATTGATGAGAGTTTGGCTCCAAATGGTTTGCCACAAAAGAAAATATGGTGATGTTGGAATTATATAGGAGTGGATTTGTGAATCAAGGCCTAAGAGGATCATATGATCATACAACCTGAAGAAGTAACACATCTTAAGATCTTCAACGTAACAAGTTACAAAGTTTAGAGAAATAACCATCAATATTAAATTGCTGCACTTCTCATTCATGAAAATACATTTTGGTAAATATTATAACCATGATTTTCAATTTCATGTATTGGACCCTTGCTTCTCCATGGCCTGACCAGTACGAGTTGGTACAAGCTAGCATACCAACACAATATGCTGGCATGTGACTCAAAAGTTGGTTTTTGTCAGCCAACACCCAAGAGAATCATATTTTATGGTTCTTGACTACTTTTTAATGTTAAATAGAAACAAAATGCATATAATTAAAGTGGTTTAAGTCTACAAAGCAATAAATATTGCATCAAATAATATTTTGGAAAAGAAACACAAACTATATCTAAAGAATACATATAATATGTAAAACGAGTTAAGAGTCATCTAAGCAATTAAGTAAAATAAATGATCGTTTAATAAGATCATATACCTGATCCTACCACCAAATAATTGTTGTGATTCCATGATGGATCAATGGGGTTCCTCGATGTGATGAAATTATAAATTGATACGATATGTCTGCAGGAACCATGCATAAATTATGTAATTTTGAAGAAATATCTGGTCGGTTATTGATTCAAACTTTCTCCTTGAGAAATTAGGATTCCCTTTCAACTATTGCTTGAATATGGAAGAGGTCTGAATTATAGTTTAAAATAATTGGAGGGAGATCTGGGTGGGAGGAAGGGACAAGAGTAGGTAAGTGGAAAGAATTTTGGAGAGAGACTGAACGGTGGCTGTTCGGTGCTCTTTATACCATCAAAAGAGAACCAATGATAGTTGAGTGCGCTCCCCCTGTGTGGACTTAATATCTTCTATAGACCTGATAAAGGGCTTAATTGGAAGATAAGTCCTCTTTCGAGAGTGAAACAGGATTGTGTTCTGTATACCGATAAACTGGGTGCTCCTCAGGAAATTTCATTGTTTCTCTAGGGCCTCATTAGGAAATTTCACTAGTATCTTCTTCATTGGATCCTTGTTAAAGCTACTCTATGGTGCATATACATTTTCCTGAATATCTCTGAAGCACAAATTTGGACTTGGGAATTGGGATACCAATACAATATGATAAGTTTATACAGATACACTGAAAAAGTTATATATGATATGGATAAATAACAATTATAATGTTTTGGTAACAGAGAGCTAGTATTTATTTTTAGTGTTAATCTGATTATAAATCATGATAAATAATAACAATTAATTACTAGCATAAATTAGTAAAGAAATTATTATAGAAAATAATAATTCAAGAATGACATAGAGATAATATGAAATTATGGTAAATCAATAAACATATCATAATTCTTTTTAATATTATTAATCATAATCTAATGTTCAGTGTAAAGGACAGAACAATATGGTCATAGTCATACATGTCTCGTCCATAATCAAAAGACCAACATGCAAAGAAAAGTTAAATATATTGAAGAAGTATCCACAAGGAATCCCCTAAGTATAATAAAAGCCAATAGTAATAAAAACAAGTTATGTATAGGAAGTATCTGATACATATCAAAGAAGTATGACATATCGAATCGGATACAGTAAGCAACCTGAATCATCCATGTTTTGCAGCTAAAAATGGCTGTAACCCTTTTGCATAAATCTGTCATGCATGTATGTATAGTTAATTGATCCTAGTTTATCTTGATATATCAGATGGTCTGCCTTACTTGGATATCTGATATTTATTTGAGTAAATATGATAAAAGATAATGTTAATGCTTAAATGAAATTTAAGCAAATAATTCCATAATTTATGAAAACTTCATGATTTAGTATTGTTTTCACAATAAATAGGACATCCAGATTCGGAAAATGGTCTTGCACAACCTCTTCTTATAAGTCAGAATGAAAAACAAGACGAAGATGAAGACCAAGATTGTGATGACCGAGAAGAAGCCTCTGATGAGTCGTCCCACAGTCCTGCAACTTCAATTGCTTCAGCATACAGATTACTGACACCATCAGTGAAGGTTTGTTTCCTGTTTTTCACTTTATAAGTGGCACCTCCATATGTTACTAGCACTAGAAATGTCTTGTTTGGGTAAATACACAACAAGCAATGTATTCCCAAAAATTGTGATTGTTGCTTAAATTTTCAAGCCATTAACTGTGTTTGCTGGAGGATCTTTAACACATCAAATTATTGAACTCTAAAAATTGTAACTTTAATTAGCATGAATCTCATTTCTTTGATGAAATTATAGTTGAAGACTTGAATATCCAAGGACTGTTATTATAATTTGGTGTATCTAATAATTCAAAGAAAAATAAAAATTCTTTCTAAATTATTAATGCTTGAGTTGAAGATTGAATGTCAGAGTGACAAGTGATGTAGATGTAGTTATGATGCAAAATCTCCCATAAAAAAAGGCATCCTAGAATGTCGAATGTTAAGTAGTTTCATCATTTTTAATTAACTCAGGAATTGATACTTCTTGGGAGTGAGTCAATCAAGTGACAAACATGAATTAGAAGGTTCTTCATACCCTTCATGGAGCACTAATTGAAGTCTTAGTGGGAACAAAGTTTACAATATTCACTTTCTTATTATTATGAAAGTTTCAATTATCTCCCGGAAAATTGAGTGTAACAATTCTTGTTTTATGATTATCCTTCAAAATCCTGGTTCTTTCCTGTACATCTTGCTTCAATCTTAATAAAAAAAATCAATTGCTAATGTTTGTAATCACATAATTACTTCTGATTTTGTAGGTCCAGTTGATGATCTACTTCATGCTCAAATATGCAATGGAGATTTTACTTTCAGAATCAAGCGTCGTTACCACAATATATTTTAATTGGTCTACAAGTAATGTAGCAATTTTTCTAGCAATTCTTGGTCTGACAGTTCTTCCAGTAAATGCAATAATTGGAAGCTACATAACCAACATGTTTGAGGACAGGTAACCAAGGCAAAATTATCATCTTGTTTATGCATTAAAATGCAAAGAGATAAAGTTGGGTAAATATTGCTTCAGTTTCTTAGTACTGTGTTTTCTGGATTTTTTTTCTTCAGTATCCAATGTGATCATGAAATCTTCTGCCATATTGCTCTGATAAATGGTAATAATTTGTTATTGTTTGATTATACACAGACTATGAGCAATTAGGATGTTAATATATGCATGTTCGCTCTGACATGTACTGATCCATCTTTTGATTGATGATGGTTAGTTTCAAGAGTGCAAGGATGAGTGAACAGGAAGGGAAAGGGAATATAGCTGTTAGAAGTGGAAAGAGGGCCTCTTTTTTTCTTTTTTTTTTAAAGTTAAACCTCTATTACACCTCAAAAGAGACCTCTGGGGACTCTCTGAGGTCCAAAGACCTGCAGGCAGGCTTATCGCACAGCCTGCAACAAACCATGGTATTATGAAGCTAATGTAAAATTGTTATATTTTCCTCAACCAACCACCTTGACACCATCTGCAATTAGGGACTAGAATATTTTCTTTTTATTTTTCTCATCAATCAACGACAAATGTCAGAATAGCTGATGAATATAAAATTAACATGCTGCTGCTACTTGTGAAAGTAAAATCACATCAAATCCAATAAAATCACTTTGAAAATAAAGCCATGCACTGAATTGTTGTCTGTCTAGCAAAATTACCAAAAGGACCTCTCTTTGATAGTTTCAACTTTCAATTGTGTCTGGTATACTTTGATTCAGTATTCTCTTTTCAATTTTTAAGTTTTTATTTAATTTAAATTTATATCAATTTTGCAGGCAAATTCTGTTGGTATCTGAAATTATAGTACTGGTAGGTATAATCTTTAGCTTTCGTGTGACCAGCTCATACTCTGTACCACAATATGTCAGCTCAGCACTCATCACATTCGTGTCTGCGGAAGTTCTTGAAGGTACTAGATTGCTGCTAAAAATGAAAGTAAATAAAACTGAATCTGCAATATTTATTTCCTTTGTATTTTTCTCTGTTTCTCATTAAGAATATATGGTGATTTAGTAGGAGCCTATTCTAGATTCTGATGTAAACAGTGCAAGTAATTTGGCTGTCAAATTTTATTCAAATTATTGACAAATGTAGTGCTATAAGCTTCCAAAGGAATGATAAGAGGGAAATTTTGGTAATACACAAGCAGAATAATATACATAGTGAAAATTTATGGTGTAGGCACCCATGAAAATACCAGACTTGCGGCTTTAAAAGGGATCTTTGAGAAGCTACTGTAACCTTTCCTTGCAGAACATGAACCAGTTCCACTTCATATTTATTATTTAAACCTACTTCATTTATATGCTATAACAAGGACAACTTGGAATCTTCTAACAATTAGTTTAAATCTAAGCACTGAGAGTATTTAAACCTACTTCATTTATATGCTATAACAAAATTGTCGAGGTTCACAACATATGATTAAATCTAAGCACTGAGAGTATCTCTTTAACAACAAATGTAAGTTTGTCTACTTCTTCATGCTCATTGAATTAATCTAATACTTAGTTTTATCTATTAGAAGCATGCTTTTTGTTTTGCGTTTATTTCATCGACTTTGGCAATACCTCATGGTTATTCTTTTCTGAGTCCTTAAGCCATCCACTGCATTGTACGATGTCTAGTTCTTGCAGAATGATGAAACATTGAACCTGTTGAGTTTAAGACTTAATTGATATGTACTGGTGAACATCTCTTACCTCATATGTTTAGTTGGACATCAAGAAATAGGAATAAAAAAAGTCATGTGATGGCTTTAATTTTGTGCTTTCCTTTTATCCCTTTGCTCAATATCTGCTTTACAAATTGCACCGTGTATGGGTAGTGAATTAATCACATCACCTTATTTATTTGTGTCCATAAGCACTAACTACTGCATTTTCCAGTAGTAATCGTTGCACTTGTTAGAGAGCACTTTTTTTTTTTTTTTTTTCATGTACTGCTTTATCTTCGTGTCTCATCTTTAATTAACTCCAATCCAGGCGTTAACCTATCACTTCTATCTCGAGTTATGTCGACTCGACTTGCCCGTGGAACTTACAATGGCGGACTGCTCTCGACGGAAGCAGGAACCTTGGCCCGGGTGGTTGCAGATGGTACAATCACATTGGCTGGTTATTTTGGTGAAGACAATATCCTAAACATCACCCTGCTCCCTTCTCTGCTAATTTGTCTAGCCTCCATCTCTGCTACCTTCTTCACATACAACAATCTCTATTGATCCATGAATGGTTTCTCCCTTTCCCCGGTGCCGATCTATGGGTCTGTCCACTTGCAATTGCAGCTATGTATACGTATTATATACACCCATTGATGATGTATATAGTCCATATCTTGAATTCTACTGATGCTTCTGGTGCATCGAGGAATTGGTGCAAGAAATGATTCATAGAGGATGATTGGGCAATACAACAATTATAACATGCGATGGTATTGAAGAAAAGGATGTATGGGTGTGAATTTTTCGAGATCTGATTCCAGTATCTCCGAGGCACGTTTCTCGGCCACTCCACCGCTCTGTTGCTTGAGGTGACAAAGACAAATAATATGGGTAAATGAAGGCTTCGAACGATGAGAGACATAAATAAGTTGGAATTGATTCCTATTGGATATTATGGGTAAACGGAGACCGACTCGAGGTATAAATTATTCAGACCTCAGCCCACTTGCAAAAGCAATATTACTCTTGGAAACGAGAAACCCAAATACCACGTTCTGAGCTAATTCCCACCATCAACGAAAACAACCATAATTGAAATGGTGCATAACTCGCAATGCCCTCGCTAGCTCCTGCGATATACATAACAGCAACAACGGGGCACATAATGCTTGAACACGCACTTCTCTTCATCATTCCCACTACAAGGCGTGATAGAACACAAGGCAACAACCCGTAATTAAATATGAATTGCACGTTCATCATTTGATGAATACATTGACCCAACAAACCGAAACAACTACCTTATTGAAGCAAAAAAGAAAGAAAACCACAGAGACCAACCGCTCAGGCCATGGATGTCTTCTTATTTGGCTCAAAGACGTACTTGATCAGCGACTCCTTAATGGGCAGAAGCTCTGGGAACTCACCCTTCAATTTGGTGGTATCCAGTTCATTGTTGCTCCTGGGGGCAACGATCACCTTTGCCTGCTCCTCCAGGTTGAAGTTCTTCCACGTAAATTTTGGATCGATATAGTCTCTGTACATCTCCAAGATCTCGTTATGACTGACGACACCAGGGTTGGTGAAGTTCCATATGCCAGTGAGGTTCCTCTTTGCCATTTCAATTGATATAGGCAAAAGTTCATCCAGAATGGTCATGGAGTTGGGTATGTTAACAACCTTCTCGTAGCGGGTGATTTTGGTGATGAAGTTGCGAGGGTTTAACAGATCTGTTGAGATCGGCATTCTAACACGGAGGGTGCACACGTTCTCATAGTTCTTCAGCAGCTCTTCAACCTGTCAAAGATGCACACCTTAAGAAATTGATAGGATCAACCGATAACACACATTGCATGGTGGTACTAGAAAAAAAACATAGTGAAACAAATAATGAACAAATATATTGCACCATGGTAAATGCACCAACCTATTTAAAATAGAGGGAAGAACTGAACTTATTGCAGAAGCAATGGTCAATCCACCAAGTGGCTTCAAATAAATTATCTTCATATC
Source organism: Musa acuminata AAA Group (assembly GCF_036884655.1). NCBI lineage: Eukaryota > Viridiplantae > Streptophyta > Magnoliopsida > Zingiberales > Musaceae > Musa > Musa acuminata. Next base: position 3,370,453 of record NC_088353.1, on the reverse strand, counting down.
CGGTAAGATTTAAGTGTATCTATCAATATGATTTAGTCTGGTATATCTTAAATTGGCTGCTTAACTCAAGCACCATTGAACTCAACCTCAGCGCCTACCAAAATTGTAAATCTTTATTTTTCTAAAGATCAGATGCATCTAAGTCATTGCTATTTGCGACTCATATAGATAACAGTAATGTTGGGATGTTGATAATACAATCAGGCATAAAAATTGGAAAGAGCACTTGCCCGGCCCTGCGTGCAGGTTATCCATGTTTTCATCTTATGTATTAAATACACAATCTGGAAGCAATCTCCTAGACAATGGATAATATCAATCTCCAATGTGAAGGAAAATGCAACGATACCACAAGCAACAGGCATCATCTAAAAGTATCAGCTAGAGAATTTAACTATAAATCAAGACAAACATCAAGGAAGGACTCAAAGATCAGCAGAAATAACTGCTAAATGCATGGATTAAAGATAGATCCAGGAGTAGGAGAAAGCACATTATGAAAATGAAGCTTCAAAAGGAGCTCAACCGACCAATGTTGGCACAAGTCCAATTAGTAACTACTAGACTCTGAATACTTAAGTTTTGTATCAGATGCATGAAAGCATGTTTATATAACTTATTTATATTGTTCTTAATTTTATCTATGAACACATGTTTCACATAAAGATATGTTTTGTACAATTTATGAACATCTATATAAATTAAAAATATATTAATACATCAAGTTAGAATTGAACATGAAAATCTCAATACAATATCAAATAGAAAATCCGGTTCTTTGATGCATTAATTTGGTTCATGATTAAGATGTACCTCAGCGAACCACTCAACTCAGGCTCAATTTCAGCTCAACTTAAAATTTCGCTTACAGATGAGAACAATTATGTAACAAGTAAACCAAACTTGAAATAAAGTTACGACAAAAAAATAATTTAAACTGAGATCGAGCAAGATATGCATGATCTTGCTTGGACTACAACTTCCCCAATGGTGGCCCTCTCATATCTTCCTAGTCACTCCTCTTTCCTCAATTCCTGATTCTATTTGATTCATCCACTTAACCAGCATTATTGATTCACACCCGTCACTATTATCACTACTGCAATCAACTAGATCCCATACACTACCTGCAAGAACACAAACATTCCATTGCATCAATCCCAAGCTAGATTAACTCTTGCTTTATAGTACATATGGTCCGATCAGATCTCGAAGTGCACCAGCTTTCCCAGTACCACCTACCGACATTATCATCCTTGACCCAAATGGATATTATCAACAAATTGTTTCTTAAACACGATTCATTCGCGTCAGAAAACTCCTTCAGCTACCTGCAAGCTATCAATGTCCATAATCCCAAACCATATACTGCTGTCCTCAATCTCAAGATCTCAACCAACTGACACACAGATTTAATGCATCCTAACGAAGACAGTCAGATCTATAGCGACAAGGTGGCGTATCACTTATGTCAAGGAAGGCATCATCACATACCATGGCCTTGGTCTTGGAGTAGAAAGACCCAACAAAGTTGGGCGTGTCCTCCTCTTTGAACCCGACCCCAGAGTCAAGGGGGTGGGCGCCATCGTACTCGAAGATGCACCCAGTGGCATAGTTGACAAGGATGAGACCGCGCTCGCGGCAGACGTCCGCGAGGGTGAGGGTGCCGACGACGTTGGCGCGGATGGTCTCCACGCGGTGGGTCTCGCACCAATCGACATTGGGACGGCCGGTGACACCGGCGGCGTTGAAAACGTGGGTGGGGGAGGCGGCGGTGATGTCGGCCTCGAGCTGCGCGCGGTTCTCGAGGCGGCCGTCGCCGTAGACAAAGGGAATGCCGCGCTCGGTGCAGAGGCCGCCCAGCAGGCCGCCGATCCACCCGGTGCGGCCGTAGATGAGGAACTTGAGGCCGGAGGCCTCTTTCCCGGCTGCCGTGGAGCCGTTCTCCGTCGTCAGACCCATCGATCGAACCTACCGGATCTGAGGATTGAATGAAACGCAGAGGCGCAGAGTGGGTTGAGGGAAGCAGTGGCGGTGGCACCCAAAGGCGTTCCCTGTGGGGGCAATTATAGCAGAGTTGATATCGTCACCCTTGAATACAGGAGCTTTGTCTCGAATAGTGGCCCTTATAGTCCCAGGAAATCCCACCCTCCACTTGGTGAAACGTAGCATCAGCGGACAGAACTCCCATCGTTTGTTGCCATCTGCACACATCTCAAAGATATCAATCAAGCCCAAGCTGTATCGACATAAATGATAAATATGTGCATCATCATGTCCGGGAAGAATGATTCAAAGCTGTATCACCGCAACGGTTTCACTAAGCAACCGGTAAAGATGTAATAACAGCACCTTGCAACAACCTATTTGGTGGTTGAAGACAGCGAACAGGGGCGTGAGGTATGGAGGGGATTGGGGAGGAGAATATCTCGGATACGGAGGCGGTGCCACGTCACGTGGAGCTTCATTTTTTATGTTTCGAGAAGCACGTGACGTGGATTTCCACGAGGGAGTCAGGTGGCGTGAGAGCTAACTTCTGTCATGTGGTTGCAAAGTATACGCTCGCCTCTCCTGGTGTCGGCGGTCTTCGTATTGGTAATGCGCGTGATCTGAGAAAAAAATGAGGGTGAAAATAGATAGCCAGGACATTTGAATTCTGCTGCAAGTCTTATTTATGCGTCTTTGTTGTCCACCTACCTTCCCTGTTATTGGACGCGGTTGTGGGATCCGATCGATACCTCCAATCGTAGAATAAGTAACGTGGGAAGTACGAAAGAATCGGTGAGCTGTGAAATACTGGCGGCTGATTAGATCTGAGAGCCGTGATGTTGCACGTTCATTTTGGCGTTCGACGAGGGCAAGGTCCGCGTCCCTCCCAAGACATCAAACATGGGAGCGCCAAGCTATATTGGTTGACGTAACGGGTCCTACAGGAGTGCCGTTATCCTGATTCTCCCTTTCCCTGTTTGCTGCTGTACCAGCGAGACGAATGAGCCTGAACATGGGGATATAATTTATATCTACCTGGATTTACCGAAAATAGTAAATATGTACGGTCTACTCCGATGGTCTATGATTCCTTCTCTTTGATAGACTATTAATAAAACCATAAACAAGTACTCTCGAGATCAAAGCATGGCGTGCAACGAAGGAAGCAGCAAGATATTGATAACAAGATGACAAGAACGGAGGAACAAAGAGAGTTGTTTAACGGGTCGAAAATCCGAAATCCAATGACAACATGTGAGCATGGATCGTCTTTTCGGGTTCATAGATTTATTAGATTTAGTTGGGATCTTAGAGACATGATTGATTGAAAACGAAGCACAAGAACAACCAAATTGACGTGTTATAAATATATGTATATGGATGGAATGACATTTTCCGAGTCGGCATGGTCGTCTCGCAAGTGCTGCATCGAGAACAGGACAGGAAGCTGGCGGAGGCCTTTCCAGGGACCATTTTAATTAGGTCTTAAGCATAAGCAAACACAGAACAGGTGATAAGGACATGCGTGAGACAGAAGAAGACTTGTCAAATCCAAGGCTTGTGTGTTTGTCTACGTGTGCTGTGAACGACAACAGCGTTCTTGACAGATGTCCGGAACTAGCAAGAAATAATTAAAAGATAATTTTTGGAATATTAGACGTGGCCTTTCGAAAGTTGATTTGAGAAAACAGTCGTACATTATTTTGATACAAAAAGGGTCGATTTAGATTGTCTCTTTCACCGCCATCATGACTCTTATTTATTTTCCTTTGTGGGCACCACCGCACTCTCTCTCGGTCTTGAATAACCACAGTAGGGGTAACTAAGAGGGGAGGTGGGACTGAGTACGATGGTGGTCGGGTAAAGGCCAAACATCTGTCAGTGGTTACAGCATCAAAGACGAGCATTTTGTAATAAAGAAATACCGAATGAAATGATTTAGGTATCCTCTTATTAAAGATGGAGGAATCGATATCTAGCGAATATTTTTTATATCTTAAATACTAATTTAATAATAATATATTTAATTTGTTTTAAAATAAAAAAAATAATATTTTAAATATTGATCTGATGGGGTTGACCAGACTTTCTTACCAAAGATTTTTATCGAATATTATGGGTTCGAAACCTCAACTAACATATTTTTAACATCTTAAATTTTAATTTAGTGATAGTGTTCTAGACTCTCTTATTAAAATTGAGAGTTTAAAATCTTAATTGATATATTTTATATATTAAATATTAGTCTGATAATAATATACTAAACCCTCTTAGGAGGGTTCAAAGCCTAAATTAATATATTTTATACGTTAAATATTAGTCTGTACCAAATAATCTTACCAAAGGTTGAAAAAAAATCTTAAATAATATATATTTAACACTTTAAACATTAGTCTGGTGGTGATATACAAGATGTCAGATAGCTTAACTAGTAAACTTTTTCGGTGTATCATAATGTGTAAGATTGGAATCCTAACTTCATCATTTATTATTTATAAAAAATAAAACTTCTATTAATTCTCGACACAATCATAATAAATTTTAAAATAAAATAAAATATTAAATATTAATTAAATTTAATTATATGATATATATAGTTGGAGCCGATCATAGTCTTATTCTATATTTATCTCGTTAGAATACGAAGGATAATCGAATATAAAAGATGTCAAATATTATAAACTATGTTAGAAATAATATTTCTGAGAAAGTCCTTTCAATATTTAAGTTAGAACGAGAGTTGAGTACTCTCGATAATATAATAAGCCAAAAATTTTAACAAAATAGGAGCTCTTCTTAATAATATATTTGAGAGGATCTTTTATAGTATGATATTTAGAATGTTATATTTGATAATGTTTGAGAAAATACATGAGAGTCAGGGGATATTTGATAATGTTTAAATATCATAGTCATATCACTCAGTATTTAAACGTGGTATCAAGATATCAATCATCTATATTGACACTACTAATGTATCGATTATTTGATATCAAAGTGTCAGTCACTTGGAAATATTAATCATGAGATTTTTAATGAGGTACTGATAACATTATTATTTTCATATCATTGATCATCCATGCTATTAATGTAACCATAAACCTACCCATTATAAGCACCAAATGAACTATATGCATTTTGATAAGGCGCAGACTCAAGAGACTAACGCGTGCAAATGTAAAATAAATTAAAGCGGCATATTCAAATAATAAATTCTTTAGGTATTAGAGACGGAAACGAAGTCTCAATTCCGTTTCCCACGGTGCGTTTCCGACCATTTTATTTTATTTTATTGTATGAGCATTTTTTTATTCTCTTCTGAAGAAATTGCCGTTTTTCGGATTCGAACTCGGGCTAGGGATTCCGAGACAACCAAGCAAAAGCGCGCGACGAGAAGGGCTTCACGGCAGCACGGCACGGAGCCCAGGGGTCAGGGGATACCCTCGCCATGGAGCACCCGGCTGACGACTACGATCGTGTGGAATTCGTGGAATCACTGGTGAATTTATCAAGGACCGCGGCTGGCCGCGCTCGGCTCAACGCCGACGGAGCCCTCGCGGCTGTCCTCTGCCGCCTCTCCTCCTCCACCGCGCCCGTCCTCATCTCCCGCCTCCGCCTCGTCCGAAACCTCTGCGCCGACGAGACAGTTAACCAGGACGCCTTCGTCGAGTCGGGCGGCGTCGATAGGTTGGCCTCCGTCTTTCTCACCGGCCTCCCCGTGTCGACTGAGGTAGTGCGAACGGTGTTTCAGGTGCTGGGCAATGTCGCCTCGGCCGGCGAGGCGCACCGCGCCGCCGTCTGGGCCCGGTTCTTTCCCGTCTGGTTCCGCAAAATTGCTGCGATGTCCGACCCTGCGGTGTGCAATAGCCTCTGCATGGTCTTGGATACGTGCTGTTCTGCCACGGGAGGGCGCCGGAGATTGGGAGAGCTTTGTGATGCCGGGCGAGGCTTGCCGATCGTCTTGAACATCGTCTACACCATGTCCCGAGGTCAGTTTCTGCCTTTTCTTTCTCACAAATTTAAAATCTTTCTAAACCATATTATCTTTCTTAAAGATGTTAAAATCTTGCTGGCATTAAGCGCTGAACCCTAGATATGTCTTATTCTTATCTTCTTTAAACTTGTTTCTAGGTTGTTGTCTGAAACAAACAAGGTATTACCTTTTCTGTTTTTTTTTTTTCTTTGGTCCGTTTCATTTGTTTTGCATAATTTCAAGTCTATTATTCAAGAATCGAAACTTAACTTCTAAATCTTACTGATCTTGGGCAAAGAATTTGCATGAGGAGGAGTTCAATACAGTGCAGTGGCTTTCTGAGTACGAGTTAAAATCATCTCTGTGCTTGATTTTTGTTCTAATGCTGTTAGGTCCAGAATGTATGAAGCTTCAAATTGCTTAGAAGTAGATGCTGCCAGACCCAATTATTTTTTCGTTGTTGCCTATATTCCTCAAATCATTGACTTTTTGACACATCTCAAATTATGTTTTCTGGCATCTCTCTTTCCAGCATCGTGAAAGATACCTACAAGGTTGGTGAAGTGGTAGTTGTTTATTTAAAATATTGGCTCCATGATTTGTTCTGGTTTGCAGGTTGTCATAAAGAGGAGTACTTCTATTGGCTCTTAGGTAAAGCATGTATGGAGGGAACATATTTCACCAGAGTGTTTCAGGGATTAAGTTCAACAATTATATTGGATGGTTCCGGTGGTGTTGACTGCACATATAAGAAATTTTCTAATGCGCAAGTGTTCCTACTTGAAACACTATCAGACTACTTGACTGGCTGGCCTGGATATCTTGACAGCATTTCCAAACATTTTGCTCTAAGTGTTCTGCAAGTTTTGGAAGAAGCTTCTTCAGTTGTTGATGCTAGGTCCCAAAGCCATTCTGTTTCTCCCACTTGTTGGCTTGTAACTGATATTCTAAAGTACTCATTTGTAATTCTGAGGAATATATGTTGCTGGAAGGTTCATTCCTTGCCAGCTGCAGAGGACCCTGCTAACTCACTGCTATCTGCAGGCCTCCTACAACTTCTTTTAAGATTTCTTCGAGAACTGGATCCCACATATATTACTAAGAACTGGGCAATACAGACATCCACATATTTGAAAGTTTGTCCTTACGTAGGGTTTCAGACAGATGTAGTTTCTGTCATTTGCAATTTCCTACATGGAAGGAAGCAGGTTCAAGATGATATCAGAAAGCAAGATGGAATCTCTTTGCTCTTGCGACGGTGTGTTATTGATGGATGTTGGCCTTTATTGAGAGAATGGGCAACATTGTCAGTGCGATACTTGCTGGATGGAAATCTAGAAAACCAGTACAAAGTAGCTGAACTTGAGCAGAAGGAACCAGTTATTACACCTGAAATTTCTCGAATGGGACTAAGAGTGGAAGTTGACCAGGAAAGTAAACGTCAAAAGATTGTAAATGCTTCATCAGGTAATTCTTCTACAAATTGAATTCATGATGCTAATCGGCTGGATAAACCGAGGAGAAATCAATGAATCAATTTCATCAAGTGATTTTCTTTCTTCTTATTTGGTGTGTTGCAGCCTGTCAATTCTGAAATTTTATATGTATGATATATAATCTTAAGTCATTGTAATTATTTTGTTTTCATTTGCAACTCCATCATACAATACATGTATAAATATTAGTATAACCAGTATTATCAGTGTGAAGATTCACCAATCAAAAGGAAGCTTAACATTTTCATACTTCTTATCTTTCGTTGCCATGATATGTTGATATACTTTTTTCTCTATAAATTGATATGATTTTGCTATATATATAGTTATTTGTATAGCATGATAATTTTATATTTTTATCTAACATATGTTGTGCTCTTTCATACAATGGTTATAGTATACATTTGTATATAGCATGCAGCATCATGGAAAAGAAGATAAATAATATGACTTGACGTCAATTTTTCATCAGCCTGATAAATATCAATCAATACATATTGCTGTGTGATCTAGAGCAATACTTCCTATTTGTCTTTTTGATGTATATTTTAGTGATGATAGAATTAGCAAAAGAAGAGCCTTCAAAGTGGATCTTGTTGAAATATAGGTCTTGGGAAGGGAAAATTTCCATCTTTTGTTTTACTTGGCTTTCTTAGTTACTAATGGCAAATTAGGAATTCCTTAAAACTGTAGCTTTGACAAAGCTTATGAGCTTGGTCAACATGTTTTCCCTCTTGCAATGATTAAGACATTTGGGTTTCTTTGTAGGTAAAAGTAAATTTAGTTATGTAACGAGTTTAAGTACATACGATGTGGATGGCAAGCATGAAGTTTGCTCTATAAAGCTGAGAAATGGAGAGAGAACAAAAACACAAATACTGATTACCAGATTGTAAAGTTATAAGCATAATGCTAAGTAACAATTGTTAGATTTTGTGGTCATTTATAATTGGATAAGATATATATAATATAACTAATTGAATTCTGATGGAATATATTGGTCAATAGAAAAGAAGTCAACTTAAAGTAGGATTCCTTAGGAGATAACCTTGATGGGAGAAACTCTTTTAATGACTTATCCTAGACCCTCTGCTCTCGCCTATAAATAGATAGAACCTCTAGGGACTGAACAATAAGACAATAAAGAAACGAGAGGAATAGAAAGGTTATTTCAGTTGAGGGATTACAGCCTTTCCCTCAACTCTTCTCCCTAACCATCAATCTAGGTAGTCCTGTGACAAGATAGGAAGAGAGGAGAAGGATCTAGTTCCTTTTACAGATTCATAACGATCTTAGATTAAAGACGGTGCTTTGCAGATCAAACAGAGATATCTTTTCAGATAACATCAAAAGGTATGCATCGTTAAACCAAATCTAATTATTTGATTTCAATCCTAGCATAAAAGATTATTTCCGTATTTAATATAGCATATTACAGATTTTATGCTTACAACAATAGTATCACACAAACAAGCTTAGAGGATATGTACAGAACATATATAATACAACCGAGTAATGGATTCAGCTTGTTTCCAATTGTTCTTTCAATCTTACTGACAATTAGATTCAGGCATTTGGATTTTGTGGCTTTTGGATTATGTTTTAGGCTGATTTATAGGACTTCTATTGTTAGAAAATTTAGGACAATGTGTTGTTGAAATGGTTTTGGGAAGCAGTGGCATTGTGGGATAGGGAGAGTTGTGGGAGTAATGGGATGTATTTGGTGCTGTCTAGCAGCAGTTGGGGTATAAATTGACAGGATCTAACCCTTTTATTATCAAGTATTTCTTTAGTTTGAGGTGGAGAAACGGCTTCCCATGATAAAACACGAGAATAGAATTAACCACTCTAAACTAATTTACTATTTGTGTAAAGAAAATAAATAAATTCTAAACCATATCTCAAGGGCCTACAACCACATATATAGCTAGCTTATAATATGAGGTCTTATGTGAGAAATGATGTTCTTTTGATAATCCTGTCTCTTGATGCTGTCTCTTCCAATATCCTATCAAAAAGAGACAACTAGAACTCTCCAAATATTAATATTAGGAGTTAAACAACATGGCTACCCTATGTTATAATCATATTAAGAATCTTAGATGCTAGATAGGCTCATAATCGGACTCTAGGGATTCCTGGAAACACAAGCTAAAATATAACGATGAAAATGTATATTCAACTAAAGATGAAAAGTAGAATATCATTTAGTGAGGAGGCCAGACTAACCCTCACCTGTTTGCTCAACAATTCTCTGTTCCTTGCATCCATCCTAACTCTGAGGTGAAGGGTGGGGATCTTATTGTTCATATATGTCTTTGAATTTGCTGTCCATTATTTTAACATGTTCTGGAAAGATGTTACGTCATAAAAAATAAGTTTAGTCACCGTTATGATTTGTACATTCAACAATTAGGAATTGATTGAATTTATATGTTGCCCTTGTTTATCACCACTTACTGAAGCCAAATTTTATATGGTGGGCAAAATTGACTTCCGTTGCTTTAGAACTTGAGGAGATATTAGATGCTTGAGCAACCTACCCCTAGCATGCTTTCTAATAGCTGAATAGCTCCCGGCAAATTATGTGTAGGGTTAACCACGTACTGGTTAAAATATTTCAACCTATTGTGAGTTTTCCAAGATGATTAGAGGGCTTATTTGGGCTTCTAAAAAATCCTTCATGCAAGGTTTGCAATTTCGTGTACCGATAGTGTATAGGTCAGGATTCACAGCGGTACCATACCGATCCGTGTGTATTCAGTGTCGACACACCAGGACATATCGAGCCTCAAGAAAATCCTGAAAAAATGGCTGAAAAAACAAATAAACTGTCCAATATAGGTCCTGTATTGAGTGTAGCGGGTAGTATAGGCTTTGAACCAGGCATACCATCCAGTTTACCCTGGTTTGTAATATCAGTAAGTCATCGGACCAGTAAATACCATCCTTACCAAACTGTATTGTACCGGACAAAATTGCAAACCTTGCCTTCAGGTTATAAATAAGGTAAAGGCACCAAGGCTTAACTGATGATATAAAATGGATAGCACTTTTTCCAACAGCTGAACAGCTCCTAACAGATTATGTACGAGTTTGATAGTTGCTAGGCTGGTGCTCCATTGTTAATCTCAGCAGGCCTGTGAATTTTCCAGGATGATTTAAGGACTTATTTGAACCTCCAGAAAATTCTTCAGGTTATGAAGTAGGTAGAGGCATCAAGGCTTCTTTGATGATATAAAATGGTAGCACTCTTGTTAGTTGGATCTGATGAAGATTGTGCTATGGTGACATTGGTTCGTTGATGTCTTTCTGCCACATGCTTGTGCATGTCCACAATCATGTTTTCAAAAGGTGTGCACGAAATTGGTTTGTGGTCTATTAGTGCAACAGAGGATTCTATCATCATGGATTGTTTATGAACATCATCATGATCAGATTAGATTTATGAAACAGAGGATTCTGTCATCGTGGATTGTTTATGAACATCATAATGATCAGATTAATGTGAATAAGAGAGAAGTGCATACTGGACAATAGGAGATGTTGTCATACTATTAAAGACACCCGTGAAAATACTAGATTGCTCGAAGGTATTGTTGTGTGGCTGTACTTGAGAAATTTTACAAAATGGTCAGCTCCCCTTGGAAAGCTAATAAACATCCTTTCTATGAGGATAATGTTGTCATTGGCAATATCAGAAAATCATAAAAGTTGCTGGAGTCAACAAGTGATGCATGAGCATATAGGAAAATATACAAGAAAAATGAAAATTTTAAATATATTATTGATAAGATTTAGAGAGGATGTTTGATTAGCCCTCTGCGTTCTAACTTGACTAGAAATGGGCTTAGAAGGCCTTCGTCATTCTGTAACAGAATCACTTGCTATTTTGGAGATCAAAAGGAGCTGACTAGCAGAGGATAAACTAGCCTGCATGTTGTAGCTAGCACTAGCTTGAACTCATAATTTAGGACTGGTAGGGCTTGGTAGTGGCTTTATAGGTTGTTGAAAGGTGGAATATTTTTATTCCAACACCAATGTGAAACATCATAAAGAAACCTAGATGTTTTTGTTTTTATCTTTTGGTGGTGAGGGAAGAAAATTTGTAATTATAATTTAATATCAAAATTATTATGGAAATTATGGGGAAGCACATAGTTCGGTTTTCATTTTATGATCGTTTGGCTTACAATTTTTTTATGATAAAAAATTCTCTCAGTAAATTATCTAATGTATTAGGTTGTCTAAGACTCCTTAAACACAATAAAAAGGGAACTTACATCAAAGTAATCAATTTTAAGAACTCATCTTAGATCTGTAAGTGTAGTATTTCAAAGATCCGTAGTCATTACTACACGTCCAATTTTTGTTGATTCATAGGTTGTTTAAAAAATTTATCTGGTTTCCTAAATGACATTTGTGAGCACATAACACAAGGTACATGACTCCATGTTGACCAACTACTTTCATCCTATGTGCACTGTCTTTTTTAATCTCCCTTGTTGAAGATTCAGTTACAGATATGAAACTTTTTACTTTTTTGGTATTTATGAATTTATCTCAAATTGTCTTAGTTCATGGCATATAAATCGAATTGTGTTCCATACTTTTCATCTTATTCTAACTTATTCTGCTGCAGATTACATAGAGCTTCTTACTCTAATGCTGATTTAAGGTAATATCTGGTTCTTCTTATTAATTAAGACAATAGTATCACTAAATATGTACATTACAGAAACTTATTGTTAGCATATGCTGAGTGTTTTCTATTGCAAGTCTCTCTTCTATCTTTCTAGCTTTTAATATCTACTTCATTGTTGTGTAAATAACCAAATCTTTTAATATCTTCTTCATTCTTGTGTAAATAACCAAAATGTTTTTCACCATTTATCAAACTTTTGTTTTGTAAAGTTTGCTGAATGAGCTAGTTTGACATATTTAATTTTGTTTCCAAATTTTTTCCAAATCTTAGTAGGATCTCTTAACCGTCCCATCAAATAAGTATAAAATTCATTAAATTGTGAAACGTGACCCTGTGATAATATGATTTCTCGAATGCTAATAAAAGTAACAAAATCATGAGTTCCTATTACTTGCTTTTGTTTTTCAAGTAACTTCTCTCTATCCTCACTCCTGTATTAAACATACCTATAACTTGCCATCCTAGATTTTTTTTCTCTATTATTGATTATCTAGTATGACTTTTATCAATTTATAGAAGTAGTTTCTTTACTTTGCCTGCATCCTTTTGGACTCAAATTGGGATATTGTTTGTTGTGTGCTTATCTCTAATATCGAATGTTGCCTTGTTTTTATTTAGTCTCACAAAGTTCTTTTTGTGTTTCTTTTCTTTTCCTCTGTATCTCTCAGTGTCACCATTGTCACAGTTGATTACCTTGGTGTTTAGGTAGTAAATAAGTCTCACAATACTAGCTATTCTTGCCTCAACCATCATATGTGCATTGAGCATATTCTTGATTGTGACTCGTGTTTACTTTTATATATACATAGTATTGATCAAGGTTCACAATTTCGGTTCGTACCAACGTATTGAGCCTTACTTGGTACAGTACGTGTCGAGGTGTACCGATGGTACGCCTAAAATAACTAAAAACCCTCGCTCGCATATCTTCCTAGTCCCTGGAAAAGAAAAACATTAAGATCCAGCTTCTACACAAGTAGCATTCACTACAAGCAAGATCAAATAGATATCCCAACTCACAGATTTCGTAGTATTTGTGCGGGGGTGCGGGGAGAGCAGAGAGGTCTGCAACTCCGATAGCATCTGCATCAAGTACCTGAGCGCATCCTTCAAGTCATTGGAATCCTAACAAAGGATAGGAGATTAGGGTCAAACGAGAAGCAGAACAACATTGGGCGACTGGTGAAGGTTAGGTTTAGCAATTAGTGCATCATAATGGGATTGGGTTCCAAGGAAGGCACAGTGCATGTAAAAGGCGTTGTGTTGGATGCTGATGATGCCCTCCACCAGCCACTTCACCTCGTCGTTGTCGTGCTGTCACGAACAAAATTGTAAATGGTTCGATGTAATGTTTATGTATGTCCATGTCTTTCGGTTTTGTTTATGCTTTGCACAACATATAAAGAGCTTGTAGTAGGATTAACAGTCCCATTTTCTTTAGTTTTGGTGGTTGTCCTAGGCTTGCAAATAAAGGTTGTGTCATGTGGGCACTTGTGGGGATTTCGGTCTGTAGTGGACCATTTTGGACCCTTTGTTGTGCGACCGTTCAGAGCTTGTAAAGTCTGTTTGTAATTTGCATTGGCTATGAAGTGTTTAATGAAATGATTGCTTGTGGATCCCGAGTGAGACGCTTTCTCTAACTCGCTTTCTATTTTGTAGGTCCTAAGGGACCATAGGAGGTTTCAGAGAGGCTGACCTTTGCGGATGGACACGCAAGGGTGCCACACGACTTAGGCAAAACTAGCTAAGTGCGTGACAGTGCGGCAACATCTCCTCACCCTACAGTCGATTGATGGGACTCCTTTCGGCGTCGCCACGACGATCTCTCCTCGATCTCGGTCTTCTTTCTTTACCTTGGATTTAATCCCCTTCTTCTTCTTGCAACTAATATTCTCCGTCGCTGTGATTTGGGTTGGGAATTTGACGATGGGACTCTGCTTGCACCAATGTTCCCTGTGTCTGTGTCTGTAGGTTGGAAGACTGATCTTTTCGCTTTCACCCGATACAGCCTTGTATCGAGTTCAAAACTTTGGTACCGCCTAGTAACGGGCAATTTGCATGTCGAGAAGCTCTTAGACCGGTATGTACCACCCTTATTGAGCGGTACACATTGAAATTAAAAACCTACGTGTTGACAAAATAATAACATGAGTAATACTTTTATCTTTTTAATATGTTTTCGAAGTACTTTTGAATATTAATATGCCTCTGGCCTAGAAAGTCAAGGAAATTGAATGCTTAGTTCTGAGAATTATATGAAACATTCAATATGCTAACTAAAAAATGACAAAGTGAACTTTCTTGAATTTGTTATGTTGGTTTTTACCTACACTATTCTTTTAGTTTCTATGAGAAATCCAGCACTTTGATTTAATCCTACATCAGAAATGGACAAAGATTTAGATTGACTTTAAAAGTCTAATACATATACTAGTATTAACTTGTGTTTAACATCTTGGACCAATATATTAGGTTTAATCAAATTATGAATTAGTTATCCTATTGGGTCGGGTCATGGATCAATTTGCCCATTGGTTGGGTCATGACAAGAAGTCATCTAGCTTAGCTATTTGACAATTATGACTTGTAATTTCAAAAATTGTAATTTCTTTGTATGTGCTATGCTTGTACTCTCAGCATTATTTGACCTCCTAGCTGCATGAACTTTGCAACTGCTTTTAGACCTTTTTTATTTGATGTGTTCAGTGACATGAGAAGGTAGAAACTCAAGTTGTGGTTGTAACTTGGGAAAGGAAATGTTGATAAAAGAATATTTTAAAGCTACTGTTCAAATTTTCTTTTTTTGAAGGATGGGATAATTACCCTATCAATTTTTTTAAAAAAGAATGAGATGGAGGTAGAAACAAGAAAGAAAGTGAAAATAAGGGAACTAAAAGAGAGAGAGAGAAAGAAAAAAGAGATGAAACAACAAAACTCCAACAAAATAGAGAACCCTACAACAGCAGGCAACCATCTCTGGAACCCAAAGCCAAGCATCTTTACCAGTAGCTTAAACCCATGTCTTTCAGCTTGGCTGGCCTTGAACATTTCCTCAGAAGCACCTGTTGACTTTCATGGGTAACACCCACGTTATGTCAAAGATAAAGAATCCCAGCCAACAAGAGAACACATTAAATAGAAGCTTTTCTCTAGGTTGTCTGTTGTTCAACCAGTGAGAACATAGGAGGTGCACTGGTACAGATTTTAAAGAAACTCCAAACCCTCATCTGCCACTTCACCCCTTATTAACAGATGGTCACATGATTTCATTTCACTATTGCACATGATACATCTATCATCAGTAATCCAAACTTTTCTTTTGAGAAATTGTCTTGTAATTCACTAAGACCAACTGGAGACAGATCTGTACTTTATTTGCTGCAAGACCTTCCAAATAATTTTTCCAGTAACCATTTCTTATTTACTGTGGATGAACATCCTATAGAACAATGGTACATTAAAACACCTACTTCCAGCATTCTCCTATTTTAGCAATCAACATGCTTTTTGATGTCACATGAATCTAACGTGCCTGCCAGGTTCTGATACTGCAATAAACAAAGTACTGACATACCCATTCAACATACAGAAGAAACAAATTCCTCCTTTGTGCCACATAAAAAAAAGTCTCAGTCTAAGGTTCTATTTAGAGTCCAACAGGTGATCCCAAGTTTGAAACCATGGAAACAGCCTAAAACCTTCCAAACTGTGGAGAAATCTTGCAAATTCTTGTAGAGTAGTAATGTCACTCTCCACCACTAAACAGATGACAGCATCAGGTAGTCGTGCAAGATAAACAATTCTGGTAAGTAGAAGACGATGACCTTCCTGCTTTCAGTTTAGGCATGATACACTAATCGGACTTGGGACCCTCCAGAATAGGTTCTATTTTCTGTCCAAAAAAATATTTTCTACATTTTTTCCAGCTTTTTAAGTAACAAGGAGCTTCGAAAATCTTGAAATAATGGTCAGGCAAATGGCTTTTCTAAATGACGAGATGGCTTTTCTGAGTCTGCAGACAAACTAGTGTTGATGTTTAGAAGCATCTAACTAGCTTTTTGACCATTGAAGAGTTTGCTCGGGATGTCCTTGCCTTTTGCAGGTGGATGTCATGTGGATATTGGGCACTTTGATGATTGTGCCAGTGGATAAATGTCTTGTTTAAATGGATGTCCTACTTGTTTGCCTCAGTACATGTACGGTATGTGCAGCAGACCATATCAATCCTTGAACGTCTAATATGTTCGGTGTTTTTCATAGAAACCGCTTTGTAGCTCACAAATCTTTGCACTTAAATTATTATTTTTACCCTCCCTCTGCACATCGTATGTTTTTTTTTTCTTCATTTATCCTGGAAGGGAGGACGGATGCTGGTTTTCTACTCTTTGTATTTCCGGAACATGTATTTGATTCTCGTTAAGTAATACTTGTTCGGTGTTATTATTGTTCTGTCATCAATGTTTGACCTGTGACATCATAGGTATGAGTTATATCTGGAAATTGGATGTACAAAAATTATCTACATAGCAGGCACAAGAAGGTGATCCTTGTTGATATGCTAATGTGCTGATTAGGTATCCTTAATTCTACAGGAGAAGCTACATGTCACCAATTTGGATTGATGGATGATTCCCTTCATGTTTTCAGTGAAGAGACATTGCAAATTCTTGTACTTCTCTTTTCTATGGGTTATTAGTCATTCACATCTTCTCAAAAAAAAAAAGAAGGCATGCATAAAATTGTAATATCCGACTGCAGCCCTGTCGATAGGAGTTTCATTCTTTTACCAAGCTTCTGCTGCTTTGAACTATGAGACATGACTCGAAAGAACAGTTGAGCTTGTTTTAGATAACATACGCTGGCAGGGCTGTCAATTTCGCTCTAGTAGCAATTTAATTTTGTTTCACAACCTCGGTATTCTTTTTGGAGCCCATTCTTTTCTCCCAAACTTCTTGACAATTTTCTAGTATTTTTTTTTTTTCGTTTTAACTCTTCATATTATCCCACATTTCCCTATATCAGAAGTTTCTCCTACCACAAATTGCAGTTATATTATTTTCGTGTCGGAACAGCAGTTTCAAGAACAAAAAGAGGGAAAAGCCTTATCAAATAGCTTATGAGCAGGAACTAGATCTTGACCATGTTCTTCTTAGCATGAGCTGTACCCCCATTTCAGCTTGCATGTGGAATATCAGAGATGCGAGACATTTGCACATCAAATAGATGTGAAATCCTGTAGTACTGGGAGTAAGCTTTGGATCTGGAATCTGGAGAGGGATAAGTGTGACATAAGATGACCTGCAACCAAGCAGGTGGGTGGGATATGCCTTCGATTAAGAGGACACGAGACAGCAGAGGCAGAGATTGGGATAAAAAAAAATCCTTATCCATGCAAGGTTACACAGTGTAAAACTCAAGTTGTGCAAGAGAAACATCAATCGTAATGCCAAGGGCATAAGTCTCGTTGGGTACAATCGCATGATGGCAGCTTAGATTTCATTTCTCTAAATCTGCATTCCACATCACCACTCTTAAAAGGATCCCCTGGCCGCAGGTCTCAATGCCTGATAGACAGTAGGTAGGTTATGATCCTCTCGCTTGCAGTAGGCAATATAAGCATGATCAATAAATATAACAGCAACTTGAGTTTGTTCCTGCAAACCATGCCGAAGCTTCAAAAGACTCAGTTTCACCACTCTTCTATGAAGTAAATAGAAAGGAGAAGGTCAACAAATTAACTCTCGAGCCAATAGAAAAGAGAAAGATCAGCTTTGTAAGCCTGTGCCTTACCCAAAGGGACTAGTTTTGGATGCATCAGGCAAAAACCACATCGGAACGCAACACATATTTGACGTTTTTTGTAACAACACGGGCTTCATGTAGCATGCATTTGCTTCCATGAATGTGGAGCAGAGCCATTCCCTCTTCTGGAGCAACCTGCAATGAAGAACAATCAGCATGGAACACAATAAAGAACATCACTCTTAAATTTCTGGACATTTATGACACTAAGAACAAGAAATCGCAAAGGAAATGTAAATGCCATTGTGGTAAGGAAATAGGAAAGGTTACTGTCTCCAGTCCATGGTTGATATATACCTCCTCTACGATTCCTCGATCATAAAAGACGGTCTCCCCTCCGACTAGAGATTGCATGGACGTGTCGTGGTTGCTGCCCTTGCCAGTGAGATATACTAATAAGGTGTACTGTGTTACGTGTCCTCCTCCAAGGTCAACACTCTCATCAATATGTCGACCAAACCGCTGGCCCACCTTATATCTGAAGAATGTAAAACAAGTTACACATTTTGCATAATAACTAATAGTTCTGCCATGATAAATGCATTATGTACATCCAGTAAAGAACCTTAACCATATCCTAATGCTCGTGGTTTCATATGTAAATTCTCCAATACGTCTACATTCATTGTATTTCACTATTAATTTGTTTTATCAACAATTTTCCTTCAAACAAAGACCCCCAAAGAGGCAAATCCTGGACCATCCAACTGAACGGCAATAGCAAACACTACAAATCACTCTCTATCCTGTGGAATAATTATGTTTGCAAGTCTAGTTGGAACAAAATGTGGGATTCCAGTCTACTTTCTCCAAACCTAATCCCATGCTTATCCTTCATCAAAAGCTTAACACCATCAATCACATTCTCATGAAGTGGATTCCGTTAAAAAGGGGAACTGACAGAACAACCTCCAGACGGACTCTTTCACTTATTTCGTACTCCTTTGGTGTCTATGGCTTAATACAAAAAGTCATATCTCACAACTGCCAGTCCAAACCTCTACTTTTAGTACACAAAGCACTGGCTCTTATGAATGACTTCATGACAGTCATTTTTCTGAGGGGTTTAGGGATACTAATCCTAACATTTATGACCCAAACTACGCTTACTATGACTGCGTTCTGGAATCTGATGGTTTCGCCTGGCTTCCATACAGCTATTGGAACTCATCTTCACGACAACCGGCAACACAGTCCTGTTGGTTGTGTCCACTGTAGTGCTTGCACTCCCATAATTGTGGAAGCACTCTCTCTTTTAGCAGCCCTCAAACATGCAGAGAGGGTAAGCTGGAGTAATTTATGGATCCGACTTGATGCACTGAACATTATCAATTTTGTAAACGGTACTGCTGAAATCACTTGGCATCTTTTAGCTATTTACCTGATGCTAGAGTTCTATTAGCCAAATTATCTGTTGTTCAAATTGACCACCTGCCTAGGAACGCTAATTCTGAAGCTTGTGACTTGGTAAATTTTGGTAGAAGTAATGGATTCTCCTTTTTTTTTGTTAAGCTGCAACAGTAAGCTTTTTGCCTAATCCCTCTTGCGACTTTTTTTTTTTTTTGACATGAATGACATTTTTTCTTTCAAACAAAATGTGGCAGTCCAGACATCAAGGAACCCTTTACTAAGGTTACGGAAAGATCATTTTATTTCTTTTAATGTTGAATGAATGTAGAATCAAGAGCACAGAATAATGTAAAGATAGAAGAAACATAAAAAAAGATTCGGTCATAACCTGTAGAAACGAATGTTTGGATTCAAACCAATAGCAACTTTTCCCTGAAGTTTAATATCATCAAATATTCTTTTAAGGCCTGACTGCCATATGCTTTCAGCAAGTCCTTGATCAGTGACTGATATCCGATCATTATCCCTATAGGCTTCACCTTTGGCTGGACCCAGGCTTCCTTGGTGGATAAAGCCAATAGACTCCGCAGCTCGAACGAAGGCCTTTGATTCAGAAGTAGTGAAGAAGTTTGGTATCTGAAAAGTATTTGCAAAAGGAGATTCAATTGATGATAGTGCTTTAAAGAACATCTCTTCATGTTACCAAAAACTTCTTAAGACAAACAACAAATGCCCACTCGAATGTAATTCAATAGTTAAATGGTTCAGTTCGGTGCATGATTAACCAATATGTATTAGATTGGCAATGTCCCATGTAATCAAAGTAGGTGAAGTGCTCCAAGTACACCTAGACAACATGATATTCTTCATGTAGAATACACTGGGTAAAGGATTCACAACAATCACTACACATATATGGCTTCTTTTGATATTCATTATTTCTCAAGACAATTAATAATACCCTCCACAATCCAAGAAACATGGCAAATAAATAAAAAAGAGTATCAAAACACAAATCAAGACAGCACAAAGGGGAAAAAAAAAGCAATTAAGAGCATGAGAAGATAAAGGAAGATTCATCGTGGGTGGTGAAGGGAAATCAAACCGTGAATAGGTTGGTGCCCTTAAGGCGGTTGATCTGGAGATCCCTCTTGGGCTTGACGGGCGGCCACCTCCCGCCGATCTCCTTGCCGACCGCCGTCTTCTTCTTCCTCTTCCTCGACTGTTGATCGTTCTCGCCGGGAGTCGCCATTTCCTTGCGTCCTCCCACCTCTCCAAATTGGAGGATCTAAATCCAATAAGGATCTAATTACAGATTACGCCCAATTCCACTTTCGGATGCTGCGCTTAATGTCTGCGGTTGCAACTATTTTTAGCCGATGTTCCCAGTATTATGCGTTATTACCTTTTTGGCCCCAAATCGAACGGCAGATGCAATCAGAGACTTTAGTCTCCGTGCACGGCACGAATCTTATAAACTTGCCTTTCTTTTTTCTCCGCAAGGATTTCTTCGATCACAATAAATAGAGGGGTGAAAGCGAAATTTGATCCTAATATCCTATTATTAATTATTATTTTTTTAACCACCGGTAAAAAAATTATTGGATAATCTTTTATAGGTGATATTAATTATTAATATCACTGGTAAAATTTTATCGGTGATATTGATTATTGGATAATCTTTTGATACATCAATCAATGTTTTGGATGTATAAATTCTTCGATCAATCATAAGAAGAATAATTATAATATCAAAAATATAGACATAAAATATAAATGGAAGTCCACATATAAAAAAAAACTTTAGCAGTACTAATTAGCATAGGATAAACTCTATAATAAAGGTAAGATAAAGCCATTACTCTATTTATAATAGTAATTCTGAAATCATAAGCAAATGGTAAGCAAAAACTGCTTTGACGCCAAAGATGTATGACGTTTCCCCTAAGAACTACAATGTATGCTTGCTGATTAAACTTTTATATGTGGACCTAATCTTGCAACAAAGTATTGCACAAATGATATACCAAATGTATCGATGCAGAGATAATATATTTATCCAATACAAAGTCATTGTAAAACATTGTTATAGGCAAGAGAAGAGTGAAACTCTATGCGTATTCTCACATACAACAAGTTCAATGTGAGCCATATGACATTGCCCAAATTGGTAGCTATATAAGTTTTATCTATGGAGTGCTTCAAGGTTGAGACCTTCATCTACGAGAAGGGTTGTGGAAGTTTTGTAATGGACGACCTTCTTCTTGTCACTGAGCTTGAACTCGAAGAAGCGCAGAAGCACCGCTGCAAATGTTTTCATTTGTCTATAGGCCACCTCCTTCCCCACGCAGATTCTCGGACCAGCCTTGAATGAAACAACACAAAGAGAACTCATGAACCAGCTCGATCACCAGAGAAAATTATCTGTCATTCTAACTGTTATGGCATATAAGGGCTTAAACACCGTGTAGAACATGCAGTATTGAGCTTTGAGTCTACTAAAATTTTCCTTCCTTCTCCTGAAGAAGTTAATGATCGATACACCAGCATATATGCTACTCTTGTCTTTTGAGAAGAATGGAAATTAAGCATAAGGTCCTGTAGTACTCATCTGTTTCCTCACCTGAAAGGCTGAGAACTTGTAGGGGCTTTGAGGCTGGAAGATGCCATCATCATCCAGCCACCTCTCTGGGCGAAAGATTTCTGCATCTTCACCCCACAGGAATTCCATTCTACCCATCGCATAAGGTTGATAGAACACAATGTCACCTTTTCTGACATTATAGCCACCAGGTAGAATGTCATCGGAAAAGCAAACCTTATTGTCCTGCATTGTGTATGATTCAGCAATCACCATTCATGCACGCTTAATTTGGAACAATACCATTTAGATATCAACATTATTTCGATCGACTTACTATTGGAGCTACAGGATACAATCTTAGTGTCTCTGAAAGGGCGGCATGAAGGTAGTGCATGTTGTTGAGGGACTCATCGTTTATATTTCTCGAAAATGCATCAACTTCGCTAGATTCAATCACTTCCATGACTTCCCGGTAAATCTTTTCTTGCACCGAGGGGTTCTTGCAGATCAAGTAGAAGAACCATGAAAGCGTACTTGCGGTGCTATCTTTTCCGGCAAGCACAAGGTTAAGCATTATGTCCCTCAAATACTTGAGGCTCATATTTTGTGGATCCATTTTGCTCTCCTCCAAAAATCTTGACAAAATGTCTTCATTCTTTGCCTGTTGTCATAACAGAGATTAACAAGGTGGATTCGTCCAAACGAAACAGAGAGATCGGAGTGTGCATAGAAGTATGTATTCACGTACTGAATCATTTGCTGTGCTTGAAATTTGCTGAATCCTGAGATGTATCAGTTTGTACACGAAGTCGTCCACCACTTTGATCTTTTTCTTGAGAGTTTCCTCAGAGCCAATGTTCAGAAATCTCATGATCTTCCAAAAGACATTGATGTACCGCAGCGTGATGATCTCACCTGAAGCATCAAATGCCTTGGCGAACTCGCTGCCGGCATGATCGGAACCACCCAAGCAATTCAACTCCACCCCAAACGCAGTCCTGAATATGGAGTCCATTGTGGATTTCATGAACAAGCCCTGTAGACGTTTACGGATCACAAGCAGTTCACTGCGGAGACGAACACAATTGACTTGGGTACTTACTTGAATCTCAAACTTCTCGTTGGAGTTGGCATAGGAAGCAATAATATGAGCAAGCTTGGCTGCGTTACTTCTGAAAACAGCACCACTGAAATCTTTGATGGCTTTGGTGGAGAACCCAAAGCTAGCAAGCTTGCGTTGGTGACGCCACTTATCACCATCCACTACAAAGATACCATCTCCAAACAAATCCTTCAAATTTGTGTAGTTATACCATCCCTGAACCAGAATTAGTAGATATTTACTAATACAGAGTTCTTATATCATGTTGCTATCTTCGTAAACGAGAAGGAAAAAGGTCTCGATGATTTGATTTCTGTGTTAAATTAGACACTAAGGATGGGAAAAAGGGTTCACGGAGGATGAAAGATACAAAGATCTTTGAAGAACTAAATTTTAATGAATTGATTTATGATTAAACACAGAAAAGAAGAACAGTTTCTTCAAAACATTGATTTGCGATTTACGATCGAAGCACCGCTAATTGTTTGTTGTCGACCGAGCTGCGTACCTTGCCGTAGTTCTCGAAGTTGCCCTTGAGGATGTGCTCGACGACAGTCGGATCAACGGTGAAGATGTGGTGGCAGAGGGGAGAGAGCAACCGGAAGGTCTTGTGCTTGCGAGAAAGCTGCGTGTGGTAGTCATGGAGCCTCCTAAAGTATAGAGCTTGATGGAAGACGGTGCCGGCCACCGGAGGGTATCTGCTGCTGCTGATTCGGAAGAGGACTGCGCAGGTGCAGGCAGCCAGCAACAAAAGGCCGGCCAGTACTGCAGCAGCAAGAGAGATAAAACCAAGGCAGAAATCCATGGTGAAGAAGCCGGCTACTACTGTGTCGGTTGGGAATTTAGCCTGCATATGATATCCGAGTGTGATAAGCGGAGCCACCAATAAAAATTAAAAAAAAAATCACAAGTTTTTGTTTTTTCTCTTGCATAATATATATTTTTTATTGTCACATAATAATCTTTATTTTATAAAAAATAAATTAATCTCACCTTTATCTTACTATCCGATTGTGGCCACTTACGATTCGTCGCTCTTACCCTCGTCAAATAATAGACGAGAAAGAAATTACAATTGCTAATAATAGACGAGGGCACAATCGATAAATGTGGGTATGACAATAGTGGTCAATGAGGTGGAGTTGAAGGTCGAAACTTAGGAATAATTTTATTTTATTTAAAATTAAAAAAAAAAAAAAAGGTACGATGAGAATAAACTGAAAGGAGGATTCTCTACGAAAAACCAAATAAATATTTAAGATTTTTTTTTTAGACATTTGCCCAACATTTGCCCAAAAGTCATTGGTAAAGTCATTGGTCGAGATGTTACAGAAAGATTTAATGTGGGTGAATTGTGTAATAATGGTGTTAAAACCCATCATGTGACGGCTTAGTCACGCAGGAAGAAGAAAACTTTATGATTACTCGACGTGAGTTGGTTTATATGGATTCGTTGATCAGAAACTTTTTTATCACTGTTTAAGATGATCAAAACTCTAAACACTTATTTGATGCCCGAATCCCCCAAATAAAACAAAAGATATCAATGACTGGCTGAGAAAAAGTAGGGTCAGCTTTCATAATGTTTGCTTTAGTCCTCCAGCTTTTGTGATGCCATCACCTTCGTAAACGACCAGTAGACTCGGAGTCAAAGTCAGCTGCTTATAATTGTGCTTTAGGATCCACAAATTGGCCTTCTTGAAATATAAATGTTGGGGAAAGACCTTTCAACTTTAAAAAATAGTAAGATCAGAATGAATATATCAAAAAATCAGCACAAATTAAAGTGATTTAATGGAAGATCAAAATCTTTATCACAAATCACAAAATCCATGTCAACCCAAGAAAAATTAAGGGAAACCTTAGATACTGCTCGTCGATGTTAGATTTCCAAATACATCCCTACAGCAGATACATGGCTTAAATATACTTCTGGAGAAAGTATGCTACACGTATTCTATCTGTGGAGTACTTGGAGGTATAGGCCTTGATCGATGTGGAGAGTCGTCATGGTTCTGTATTCAACATCCTTCTTCTCGTCACCAAGCTTGAACTTGAAGAAGCGTAGGAGCACCGCTGCAAATATTTTCATCTGTCTATAGGCAAACTCTTTCCCCAAGCAAATTCTTGGACCAGCCTGCGATGAAACATAGCCATTTAGATTTGGATCAGCACGCATGCAAGCTGCTTTCTCGAGAAGGCCCAACCCTAATATCCTGATGTTTCCTCACCTGAAAGGCTGAGAACTTGTAGGGGCTCTCGGGCTGGAATACACCACCATCATCCAGCCACCTCTCCGGGCGAAATATCTCGGCATCCTTTCCCCACAGGTATTCCATTCTTCCCATCGCGTAAGGTTGGTAGAACACAATATCACCTTTCCTCACATTGTAGCCTCCAGGTAGAATGTCATCAGCAAAGCACACCTTGTTTTCCTGCATTTCATACATACTTAGTGTGCTTCAACAGTCAACGTTCTCTATCATTTTGACTTACCAGGGGAACTGCAGGATATAGTCTTAGTGTCTCAGAGAGGGCGGCATGAAGATAGTGCAAGTTGTTGAGTGACTCGTCATCTATGCTCTCCGCGAATGCATCAAAACCTGCATCTTCACTGGCTTCGATCACTTCCTTGATTTCCTGATAGATCTTCTCTTGCACCGGTGGGTTCTTGCAGATCGAGTAGAAGAACCACGACAGTGTGCCTGCCGTGGTGTCTTTTCCAGCAATCACGAAGTTAAGAATTATGTCCCTCAGATATTTTAAATCTATATTTTGTGGATCCTTTCTGCTCTCCTCCAAAAATCTCGACAAGATATCATCTTTCCCTTCCTGTAATTATGACAAAAAGAGTGATTAATCATCTCTCAGATCATCCACAAAAGGAAGGGTGTACTTGAAGGATTCACTCACTGAATCACTTCCTTCGTTTGACATTTCTTCCACCCTGATGCGTAGCAGTTTGTATATAAAATCGTCGACCAATTTGACTTTTGACTTGAGAGTCTTCTCACTGCCGATGTTGAGAAATCTCATGACCTTCCAAAAGGCGTTTACGTATCGCATCATGATGAACTCGTTCGAAACATCAAATGCCTTGGCAAATTCACTTCCGCGGTTATCAGAATCATCCAAGCAGTTCAACTCCATTCCGAATCCGATTTTGAATATGGAATCCATGGTGGATTTCATCAACAGGTCCTGTTGACGTTTGCAGATCACAAGCACTTACGTTGACTTGTTGATTAACGGGAGAAGCATACATGTGGATCCTCTGAGAACAAGAAGGGATCTGATACTTACTTGCATGTCAAACTTCTCATCGGAAGTGGCATAGGAAG
Source organism: Musa acuminata AAA Group (assembly GCF_036884655.1). Lineage (NCBI taxonomy): Eukaryota > Viridiplantae > Streptophyta > Magnoliopsida > Zingiberales > Musaceae > Musa > Musa acuminata. Next base: position 3,344,111 of record NC_088353.1, on the reverse strand, counting down.
AAAGGGCGTGAGCAAGCTTGACTGCGTTACGCTTAAAAATAGCACCACTAAATTCTCGCAAGACTTTTGTAGAGAAGCCAAAGCTGGCAAGTTTTCGTTGGTGGCGCCACTTGTCACCGTCTACTGCAAATATACCATCTCCGAACAAATCCTTCATGTTTCCGTAGTTATACCATCCCTGAATCGAATTAGGATAAACATGATTATTAATCTACCAAGTCTTATGCTGTCATTATCTTAATTAATAGAACTTATGAGATTGCCCTTTGGTAACCCCTTACTTCGTATAACCATTAAAAAACTAATAAAACAAATATCATCTTTTGGGTATATAACTTAATATCTTAAATCCTAAAAATATAAAAAACTGTTTTTCACTTCCTCCTATTCGATCTTCATATCATTGAATTTGATTATTCATGTTTTTCATGCACAGGATATCTTAGAAATATGAAAAGTTATTAAGATGAGATTGTAAATAATAAAACAGTTGCCAATAGAGATATCCTAAAATTTATAATAAAAATCTCAATAAGAAATTAAATTTTTATTAATTATTGAACTAAAATGGAATATAATTGCTTAAGTTTCCGATGAGAACTAGTCATTGAAGTCGGGAGATTACAATAATACCTTGCCGTAGTTATCAAAGTTGGTCTTGAGGATGTACTCGACGACGGCGGGATCGGTGGTGTAGATCTGGTGGCAGAGGGGTGAGAACAACCTGAAGATCTTGTGCTTGACAGAAAGCTGCGTGTGGTAGTCATGAAGCCTTCGGAAATTGAGGAATTGATGGAAGATGGTGCCGACCACCGGAGGGTATCTCTTCCTGTTGCTGTTGAGGGCTCTCCAGGTGCGGGTCGCCAGCAACAAAAGGCCTACTACTGCAGCAGCGAGAGAGACGAAACTAGAGAAGAAATCCATGGGGGCTTCAAGTGAAGATGTTGCTTGTAGAGAATGCAACGATAAATAAGGATTGAAGTGTCTTGTGCGGGACAGGTGTTTGACGGACAGTCGGACACAACAAAGCAATAGGTGTACAAGAAAAAGGAGGATTCGTGTGGCTCTTTCCTGTTGCTTTGGAAATCCCCCCGCCGCACTGTCGTTTTCTTAGTCCACTATATTGTTCTTTTGCGGTGTGTTTCACGGAGGGGGAATCAGTCAACCGAGTCGAGCTAATTTTGTCATTGCAAACTTCATGAGAAACATGTGAGCTTCAATGTTTCAGCTAAAAATTCCGACGAACGAACCAATGTCGTCCATAAGAAGACAAACATAGAAACTGCCGTGTTGTCTTTTCTTTTACTGTATGCCCATAGATATTCTGATGCTGTAGTGTTTGTCGTAGTGCTTACACGATCCTAAGCCATGAGATTTGGATATTCGAATTAGGGAAGCATATAGAAGAGCCTCAACGAGCAGAATATTTATGGGCATACAGAAGTCCTTCCCTCGGCTTTACTTGGCGAAAGGTTGTTCCAGCAGCTGATGTTGCTGCCTTGAGCGTCCCTTCCGAGATTCCTTTCAAGATCCTTGTACCAGATGAGGAAACTGTAGAAAGAAGACAAGAGGCAGTTCTACGTCACGTACAAATTCGTGCATCCATCGAGTAGGCTTAAATATACCTTGTCGCTGATGTAGGTTCCCCCGAAGCGAGCCACGACGCGGTTGAAGGGGTGGGAGGGGAGGATGGGGGGCTCGCACGTCCTGTCCTCGTCGACGTACTCGACGATGACCATGGACTCGGAGATGGGCTTGCCCGGGTGGATGAGGCCTGTGATCTTATGCGCAGAAATTTATTATAAAAATAATTTATTTTATTTATTGAAATAATATGTATTTATATAAATTTTAAAATAATATAATTAATTTTATTCATTAGAGTAATATGTTTAATCCTTAAATCATAGATTAATTAATGATTATATCATATAAAGAATATAAAGTTATCATTTCATATTTGTCTTTGTTATTATCTTCTATCATGTTCTTGTAAGATTGAGCTCCCGTAATGGATGTCAATCTTGGACTGATGTAATTGAAATATCCTACGAGCAAAAAGCTTTGTAAGGGAATCTACTAGTTGGTCAAAAGTGTCAACGTAAGAAATACGTAGTTGATGTCTGATAACTTGATTTTTGACAAAGTAAAAATTGATAGCAATGCATTTCATGCGTGAATCGAATATCAGGTTAGCGCTTAAGTAAGTGGCACTAATATTATCATAGTATATTATAGGAATGGATTTAGAGGTGATACCGAGTTCATGTAGCTCATTGGTGACTCGCGAAGATGATGATGGCTCGGTATTCAACTTCAGTGATGGATATTTCAATTATGTTTCATTTCTTAAAACTCTAGCTAATCATATTTGCTCCAATGAAGTTAATGTAAGCTAACGTAAATGTTTTATCATCAGTGTTATCTATTAGCATCGACAAAAGTATAAAGATGAAGTTATAAGTATTTACAAAAAAAAAAGTATATGATTGAGAGTCTCTTTAAGATACCATAAGACACATTTTAGTATAGACCAATGCATAATCGATGGTCGATGTATGAATTATGATAATTTATTAATTATAAATAAAATATCTAGATGTATAAAAGATAAATACTACAAGAAACCAAGCAATTATTGTTATTGTATGGGATCCGTAGTAGAACTGTCATTATATAATTTGAGTGGTGGAAAGTGAGGTGGCGATTTCTTTGACAATTCGCATGTTCATCTTTAATAAAAGATTTCAAATATACTTCTTTTAAGATATAAAAGTTTAAAAGATATATGCATTGCTTCCACTCCAAAAAAAAATAACTTAAAATTCTTAGGTCCTTAATAGAGAAAAGATCTATTAATTACTTAAGGAATTATTTGATTTTCATGAAACTAGTATCTATGATAATAATGTCATCGATATATATTAGTAGATATATAGTACATCCTTTTTATTGTCTTAGGAATAAAGAGGTGTCAAATGTAAAATTGACAAAATCGATTAACATAAAAAAATAAATCAAGTTAAGTATAGTAGGCTGTTAAAGCTTCGTAAAGTCCATAAATAGTTTTTCATAGTTTATAAATATAGGTTGGATATTGAGAATGGATAAAGTGTTAATATCTAGTTAGCGTATACGCTAGCATTGAGTAATAGCCAAATTCAGAATAAGTCAAATTATCATTAATTTAGTAATTGGATTGAAGATCCCTTTGAAATAGATCGTTGGTAAAGCCTTTGACTACTAGATATGCTTTATATTTAGCAATAAATCCATCTGGGTTATGATTAATTTGAAATATTCATTAACACCCGATGATATTTTATATGTGATGATATGTCATTATAGAATAGGATATCACATTCCTCACACATGATTTTATGTTAGTGTAGAGATTTTTAGGCTTGAGTAATGATTAAGTTTAGTAGGCTCGAGTGGAGAACTAGTGGCAGCATAGAGATCAAGGATTTGATGTAGTTTAAAAATATTATATTTGGAGCATGTTGCCATGTAATGTCTAAGCTCGATAATATTATTGGGTTGTGTTGAAAGTATAAAAATTGATGAAGAGTTAGTGACACGTAGTTGATCAGGCTCATGCACTTCTGTGTCACTTAGCCTAGGAGAGGACAAAGACATCATTTATGATGATGAGGGTGTTGCTTCATTGGGCATTGCAAAATAAGTTGGTTGAAAAGTAGATAAAGAATTTTCAAAGGGGGTGAGGTGCCGTTGAACAGGAGTAATAAAGAAATATAGGTCTAGAGAACTATTGGTTGATATGGTGGGAGATATGCTTGATGAGATTTAAAGTGTACTCGTATGAACATAATGATGAATGGTTATTATCGTGACTTGTACTACTAAAGAAGTAAGATTTTAATATGAAAAGATAGACTCAACAAAAATAATTTGACATAACACAAAGACCTTTTGAATTTGAGGATCATAGCACCGAAAAATATTATGCTCGGTGGAGTACCTAATAAAGATGCAAGGCTTGGATCTTGATGTTAACTTGTATGAAGCATAGAAATATAGTCAGAAATAACATAAATAACAATATACTTTGAGGTTTTAAAAGTTCAAGATTTTTATAAAATTATAAAATAGTTTTTCAAATGATGATTAGTATTATAGGATTAGGGTATGCATTCGATTAATGAGATAGATTATAGTTTAAAAAACTACTGACCAAAAGGTCAGTAATATTTAGGCTTAGTGTAGAAGGGTGAAATTAGTTTCAACCGATATTTTCGTTTGGTAGACTCAGCTAGTTGAGATGTGTGTGATAGTGACTTAAGATGTTGTATACAACATAACAAAATATAAATTATTAGAGTTTAATATTCACCTCCTCTATTAGAGTAAACTATTTTAACGATAGTCTAAAAGATATTCTCGACCACCTTTTTAGACCGAGTAAAGACTATGGTGACTCAGATAAATGTTTAAAAGGATATAACCATGTATATTTAGTAAAGTAATTTATAAAAATGACATAAAATCTAAAATTATCAAAGAAAATGGTTAAGATAAAACCTTAAACATTAGTATAGATAATTTAGTTTATGTCTTTTATTACTAAGGCAAGCATCATAATGAGTTGCAATTCAATTTGATTTGAAAGTTCGATTGAAGTAACGAGAAATTAGATATTATTGAATAAAGGATGATGGATGACCAATGTGATAATGCCACATATTGATTGAAGCAATAACTGAAGTAAGAGTTACTGATTGGGTGATTTATGAAGCTGACGATCACTGATGTTATCTTTTTTTTGACATTAGACTAAAGATGCCCCTATGCTAAGATCATTGATAAAAAATAAGTCAAGAAAAAACTCAATAGATATGTTATTTGATTTATAAAATTAAAAAATAAAAATAAAATTCTTTTTAATATGAGATGTACATACAACATCATCAGGTATACAAATATTTATACATAAATTAAGTATTATGGAACTAATGTGAGTAATAAAAATTTCATTACTATCATCAATGATGATATCTTCATTACTTCTATATTTATTATAGATTTTTATAAATCAGAAGTGATATAATAGGAAGTATCGGAGTTAACAATTCAATTACTTGGATGAACAGTTTGAGTAATTATGATGTTTGCTCAAGACTAATTAAATATAACAACAGACTTGGGTCGAGACCAACAAACTTTTGTTATGTATCCAATTTTATCATAGAGCTAGTAGATGATTTTTTATTAATTATCATTATTAGGATGCTATAACTACTAATGGTTATAGTTAAAATTATTTACTGAGTTGATTAATTTGGATTTGCTACGATGGTTGTTGCTTTGATAGTATAATGGAGGATGATAGCTCCATGTGTTATCATTTGTCCATGAGGCATTTTGTTTAGTTCTTTATGAAGTTTTTGTTACTTATATTATCTTTTTTTTTTTTTGATTGAATTAAACTGTGATGTTGATCCCGTCATCCTCTCTTCTTATATCAGATATGTTTCATAACCAATCGAATTGCCATACAGTTATTCAAATGACATTAATAAGTCACATGCCCAAATTGCTACGGTGAATTCTTTATATTCGTCTCCTAGGTTATTGAGCATATGAACAATGATTTCTTCGTCATTCAGAAAATAACATATTAAATCAAGTCATCCTTAATAACTTTTAGATTTTATATATAAATAACAATAGTACTTTCTTCTTATTTTCAATCAAAGTAGATAAAAGATTTAGCATGAGAGCACAAGAGCGATTGGCGAGGGTGATTCATAACTTGGACTATCTACTGTAGTAATACACAAAGATATTAGTGGTGCTATGGAATCAATGATTAAGGCTTAGATGAATTATATAATAAGGTGATTAGAATTTGTCGTTATGATGAGTTTTCCAAAGTATTTGGATCTTTTTTGGTAGATAACTAAGTAGTTTAACAGATCATATCCAAAGAGGAAGTTAGTAAATTATGCTCGTCAAAATATATAGTTATCACCTTTGAAGAATTTGAAAGGGATTAAAGTTGTTGCATTAACAAATATGAGTCCTATAAATTAAGATGAACTATTGTTTCACGAGAAAAACAATAATAATTTTGAATAGTAGAGCTGAGGGAGGAAGATGACAGATATGTAGTTGAATTGGATGCTGCACAATTTATCATTGAATAAGTAGTTGGCACCCGGCACGAACAGGAGGTCTAGTACCATTGAGTTAGAGTAGATCAAATCAGAAGACAATTAGTTGAGCACTGTGGATCAGTAGTTGCTGATCAGTATTTCTGTGAGTATTTGCTATCTAGTGAGCAAGGAGTAAAAGAACGATCAATGGAGGAGAATGATTAGTCGATTGCTGTCACCTGTGGTTGATGGTAGTGGTAAATCTATCGATTGGTAATGGTGATAGCAAGGTGCAAGAGGTAAGTCAAATTTGTAGATTATAGAAGAGGCAAATTGTCGACGGTGATAACAAGACGCAAGAGGGCAACAGATCAAACTGAGGCTGATAGATCTACTGTGATGTGAGGAGAAGACTTCATGCTTGAAGAAGGGTTTAATGGAGCAAGAGGGGAGGTTGGTTTATTGCAGATCATTAAGGGATCACTATTTACAATATACAAGTGATGTGAGGGGGCAGAGGAGACGACAATAACTCTCGATCTCCGAGTATGATAAAAGAAGAGAGAGAAGAGAGAAAAGATAAAAGAAATTTTGATAATATGAAAAAGTGAGAAATTTATTATGAAAGCTCATTACAGTATTACATATTTATATAGGTTTAAAGGGAGATATTACTCTCCATCAATCACTAATATTACTCAATCAAATCATATATTTAAATCTATAATTGATTTTTAAATAATAAATTCATTAAAAAATGAAATATATAAAAATATAAAATTATCATATCATATATATCTCCGATCTTCTATCGATCTCGCTCTTCTGCCCAAATATTTCCACCTCTTCGAACTCGTACGCTGCTTTCTTTGGCTTCAAAGCGATCTCCACCCTCATGACGAAGGGGCGAAGGTCCAACGCTGCTGCCATCTGCTCCCGTCATAGACTGGAGGACAAGCCTGTGTTGGTCCAACACACACACACACACACACATATAATATATATATATATATATATATATATATATATATATATATTCCAAGGATATTGTCGTTGCGTATACGCCAAGAAATGTTTGACATTCAACTCGAGGATGGCGACTTTAATCTGCCCATTCTCTTCTTTTCGTGTTAATTTCTGGTCGCCATGCAATATAATATTTCATTTGGTCAAAATCATCCATATGGCAATAACTTATTTGGTTAAATAACACGGACGCCAACAACATAGCGCAATTCCTACAAACCAGCAGAAAACATAAACCCAAATCTCACCCACAATGATCACAAACTGAAACCCAAGTCATATAGAATTTTAACGAGCAGATGCTAAAATCATTTTAGCATATTGTACGAATTCGTCAATCTCCGGCGTGACTTCCTTCACAGCCTTGTCCTGCAAGAAGCGCTCCGCCCATCCCACCAGCAGCGGAACCTTCTTCTCGTCCAAGAACTTGATGCTGCTCACCTCCTCCACCGCCTTGATCCACCCCAGCCAGCACCCCAGGGCGATATCCAAGTAGCCAATGGTGTCACCACCAAAGTACTCCTTCCCGTGGCTGCACTTGGTGAAAGCCTCTTCCAGCAGCTGAAAAGCTTCTGCCCCTCCGTCTGCTGCTTCTGCCTTGGACGTCCCTTCGGTTGCTCCGAAAGCGAGAGCCCTAACCAGCGCAAGCAACTGCCAGAAAACGAAGGAATTAAGTGCCACATCAAATTCAATCTTTAAGCACGTAGAAATGGATGCCATAAGGGAAGGCGTGGAGACCAACCTTGTCATCGATGTAGGTGGCCCAAAAGCGAGCGACGGCGCGGTCGAAGTGGTGGGAGGGGAGGATGGGAGGCTCGCTGGTCCACATCTCGTCGATGTACTCCACGATGATGGCGGACTCGCAGATGGGCTTTCCCTGGTGGATGAGGACGGGGATCTTCTTGTACACAGGGTTGGACTTCACCAGGATCTCTTCTGCCCGTGTACCTCCACCTGCACGAACTCGTACCCTACTTTCTTTAGGTTCAAAGCGATCTCCACCCTCGTCACGAAGAGGCTCATCTTATGCCCCAACAATTTCACCTCCCCTGTTGCAGCTGCTGCCATTTTGCCTCAGCGATAGATCAGAGCACAAGCTTGTGCCGATTGCCAATAACACTGCGATGGCTATGCATATATACGAATGACTACCGTATTTCCATCTTGTCGGTTTCGTACGGATGTTCAACTCGAGATGACTATTTTAATCTATCTACTCCTGTGGTTGATTTCTGGCCGTCATGACCTAAATATAATATTTATGGGTGGATGGAAATCGGGAAGTTTGTGCCGTGAAATGATATCTATTCTGAGGTCGGTAGGAGTGTGACAAACCACTGCGAGCCTTTAATCTGGTTTGATTTGACACCGCAACCGTGGGTTCTGCCACGGATACTCCATCATGGATCATTGGATTAGAGCGAAGGGGAAGTTCTATCATTTCTGCCTACTTCTCTGTAATCGTGTTGGTGGAGAAGATCGAACATCTCCTTTCCTACAAGATGATAATGTTTGCAAGACAGCTGATGCTTTTGTAACAGTACCATGCAACATGATCAACTGAGACAAGTGTCACCAAGAAGGATATTAATGATTTAATTGATTTTGCCTTAGTCATGCAATACTTTTGTAAAAGGTATGGCTCAAAAGTTGCTGCTGCAAAAGAGAACAAAATTTTGAGCAAAAGATTATGTGATCGTAACATCTCAATTTAATTTTACATCGAAAATAAACTAATATTTAGATTGATTTATGAGAATATTGATTCATGCTTTAAATTGAGAACTTGGATTTGCATATAGTTTTCTACACCTAATAAAGATGTGTCTTAGACAATCCCATCTACTAACTCAATTATAAGCAGAAAGCCAGCTCAAGAAAGAAAGAAGAAAATAAGGAAAATAATGGTTCCATTTCCTTTATTATTTCAGACTTTTCTCAAGGAAGATTCATAAACCCAACTGCGCTTGGGAGAGCGAAATAGTTATCGACCAAATGTCTTTTATTTGCGAGTTACAGTGAACTGTTGATGCCAACAAGCCAGAAGAAAGCAGATTGCAATTCTCGCAGCCAATTAAACGTCCTTTGCAGAAATTTAGCAGCTCGCTATCATGCTCACGAAGAACCATCGACTTCTGTTAACGAGCAGACGCTGAAAGGTTTTTAACACGTTGTACGTATTCGTCTGCCTCCAGCATGGTTCCCTTCACTGCCTCGTTCTGCAAGAAGCGCTCCGCCCATCCCACCAGTAGCGGAACCTTCTTCTCGTCCAAGAACTTGATGTTGCTCACCTCCTCCACCGCCTTGATCCACCCCAGCCAGCACCCCAGGGCGATATCCAAGTAGCCAATGGTGTCACCACCAAAGTACTCCTTCCCGTGGCTGCACTTGGCGAAAGCCTCTTCCAGCAGCTGAAAAGCTTCTGCCCCTCCGTCTGCTACTTCTGCCTTGGACGTCCCTTCGGTTGCTCCGAAAACGAGAGTCCTAACCAGCGCAAGCAACTGCCAGAAAACGAAGGAATTAAGTGCCACATCAAATTCAATATTTAAGCACGTTGAAATGGATGCCATAAGGGAAGGCGTGGAGACCAACCTTGTCATCAATGTAGGTGACCCAAAAGCGAGCGACGGCGCGGTCGAAGGGGTGGGAGGGCAGGATGGGAGGCTCGCTGGTCCAAATCTCGTCGATGTACTCCACGATGATGGCGGACTCGCAGACGGGCTTTCCCTGGTGGATGAGGACGGGGATCTTCTTGTACACAGGGTTGGACTTCAGCAGGATCTCGCTCTTCTGCCCTTGTACCTCCTCCTGCACGAACTCGTACCCTACTTTCTTGAGGTTCAAAGCGATCCCCACCCTGGTCACGTAGGGACTCCTCCAAAGTCCCAACAGCTTCACCTCCCCTGTTGTCGCCGACACTGCTGCCATTGTTCTGTGTCGATTGCCGATAACTCTGCGGTGGGTGAGCCTAAAACTAGCAGAGGATGGAGATCGGAAGTCGGAGACTCACTGCTAACCACACATTCGACGAAGTTTGACACGGCAACCCAAAGTTTGATGACTTGATGACGCCACTGCTAACCTCACACTCGACGAAGTTTGACACGAGAACCCAAAGTTTGATTATATCGACTGTACTGGAAACGAGAAACAGAGAAATGGCTCGATCTCATCGGTATCATCTACTCCTCGTCCTCGTTAGTGTTGTTGTTGTTATTGTTATTATTAAATCTAATTGAGAATTAATTCATATTAGTTATTTAAATAATAATCATATTTTAAATATTAATTATTTAGATAATTATTATATTATAAATAATTATAGACATGTTATAAGTAGTGACTGATGATCTAAAAGTTATAAGGTAGTTTCTACAGTTAGCTTAATCATAGATGATATGATGAGATGAGGTAGTTACCATTAGGTCCTATAAATATGAGTATAATTTATAAAACAATATACTTGAAAATATCTTATAAGTATTTTATGTCTTATATTTTTTTTTAACACTACATTAGTTTTTTTGATTGAAATCATTCTCTTTTATTACATCATAGTATTCTATTTTTTTCGTTTTCTTACTCCTCCATCCCTAACATTTATAGTATCAAAGATAAGTTTCAATCTTAATGGAGCATTATGACTTTCAATGACAATTCCATATCTTAACCCTTTATTCTTATCTTCTTAGGCAAATGTTAGGAATTTTAGAATATCAAGATAAAGAATATATTCAAGTCTCGAGATTTTTGGGACTTAATAGAGAATAGATAAGTAGATCTAGATAAAAAAAACTAGGTCGAGAGAGAATAAAAGGAAAGATTCAAATACATGAGATAATCTTCTCAAGAATTATAATAATGACAATCTCAAAGCAAACTTAGGTGATACTTCGAAATGAATTTCAAGACTCATCAAGAGTGGTTATGCTAAAACTTCATACCCTTCATCATGAGTTTAAAATTTTATTCATGAAAAGTAATGAATCAGTACAAGATTTTCTTTCTCAAGTAACTAAAATTGTTAGTAAAATGAAATCTTATGGTGAATACCTTTATGATTATAATCATTGTAAAAGTTTTGAGAAGTTTAACTCTAAAATTTGATCATATAATTACCGTAATTGAGGAGTCAAAAGGTTTATCTACATTTTTATTTAATGAACTAATATGTTCCTTGTAAGCACATTAAGTTAGTTAGGTTCAACAGGTCAATTAAGAAAAGTAAAGAAAAAGTATTTTAAGTCGAGGGGGAGTCTTCTACTTTAAAGAAAGACAAAAAATCTATAGGAAGAGGATGTGGCAAAGGAGGATTTCATGGTAAAAGAAATGAAAAAGGAAGTGGAAGATGACATTTTGATGGGCATAATGAATAAAAATAATCAAATTATGATAAAGAAAAACTACATGAGTGGAATTGAATGTCACTGTTATAAAAAGTTTGATCACATGAAGGTAGATTGCTGAAAAACAGAAAAGCAACAAGCTATGTGGAGGAAAATAAAGAAAGTAATAAGTTTACTCATTCATAAGTTAATGATATCTTAAATAATATTTCGTTTTTTATAGTAAATATTCTAATCATATGTTACATATAAAACTCACAAGTTAAAATTTAGATTTAAATATAATAAACAAATCTAAGTGGAAGGAAAAAGAATAATTGATGTGAAGACAAGTCAAAGGAAGGTAAAACACCTTAATAATATTTTTTTGTTCCTAATTTATCACATAACTTGTTGAGCATTAGACAATTGATATATTATAGATATTCAATTATATTTGATGATAGTTTATTGAATAAAAAAAAATCTAGTTTGATTAAAATGACATAAAATAAGATTTTCAAATTGATGTTTTAAAAAGTATGTTATTACAATTCAAAAGAATGACTCTAATTTGTGACATTTAAGATATGGACATATTAACATTAAGGGTTTAAAATTATTAAATCAAATAGATAGAGGTGATGAATTTTTATTTAATGAGTTTAATTATTTTTATGAAGAAAATAATATTCATAAAGAATTAACAATATCACATACATCATAATAAAATGATAAGCTATCTTCCAAATCAGTTTAGGGCAAAAGCAGTTATAACAGTAGTTTATTTGTTGAATATTTCACTAACAAAGACTATTATGAAACAAATTCCTTTTGAGACTTAGTATGATATGAAGCCAAGTATAAGCCATCTAAGAATTTTTTTGTTACATTGATAATACTTTGGTAAATTCATAAAATCATCACAAGCTTGATGAAAAATCTAAAAAATATATCTTAATTAGTTATTCATTATAATCCAAAGCATATCGATTGTATAATCCTATTAGTGATAAAGTTATTATTAACAGAAATATTATATTTGATGAAAGGGCAAGTTGGAATTGTGAGACTAACGAAGATGAAATATAAATTCAGATTCCAACAGAACTAAACACTCTACAAAATCAAGTGATAAAACCTGCTCCAACAAGTTCATCGTCTACCTCACCTAATAACAATTCAAATTCATCAAATGATTCCTTAGATAAAACCCCTCTAAGAAAATTTAGATCACCAATTATGATTCAATATTTGTTTTGTTTATTTTAGATCATATAAGTTTTAAGGAAACAGTTGTAAAAGAAGAATAACAAAAGGTAATCAAAGAGAAAATCAAGTCATTTGAGAAGAATAAAACCCGGAAGCTAATAGATCTACCAAAAGAAAATAAAATTATTAGATTAAAATAGGTGTTCAAAGCAAAATATAAAACAGATCGAAGTATCTAAAAATATAAAACTCGACTTATAGTAAAAGCAACAACAAAGTATTAATTTTAATAATACTTTAACTCCGGTTGCTAAATTTAAAATCGTGAAAATTTTCTTAGTTTTAATTGCTCACTTGAGTTGACCTATTTATCAATTTAATATAAAATTTATGTTTTTAAATGGAGATTTACAAGAAGAGGTTTTTGTTAAACCCGAAAGTTTTTTTTGGTTAAAGGACATGAAAAAAATATGTATAAACTAAAAAAAACTCTTTATGGCTTTAAACAAGTTTTAAGAGCATGGTATAGTAAAATTAATTATTATTTTTATTAAAATAAATTTAAGAGAAGCAATAATGAACCTACTCTTTATTTCAAGAAGGAAGGTGAATATAATATTCTTATGGTTTGCCTTTATGTTGATGATACTATATACATGAGTTCACCTGTAGAATTTAAAAAATGCTTGATGAATAAGTTTGAAATATCAGATATATAGGTCTATTGCACTATTTTCTTGAGTTGGAAGTGAAGCAATGATTATATAAAAAATTTATTTCACAAAGAAATTATACAATGGATCTACTCAAAAAATCTAATGTGATTAATTATAAAGCTACAGTAACACTCATAAATGTAAATAAGAAATTAAAACTTGAAGATATTACATATTTGACAAATATAAGATACTACAAAAGTTTGGTTAGAGATTTGATTTATCTAACTCATACTCGACTAGATATTACCTTATCTATTACTGTAGTATCCAAGTTTATGTATAGCCTAAGCAAACATTATATTGGAGTTAAACGAATTCTGCATTATATTGTTAGAACTAAATATTATGAAATTTGGTATTCTCATAATTTTAAATATAGATTATTTAGTTTCACTTATAGTGATTGGACATGAGCTTTAGATAATAGAATAAGTACTTTTGACAGTATTTTTAGTCTCGGATTAAGAGCTATATCTTATAATTTAAAAAAGCAAACAACAACTGTATTATCGACATCGAAAGCAGAATATGTAATTTTAATATTAGCAATCTGTCAAGCAATATCACTTAGAAGATTTTTTTAAAATTTTTATCAAGAAAAAAAAAGAAGTAACATAAATATTTCGTAATAACAAAGCCACAATTGTAATATAAAGAATTCATCATTTCATAGAAAAACGAAGTATATAGAGATATACTATCATTTCATTTGGGATCTTATAGCAAGTGAAGCCATAGCAACGAAGTATTATAGAACATATAAAGAAGTTATAGATATTCTCACAAAGTCGTTTCCAATTCAGAGGCATGTTTATCTTACGTCTCAAATCAGTATATGTAACTAAGAATCAAGGGCGAACATTAAGAATTGATTCATAGTAGTTATATAGATAATTGTCATGTTCTAGATAGTTATAGATATATTCTAAATAGTGGCTCAGGATCTTAAAGTCATATAGTAGTTCCTACACATAACTCAATCATGGATGAAATAATAGGATAAGATAGTTATCACTAGGTCCTATAAATAGGACTATAATTCATGAAGTATCGAAGTATAAAAGAATATATGTACTTAAGAATATTTTATAAATGTTCTGTATCTTACCTCTTGTTTAATACATTGATTTTTTTTATTAAAAATATTCTCTTTTAATTATATTATTATTTTTTATTTCTTTACTCCTTCATCCCAGCACTTATGCTAATATACTGGAAAACGATCGAGTCTGATTGAACAAATTCAGCTTCATACTTTTACGTTTGTAGTGGAACCATCAGTGGAACCAACATCGATCGTCTTCAACGTTTTACCTCACTAAATGATTTTTTGATTGTAAGCACACAAAACAAAACCGTTGGGGAGTATGGAATCCGAGAATACGGATTAAACGACAAGATTGTGCCAATAAATTTCCCAGCTCACGTCGATTGGATTATGTGGCCAAGGATACGGACTCGATCTAGCGCCTGGATTCTGCGCGTGGATGAGCTGTGTGCACTGGACCATCCATGGCTGAGGCACACGGAGGAAACCATCCGTGGCCCGGAACTGCGGATACTGGAGAACGACGCGGATTACTGGTCCAAATGCCCCAATGCTTTACCTCCTCCCAAAACCATGGCTCTGCTGCCAAAGCTGGGAAAGATGGCCATGCCTTCCTAAAGAAGCTTTCCAAGCGATGCCCGATTAGGCGGCTGCTCCTCACTTTGATGGCACGAGCTGGGAAGAGAACATGCCAAGGCTGCGGATAGATGCACACCTGAATAAGAGTGAACATTGATCTTGTTCTTATTGCTTCACTACAGGTTCTGAATCGAATGCCTGAAAGCAGACTGATCACCACCATGCATGATGTGTCCTTGCATTGGTTGAAATCAATCAGGCAGTGTCATGCTCTATTACTACAGTGTACCGTAAAAGCAAGCAAAACAGTGAGCCTTGAAGGAACCAGCACAGCAGATTAATCGATGCCAACTTAAGTTGCCTCTTGCCATTGGCTACAGTATTAACTTTCAGAGTTGATTCCACATGGAAACTAAATGAGGCTCGCTATTTGATCTCCATCTTACAGTAATTACTCTACTATGAAAAATATGTTGACGTTATAAAAGGATTTTTGACCTGTCAAAGAACAATGAAAGATAATGACTGCTGCTGGCAGAGGCATTAGCAAGAAAGGATTGCGCATAAAGCAAATAACTACTTTCCAGTACGACATTTAAATCAATCAGAGTAAAATGTCAAGTCACAAACAAATTCCACAATGATTCCCGGGTGATTGGTCGTAAAATATTACAGGCTGGGTGGTGCAAGGCAGGTGACCCAGTGAAATGGATGCCGATCGAGTGAAAACTACAAACTACTACAACTCTTGCCTTAGGATGATGAAACCTAAAATGATACAACAGCACATTCAGTGGATACAGGCACCGACTTTGGAAATGGATGCCAATCGAGTGGAAACTACGAACTACTGGTGTTTTTGTTTTGGTACAACTAGTGTACAATGAGCATGATCTATTGTTGATCATCACTTGGCTCCCCGGCCCCCCCGTCCCCGTCCCCGTCCTCTTTTTACCTTGACTACTGCTCTTTTCCGGCGGCTGCTAGAACTAGGTTGAGGTTCAACCAGAACCTGTTCAATTGACTTCATTAGTATACCATTCTCGGTGTTACCTGTGATACTGCTTGCCCCATGAATAGCAGGTGTATCAATGGCAGCCTCACTCTGAAGCTGACAGGTTTCTCCAGAGATGCCCATGGTTTGCTCACCGTTACCACAATGAGTATAGCTCTGATCCTCCTCGCAAAAGGACTGTGGATCGGCATTTGACTCCGCAGATCCACTGAACAACAGACCAAGCTGTTAGCCCAAACTACACGTAAGAGCAGGGTCACAAATTTATTCCCACATATGCTTACCCATTGGTTGACAATTCATTTGCCCGTCCATCTGTTCCATGCTGCAAGAAAATATTTCCTTGCTGCGGCTTTGCATCTGTGAAGTATCAGATATTCAGTGCATTTGAACGTAAACAAGGGTACTTTTATTGACGCAACTCATTGCAAAAGACAATTACAAGCAATGCTCAAACAAACGCACATGCATACATATATACACCCTCAAAGAAAGGCGAATCAAGAGCCACCACATGCAAGCAACTTTTACATAATTTGTTGGATTTTCCCTGCCAATCGTGAATTATGACGACAAAAACCACTAATGCACCACTGTATAATTCCACAAATACCATAGACTTTTCTACAAATTGCATAACCACCTACAAGAAAAGGTAATGATTATGCCAGTACATCATGTGGTCCTAAAAGTACAACCATTCTACAAATTTGGATACCACTTTGACTTTCTAATTCTATTCTAACCACAAAAATAACCAACTGGATATCTCTAGTTTTCTAGGACCAATTTAGGATATAAGCTGACTGTAGACATACATATATAGGGTGATACAATCAGATATAAAAAGGATCATGACAGAGATATTTATTTAAGCACATTGTACTCATTGTCACATGCAGCAAGATATAGCATCCATATCTAAGATAGGGGTGACAATCTCTGACCCCAACCCACCAACACTCCCAAATTAAGATGATTCTGTATAAGTGAATTTGTCATTAAGGTCAGATTTGGATAATTATATCTCAACCCAACAACAATCAAGTTGAATTTACGTTTGTCTCTGGCCCTGATGGGAAGCATAATAAAAGAAAGGTGTGATGTGCACCCACATGTATCTAACAGCTTATTCAATTTATATTTGGATGTAACCGGATCTGTCTATGAGACCAAGTAACAGAATTTATAATTTAACATAAAAAATACTTGTGTTATTTATGTCCAAAAACATACTAATAGTATGGTATTATACTTGTCTATGATGTTTATATCAAGTCAGTTCTTATATCTAAACATTGAATGTGTCGAAAACAAGTGCATTTTTAACTTTACAAACCAATATCCAAAACAATATCTTGATATTTAATAATTATGAATTCAAATAAAAATCTAAAACTGTCTTATTGGATTTGGATCTCGATTCGGGTGTAGTTTTAAGTCCTTTGAACCCTTATCAATTTCAGAAATTGATCCAAGGTGGATCCAACCCAAAAACAACACTACCCTCTTCCAAATAATACAAGCTCAGCAAGAAACGACATGACAGATATAAGTTGCAAGAGATACAGATAGCTTTGAAAGATCAGTACAGCACAAAGAACTGAATACTTGAAACATGAATCTAGACTCAATGACCAACAGAATTTAGAATTTGAAATCTGAACCTGGATTTGACTCTGTAGTGTTATTGGCTTCCAAATTCCCCACAACCGCAGTTGTGTTAGCACTTGAGGTTTGAACATTTTTATCAATATTGTTAACATCATCAGCATCACTGACATCAAGAACAAAAGAATTTATATCAGTTAATGCTTAGTGAAAGTTACATATTAAGATGAGCCTTTAAGCAGAACTAATCATAAATTGCTAAGTCAAGATGGACTGATTTTCAAACTGACAACATTAATTGCACCTCATGTGAAAGATGACTCCTGAGAAACGTAAATAAAGCAAAATGCTGAGGTTGCTTGGTGAAAAAGAACAAGTCAACCTTGGAGTCTTCCAGAATAGCTATGCATCTGAAAAAAAAAATGTTACATCCTAAACAGGAACTAGTCATGTCACCCTCCCTAAACTATGGAAAATCAATTTTTATGATACAAGGAAAGAGAGATTCATGGAACCTAAAGCCTGCCCAAACTCTATTGAAATAGAACAAGGAGGATGGCACCCTTTGACCTATTGAAATGCCAACCGACCAACTGGGTCTCAAAACCCGACCTGCATGTTGGGGGTCACTGATTCCTTTTGTTTCCTGGGCATTCAAAGAAGAGACTTTGTGACCCTCTATTTTCCTGGCCAGACAATGAATAATGGTCACCCTTCTGTGTTAAAAAGGACTCATAAGTACCATTCCTGATAGAAACAGGACTGCAAGGACGTGTCAGGCTGCCCCTTCCAATAGAGAAAAACCCAATATATTGGTCAGGGGTAGCTAGTACCTTGTAAAATAAGGATAAAGAAAAAGGAGAGAAGAGAAAGAATACAAAATGCAAGTGCGATAAATTTAAGGTTTCTATCTAACTCAATGAATTATACGGCGTATGAAATTTTGACCACTAAACCAAAATCTAACTGTTAAAATGAATTAGATCTACATCTAACAACATAAGTTATAAAATATACATTATTTACATCATTTTTCTAAAATAGAGCCGTTAACAAGAGAGCAAGGAGAACCAAATCATCTTTGAGTTTCATTTGTCAGAAAAAAAACATTAAACTTCTATTCAGACAAAGCCCTGTATTGTCTCAAACACGCCCAGCCTGAGCCGTACATGGGTTCAATTTTGAGCCCCATCTGCAGCAGAACAGATCTGGTCTAAATTGCAAGATCTTGAAGATGAATACACATCTTCATGCTACCAGGAATTGCACAACTACTGTTGTGAGTTAAAGATACAATTCCTGCTAATTTTGGAGGCAAAGAGGTGGTGGTCCAACCTTGTACCAGATTTCTTTGATGCTGCTTGAAGCTGGCCAGCTCTATAATTGGCTAAAAGCTGATCTTCTGGAGTCATACACTATACTAGTTACATGTAAGCAACATTTCAAGCCTTTGGAGTCCATGAGAGAAAAGAGATGACAGCTCTGTTTCCCAGAAGATTGACCGACTGCTACACAATTTAATAGGTATATAGCATGACTTGTAACATCCCAAATGATGTTTCGAAGCATAATCAGTTCACAGTTAGACATGTTGGTTACTTGGTTTCCTATGAAAAACAAAGCTATCTTTCTGTATGTGTATATCCCATAATACAATGTCAGAGAAGCAACTGAGAGCATTATGCACCTATATAACACTGAATAACATAAATAGCACACCACAAGACAATATATACTGTGATAATGGTGAAATAAACATGGAACATCGTATCCAACTAGTCCCACCATGAAAGTCTTGGAGGCCAGCAAACCTAGGAGGCGTAGTAGAACAAAGAAGAGGTTCAAGGAAGTCTAGTTTGAATGTTTAGTGAAAAATATCCATATTTGACAACTGTGTTCAATATTTATAAAGAATTTAATCAATGAAATAATCAAGTGCACAATGATACAACAAACTTCATCATATTTGAACTCAAACCCCTAAAGTTCACATCATGTGATTCAAATCCTATGTCCAGCAATAACTACTCCAGGAACTTGACAAAAAGCATATCACAAAAAATAATAAAAATATAGTAACAAGGACCTACTTCACAATATAGATAAACTATTTTAAAGATAAACAAAATTAACTATAAAGAATATATATAACTTTGCATGTATGAGATGACTAACCACAATTTTGTGGACTTGGTGATATCTGGTGTCACAACTGCCTTCTCAGCCATTGGGTCTCCTGAAAACAAAATCCCATTTCAATAATTCAAAAGTTGTTACTCATGGTACTAGTGAAAATTTTATGTCCACTTTCACTGCAAAATTACCACCGTGCACTACTGATGTGGAAGCTGGAACAAAAGAACCACGAGGAATGTCACTATCAACAATGTATTCTTGCTCGGTTAGCAAAGGCTCTACGACATCCTGATAACAGAAAATTTTCTTATAGGTCATGGCAACTTTTACATTAACATATAACATCTGAATTTTTTTAAAAGAGAATCCAGTATATCTATCAGCTTAGAAGAATCAACAAAGCAAACTCTGTTTACCTTATTTTCTACCAAACCAGGGGACAATGTAGGTTCACTCTCTATCTTAGATTCTGTGGGATCTAAAGAACTGATAGTCCGCAGTGCAGTTTCATTGGCTGATTCCGTTGCTTTATCTATTTCTTTAGTCTCTGAAGCTATTACAATAGAAGAGGGTTTATCTGCTAAAACTAGAGGGTCCGCATTGACAGATTTATCAGGTAAACTAAGACCATCTTTTGAACAATCATCTTTGACATGTAAGTCTGCCAATGACTTACGAGCACTAGAAGTTTCCACAGATTGTAAAGAACCTGAATAACGTTCCGTCCCTAAAACATCTTCACCTTTCTCATCCATTGCTGATGAGATCTTCAAAGTTTCATTTTGAAATATATTTTGTTGTGCATCAAATTGTTTGAATTCATGATGCTCCAGCATATTTTCTGCCAATTTCAAACGGACTCTACGATTGTTGTCCGAGCTTTCCCGCAATCTGGCAGAAAGATACTTTCTCTTAAAATCCTGCACGTGTCATCAAATTATAGAATAAGAGAAGGCATCAGCCAGGAGCAGGATGATACATCTTTTTTAAAAACATTGAATGATGTGTGGCATGCAATTGACAGAAATTTGAAATGTCCAATGAGCGTGTCACCCAGTAGTTGCCTGACTGTGAATGCTCAGACATAAATGTTAAATGGGCTTGTAATATTATCAAATAACATTCACTTGCATAGCTTCTTTTATATGTTCTCTACAATGTTTCACCATTCAGCATCAATGGAAAAAACAAAAAGAAAAGGATCAGCGTCCTATGGACATTAAACTGGACAGTACTAACTAGATCTTTGTCGATATTATTGAAACAAACTAAGACAATAAACTATTGATTTAACTACTGCTAGATTTTCTTAATACAGCTGCATGACATAATGATTGCCATTGGTTGTTAAAGCAAGACAGGGTACCAAAGCAACTCCAGGCACAACCAACTGTAAGTAGATGTTCCAAGGACTCAGAATGTAGAACCAGCAAGAGAGCTTGTCTATAAAGCTGTAAATGTGACATTATTTGGTTCCAACTTCCAATATAAACCTATATACAGGTAGACAGATATACACATAGACAGATATACACATAGCAATCAGTAGATGCAAAGAAAAATAGATGTTTCTTTTCTAATGAATCATTCATTTTATGAATTAATCAGAAACTAAAGATGTTTCGACCAAGAAATAAAATTCATAAAAAACAAAATTACTAGCGAATAAATTACAGTAATCTAAACCGACTAATATCCAAGAGTCGAAAATTTTAAAGTTCACTATGAGATAAAAGGTCATGATGCTTGGTCGAACAGCATATTGCAAACTTCTATTCTTGACTGGTTACCAAGAACTAACTACAAAAAAACTATAAGCATTTCTGGTGAGATTTAGTAGTTGTTATAAACATAAACTTGCCTTAATGACTAGGGTTCTTGATAGATCAATCGGCTGTATGAAAATTGAAATTTATCCAATTGCCAAGCAAGAGTTAGCTAAATCAAAGGTCTACTCTGGCAAAAGTCAGTATAAACAGGTACCATATTAAAATTCATTTTGTTAGTTAAAACCTTGAGTCAATAGTTATGACAAGACCATATTATGTAATCCATATTAAAAAAGGACAAGGCAAATATGTCATGTTGACCAAGGCTCCTTGTTTATATTTTTATAAATCTACATTAATATGACAATTGAAAAGAATCTAGATCATGCCAATCATGCTCTCAATTAAATTTAGACCAAAAGGCTGGCAAGCAGCGACCACAAGAAACATAAATTCTAAAGAGAAGGTACTTTAAATTGATAATGACAAAAAAGCAACACCTGTACAGATGTTTGGCTTCACAAGAAAGTGGATGAACTTTCAGCAAGTTCAGAGGGAATAGGAACAACTGACTGAGTTCATAATTCCATAACGAAATCCTAATGTAATTAATTACATCTGGGGTTTATATTTTTTATTAAATGACAACCATCATAGTGATTAACACAAAAAAAAAAAAAGCGAGTGAGACAAGGCTCCTGCCAACACAGGACCTAAAAAGGAACAATGTATGTAGCCGTATCTCTGCAAGCGGAGAGCTATTTTCACAACTCAGGCCCTGTCATATGAGCAACCTTACCAACGACACCAAACCCACCATCAGTAAACTAACATTAACCAGTTTCATCAAAATTCTAAAAAAGTTCTTTAATCCAGGACATTCCCACTAGCTTTCTTTTTCACATAGTTAGCTACTTATGTCATGTTTGCCAAAAAGAATCAAACATTAGTATTGAATATGTAAACATAACTCCCCAAATATCAGTTCTATATTTAAAATAAGGGCAGCATTTATTACTTTCATTCTTTCTGTAATTAACTGTCCCCTATAACTTTACCTTGAAAGGGGGCAAAGAATGGCTGGTTGTTGCATCATTGTTCTCATCCGTGCAAAAATCTACCCTGCTAGGTGTTGGAGCTTTTAGACCACTACTACCAAATCGTGGAGACTGCCAAGGAGGAAGGGATTGCATGTATGATTTAGCCAAATCCACTGGTGAAACATCTTTATTATGAATATCCTGTAGAACGCATCACAAGAAATAAAATCTCAGAATTGAATTCCATGCTGTACAAATTAACTTGATCACATAGTAAATCCTACTTTAGTCGAGACACAGTCAGATTGCTCGGACACTTTTCCTATAACAGATGTTCCTTTTGTATCATAAGCATGCCTAAATAGATGTGCTTTGTGTATACCAAATTTCCACATTAAAAATCCACAAGCACCATAGATAAAGTGTGCCCTGTGCTGCACTGCATGAAACATACATGCCAGTGAATTACGTGCAAAGCACAAAGGTGCATACCTCTACATGCAGGTCTGTGCCAGTGCATGATTCTCATAATTGAATTCCATGCTGAATCTTTAAATTACTGTACAAATTAACTTGATCACATAGCAAATCCTACTTTAGTCAAGACACAGTCAGATTGCTCGGACACTTCTCCTATAACAGATGTTCCTTTTGTATCATAAACGTGCCTAAATAGATGTGCTTTGTATATACCAAATTTCCACATTAAAAATCCACAAGCACCATAGATAAAGTGTGCTCTGTGCTGCACTGCATGAAACATACATGCCAGTGAATTAGGTGCAAAGCACAAAGGTGCATACCTCTACATGCAGGTCAGTGCCAGTGCATGATTGTGGGTGATGCTCAATAGGCAAGCAAGCACAAATATATTCCCCCAACATGCTCCATCACATGATCAAGCACATGAGGCCATGGCCAGTACAAAATTGGACTAAACACCATGAGCTATTTGTAGCATCGGCAATGATTGCATTACTCCTAGTCTTCTACCCCTGAAAAAGACTTATCAATGGCCAACCCAGGTAACCACAGCAACAAATTTCATCTAACAAATGAAACTAGAAAGCAACCAAGTAAAAGATACTAAAAGAAACAAGTAAGCATGAGATTATAAATAAAATCAAATGGATGAACATGCTTTGAATTTTGAATAAAGTTGACAATTTTCCTTCACCACAAACCACTGTGACCCAGCAAAATGTCACTATGTTGTCTCAAGACTCTCAACCATAGATATCAGAAATGAAAATACTTCATTTGTATAAGGCAGTTGTATCCTAAAAAATGATTCATCCTTCCAGCGTAACAAAAGCCATCTGCCAGAATATCCAATATATAGAAAAAGAAGACCTAATTTTTTGTCTGATAGGGGATGCTGATTATGTGGAAAACTTCACGGAGAAAATCCACAGGTGTTTTCATATAAGAACAGTGAATTCGGCATAATGCTGCCACATTATCTTTTACAGATAGCATGATCCACCACACTGGTGATACCTTGAAGGTACATACATTGAATTGACTTGGTAAAATATGAATGTCAATACAATCTCTAGTAACTAAGTGCAAAGTTTACACAACAAGAGAGCATGTGTTTGCCCATCAATGACCCAAATGTTGAAACTAAAAAGAGCATACTTAGCACCCAAAACAGCTTCATGATTATCTGTTCTACTACTGTTCCAATTTCTGGAGAAATAATTATGCAATTTCCAACTTTTAAGGGTAGAAAAATAAAACTCTATCTGTTTCTTCTTCTTGCTCAATATTCGACATTTTTCTTTGCTATAATAGCATCAAAGCTGCTATATAGTGTCGCAAACTTATAAACAATTTTCCACTATATATTGTCAATTTGTCATAAAGTGCTGAAATCTGAACTATTTTCCATTCCTTAGGCACCCTATTGCATAATTGTCCTCTGTCAAAAGAGTACTAGAGGAAACACTTCATCCATCAGGGACAACGGTCATTCTAGATAGGTCATAACTTCTAATTATGGAAAAGATGCATATGATCTCATTGTATGCCTGTTGATCTTTTTGGGTGGAAAAGTTGCATATGACCAAGCCATTAACCTTATCTGTTTAAAGACCATAGATAAACAAATCAATTTTACAATAATATAAGGTTTAAATCTTGGTCCTGTGTCAATTTCAACACTCTCTTGGGCTGGTATAGTATTGTTATCAATGTTGTGATGCTATAAGACACCAAAGTCCCTAATCACCCGAGGTGCTAGGTGCTCGCCTAGGCATTTGCCAAATAAAGCAAGGTGCTACCTTACACCGAATTACAAAATATATTTGAAAAATAATAATCATTAAAGCATGAACATTAATCAGAATATGGTTTATCATTCTACATGCATGATGATTACCATCAGCACACCAAATTACATAAGTCCAACCATCTATAAGCACTCAGTCAACAAAATGATAATTAGATTAGCTTATACTAAATAACAAAATAAATGTCATTCAAATTTCTATCAACCTAAATGCTTCAATCATTATCAAGGTCCATTACAATGATTACATATCCATTTCTCATTTCATCCACCACTTAATTTATATCCCTGAATTTATTCTTCTATTTCATCATAATCAACTTCCTCCTCTTCAATATTTAGTATCCTTGAACATGATGCTTTTCAATTGGCTTTAGTCCTGCTTATTATTTAGTGGATATCCTTATTTCTTCAAACATAGATGCCCTTGCTACATCACCCAATGTCAAATTGTGTACATCAAAAACTAAATGAAACTAAATAAACCTATAAATGGTATGTCATGAATACATATATATACAAGAAAAGGCAACACAAAGGGGAAGAATGAGTCAGTGAGAAAGGAGCTTAAAGTGTACTTAATAAACAAGGCAATCATGTGAGAAGAAAGTAGGCCTTACATAATTAAGCATATCGGTGTTCAAAGTGCAAGGCCCACAAACAGAATCAACTTTGGAGTTAGATGACAGTTTTTTCTCCTCTAGCCATTTCTTGGCCTCCATAACTGCTGCACTGTGGACATCAGGCGTACATCCTCGAAAAGCAGGAGTCCTCGGAGAAAGAGAACTCAAATCACCAGGAGAGCACTGAAGTGATTCTGGTAGACCCATATTCTGCTTCAAGGATAGCCATGCTCCTGAAGGATCAACAGCATTACCAGTTCCCCTGTTTGTAACCCCCCTTTCCGATCCATCATGAACAAATTCTGGAGAATCGACAACTCGTGATTGTATTAACTTTATCAATCTGTCGCATTCATCCCTAAATACAAAATAGGAAAGTTCCACTTAGAGTATTATAGCTTCCACACAAACTTGAGCACATTTAGTGCAATCTGTTCTATGCCTTTTCTATAGAAACCATCCATACTAGTTTTGATAATTCAGACAGAGGAATATCACCTTACCAGTTCCCAACATGTTACTTAAAATAATAACCTAATAAAATCATGCAGTTGGTAGCATGGAAATTTCAATAGAAAACTATTTTCCTGAAAATCTCTTTTCATATTTGGTAGGAAAAACGAAAAAAGATGTAGACAACTGTTTTCCATAATTCTAGGAAAATTTTATTTTCTTCTTGAGAATTTTTCCCTGGAAACCAAAGGATCTTCTCCCGTTCATATCTTTCCATATTGCTCAACAAAATTTCCCAAAAAAGACATGTTTAAAATTTTCATGCATTTCTACCACAAAACAGATTTTTTTTTGTCTCCCTCTTTTTACAGTTCAAACAATTTGTCACTACTTTTAATGGAAAACATTTCCATCATGTTCCTTGGAGCTAAAGTATACAACAGAATCAGTTCCCTCTCATGTAAGCTCACTAATGTTCTTTCTTTTCTTTTTCCCACTTTATTTTTTTTTTTCTTTTAGGAACAAGAAAGATGTTACAGTTGTAGATATCCTATGGTTCAGATGCTTAATATATACACTTAACATATTCTGCTAGGTGGGCTAATATAAATTTTTTCCCTACCACAAAATTTTTCATGCATTCATCCTATAGTGGCATTATATAGATTCAGATTAATATGGTTGCACAATCTAAGGATATGGCCAAACAAATAGATTCTGGCTCATGGCTAGAAAAAGACAAAGAGATAAAGTTAAGAACTTTAAGGTGATCTACGGCAAAAAGTTTAAGAAAAAGGATCTAAAGATTTGGAGTCCACCAATGAAGCCTGATGTGGACAAACAGTAATTGGAATGGCCATCCTAGTGAAGTAAAAGGCTCAACAACTGAACAAGGAGCAGAATTAAACAAAACATGATGCAACAATAGATGGCGAAAAAGATATGCATTGGTTTCTGGTGCAGGATATGATACATGATCACTTCATTCAACATAGAAAATTTTCTGCTTCAGAATATAAAATTATTTAAATGATGAATTCAAGTATTTAGTAACCCCAACAAGATCTTATTTTTTAATCAGATAGCCTTTTGCAGTTTAACAATGATGAACTTTGTACCTTATAAATGCTTTGTTAAGTGTACTTCCCCACACACTCACAACAGTATTAATATAACAAGTACAAAACACAAGAAAGAGTCAAGCTCTTAAGTTAGTAAGGGATAAACAACTTTAGCTGCTGGCAACTTGAAAAGAAAAAGAAGTGGTTGCATAACATAACACAACAATGACAATGATAACAAAATATATATTTCAAAAGAGAAGAAAAAGGCTTAATTTGTAAAATTACTAAAAAATGAAATTCAGTAAATAGAGTAGTCTGGGTTAAAAACTCAACATTCACTTAATATCCATGGTAATTTATGATAGTCTTGGAATCAAATTTTAGTTTCTTAATTTATTTTTATGAATTTGGTGTGTCGATAGACAAGTGCAACAGAACTTCGATGAATAATATAAATGAGTGTAAGATAATAACTGGACATTATTCTATTAGCAAACGTACAAATAACATCAATAATAAGACAGTTGAGGAATTACATATTATTGGTATGGGATCTAAACTGATCCGTATACAAATATGATAATACAAGTTTACATCTTCTCATCATTTGTCAAGTTCCATGGTCTAAAAGAAAGAAAAACAATATATGGTCATGCATGCAGGACAAATAGATGCACACATGCAAAAGTGAGAAGATAATGCAAACACTACTGTCTGATTAAGGAGGAAACTTCCAGAAGAAGAATGTAAAGAAAATGCTAACCTAAAACAAATAGAACATTAAAATCCTCAACTACCTTGAGAAAGTCTCTTGCGCAAGCAACTTCTCAATAGCAAGTTTTGTTTCACTTATTGTGACAATTGCGCGTGATCCCTCCATGCAGTCAGTAACCAACTCTGGTTTGTTCACTCCCTGATCATATAGAAACAAAATCTTCTTCCGTCAATTCCGATCAAACTTAAACTCTAATTTTCAATAAAAAATGGCAAAATCCAGTGCATTGTCAGACAGATATCAGGTGCAAGCAATTGTCAGTGAAACATCAAGTAAAGGCAACATGTTTAGAAATGCTCATGATTCATGATCAACATAGACTGATAAAGCAACACCAACTATAGTAAACAAATGAGAAAAATATAGCAACGAATTACTTGATTGAGTTCATGAAGGTCTGCACGTGCTTCAGTATCCTCCTCTTCATCTGAAATAGTAGATAAAACCATCAGACATCAGCTGCACAGTAACAAATCAAAAACTACTAATAACGGGTCCATCCAGGATCAAGTGAGCTAAACATATCCCATATTCATTGAGAAGGAGAACATTCCAGTTATGTTTAACTGCATGAAATGATCAGAGTCGTACCAGATAGCAAAATATAGTTAAAAGTAATCCTAAAAGTGGTCACTGCAACAAAACATTTTAAACAAAGTAGGATGATCAAGATTTACAAAGATAAGTTGACTTCATTCCTTTCATCCAGAATGCATTGAAAACTTGGCAAAAGTAGCCTTTCATGAAACAAACAAACAGATTGTTGATTTTTGTTTGTACTTGACATGTTTAGCTCTGCCACAGGCAACATCCTTTAATGATCCTCTTAGTAAGGGCAAGATCCTCCAATCTTTTTATTCATTTGCACACCCTCTAGGAGCATTTTAAAACAATTTACTCCCTCAAAATCCAATAGCAAAGGCCAAGAACACATAAAAAAGTATATTACAACAATGCTCAGTTTAGAGGAACAAGAATTATAAGTAGAAAATCTAAGAGTCTTAGTTGCCTAAGTAGATTAAGTTGACGCAAAAGAACATAAATTTCCTGTATTCTGATAACCAAAAATGGACTATATGTTATCTCTCGTATGCTCCAATCGATTTCTAGTTCTTTATAGATTTCTGTTTTTTTTGCTTTATCTGTTTTACTTCAACGTCTACCATAGAAACTATTTTTATATATGTATATATAAGTAATTCCTTTGGGTTTCATATTGCATATGTAACATCCCAGTTTAGTTCCACATCAGAAGTGACTAGTCTTAAAATTGGCTTATAAGGATCTAGTGAGTGCTACTTTTAACTTCAGCTTACACATTTTTGAGCAAGTGGTTTAGGCTCGATAAAGTTTAGGCCCAATGAAATTAACAAGTCCGTTATCTAATCAAGTTAATATTGGAGCATGATATCTAATCAAGTTAATTGATATTAAAGTAAACCTAAAATTGGAGCATGATGAGAAGCTCAAGACTGCCCATAGGCAAGGTGGGTCGGACGATATGTCACGGTATGGAGCCACAATTGGATTATGTCTCACATATATCATGCTAGGGTTTGAATGTTCTGACGAGGACGTCAAGTTTTTTTAAGTGGGGGAGATTATAACGTCCCGATTTAGTCCTACATTGGAAATGGGCTAAGACTAAAATTTGTTTATAAAGGTATGGTGAGTGTATTATTGTTAACTTTAGCTTAAACATTTTGAGTCACTGTTTTAGGCTCAACGAAATTAACAGTCCAGTTATCCTATCAAACTGAGTCGTGATATGCAACCTCTAATTGGATGACATTAGTGTTCCCACAATTCAAGGTTTGGTGACAATCAATAAACATGGTTTAGCATAGATGAACTCAATGCATGGTAGCTCACATATAGAGTTAGTTCCCTTGAGACTAGTGCAAAGCTATGGACATGTGCACATATGATCAAAGGTTTTCCTTCATCAGTGTGGCCATCAAACTATGGATATAATCCAAATTCTCATCAAGTTGAAGTAGCCAAATCCTAGATATTCTGAACATCATTTTCTGGAATATTATTTATAACACTTGTGAGAAATAAAAAAAAATTTGTGTTCAGTAGTTGAACCACTAAATACCAATGTGACATTGTTTCCACAATCAGATGATTTATATCATACATACAAATTACTAAATCGAGAAGAGTTCAAATTGTAAATGTTAGCTCATTCAACCAAAATGAATCGGATTGTTAGTATTTTATCTTTTTCTTTTATAAAATCATCAAAAAAATTCTAGTCATTCCTTTTGGAATGATAGGCATGCGTCATAACAGTTACTTTACTAATAGTTGGACTATCAATCTATTGTTGGTGCTATCATATGTCCATTTATATTCTATTTTCTTCAGTTTTACATTTCCGTTTATAATTCTAGTATCTTTTGTGGCCACCAACAAAACACTAAAAAGGACATTATTATACATAACTGCTAAAGTTTTAAAAAAGCTAGATTTATCTTTTGTGGAGAAAGTTAAGGTTACACAAAATGAGGAGCACAATGCAGAGTAGGACATCCAACAAGTAAAAGGTGAAAAATGCACAGCATAAAGGGTTTATGAACAAATAGTGTATAAGAATATTATTCATGAGAATCTGACCGAAAGCTGTGCATCTCACATAAAAGGAGTTTCTAACTAACCAGGATATGAATCCAACTTCCTTACTAAAATTACTGCTAAGAAATAGAATCTCTTCTTAAAAACACCTTTCTCTCGTTGATCCATTTTAACTTAAACCCTTTCTACAGGCAAAGATAATGTGTAAAAATGTATAAAAAAAGCCTTATAGTAAAGACTCCACTAAACAGGCCGCTGGAGATCATGGATTAAGATTCCTATCACATCCTTGGTATCCCACGATATACACATCCAAATGAGACTATTAGTAACTCTATAATCAACCAGGAGATTGTTAAGTATGTGGACTTAGCCTCTGCTATACCAAAAGCACACACACGAACAGAAGGAGACAAACTGCGAGCATCGACAAGTTAGGCAACGACACGATAACCTCAGCAACGAGGGAATCAACTAACCGTTGCGAGGGATGCAGTCCTCATCCGAGGAGTAATCCGAGGAGGAGGCGGAGGAGCTGCTATCGGAGCGGAACACGGAGGATATGAGCTTCCCAGCGCCTGAGACGAGGCCGAGGAGCCACCTAGGGCTGCCGGCGGGAGGGGGAGGGGGTGGGAGAGCGGGCGGCGGAGGGCGCGCGTAGGGGGAGGACTGCGACGCGGAACCTCCTCGCCGGCCGCGGAGGATTTTCCCGCCCGATCCGCCCTCCTCCGCCGGACGGCGAGCCCTAAAGAGGGACGCCATAGCAGAGGAAGACGGGGTACGAGTTCGGCTGCCTCGATCGATCGACGAGGAGGAGGAGGGGAACGAGGAATTGGAAGGAGGTGAATGGAAGGGAGTTATCTGCTACAGGAATCTCGTCGCGGAGCGAGGTGGGGAGGGATTGCGAATTGAAACGATATGGGAATGGGGTGCGAGTAGGACCAACGGAATTTTACCACCCCCTTTGTTTTTTCTTTGTTTTTTTTTAGGTGTGCGGTCTCTCTCGGCGGCCGCGATAGGATTGGCGTCCGGCACGTTGTTTTCACGTGATACGGAGATGACTGCACGTTAAACCCAATTGGCACTTCGAGGAAGATCCGATGTTCGAAAAAATAGATAATAAATAAATAAATATCAATAAATGAGTACAATGTAAATATATACGACGAATTTTAGAGTCTCTTTTTTTTTTTTTAACTATTTCACGAGAGTTCTTCCTTTTTTTTATATTTTAAAAATATAATATTTATTTTATCTTAATACTTTATTACTATTAAAATAATCAATTCATACCAAATATAATATCAAAATCATGAATCTTTAGAAAAAATATACCAATAAGAAGTTCTTGTTGTTCAATATAAATCTAACAAGATGGACAGATTAAGTTTTCTATAAAAGAATCATTAACTAATAATTATATAAAGCATATAATCTAGTTATTTAGGTTAAGTATTAAAGTAATAAGTAAAAATATAATGAAACAAAAGATAGATTAAAACTAGGATCAAATAAATTTTTTATATTTTTATTAGAAACATAAATAATGCCTTCAACTAATGACATACAATAAATCGATCAATCTTTTTTATACCTGTTATAGATAAAATGATATGATTATTACGTAAGCACCACATAGCCAATAACTCAATAACACGTGGTCGATACATTGAGACTATGTGATAACTCACTGGAAATAGTATTTATTCTATTAATTGCTCCATATGATAAATTGACCAATCCCTTATGTATAAGATTTATAATTTTAATATTTATAAATATAGTTTAAGTATTATTAACATATTGGCCCAGATAAGATGAACGATTTTCACATCGACACTACATGACTAATAATTCGATCGCATATGATCTACATGCTAAAGCCATGTGGTTAACTTACTGGAATTACATGGCCAATCACTTAGTATCACATAGTCGACTCACTTGAACCATGTGGTCGACAACTCAATATTATATTGTCCACACATCAAGGCCCGGTGGTTGACACCTCGATGCTCAAAATCAACACATTGACACATGACAGATTCATCCTGTGTCACTAAATAATCTCTCCTCGCCTAACAAATCTTTATCATGTGTTCAATCATCACATCATCTCAAACTTAGCATGGCTAGATAATAATTATGCTTGAGATCAATCCATCACATTCCCACAAGTGAGCATGCCATTCGAAGCTAAACCGATCCCCCGAGTATGTCTCGGGATAAATCTTAAACTCAGAATCTATCCGATTTATCGATTAGCTTATTAACTTAAGCATCAAAGGAATATTATTAGGAGTACCTCCAACATAATTTTATAAAAAAATAATTGAGTTAGTGAAATTTGAGTTAACATCAGCTTGAAGAAAGAACATAGTTGGATTAGAATTTGTTTCCACCATAGATAATTAAAATTTGACTTAACACTAGCAAAACATTAGGGCAAATAAACTCAAAATCCAGTGAGAACTAACACATCTAAAAAATAATTTTTTAAAATAGATATATTTATTAGTTTAGGAATAAAAATAACTAAATAGGTCTTTTATATTAGATTTAGTGGTTTTTAATAAGTCTTAGTGTTGTTGATACCTCCAACAAAACACTATAAAGTTATTAAAAAACTTATGACTGAATAATTTGAGGGATTCACCATAAGGATCAATCTATATAGTGTAAATGGACTTACTGAAGCTGTCCAAGTGTCCATTTTTTGGAATATATATATTATTATTATTTGATGTAACATTTAGAAGTGGGTTATATCAATACATACCAATATTGATTTTTAGTCAATCAATTTGTTCTTGATGAAATCAATTTCTATGTATGCAATTCTTTAAAGCATGCCAATGATTGAGATCAAGAGTCATAGTGAGATGGACAGTTGGACTGGGACCCTTACTAGTTTTCCCTGTGCAGGTTGGCCTTATAGAGTTTGCACTGAGAGAAACAAAGTGTCATTTCCTACATTCCATCTTATTCTATCATCCCAATTCTATCCTTGTGCTACAACTTTCCTTCACTTTCTCTTCCTTTCTCGATAATTAGAAGCATAAACCATTATCTTGACATCGCAAACTAGTTATCGTCACTGAAACATTCTAAAAAATGCATTTGGCTCCATGAAATTTTAGATAATGGATGAACAATGGCATCAATTCGTCTCTCTCTCTCTCTCTCTCTCTCTCTCTCACTCTCTCTTCCCAATGCTGCAGAACTCTCAAGGCTGAGCTAAGTGCAAGCTGTGAGTCTGAGACTGCAAGAGTTGACTGAACATATTGTCACCGAAATCTTACTTCTTAAGGTGCTCATAAAAGCCAACTTAGTCTACGAAAGATTCAACCTAGAATTCCTTGTGCCACCTCAAGTCTCAGCCGCAAGGTTTCTCATGTGACTTGACCTGCAGAAAAGTCAGAAATGGATGGCTTCTACGTACACTCAGCTATTTCAACCCAAGCTTAGATTTTGAACATACACGGAAGAAATGTAGTGCATAATCTCTGAAGTAGTCATGCCCATAGGATGTGAGTTTTCTTTAACTAGTTTGTAGGCACGAAACCATAATAGGATAGATTCCATCATATTATAGGTCCCAGAAACATGAAGAACAGCCATTGTTGACGTATTTATATATTTTTGTGTGGAGTCGCAAGTAATCTTTGTAGATAGCAATCTATTCAACACACAGCATCCTTAGCGTTGACATCTCTCTTACTTTTACTAGTTGCTTCATGGTCCAGTCTTTTAGAGAGAGAGAGAGAGAGAGAGAAGCATTAAAAGTACGGTAAACTTAATCTTAGGATAGTCTTGCAAGCCGCTTAGCGTTGACAGTAATCTTGGTAGATAGCAATCTATTCAACACACAGCATCCTTAGCGTTGACATCTCTCTTACTTTTACTAGTTGCTTCATTGTCCAGTCTCAGAAAAGGCCACTAGATATTGTCATTGTCATCCTCTTTGCAACTCGAAGGAAAGAAGCGGCTTGCAAGACTATCCTAAGATTAAGTTGACCGTACTTTTATTGTTTCTCTCTCTCTCTCTCTCTCTCTCTCTCTCTAAAAGACACGTTCACCCATGCATCATCACATGCTGGTAAAATGTAGGGCGTAAGAACTGGCACACAGTAGACTGTAGACTTCTTAGTGAGTTGAACATCTTGAGTTGGAGAAGAAAACCCAGTGAAACAAGTGGTATGGCCTAAACTCGAGAATTATTTTGGGTATTTAACTGTGTATAATCTGTTTATTTACTCGTAGTTTTGAAGACTACGCTGCTTGTCACCCTAAAAACAAGTGGTATGGCCTTCAACTATAAGACAACAGCTTTCTCAGCTTCCGGTCTCGCACAAGAAGCCATGAAGAAGCCTTCTCTGTATACGTCTTACGCCATAGCATTTGTCCTCCTTGCGGCAGCCATGACAGCTCTCGTCTTCTTCGTTATCTACCCCAATGAGTTCCGGCTGCAGTCCATGGTCACTTCCCGGTGCGGGTCACGGCCTTCCTCCTCATCCCTCTCCAGCTTCGTTGAGCCGGTGACGCCGGTGACGCCGGAGCGCGAAATCCAGGCCGGCCTCCGGCGAGAGGCCGGCGTCCCGTTCTACGACCCCGACGATCCGTCCCTTCCCTCGCTACCCTCCGTCGAGGACGCCGTCGCCGCGCTTGACCCGGACCTCCCTCCATCCCTTCGCTGCGACCGGTGCCGCGGCGGCCTCCTTCGGGGCCTCCGGTCCACGATATGCATCTATTGCGGTGCGGATCGGGGGAAGGAAGGGAACTCCCACTCGATTTCCTTCAATTCCACCGTCGCCTGCCGGAAGCTTCTTGACTATCTTGGGCTGGATGGATCCGTGAGTGGGATCCTTTTGATATTCGAATTATTTCGTTCTTCTTTTGCTGCTACACTGGATTCTAGGAATTCTCAATGTGTATACTTAACAAGTTTTTGCTTATGCCATGAAATGTTAGTTTGCATTTCCGATTTAACTCTAAAGAGGGGACTTTTATGAATCCCTAGGTAAAGAAAGAAAAAGAAAGAAGGGGCCTTAGGTCAACATATCGAATAAGATAATTAAGCTAATAGCATCAACATATTTCTTTGTTTCTAAGCAACTAATCATTTCGGAAAGCTAGGAGTAGTATAGTATATTGACATATTCCTTTCAACTACAATAAGATATTTCTTAAATATATTATTCCTTGTTTCAGAAAGAAAAATGGTTAGTATTTGATAAGAGTTTCATTTTTAAAATTTATGTTACTTCTCATTAACTGGCACCGCAGGGACCATTTTCTCTGTGATGCAGAGAACTTATATTGTACTCATGTGATCGTGCACTGCATAGAACCACACACAGAGACACACTATAAATTTAACGAGTAAGGGTTATCAAGTCTGAAGCTTATGCTGTTTAGGATTAATGATAGTGATACGAGGAAAGATAGATAAAAATCCAAAAAAATTTTAGTAGAAACTATAATTAAAGATTTAGGTACTCTGAATTTATCTTTTTTACATATTTTAATGATGGTAAAAAAATTCATGTAGCTGATCTCGAGTAGTTGGGACTTACGGTTTTGTTGTTATTGTAATCTTATGTTGCTTAGGCTAATCAGCCTAGACGAATTTGATCCAACACTTATTAGTTGTATGTTGAAGTAATAGAGGATTGAATTAAGAGGACCCAAACTAGACATTTGGCCAGTCTATTGACACTTTTATGAGGACAACTGTCCTTTATTACTATATATCTTTCTAAAAATTGAAGAGGCTTAACAAATGATTGTTAGGTTTTCCACATGTGTGCACTTACACATGCACCCACGGACATATATGCATACATACGTAGTGCAAGGAAATTATGAGCCTGGTTAGTAGTCCGAGATTTTCCTATGAGGAGCCTAAATCCTGCAAATTCTGGCATGTGTCTTGTGTAATTTGGGTGAAGAGCTATGATAGTTACATCTGTGTGTCCTGGGTGTTCTATCCTGATTTCTGTCAATTGATAGTGATAAAGATGAAAAAGCTTTTACATTGCCAGGTAATGGCAAATATATGTATCTTAGTAACTTTGACCCTTCTAAGTAGTTCTTTGGCAATCTTATTGGAAATCATCTTTTGCAGGAAGCTGTTTTACTTGACATAGAACCAAGTGGTTCCACCTCAAATAAGGGCCAGGCCACACCAAAGGGTGAGTTGGTTTTGTCTGATCTTTTAGACTTGGTATTAAGATGGCCTTCAGATAAGGAGGATGTTGAACATAACTCTACGGTCACTATGCCTTCTCCTGATACATATGCTTTGAGCTTGACTGGAATTGACCTTGATAACTTTTTTTCTGAAAAAAGGAGGGAGACAACTTCTTTTGTTGCTCCACAATCTGACGGAAAAAAGATGCTGAGGGAGAATACAGATACAAAAAGTCATTCATTTTCTGGTTCAGAAATCTTTGCTGCATTTGAGAATCTGCAGACTACTGACAACAAAACAAACTCCCTTGGCGATGATTTTGGTGATTCATTTGCTGTCTGGGATGCTGATTTTCAATCTGCTGGTACAAAATCTAAAGAAGTTAGTCCCAAATCATTTGACCATTTTCAAGATTCTTCAGGTCACAATCTTGCTCATGCTTCAAAGACTGGAGCCACTATAGACCAGCTTGAAAGCATAGAGATGTTTGATAAATCTGATCCACCATCTGTTAATGAACAGTTCCAAGATGATCTTTGGCCCATAGAAAATGTGAATATGTATGCTTCAGATCCACTTAAACATGAAATTCACAATGTCACGGAGAATAGTGTCTCAAACAACGTGTCTAGCATAGGCATAGATGACTTTTCTGTTCAGGAGAATCTATGGCCTACAAGCAGCACCAAGGAATCTGAGACTTCTATTCCCACTAATAGTAATGAGGACTCTTTTGATGCTTGGCAAGGTTTTACCAACTCCATTGAAGCAAGGGGAAGTTCATCAAGTCCAGCAACTGCAGCTGGAACTGGGCTAACCTGGCCTAGTCATTCTTCTGAAACAAAGGCAGCAAATATCTTCCCTGCAAGTAGTGAAAAAGAATTGTACATCAATAAATCCATAGATAGTAACAATAACTGTAATGATGATTGGCAAGATTTTGCTGGCTTTGAAGGAAAGGGAAGCTCAACAAGTCTTGGGACACAATCTGGTAAGGCAATCTTTGAGCACCCTGGGGAAGTAAAATCAGTTGATCCATTGGATACAAGCTCAAAAATGGAATCTGACAGTTTCACAACTATGAATATCATACATGATTCTTCTGATGCTTGGCCAGATTTTACTGGTTCTAGTGAAGCACTGGGAAATTCTTTTAATCAAAGCAGTCAAAATGGGGTTAACTCACATAACAATTCTTCAGAAACCGTAGCAGTGGATCCCTGGTCTACAGGGAACTCAAAGGATTTGGACAAAAATATGCCTTTAAATAATTATGATGACTCTTTTAATGATTGGCAAGATTTTACTGGCTTTGCTGAAGCACCAAAAAGATCACCGAATTTGGGGGCTCCATCTGGTCCCACATTGTTGGAGCAACCTTCAGAAACAAAGTCAGTGGACTTATTGTCTACAAAAGGAAAAACAGAATCGACAAATGAGCATGATGATTCATTTGATGATTGGAAAGATTTTTCCAGCTCCATAGAAGTGAAAGGAAGTTCATCAAGTTCTGGAGAACAATATAAGGCCTCTTTATTTGGGTATTCTTCAACAACAGATTCAACACAACAGCAGAATATGAAATTTGGTAGTGACCTACAGACAGATATCTTTTTAAATCAACTGGAAGGCCAGAAAAGTTATTCTGATGGAGAGGACATTCAACTAGATGTGTTGACTTCTGACAGGTATGCATTTACTGATTGTAAACTTCTTTTGGTTATAGTAGCTAGATTTTACAAAATAACAGTAGAGATGATGAATACCCTTATTTAGCTGTTTCAATGGTATCTGCAGTACGTGTCATTTAAATAATACTTTACTAATGGCATTGCTATAAAATTTTTTATGCCTTCTAGGAGAATCAAAATTGACCAGAGGACATCATATCACTGTTCACTATTCTTTATGTTTATAAGCTTATTGTTGTTACTATTGGTTATATATTTCATTTTAGACCATTTGGTTTACATAGGTTTGGTATTTGACACCAACTCTGATTCTATCTCACTTCTGGAGGCTATCAAAGTAAAGTCACAATGAATACGTAGAAGGAAAATATATACAAGGGAAGCTAAAAATATGGAGAATATATGGGATGAGAAAGAAGAAAAGAAGGGCAGACTGCACTCAAACATATATATTGAGAGATCACCTTTACATCCTATCTTCAGCAGCTGAATATTCACTGGCCCACCCCTCTGTTTCTGAGGACATCAAATGCTCCTCTGATTAGTTTTTTTTTTATAATGTCAATACTTGACTGTGGAGTACATTTTGTT
This sequence comes from Musa acuminata AAA Group, assembly GCF_036884655.1. Lineage (NCBI taxonomy): Eukaryota > Viridiplantae > Streptophyta > Magnoliopsida > Zingiberales > Musaceae > Musa > Musa acuminata. The sequence goes on along the minus strand of NC_088353.1, from coordinate 3,305,252 downwards.
AGCCAACTTTTATGTAAAGTCTTCACGATCTTAGCTGCCTTCACTGAACATAGCAGTATTTACTAGAGTTCATTATGATTTTGCTACTGTAAAAACAATGAAACATCAAATCTAGGGTATTTCATGTTTTTCTACTCAAAGAAACGTATTCTTCCTGTGGAACAATTTCCTTAGGATCTGAAAATTTGATGTTAGCTCATTGATTATTGGGGAATTGTATATTGTTTTTTTTTTGTGGACATACTTGTTAGTCATTGGTATAGTATGCATGTTGTTAATTCTATCCCTCTTCTAGCAGGGTGAATGGAATGGATCAGAAAACTGCTGCAGATCCTCATTCTATGATGTGGGAGACAAAAGGAACTATCGAGAGTTCTAATGCTAATTCAATTTTAGAACCTGCAAAATCCAATGTAGAGAAGTCATCGAGTCACATTCCTGATCTCTCCTTCATGCTTATAGATGAACTTTCCATCCCAGAGAAGTCAGTTACAACCGAGCCAAGTCTCTGACAACAAGCTGAGTTATTCTTTTATTTGGCACATTAAGATTAATTGGGGTACACTATCCTTCTTTTCTAGCTAAGGTGTCACATTTCCTTTTCTTTTACTCTTACATTAGGTAAAATTGCATCAGATTTCCAGTTCCAAATTTAAATTAAAAACTGAGTTTCATGTTGCAGTGAACGATATTAGGGAGGTACTTTTCATGGTAATGACCAGTGGATTACTGGTATATGGTAATCACAGCCCAGTTCGGTGTCGGAGCCGGAGCTGACAGGTATTGATTGCCTCCTGTGAGTGGAAACAGCAAGCTTCGAAGTCTTCATATGACTGCATGGGTGCTAGTCTGAGGAAGATGCCATTTTATATTGCCGGAGAGATGGTTTTCTTCAATGCATCATCGACCAATGCCGGTGTCTGTGTTGTTGCAGTTGCAGCAACATCCTCTACAGCTGGTGTGTCTCACCAGATACATGCTTTATTTCTAAATTCATTTGTGTATGTGTTTTTCCTGTACTTCTCTGTTTCTTTGAGCTCACTCTTGAGAATTCAACGATTATTATATAGTTAGTCATGAGTGTTATAATGTTATTTTGTTAATGCGGAACTCCTCTGCTGATGAACTTTTCTTGTTTTCATTTTCTTTTTGATCCAGTGCTGATGTTTTCTTATTCAGTGTTGTAGAAACCTACTTGGCTCTTGATGAACAGTGATAGGCTAGATTCGATGCAGCCTCAACTTGATTGCCTTTATGCTACTGTAAATGTGCTTAGTTTTTGTGTCTGAGGAGAATTTAGTGTCAGATTACATGAATTCGTCGTGCAGTATACGTAACGATCGCCTATTCCTCGATGCAGACGCGATGCGGAGAAGACCGCGCACGCAGAGTACATGAGAGAACCCGATGCGTTGATGCTGATATGACGATGCCATCGTACCGAGGTCCCACATGGTGTGGCTCGTTTCACCGATCGAGCCACTCCCCAAACCCTAAAGTCAATAATATTGGAAGGGGGGGTTTATTGCACTGCGAACAATTAAGAAAAGTATGAATAAAAAGAAGGATCGTTAACGGTTCCCAACGTTGGCCACCGTAAGATGGGATGAAGACGGGAGCGAAACGCGCAAAATAAAAAACACAGAACAAAACATTCATTCCGACTCTCTCTCTCTGTCTCTCTCTTGACCCGAGCTTCTGCTCCGTTGTCTTTACCCCTTGGAATTATTGCCGGAACATTCATCCCACCGCGCCCTTCTCGGCGACGGATGCTCGCCGCCGATTCGATGCTCCAGACCTCGAAGCTCGGCTTGGGGATCCCCCGCAGGCGCCGGATCCGCGGCACCACGGGACCGGATTCCGTGAAATTAGGGTTCCGGACGCGATCCGCCGCTCAGGAACAGAGAACCGAGAGTGGGGAGATGTTTTCCCGCCGGTGGATGTCTTGCTTCAGGGTTTGCGTGGGCAAAGGGAAGAAGGCGGAGGTGGAGTCCATCCGCGGAGGTGAGGACCTCTGGGACGCTGCCTCGGCGGCGCAGCAGGGAAGCTTCCCGGAGCATCTCGTTGTAATGGTTAATGGCTTGGTTGGGAGGTTGCTCTCGTCTTGTTCTTTGTCTGTCGTTGCGTCCTTAAGTGTTGCGCTCTTAAATTAAGCCAATTTCGCAGTGCTGATGATTGGAGGTTTGCCGCCGAGCAGTTCGTCAAAAAGCTTCCAGATAAAGTAATCGTCCACCGTGAGTTTGGCTTTGCCTTCTTCTTGTTTTTGCTGGAGCAAAGTGCTTAGTGTTATTCATTGCTTGTTTTGAGTACTCAAACTTTTTGATGAAATACTTTATTTGTTAATCTTGCATCCATCTAAAATAGTCATAGTCCCCTTTTAGTTCTGTTAAACAGCTTTTCTTGTATGCCGATCAGAGGTTTGAATAAAGGAAAAGCCGATTTCAAGAAAGGTAAAACAGGGAGCATCTTCATTTGACACGTTAAAATCTTTTTAGATGTGCATCAGGTTATTACTCGATCAAGGCTTTCACTCTTCATCATGTATAAATTTTTAGATGTGCATCAAGATATATGTAGAATCAATTCTCTTGCCACAATATACAGTAAGTAGTACTTTGTCGCTGTGATTGTTGAGTTATGACATTTTTTTCTTCCTTTTCATATATCTGCATACATGTACTTTTGCATGATGTTCTCATTAGCTGTACAGTAAGTAGTATTTTGTCACAATTATCGTTGAGTCATTACTTTTTATTTCTTTCTTTCCATGTATATGCATGGAACTTCAAAAGGAATTCATAGAAACTGAATGATAGGTCTCTTAGTGTTGATTTTTTGGGTTGCTGCTAGATGGTTGTAGTATGTTTCTTATGTTATAAAATGGAATTGAAAACTATTTGTCTCTGTTTGGATTAATTAAAATAAAGCAATTAATATGTCTTATCAGAAAACTTGTGCATTAACATATAGGTAGCTCTGCCATTAAATTTGGCGCTGTTTATTTCTGGGCCAAAAAATTAGTTTTTTTTTTTTTTTTTCAAGCAGGCAGTGAGTGCAACTCTTCAAGGCTCACATTTGATGGGGTTGATTTGATGGGTGAAAGGCTAGCTGAAGAGGTAATTCTGTTAAGGCATTACTCAATTTTCATATTTGCGGTGTTAAGAGCCTTATTTGGTATGTAATATTTATCATTACCTGGTGTGATTTATACTTACCAGTGTGATTGATCAATTAGAAAAATTATGAACTATTTTTGGGGTGAACTCCATGCATGTAACTTATGAATGAAGCAATGAACCCGATACTTTTATTGTAGGTTATATCAGTTGTTAAGCAAAGAAGGGGTGTACATAAAATTTCATTTGTGGCTCACTCTTTGGGTGGCTTAATAGCCAGATATGCTATTGGAAGGCTCTATGAACCTATCACAACAATGGAATCATCTGTTGGCACTGAAGATCATGAAGACAGAGGCACAGGCATCAAAGGTAGAATAGCTGGGTTAGAACCAATGAACTTTATAACATTTGCCTCGCCTCACTTAGGTTCAAGAGGCCATAGACAGGTAAAAGTATTTTCCTTTTGTCAATTAATGACATATCAGCTATATTGTGTATTTCCTATATATGTCTGAGATAACATTCTGATATTGAGAAATATAGTTAGCTTGATATAATATGTGAGCTCTGATGTGTTTCATATCTAAATGAAGAATATTAAAGATATACGAAATATGAGCTTGTGAAAATTAAGCAGCTGTTGTAGGAAAACTGATAATGAGCTAAAATTTGATTGATAAGTACACCGATTGTAAAGAGACACAACTGTGTTTAACGCATTGGGTCAATGGGTCTTATGTAACTGTTAATTTTCAGCTTCCTTTTCTTTGTGGGCTTCCATTTCTGGAACGAAGGGCTTCTGAAACTGCACATTTGATTGTTGGGAGAACTGGAAAACATCTATTCCTGACAGATAATGATGATGGAAAGCCTCCGCTTCTCCTGCGGATGGTTGATGACTGTGATGATATCAAGTTCCGGTTTGATTGCATCTTTCTTTCTTTTGTGGCTAGTATTCCTTTGCAAGGTTTATGTTGGAAACTTCTGATGAATAGTCATTGCTTTTGACTTGCAGATCAGCTTTGCACTCTTTCAAACGCCGAGTAGCTTATGCCAACGCAAATTTTGATCGTATCCTCTTTGTGTTCATTGTTCTGCTATGTTGTTCGAACAATGTCTCTTTGTTTTAGTTGGTCATTTATCATATCATTGCTTAACTTGTTAAAAAGACATGGTAGGATGGAGAACATCCTCAATTCGGCATCAACGTGAGTTACCAAAGGTACATATATCATCTGTTTCACTGATGTTGTGCTCACAATTATTGATTATAGTTTTTATATCTAAACAATCTATCCTCGTTCATCCACCCTTCAGCATCATCTTCTTGTGCATGACGAGAAGTATCCGCACGTTGTTTATGTGGATAAAGGAGAAAGGATAAACAATCATAATGAAGTATCTACAGTAGCAGAAGCTCCAAAAGATGAACTGGAAGGTAAATTCTACATCACATGTATGTGTTCTTTATGTAATTTTTGTTAAATTTCTGATTTTCTTCTTGCATCTAAAAAACATTTATGATGGTTTTTTACTTCTAATTGCTGAACTACATGATAGATATGGTTTATGAATCTTTGTATTCTTTTCTTAATGAGGATAAATGCCACACTCTGTTGCACGTTGGGAGGATATGTTTCTCGATATTTCTTCTGCTTTTTGATAGTTGTGTATAGTTTAAGCATGTCTAACAAGTTTATCAAATTTTTGCTCCAGATATCGACTTATTTGTCTCTTTCTTTGGCTTGTTTGTGTCTTTGAGATGAATATCACTTTTAATATTGAAGCTTGTAAAATTCCTTTTATTCTATACTCATCTTAGGCCTAGGAGAATTTGAGAAGATGATTCGAGTTTCAGTATCTTAAACATCAACTTATTAAACCATTCAAACTGTGAACTGTCCTTTTAGCTTGTAAGTAGTTCTTTCTCAAATTTGACTTGCCAGACTTGGCACCAAGGATCACATCATGTGACAAACAGCATGAAGCACAATCTTTCACAGCCTGTAAAACAAGTACATTTGATGATATAGAATTTTGAAACTAATGCTGCCATCAACTCGAGTGAGTTCCATGGGGTTCTTAAGCTTATGTCAGGAGACCGATAACTATAAATTCTGTCAAAAGTTCAGTTGCCTGAAAATAACTTTCTTGGATTTTTTATGGAAAATGATAAATTATAAAATGTTGTTTACTCATCTAGGTTTGCATTTGTTTATTATTATTATTATAATATATATATTTTTTGCTTTTGGCACAGAGGAGATGATCAGAGGTCTTAAACAAGTATCTTGGGAGCGTGTTGATGTAAGCTTTCAGAAAAGCAGACAGAGATATATAGCACACAATACAATCCAGGCAAGAATTCTAAAAATAGTTTGTTGCGATTGGCTTTCTAATCTTAATAGCATTAATCACAAGAGTTCCTGAATCAAGAGCATGCATTATGAACTCATCTATTAGTTTAAGTTACTGTTATATGATTTATATGAATAACATTGATTTCTCCGATATTAAATGTATTATGTAATTGAATTTAACTTTGTCTTCCTGCCTTTGATCGTGCACCTATAATTTTGCCTTCATACACCATGGGCGTCAGACTCTTATGTGTCCATGTTGCAGTCATTGCAGTGGATAATTGTGAACCATTTTTAAAGAATTAACACCAGTCTTCATCATGGGGATTGCATCACATCATTTTATCAGGCTTGGAAATTTGAGTTCATAAGTTATTCTCTATCATCTTGCTCTGCTTTAGCAAAGCCATTGTCAGTGCATCACAATCCTTTTATGAAAAATTTTCCCTTCTTCTTCTAGATGAAAGATAGCATCTGAAATGTCTTAGATCACTGTGATTTCAGCATGACATGCTCCTTTATCCAGGTTTCTTAATTCTACATCTGGCTTTCATCTCAAACAAACAAGATCGCTTATCAGCTTCTTAGAAACAGATGCTTTTGGTTTCACCTTTCAAAGTAATTGTAGACTTTAGTATTTTTGATAAATTTCCTTCTTTGAACATTCATTTAAAGGTTTCTACAAGGTAAGTGTTCCTCTGGCTTGAATGCACCTCTGCTAGTTTGCTATCATAATATGAGTTCTTGGCTCATGCCACCATACTTTTCTTTTCTATTATGCTGTTGTTTTTATTTCCCTTTGGATAAGAATGCATCATTTACATATTGTAATAGATACTCAGCATCCTGTCCCTCATTGTTCATTATTGATTTTCTTATCTACTATAATAAATCCAGGTCAAGAGCTACTGGTTGAACTCTGACGGTGAAGACGTGATCTTCCATATGATAGATAACTTCCTCGTCTAGCCCTTCAACAGTTTTGATGGTCTTCACTTTGCAGCATCACCAATCTTACACACTCTGTTTTATTATGATCAACTGTCTATCTGTAGCTGTATTCAATTGTATTACTACCACTCCATTGTAAAAACTCATCTATTGTTTCCTGATGCATTTCCAAGTTTACTTTGTTGTTAATCGCATCAAATCCTTCTCACGAAAGCAAAGTTTTCTTTGTTTGGTGCAGGTGAAAACAGAAAATCTTGTTGTTTAGGTGCAAAGTCTTTTTTTCTTTTATTGATGCGCATATCAAGATAACTAGCAATTAGATGTTTTAGATTTTAGGCTTAAATATTCATAAATGTGACACAAGCAGGAGATTATATGCTTGATAAGATGACATAGCATGTACATGCTGTAGATCTATTTTCACCATTAGATAATGTCTCTCTCATTCCCTCCCCACCTCATATTCCTTTTTGATCTTGGTGCAGGCATCACTGTGTTTTGTTATGCTATGCTTAATTTTTAATAGACAGCATAACTTGATTGTTGCTTCCTACTATTTCTTTATGTGGCTTTATTCTATCCAGCAGCTTGAATGATGCATCCATCCAAGCGATTAGGAAGAACTGCACTTTGATTGGCTCATTCAAATTTCTTGCTTTTTGATAAGATCATTTAATTTCTTCCAGCATTGACATTTTCATGTTCTCTATGGTTTATCAAAATAAAATCTACACTTTTTATATAGAACATGGCAGGTTTTTGTTTGGATAAACTTGTAGGATTATAAGCTTGTAGATGTTATCATTAATTTTACTTTCCAAATTCGATTTCTCTGACATCTTATTTGCCCAATAAGAATCATATGTTTACCTCTTCAAACAGTTGGGACTTGGGATTGATTGGCGGCCACGACAAACCCCGCCATTGCCATAACAAGGCAGGCCGGGTTAAAAACAATGGCACCTTTTACGTTGCCAGCTGTGACGCTCTAAACGCTTCATCCCAAGTTGGATCATGGGCGGGAAGATGATGCCGATGAGGAGGTCTTGGCGGTCGTGATGAACGGGTGCTGGAGGAGGGACACTTCTGGAAGCAGCAGGAGATGAAGCTTCGGAACTCACCGGAGGGGGTGGGCGGAGCCTCCGGCGGATCGGCGTAGCAGATGGTGCACATGAGCAATGCTCAGTCGACACGTCGACCGAGGTTCTCGCTGAACGGGAAGCTACCGAGCTAGAACTTTCAGGATTCTGAGGCCGAAGCTCCAGATGTTGCCGGCGTAGCCGTCGTAGGCCTTGTGGTTGAGGTCGGTGTCGATCCGCTCGGGGCTCATTCAGGCGATGGTACCGACGGAGGAGTCGCAGGGGTCCATTGTCTGTCCGAGGATTCGGCGATCTTGACCCGGCGGCCGGAGTCGATGAGGAGGCTGGTAGGTTTGATGTCGCGGTGGGCACTCTTCCTTCGATGGAGGTAGGCCGGGCGAGGACCTGGCGGGCGGTGCCGGCCATCGAGGAAGCCGCGGTCCATGAACTCGAGCAGGATCTGGATCTTGCATGGCGTGGCACCGGACCACGAAGTGGTTGCCCGGCCGGCAGTGTTGAGGATCTGGATCTCTCGCAGGATCCAACGGCGGACGGTAGATGATCTTAAGGGCGTAGCGGCGGCCGGTAGATATGATGTTCTTAAATTGTGATAAGAGATATGGAAGAGAAGGAAGGGATGATCGAGAGAGTTATATACATACAAATTAAGCTCAAAATCACTGTTAATTACACTACAAGAACCTTGCACTATATGTTTATGAACACAACAAGTTCATCAAGGTAGGAGAAAGAACTGATAACATCTGCAAGCTCTGAGACCACTACAGTCATCATTACATGAAGAACAAACCCTGCAGGCTCAATAGACCGGAGGAAGACACACAAGGAAAAGACCTCAACCTTCCATGTCTTGCCTTCGATCCTTAGTCTGGGCTGCTTTTCCGGTCGGTCCTTTTACTCCCCTCAACCTTCTCCTCCTCCTCCTCGTCATCATCATCCTTCTTGCAGCTCCAATCCACAAAGGAGGACGCCCGGCTCGACGTCGGGGCCGCCAGGAACGTCGGCTTCTCATCCCCCGCCATGACCACCACGATCACCTCCTCACACAACCCCACGCCACCGCCTGCGGCAGCGCCGCTGCTGGCACCAGCGTCGCGGCTCTCTAGGCGGTCATAGAACTTCGAGCAGAAGCAAGCGAGAACAAGGAGGGCGCAGGCGGTGAGCCCCAGCGTCGCCGCCACGCCAGCGAAGAGGTACGGCACCGGCGAGTGGTGGCCACCCGTGTACACCGGCGCCGCCGCTGCCGTAGCCGTAGCCGTTGCGTTGAAACCCGACCCGGCCCTCATTTTGAGTCTACGCAATCTTCCTCGAGCACACCTCGCTTCTTTCTCTGCTGCTTCCTTGTACAAGAAGAGACAGTGACGGGTGGTTCAGTTCACATGTAGTTGGAAGAGGAAGGGACAAGACGAGTAGGTACTTATAAGCTAAGGGTAAACCTGAAATCTATAGACACTGTCGATGGTAAATAGTCTTGAGAGGCAGTGAGATGTCATTGACTGATGGGTGAGAGAGAGAGAAGAGACTATTCCCTTGCCTTTCTCTTTCCCTCAATTATTTGTGGTTTTGTTGTGGTTTAAGGAAGGGATGTGGTCATCATGTTGACAAGGTGACAACATGTGTTTTGGAGGGGTCCCAAATGACCAAGAAATATTGAAGACATGATGATGCTTGATTGGAGATCAATTGCTAACTTTGAGACCATATTTTTCAGCAAAATTACATAAATATTGGCCAAAGATTTTATTAGTGTTTATTCATCCAAATTTAAGTTACATACATATAAAAAATAAGATGCCAAATATAGAGAGAGAGAGAGGTACAGAGACAATAGACTATCTCAAGCACTTGTTTTCATGATCAAAGTCAGTATGGTGGACTAATGCAAGTTTCCATAGTATGATTTCAGCTCAATACACGACAGCATTGTAGAAAATTACAGAACATGTAATTTGATAAAGATTGGTTTAAGCATTTGTTTAGCTCTCAGAAGTTTGAGGCCATCTGTAATAGCTTTTAGACATGCATTTATCTTTGCATAGTGTCGAAATATTTCACAACTCCCAGCTAAAGTATCTTTCAGATATGATATCTTCATGAACAAGATCAAATCATGATAGTGAAATTAAGGAATTTTCTCTGTCTTGGCTTTAAGGAACACTTGATTCTCTCTCTCTCTCTCTCTATGTATATTTAGATCAATCCAAATCCTACTCTATCATGGATATGATTTTAAACCTAACCTATCCTCTAGGTCAAGACCAGCTTTTGGACTTTACCAGTCCTCAGGTGTCATTTTCTTCACTGAAATGTTGACCACAAATCAAGTCTTTTATGCCTTGATACAACACTTTCCTCCTGTGATATAGGCATCTTGGGATCTTTCTTCTCAGGACCTAATCAAGGCATATCTACTTTTTGTTTGACATGAATTCCTCAGGCCCTTATGCAATGTCTAATGGACAAGCTGAGACCAAATGACCTACTGAGGTCTAAGTGGGAAGAAGTTCAAAGTATTCTCATGCTCAAGTAGATCAAAGGTGTTCAGTTACATGCAGATACAAGTTAACCCTTCTTTAACATCACCATAACTTGCATAGTTCAATCTTCCAAGTTTCAGATTTCCAGCACCACTTTATGTACTATTTTAATCTACTGCATCATGACATCATGTGTGATTACTTGTCATACTCCAAGAAGTCAAAGCTGGGCAGAGATAAAAAGGAAGAAGCATATTTGTTGTGCCAAAAGAACCAATTGTTTTTCAAATCCTAGACAAGTTTATACTGATAAATACATCTAAATTTTACAACAAGAAGCAAAACATACTCACACTAAAAAACACATGATATGTCACCTTTCTTCTTAACTCTCTTTTAGATAAGGTGACACCAGAGTATCAGATTAGCCATGTATGGTTTTAGTGACGATTTGCATTTACAATGTAAAAACCCATCCTCAACCCATATTTTCTAATTCAAAGAGAATTCAGTAAGCAGCAGCTGCTGCCATCATAACAAGCGCAACTAATCATAAGTTTCTGAAGAGAAGTCAGGCTCATCTGGCTTCTGTAACTTGGGCATGTCAATGCCCTTGATCTTCTGAGCTCCCTTTCTAGTGGTCGCCGCAAACTTAGAAGCCAGAATAGTGACCCCAAGGTTTAGTTTAGTTTGAGAAGTGCTTGTAGAGTATGTGCCGACTTCATCTTCCTCCTGCCCTGATTCATCAGCTGCCTGCTCATCTGTTCGAGAATTGAATGATTCCATCATGCTCAAATCCTTTGCCATCTTTCTCCTCTTGTAGCGACGCCAAGCTGCCTGAATGAAGCATGCACCCCATGTCCTCCAGTGATGTGAATAGAAGCGGAATGTGTGCTGCAGCTTTCTACTGTGGAGACGCCTAAATTGATTGGCGACAAACTTGAGGTCCTCCGCTCGTAATACAAAGGCCTCAACTTCAACTAGTGCTCTTGCAGTTCTAGTGGAGGAAGGTAAGTTCACTGTCGACTTCGGAAGAAGAGCCCAAGCAAGCAGTTCCTCACCACAGAAATCCCCAGGCCTCAATGTTATTGAATTGAAGAAACCAGTTCGGCCTCCATCGGTAGTTGAACTCTCTAATCTGCCACGGATAATGAAAAGCATCTCTGTCACGGGATCACCCTCACGAACAATGTACGTGCCTTCTGTGCTTAGGGAGGACACCAGACGTTCACATATGGCATCTAGAAGCTGATCATCCATCTGTGAAAAAAAAGGAACCTGCAATTTGGAATAGTCAAAAAGGAAAGCATTAGCAAAAACTTAAATATTAGTTAATTGCTGCAGAATACCGGTGTGTATGAAAGGTGGATGACTTGCAAAGAGAGATTTATTACCAAGCCAGGTAATCCTCTCCAAATGTCCTTTATAGATGGAGAGTTACAGATAGGTGACAAAGTCAATAACATCATCAAAGAACCAATACAAGCACTGAAACCAGTTCAACAGAAAAAAAAAAAAAAAAAAGGTATATACCTAGTTGTATCACAACATAGTAAGGATAAAAAAGTTGAAATCGTTGTGGTGTACATTTGATCAATATGTGAAAATTAACAGTAGGAATCATCTTTGGTTATGCAGTTTCAATGCATATTTTCATTTAGCAATCATATGCAAACTTCTAAAAGATCAAACAACAGCAATTTATTGACTCTGAGAGGATCACAGTTTGCTTAAAAGGTGGAAATCACACAATTACAAACAACATGCCCAGATGGACAAGACTTTATGGAAAGTGTTAAGCTTGAGACACATATGGGAGAATATTTCCTCATGTCAGTTTTTTTACTTCATAGCATGACTAAGAAAATGGATTTAGGTTAAACCTAATTTACGTGAGGGTAAGTAATAATCTTTTATGGTGGTTGTGTTTGATTAGCTCAATATTGCTTATGCCTTTGAGATGAATATTGCTCTGTAGTAAAGATTGTCACAACTCTCTCTTCTAGATTATCCCAAAGGGTAGCGGAACACCAGAGACCGCTAAGATGCATGATCTGGAATTGCAAAGGTAGATTATTGTACTTGACAACAATCTCTTTTATTATAGCAAGAGAATGACTTGTCTAATGTTCCATAGGATACAAACTGGTCATCAAGCTTACAGGGTTGATGTTAGTTGAATTAGTAAATCCTGATTTTCTCAAATCTCCTATAAAACTTCTCGATTTGATTTATCCAACTATAGGGCTGAGCCTCTACAATTGAGAAGGCTTTGGTGTGATGATAATATCTTTTACATTATTTAGGATTTATTGCTACCAAATCCTGCAATTGTTTTTGCATCAGAAGACAGCTCATTATTTGGAATATCTATTTCTCTTTCCACTGAGATGAAGAATAAGATTGCTAAGAAGAATTTGGCCATCCAACAGTGGGAGTTTGTTTAGGATAGTATATTTCACTGTGTATAAGTTGAGGTTCTTTTAGGGTACCAATCACATATACTGCACTGTCACCTTTTAACTGTAAAAACACTAGAGGGAAGAAATGAGGCAGCTTTGTACCCGTCGAACAAGATCCAAACACAGATGACGTTGAATATCTCGACGAAGGTCAGCAGGTAAAGCCTGCAATATGGATTCTTCATCCACTCCGCGTGTTGCAAGCCATTTATATTGAACAAATCTTCTAACCCTTTCTCGTAGATGATGAGGAAGTTGACGATGTCTCATCCACTCTTCTGTGTCTCTGCGCTTTAGTCTCCACTCTTCAAGTCTCACAGTCATAGATTGGAGGTATGTCTAAAGCACAAGAAAAAGTTTAATAAGCTAAAGTAAAACAAAAATACAAAACAGTGCCCAGGAACTTTGTAGATAAAACACAATAGAAATCAAATCCAATATTCACAAAATCAATAAAAAGTCCAAATTAGAAAAAGATGAAAAAGCTTGTAATCTCATGCTAGAAGTTTAATGGATCAACTAATCCTTTCGAAGATTAATCATGTAAGCCCTGTACAAAAAAGCATTACTTGTGAATAATAAAAAAAATTACTTGATATCGCACTTGAAGGCTATATACTACAGAAAATAGAAATAATAAGGAACGAGCCTCATACAATACCTGCATGTTTCCAATCAAGTGTGCAAACAAAACTAGGCCAAGAATTGCGATAAGTATCGCAAACAAAGTCTCTCCAATGAAAGTGCTTGTTGTCAAAGTCTGACCATATGAACTGACAATAGAAAACCAAGGGTATATGTTACAAGAAGATTTAAAAGTTAAATGAAACATTAAAGCATCAAGTTTTCTTATAAAACGTGCATTTAAGAACCTTTCTAAGGCATGTGAAAACCTCTTGTAAGATTATCACTTGCATCCTAACACTTTACATGGACAAGGATTGCTAATTAATGAAGTTACTATATTGCTAAGGTATCACACCACCCCTCCAAGTAGAGATGCTACTCAATGACCTCTACTCTTACGAGTTGTGGCATTTCGAGTCAACTCATAAGAAGTGGTTATGGTATTAGTAGTATGATTACTTAGGGCATTGGTCTGTCAAGGTTTCTTTTCTAAATGCAACCCACGTAAACAAATGCTTGGATTGGACCAAGTCATGCTAGCATGGAGTTTGAGCTTGAACATATAATTTGTTTCAAAAGAAACGAAGGGGATTATACGAAGTATAAACCAGTGGTGCAAACTGAGAGAGATGACTTTTCTCTAACAAATTTGGTATGTACTAAAAAAGCATACCTTAGGTTTTGCAAACCCCACCAAAGACAATAGAAGTATTTCTTGATAAACTCCGTAGAGAAAGCTTCATTTGTCAAAGCATTTTGGAAAATACCATAGTTGAAAGTGGTATTAGCATTATTAGGATCACAGTTGTCGAACACTTGTGTAGACGTAGCCCAACGCTGACGATCTGCTTGGTTTAAGGAGTCACAGTCTAAATATCTAGGTCTGCATAATGACACATTAGTGCTATTTTCCTTCCTGCATTCTGATTTCCAACATGTCATCTGCCGTTCGACTGATAGTAAATACCATGAAGCTCCTAAAACCTGCAATATTGGAATATAGTTCAGAAATAAACTTAAAAAGAAAAAAAAGCAAGGATACCACATGTAAAAGACTTTCAACAGAATATAGAAGTTACTTACATGACTAGCAATCATGTAAAGCAGTAGATTATATGCAGCACCAGCCCAAGCAGTCTTTGTGACAACACCATCAGCTTTAACTATTTGATAACTTAAAGGAAATATGAGATACAATCTTGGTATATATTGCACTAGCACAATCAGAGCAAGGGCATTATTGTTATGATCAGCTCTTGAGTTCCTAATAGCTGACCAAATAAGAATCTGCAAGAAATAAAAAGCCACAAAAATAATCATTTTCCATAATCAGGAAAACATGAATAATTAACAAGAAATGATAGCACAAGAACAATTCTCTATACAAAAATCGTCCAAACCAGTAAATACGTATGGTTAGTGCACACCAAAAACCAAATATAACTGAAGCATGATTCAGACCACAACATCCACACAAACATACAATAGATATTGCATGTATTTTTAACACTGATGGAATGCAGCAGGGAGAAGTGTTAGATAAGCAAAAATAATAGAACCCAAATTAAGAGATACATTCTTAATTAGTTCACCATTGGCTGGTCCATTATTCAGCTTTACTGTAACATAAAACAAATTTAACTTAATCTATTAAGCTTTTTCTACATATAAGAGTACTACCAGGCTACCAGCCACGGTGACACCACTACTTGCTCATTCGTCACTGAGATTAGTTCATTTCAACAAATGGTCTACTATACATGTGTCCACTTTCTTTAGACAATAATAAAAACTCCTCATCCAGTTCAAGGTTTTTGAAGAACTAATAAAACAATCATTTTCTCGATCTGGCTTCACATTACTCCCTATTGATACAAATTCTACACACATGCCATGCTTATGTCTGTGTGTCAGTATTAACATCACCATTTAAAGCAACAAGTTATTAAGAGAAATTATACCCTAATTTGGATTAAAAAAAACTATAGTTGATAAAAAAGCGTTGATTAAAGTGAGGACACTCTAGTAAACTCATAAATCATGAATCTTTTCATGAGATCATCTTCAAAAGAAGGGAGGACAAACCTGTGGCAGAGGAAGTGCAGCTGCTAGATCTATAATGAAGTCTGATCTCAAATATCTCCTAGCAATCTTTTTAGGGTCCATAACAAGCTCCCCTCGCCCAAACACCCTTGAGCTCGGAGCCACATATGCAGTCCGAAACTTTATCACAATATGCAATATGTAAAACAGATCAGCAAGTGTCCGGAAAAACGTAACGGCAACACTTACATTGTTATCCATCCTAACACATGTAGTATCACTCTTCTCAACTTTGGGCAAATAGAAATACAATGGATCTATGAACAGAGCAACCAAGCATGAGATGAGAAAAACACGATTCCACTTCAATACAGTATCACTTCCTGGATCAAGTATGCGCTTCCTCCAAGGCTCGTGGTCCTCGGCAAAAACTATGGACTTCCCGGTGTTGATACTACCAACTTTATTGGATATGTAACCACCAGGTTTCAAGCCCTGGTATGTGGTTTTAGCTGGATTTTGTTTCTCATCATGATAGAACCTACATAACCAAACAGCGAGTCAGAAGCCTCAACAAAATTCTAACAGGGCCAGAAGATAACAAAAGGAAACTAGGTTAATGCTTGATCCTGGAACTCACTAACAGAAACCAACAAGTATTGGACATGATCTAAAAATCAATAATATGAGTTTAGTATCTCCCCAAAATTTGGAATACAGTAAGAAAGAAGAGTGCATAACATCAGCAAAGCTAAAAAGATAATTTTTTTCTCTATAGTGATCTAAACTGAATGGATCCCAAATTCAGTTTGGAGATTGATGAAGTAAAACCAAGAAATAAATCCATAATGTCAATAAAGCAACTATGTGTTTTGGTTCGTTTGCCGGATTGCCAGGTTCCTGAACAGACCTTCGCATCAAAATCAAATCTTCTTTTCAGTCTAATCTCTTCGAAAGCACGAGAACATAAGAACGCACGAACTAACCTTACGGCTCTCTCCTTCTTAAGCTCCATCTCATCGTCGACCCTCCTCGATCCAAACATGGCTTCCAATTCGATCTCGGTCACCGGGATCTACAAAATGTCTCCGTGACAACAACTACCCTTCCTCAACAGTCACATCCCCCCACATAGCTTGCGACAAACGGCACACCGGGAAGCGATTAAAGCACGAAGACCAAAAAGAAGACTCGCTTCCCTCCGGAACCACCCAGGTGGGATCTTTTTCCTGGTCCGCGCCTAGGGAACAGCCAAAGAACGAATCTTTCGAACGTCAACTGCGATCCAAAAGCCGACGGGGATCTCCGTGACGACACAGGAGGAGAGGGGTGAGAGCACCTCTTCTTCTCTGCTCTCGGCCGGTGGTGGAAAAAGAGGAGAGAGAATTAGGGCTCCGCCAAAGATGATTCCCGCCGTTTAATCTAATTAGCAGCGAGTAACCCCAATTAATTAATCGAATAACAGCTTTTTGTTGTGTTAAGCGTTGCTTATAAACTGAGCTCGGTGAAGAGGAGGGAGGCAACGGCGACAGCTCGAAACCTTCCACTTCCTTTTATCTTCTAATAAACATCTTCCACACATAAGCGCGGCCCACTCGGTCACCGACCCGCCGCATTACTCGCTACAGTGATTGGTCCCACACTTTATCGGGAAGTTGGTCCAATAAAAACAGGGTGAACGACGCGAGTGGATATGAGGGAGTAGCAAAGTGGTTCGCGTCGTCTGTACTATGGTGCGGAAAGGACGTGAGTGACGGACCCATTAAATACCCTCGTTAAAAATGAATCCACGTGGCAGGAGAGAGGTTGTGTAGGGTGTAAAAAGCTACCATTGACGGGAAGCTCGTGTCAGTAAAACTTCTGACAGCATTGGGTTCAGAAAAGTTTACATGAAGTGGCTGATGGGGGAAGTTCGATTAGAGATGGACAGAGACAGAAATGACCAAGTTTGGCATCATTGCCTTCTACAAGGAGGGAAGGAGGAGCACCAGACACGAAATTAATGTCCGGAGAACAAACCAAGCTATCCAACCCTATCTAATTTACTACTCATCAGATTGAGGCTGCATGTATGAAGAGAGATAGAGACAGATCCGAAAAGGATCGACGTATGACTCTCATGTGAGCATATAGTACCACGAATGTTCAACATGTGTGGGACACGGACATGTCCACCAAAACCACGTGTCCATGCTTCTTAGCTTTGAATCCAAGTAAATCTATTTCTACCATTAACTGTTCTCTCATTTTCCTTATCTTTTAGCTTCTTCATCTCCATTTTTTCCTATGCAAATGCAGCTATTATTACAGCTCAAAACTGTTCATTATCATTCTCAAAGCTTACATTCTTCCTCTCGTCCATTCCGGATCTGCGTGGTCGTGCCTCCGATCCTCTCTACCTGTCTTTCATGTACGAGATGGAGGAGCAAGAAAAAATAAAATATTACGATACGAGTAAAAAGAATCCTTTCGACTCAAGAAAACTGTTGTAGTATTAAAAACAGGAGGAACACTTACAAGATACCAAGTGCACACAGACTCTCTATCTATCTGTCTCTATCTCTATCTCTATCTACATGAACTACGGTCTTATAGGACCTAGTGACAACCATCCTATAACTACTAGATCATGAGGTAGTTAATGAAACCACCTTATAACTACTAGATCATGATTGAAGTGGTTATTGAAATCATCATGTAACCACTAGATCATGATAACAATCTAGATAGATAACTATGAATCAAATCTCAACACTCCCACTTCATTCATAGTTGCATACACCAATTTATCTCACCCTTCATTCATAGTTGCATACATCAATTTGCGACATAAAATAAATATGCTTTCGTAGTGGAAGTGATTTGATGAGGATATTCGCAACTTGCTCATCCGTTCCATAATACTTCATTGTGATAGCACCTGAAGTACTTTTTCGATCATCTAAAGCTCCTACACAATCACTATTAGTGAAATCAAATAATTTGCATTTAAATTTTGTTTTGAACATCCATTTTAACCCAATCGCTTTCTTTTCTTTCGGTAGATCCATTAGCTCCCAAGTTTCATTCTTCTCAATTGACTTGATTTCCTCCTTCATTGCTTTTCTCCTTTCAATCTTTTTTAACTGCTTCCTCAAAAGTTATCGGATCTGAAATAAACAAAGTAAATGTTGAGTTATAAATTTCTATCAGTGATCTGAAATTTCTTGGAGGGGTTTCATCTAAGGAATCCGAATTTGAACTGCTATTGGGCGAGGTTGACGATGAATTTGTTGGAGTAGGATCTGTCACTTGATTATGCGGAGTGTCTAGTTCTGCTGGAATCTGCATTTGTGTTTCACCTTTATTGGTCTCCCAATTCCAACTTGCCCTTTCATCAAACATAACATTTCTGTTAATAATAACTTTGCCACTAATAGGGTTATATAATCGATATGCTTTCGATTGTAAAGAATAACCAATTAAAATGTATTTCTCTGATTTTTCATTAAACTTGTGATGATTTTGTGAATTCACCGAAGCATAAGCAATACAACCAAAAATTCTCAGATGTCTAACACTTGGTTTCATACCATACCGAGCCTCAAAAGAAGTTCGATTCATAACAGCCTTTGTTGGTGAAATATTCAACAAATAAACTGCTGTTGCATCTGCTTCTGCCCAAAACTGATTTGGAAGATGTTTTTCCTTAAGCAAACTTCTTGCCATTTCAACGACAGTCCGATTCTTACGCTCAACTACACCATTTTGCACCGGTGTATATGGTGCTGTCAATTCTCTGTGAATACCATTTTCTTCACAAAATGAACTAAACTCATTAGATAAAAATTCACCACCTCTATCTGTCCGAAGTATCTTTATATATCTACCACTTTGTCTTTCTATAAGTGCCTTGAATTTTTGAAAATTATCAAATGTTCATATTTCAATTTCAAAAAATATACCCAACTCATCCGACTATAATCATCCGTAAACAATAAAAAATATTGATTTCCACTAAATGATTTTATATTCATAGGTCCACATAAGTCAGCATGAATTAAGTCAAGACAATTAGATGCTCTCCATGCTTTTCCAATAGGAAATGGTTTTCTACTTTGTTTGCCATAAATATATCCTTCACATACATCAAGTGTATTAATCTTAGGCAATCCAAAAATCATTCTTTTTTTACTTAACAACCTTAAACCTTTAATGTTAAGGTGTTCATATCTTAAATGCCATAAACTAGACTCATTCTTTTGAGTTGTGATAAGCGCATGTCTTTCAATATTTGACATATCAAGTGGAAACATCTTATTTTGTGTCATACAAACATTTACTATAATCAAACCAGATTTCTTATCTCTAATAGTGCATGAATCATCATCAAATATTATTGAATATCCATCATTTACTAATTGTCCAACACTCAACAAGTTATGTGATAAAGTAGGAACAAAGAAAACATTATCAAGGTATTTTACCTTCCCTTGATTTGTCTTCACCTCAATTGTTCCTTTCCCTTCCACTTGGATTTGCTTATAATCTCCAAGTCTAACATTCAATTTGTGAGTCTCATCAATATCTCTAAATATTGATTTTATGCTTGACATATGATTAGAATATCTACTATCCAAAAACCAAATATCATTTGAGATATTCTGAATTTGTGAACGAGTCATAAACAACTTACTATTTTCTTCATTTTTCTCCACATAACTTACTTGCTTTTCTCTTTTCCAGCAATCTGCTTTCATGTGACCAAACTTTTTACACTAGTGACATTGAATTCCACTTTTGTAATTTTTTTTATCATAATTTGATTGCCCATGTTCATCAAAGTGTCCTCTTCCTCTTTTATTTCCTCTACCACGAAATCCTCCTCTGCCACGTCCTTTTCCTGTTGATTTTTTTCCTTCTTTTGAAGTAGAAGACTCTCCTTTAACCTGAAATGCTTTTTCTTCACTTTTTTCAAGTGACCTGTTCAACCTTACTTCATGTGCTTGCAAGGAACCCATTAGTTCATCAAATGAATAAGTAGATAAATCTTTTGATTCCTCAATTGCGGCAACAACATGATCAAATTTCGAAGTTAAACTTCTCAAAACTTTTGTAACAATTATATGATCAGGAATATGTTCACCATAAGATTTTATTTGACTAACAATTTCAGTCACTCGAAAAAGAAAATCTTGTACCGATTCATTGCTTTTCATGAACAAAATTTCAAACTCACGACGGAGGGTTTGAAGCTTTACCATAATCACCCTTGATGAGCCTTGAAATTCATTTTGAAGTATCAACCAAGCTTGCTTTGAGGTTGTCGCTGTTGTAATTCTTGAGAAGATCGTCTTATGTACAACTTGTTGAATGAAGAACAATGCCTTTGAGTCCTTCTTTCTATTCTCCCTCAGCCTGATTTAGTCATCTGGATCTGCATATCCATTCTCTATTAAGTCTCAAAGATCTTGAGATTTGAATAGAGTCTTCATCTTGATACTCCAAAATTCATAGCTTTTGCCCGAGAAGATTGGGATAAGGGGTTGAGACATGGAATTACCGTTAAAAGCCATAATGCTCAGTTCTGATTGAAACTAGGCTCTGATACCATAAATGTTGGGGATGGAGGAGCAAGGAAAAACAAAATACTACGATACGAGTAAAAAGAATCCTTTCGACTCAAATAAACTGCTGTAGTATTAAAAACAGGAGGAACACTTACAAGATACCAAGTGCACACAAACTCTCTATCTATCTGTCTCTATCTCTATCTCTATCTCTATCTACATGAATTACGGTCCTATTTATAGGACCCTATAACTACTAGATCATGAGGTGGTTAATGAAACCATCTTATAACTACTAGATCATGATTGAAGTGATTATTGAAATCATCATGTAACCATTAGATTATGATAATAATCTAGATATATTAACTATGAACTACATAAAGATAAAAGATATTGTAGGAATCGTAATAACAGTGTTTGGGGGTCGGTGGGGTGTCGAGCTTAAAATAACAGTGGTCCTCCACAGTCCCCACTGTTTTGTCTTGTTTCTTGGACTGTGCACGCGGAAGCCTACCTCCCAGGGTGGAGGAAGATGATCAGGTGGCCATGCTCAGAGCGCCACCTTGCTGTCCAACCTTGAGGTCGCACGAATTAGTGGCAATAAGTTTCATCCGGCAGTAGCCTGTCTGATCCATCTCTCCATTCACCGTAGGACACTATTTTGTAATCTAATCTTTATAAGCCTTCTGTTTGTGAAAATTTCTCTTTGAGAACTGTTCCCTTCTACCCCAAAATATTAGGCATCGAATCGAGATTAATGGATTTTAGATGAACTGATAGATTTCATCTTGTCAGCCACTGAATTACTACGTGAGAGAATAAATTACATCAGATGATTAGGGCTTTGACATAAATCTAATTATTCCGAATCGAATCAGTTCTCCTGAGGCCAGTATCGACAGCCAAGTATATAGATTTCGTCCTTGCATTTTAAGTGCTACAGGAGATAAGAAATAGATGATTAGCTACCAGAGAATAATGCTTCAAGAAAGAAATGTCGAGGAGAAAACAAGCCAAGTAATTATTTTTTCTGATCTGTACAACTAAAATAAGCAACAAAAAAGAAACCTGTAAGAAAAAGTAAAGATAGAGAATCATCAATTCACCATTTGACAACGATGATAGGAAGATATAAAAGCCAAACCACTTCTACGTTTTTGAACACCAAGTCCACAAATTATTTAGCTACAGAGAATGCTTGATTATTATCGGAGCATACACAACTCAAACCTCAGCCACGCCACAATAAAGTTCTCCATTCGTCGTATTGTCGACAACATATGTAGAACATGTGAATGCGGTAGCACGATAGATGCATTAATCCATGAAATGGTCTCATGGGGTTCTGATATGAAATCAGAACTCTCTATCGGGGAAGATAAGGGGGGCGACAAGGGACCACATGAAGAGAGCTGCTGTTGCCCACCCAGTGACAATCCTGACCCACACAGATGGCCACCCAACATCGATGAGCTTTCCGCTTTCACCAACCGAGGTGGACCAGCCAGTCAGAAGCATTGCTGAGTACATGCTTGCAAGAGAGAAGATGAGGTGGAAGAAGGTGTATGAGTAGGAGACTGGCTTTGCCTCATCAGTCTTCTTGTCCTCCTGCTCATCCAACTTGTCAAATGGGAGCAACGGCTTCTCGGATCCTGCAATAGATTCATCAGCAGACTAAAATCGATTAAGATAATACTGCAGGGGTGTTTTAGAACTTGTCATTGAATCTAACCAGCACGCGGTGAACTTGGTGGAGAGAATAAACTTGTTGAGGAGCCGGCACGAACAGCAGAGTAGACAACAGAGAGCACAGTAGTAAGCAGGCCAAGTGTAAGACTTCCAGTTGAAACAACTTTTGAATGGTTGTGAAGACCATTGCACTCGTAATCCCTTGGTTCACTAGAAAGCCCGCTATAACAGAGGTAAGTGCAGTAAAGTGAAATAATTGATGCAGGCAATAAGCTGCCATTTACCTGCACACATCAATCCAATGCATCAGATTGCACTTTTTGTCCTTGGTTGGGTGAACAATGAACAACAAATTGTAGAAATTATATTTCTACATATGAGACCACATAAAACTAACACATATAATAAATGTTCATCTATAAAGGAGTTCTGGACACGCCGTATACAGCATTATACATATGGGACTCCCTTGATATCTTACATTGAGTCTACTTTTTACCTTTTGGGTTAATGGTGGCCATGACTCATTGTAAGTTACATATTATTATCATATAGCATCATAGATATACAGGACACAAACTCATAACTAGAATGATAACAATCAGAAACAAAAATAAGATTTTTTGAGTGCCACATCCATGCCATATTTACACATACTTTTATTCTAAATTTGAAATATCATGGGATACATATCATGTACTATTCATGTCCCAAGTCTATCTCCATGCTTCATAGAAATGAAAGCATAATATCTATAGTTGATGATAGTGATTCCCGTTTGCCATTTCCCATAAAAACAGTTACATCAATAGCAATTGTCTTCAACACTGCATAAGTTCCAAAATCAACTTTTCCACCCTCGTAAACTGAAAAACGTTTGAATAATGGAAGTTGCGTTACATGCATTACATGTCAATCTGTGCCACCGTATTGATAAGCTGAAGCAATATAATACACAGAATGATGAAACACAAGTTGACCAACATTAATTGTTCTAAATATAACAAAATGCAGATTTACTATTTCTGAAAGCATCAAAATGTAACATTTTTGCCAAACTCAGTAGCACCAGAAGAAAATATGTAAGCAGTATTTTTTTTCTAAAGTAATCTCTTATTGAACATAATTTAAATATATATTTGTTAGATGGTTCACAAAAGATAGCAAGATCATACCTTTGGATGCAACGCAACAGTAGCAAAAACAAATACAAGAATCAATGTCAGGACAATAAAAAAGGTGTTGAGTCCACAATCATGTCCTGATGGAGTAAACCAGTGAAAGAGCACTCCTGTAAAGGAGAATGTTGCCAAATAGCAAACCAGCGAGACGATTAACAAAGCCATGTACCTACAGTAGAAGAAAATGTTGTTAAGAGTATGATTTTCATAATCCTAGAGTCTGTATCTAACAACAAATACTTGATAAAAGAAAGAGCTATTTACACACCAGAACTGCTCATCCTTTGAAACCCAGTTCTCATTCCATGCATGTACAAAATCCAGTAAGAGAACAACCTGAACCAGAAGAAACAATCCTGAACCAAACTTTGATAATGTCTCTGCAGCAAAGACATAATTTCCAAAGTCACAATCACAATCTAGCATGCTAAAAAGATTTTAAAAAAAAATTGTGGTTCATCTGTCCATTTAAGCTAAACAAATAGACTGTAGAAAATACTGGGTTAAAGGTTGAACATCTGACAAGCAGGAATTCTTCCCACATTATACGCAAAAAAATTGATAAATCACCTATGACAGGAAATAATCTTCAGAATGTAGATAAATAAAAAAAAGTGTGTAAAGACTTATGTCTGGAACTAAATCCCCAAATCACAGAGGAAACAGAATAACATCTCAAAGGAAGTCTAAGATGCTAAGACAGAGAAAAAAACGCCTACATGCTCCAAAGAAGCTTAAATGAGGATCACATCATAACACCACCACTACAACCCACATATCCATCATCACCTTGCCATCTCCAGTTCTCAATTAACCATCTAAATTGAAGGAAAGCTACCTACCACAGCCCTTTATTGCAGAAACTTCCTACCTTTTAGGCACCAAACTTAGTTTGGCCTTCTGAAGTTTATTGTAACAATCATCTGTTCTTTCTTTCCTCATCATGTTGTTTACCATACAAAAAAAGAAGTTTTCAGCTAGAATGCAGTAACCATTTGATTTTGTAAGATCCATTTGCAAAGAAAACCATCACGCAAATATCTAGGTCATTGAAACAGGCCTTTCATCTTCAGAAGAAACTCATGATATCTACCTTAATCAAGAAACAATGTTCTGAAAATTTTAACTGAAAAATACTTTCAGCATTAACATAGTATTAAATTAGTTCAGCGTTAAGAAACTATATCCTATCTTGACAATACTGCCTTCTGCATGTAATTGCAACCAAAGAAACACTACCCCAAACGATAAAACAATATTATCAATCAAAACTTGTAAATGCTCACCGTAGAAGCTGACAATGCCATTGGGAACGAAGAACATAAGAAACACTACGATAAACCAACAAACGATCTTCGCCATCCAACCACCGTGATGCAGCTGGTCGCGCGGATCCTTCTGATCCTTGATCCCAATCATTACAACAGCCAAGATCGTAAAGAACACGAAATTCCCCAAGCTAACGCGGAGCACAGCGTCGGTCTCGAACCACTCTCTATCCGGCGTCTTGTGGAAGTGATTAATCCCTTCAAACAAGCCAACAACAGGTCAAATCTTTAATCAAAATTGGACGTGACAAAGGAGAAAACCCTTTGGATCTGGGAAGCGATAGAATTTCTATCCAAGTTTGACCTAGAAAAGGAGAAAGCGAGATGATTTTGGCCGGGAAGGTAGGAGAGTGAAGGGCTTACAAGGGAGGGACTCCATGAGGGGTGCGGCAACCTCGCGGAGGCCCCAGGAGACGACAAGGGATAGTGCGAAGAGGCCGCAGTAGGCGATGCGGGCGGAGCGGCGGCTGATGCTTCCGGCGACCGAGCGGCATGCTTCGCAGGCGCAGGCGGCGCAGCATGAGGCGAGGCACGAGGCGGCCCACATCTCTTCTTCTTCTTCTTCGAGATTGAGAGGGGGAGAAGCCCTGATAGCGAGATCTGGTAACCCTAGGGGA
The DNA here is from genome assembly GCF_036884655.1 of Musa acuminata AAA Group. Taxonomy (NCBI): domain Eukaryota; kingdom Viridiplantae; phylum Streptophyta; class Magnoliopsida; order Zingiberales; family Musaceae; genus Musa; species Musa acuminata. The sequence goes on along the minus strand of NC_088353.1, from coordinate 3,279,746 downwards.
CGTGCGGGGAGGGGATTTGGGAAAGGTCGACGAGACGCTAAGAAAGAACCAAAGTCGACGGCGGTGAACGCCGATAAGCCATTGGTATTTCTATTTTTATCGAGGATTATTTTTTCCTTCGCTGTATAACTATTTTCCCTCTATCAATTCCAATGTATTTTCCATCGTGTATATATCCCTCAAAAACTATAATCTTTTTATATAAAAGCGTAATATTTTTATTTTTTAAGAAAACTTATGATTTTCCTATTTGACCATTATTTTTTTTATAATATAATAATAAATATATATTTATTATAATAATATATATTTTTATATAAGGAGTAGATGATAAAGATAAAATTTAATCCTAGAATAATTTATCATTACACATATTAGTAATGTATCCCTTATACATCTTTATTTCGATAAAGAATAGTGCCAATCGTCTAAAAGATTAAAGCGTCAAAATACAAATATAAACATCTGTGTCGGTTCACAACCAACAATTTTGGGCTGTAATACTCTCATAATGTTGTAACCTTTCGAATAATCAAAACCTCACTATAATGTTAGATCACATTAAGCGTATGGGTTGGATTGATGTCTAATTATATATAAAGCGAACTTGTGAGTTCTTCCTAAGACAGTGTGACCAAAATATTGCGATAGCTCTCAATGGCCATCGTAGAACAACTTCTCTTCTTGCCTGTTGACCTAATTTTTACTCCTACCATGTGACCTCAAAACTTTCTATACCTGCTGTTGTAACATGCGGCCCAGCAAGGCATTCAATACCTGCTGTCATTCATTGATGAGCTTTTAATTAAGCGATCCTGATGCTTCAGATGAAGTTGGATGAAGAAACTTCACCAGCACAACCTGTATGGATCCGTACCATTCAATCTTGGGCTATTTAATGGAGTATCTGAGTAGAGAGAATCGATCTCCGGAATGATCCACACAAACTATTTTCGTGTCTCCCAAGTTTGACCACCGAAATCATCTAGAACTCACCTGATTGATATATATGCATAACCAGCAAAATTTATTGTGTTGGCAATGGTAAAACAATCACTATCCACATGCTTGGAAATAAAAATGAATCAATAATTAGCTTAATCATCTCCTTGGGGAGGAAAAAGAAAGAAAAATAGTTGTCTTCTTCCACTATCTATATTCTGTTCTTCTGTGTAGTCTACCTTTTGCCTCAGCTTGCCTCCTTTTAGACTCACCTACGAGAAGCAGAGGCGCAAGCACCAAAAACCCTTATAGATTCTTCTTTGTGTTGTTCATATGTCGAGCTCGAACTCGGTGATGGGGGATATCAAAGTGCTGAGATCCCCAAAGATGGAGTCTTCTTCCTCGATGAAGCCCCCGTTGTCTTGGCACTCGAAGTACGTCTGTATGTAGTCCGGAAAACTGCACCCGGTTGGCTTGTCATCACAACCGGGTGTCGACGACGTACTACTGCTCTCTGCAGATGTCTTCTCCAACATCTCCTTGAACTTTGACGACTGCAGCAGCAGATCAAGTGCAGACGATGTGGCCACTCCTGCTTCTCTTGGTTCAGGGAACTGTGAGATCCCCCTCACGCTAATCCCGTCCTCCTGCTGCATGCTCTGCGCTGCACTGCCGTGGCTGCCTGGCTCGGCATCGAGCCCCTTGGGTTGGAGCCATTTGATGTAGCGGCTGAGGTCGAAGTTGGTGACGGCGTTGAGGCCGCGGTACTCGATCGCGGCGATGTCGTACGCGGTTGCAGCCTCCTCCTGCGTCGCTGCGAAGATGGAAGGCGACAGGTGCATGTTAGATGATTCCCGAGCTTAATGGGCAGCCATTAAGCTTGAAGGTTGCTGGTACATGTCATTTAAGGTTGGGCGATCGAAGTAATGCAGCATGAAAGCAGACAAGTATCCAACGCCAGCAGGCCGGCGAAGGATTTGTATGGGCAGGAAAATGGTTGTGGGTGTGAGCTACAGAGTGAATTCAAGAAGACAGCATCGGTGGTCGGATGTAGTGACAAGGACAGCATACTGCTGAGCGTTGGGGGTTGGTGTTAAAGTCCTTTCTCTCCCAACTAACAGGATTGACTCATGGTTGCCACACTGTGTCTGCACGAAAGGGGAAGGAGATGACAAGGTGGTAGTTCAGCTACCCAGCATCGCCATGAACTCAATCCTGCACTCATGAACATCCGTGCCAGGATTCATGAGAAACCTTTTATGCGATGCATGAGGTTTACACACGGAAGGTGGTGAAATGGGTTCCGATTCAAGATCTGAAATGCCCAGTTTGCATGTTTAGATACAAAACACAGGTGGGATAATCTTACCATATGTTCCAAGATACAAGTACTTGTTACCGGAAACCCGACCAATCCGAGCTTCCCATCTCCCATTGTGATGGTGTCTGCAATGAATGTGTTTGGATAAAGCACTTAATTATCACTGATTTATCTTAAACCAGTTGGTATATATTAGTAGTGCAAAAGAATATGGAAATATTAGGAGCGTCGTAAAAACTGAGGTAAGCAGACTGTTCCTATTAACATGGCAAGTTATCTGAAGCTGTTGCAGGTAAATCGCAACAGCATCGTCAAGTCAAACTTAAGAACTGTACGATGAGGTTTCTACGATAGGAGTAATGGCGATGTACAATACCTCGCAACACCTCTGTATTTTGAGACACCTCTTGAGAACCCACTGCTTTTCCTGTAGAACAACAATACGATAAATACTTGACCAATTGATCATAATCATCTGTTTTATTACTCGATTTTGAGGTACCTTCTTAAGGATCCAATATATTCCTCCCTGGACTGATTCTCCATATCCTTGAGCTCTTCTTGGTATGCCGATGTCTGTGATTAGAATCGCATGAGTAGATCAAACTCAAACATACGGAATGTTGCAGAAAATGTTTGAAGGAATCTGGAGGAAGGAAAGGAAAGGAAAGGTTACAGGAAAATTGAGAATGGTGTCATGGCCCCAATACTTGAGTGCTGCCAGGTCGTACGCATGAGCCGCTGCCTCTTCATCGTCATAGGCTCCTGGGGTGAGGGGGCGAATGATCATTGATGAGTTAGGGATCCATGAAGTATTTCCATTGTGTATTCACTAGAAATGATGATTAATTTGGCTCACCAAGATAAACTGCATCATCATTGATCCAGCCACCAAAGTGAACACAGGCAAAGGGGAAACAGAGACAGAGGCAGAGAGAGAGAGAGATTAGATGCTAAGTAATTGATGCAAAAAAAAGCACAAGGAAAAGAAAATACAACCTTGTTTCCCTTTCTTGTTCTGGGATTCATTCCAGCAGTTCTTGTCCCACAAATGGGCCTCGTATCGACCTGTCCATCGATGCCTATCCAAATCGATCGAACGAAGAAACCAAGAGAAGATTGAGCAGTGCCAGGAGATTGGGAAGGTCAAGAGAAGCAGGGAGCAGAGATCACGAGTTAAATTACCTTGTCACACCGCGGAAGACAGAGCTACGCTGAGAAGGAGAGTCTCTCGGCACACTTCTTCTTGTTCTCTTCATCTTCATGCTGCTGCTGCTGCTGCTGTCATTCTTGTCGACGTTCTTCTGATTGCCGGAGTTGTTCTTTTGGATCTTGCCCATCGAAGGTCCGAGACGAATGGAGGTTGCAGGAGGGAGAGAGAGAGAGAGAGAGAGAGAGAGAGATGAAAGAATTGACGACAGGTGAAGCCTTATAAAGGGCGACGGCCGTGAAGTGCTTGAGAGTTTGTTTCGAAGATGGAAGTAATGGCAAACTACAGAGAGAGCCGGCTCTTTTGGAAGCTCTCTCTCCCTCTCTCTCGAATTAAGCCGTCCATTGTCGCTAGTTATAACAATCATTAGCATCAAAGATTGCAACTGTACGTTTTGTTTTATGTTGGTTAAAGAGTCTTGCTGTGTGACACATCACTCTTACCTATTTGGTCTTCGCTTGGGGATTTATTCTTAACTATGGTTATTTTTTGTGTCACAAAGTCTTAACTATGGTTTTTACAAAGCATTTGTTGCTCCAGATTATATATATATATATATATATATATATATAAATTGTTTTCATTGTATTATTCAGACTCTAAAGCTAACCAAAAAGTTTATTTTATATATGAGAATTTGGAAATATTTTCCTGATTAAAAAAAATATATATGGATGCATTTAGTAGTATAATATAAAATTGTAGATATAGTTGCGTCCAAAGGATAAACGTAATTTTTTTTTTTGTTTATCTTAAAAGGTGCTTATCTTCATATTTTTTATTTGTCATAAATGATTATATGAACTTATCCATAGGATAAATCTGATCTAATCCCCTATGTATAGGATTTACATTATCAATTATAATTTTTTTTTTACCTCCACCATAAGTCTATTTAAAAACATTTTAGTTGAGATAAAGTAATTGAAAACTCAATAGAGACCGGCCCATATAAAAATTATTATATCAAATAAATATTTCTATTGATTTAGGAACAATAACAATCAAATAGGAAGAAATCTATATTATTTATTTATAAGCACTTCAACTGACGATTCGTACCTGTTCACTCGGACCAGTCCAAATTGAGAGCCCCCACTCCACCAAAAAGATTAGAATCATTATCTCTTGTAAATATACACACACACACACACACACACACATATTATTCCATAATTAACAATATTTGTTTACAAAATAAAATAAAATATTCAAAATTTGATCCAACAGTCTGATACTAAAACATTTGGTAAGTGAGTCAAACTTACTAGTTTTGTTGCACTGAGTGTTAATTTAGAAAGGAGTGTTAGTTTCGCACATTGTTCTTAGATGTGGCTTTTGCACTCATGGAAACCAATTCGTACGAAATGGCTCACTGTGTTGGCTACCCTCATCAAACTTTTGACTTCAGATTGATGGGATGAAGCAGGAGGGAGGATTCTGCTACATCCACAAGTCTCGTCTCGTCCATTGTTATGATCTGATGATGACAGCAAGCGTGTTGTTGCCAGTGGTTTATAGATCAATTTGGTCAATATAAAAGCTGAACTTACAGTTACGACTCCTTCAATAAATATAAATAAATAAAAGCAGATGGCTTTTTCCCAAGTAGGTGTAACTAAAATGTACACAATCTTTGTTAGAAAAAATAAATACTCAAATATATGTTTAGTTATTTCAACAATGATAATATATATATACATTTCAGCAAAAAAATAAGAGCAATTCCTTACAACCTTCTCACTCAACACTGCTAATTAGTTTACCAACTCTTTCTCAAAGTTGCAGTAGCTTATTCACACCCACAAGTTAGCATTCGCTTCAAACTTTTTACAGTAGACTTACTTAGAAAGATAACCTCGATCATTTACTATAACAAAAATAATAAAAAGCTGTAAAGTATTTAAATTCTTATTTTTAGTAATAATTCACTTCACTTGTCCTAAATTTCATGGGGCTGTATGATTAGAAACTGGCAGTCCTATCTTTTGTGAATTGAGTGAAATAACCCTTTTTTTTTTTTTTTTTGTTGCCTGAAGTTGAAACGAATTAGCGTGGTGTTAATATCTAAATATTTCAGTTTGCTGGCATTGTATTGATCGTGTTCATGTCAGTAAAATATGAGCTTACTTACTTCTCATCGATCATAGCTTGAGGGCAGAAGGGTTAGCAACCAAAACGAGCAACACGTTGGAGACGTATGATAGATAGCTCATGTTAGCTGGCCAACCCGCAAAGGAGAACTGGTGAAAAGTCAGCTTTCTTTTCTAAATTGCCACCAGCAATTTGGCATATGAAATTACGTTAATTATATGTTATTTTTTATAATTAATTTTTTTTAGTATTTTGATTCTTATATTTTTAAAAATTATATTGAGATTCATATACTTATAAAATTAAAATATTTAATTTATTTTTTTTAAAAATCATCAATTCTATTGACGGAAATATCATAAGGTTTATTATTTTCATTAGCAAAAACAACAATGTGAGGAGAAATAAAATTAAATATTTTACTTTTATAAGTATAGAAAATTTAATGTAACTTTTAAGAGGGTAGTGATCGAGATATTAATGATAGTTCAATAAACCTTTAGAGGGTAGGTTATTGGGGTAATCAAATGGATGGATAGAGAAAGGTGGTGGAAGCATCAAATTTCAATGTGCTATTTCGTTTTTTTTTCATCTATACATCACTGAGAGATGGGAAGAGAGAAGGCATCGAGTGCAACCTGCTACTTCGCGCAAATTGCTGAGACTTGCATGGACGAAGTACTCCATGCATTGTCTGGTTTCTTCTGTTGATGAAGAGCTCCATGGATGAAAAGCTTCACGCAGATGGTAGTGCTACTCTCTCTCTCTCTCTCTCTCTCTCTCGCTCTGTCTTCGTTACTGTGGTAATTAAATGGATGGATCGAAAAAGGTGGCGGAAGCAACAAATTTCAACGTGCTATTTTGTTTCTTTTCATCTTTACATCACTGAGAGATGACGAGAGAAGGCATCGACTGCAACCTGCTACTTCACGCAAGTTGCCGAGACTTGCATGGTTAAGAGCTCCATGCATTGTCTGGTTTCTTCTCTTGACGGATTCAACCGGAGGAGGAGCTATTTGGATCATTCTTTATAGAGATAGCGGGCAAATCAAAAGTAGAGGCTTCCTATTGGCTTCTTCTCTGTGACTGCATGCCGTGCTCGAGCTAGCAGACAAATCCAAAGGATCTACAGGCAGACAGTAACAAGTGATGAAAGAAAAGACAACGGAGCCGATGAGTTGAATGCTCATGCATGCAAGAACAAACCTCCGATAAGATAATTATGTGACAACTGGGACTGTTGAAGTAATGGTGTCCCATTTTGTATGGAGATCTTATGGACCTCCAACTTTAACTCATGGAGGCTTCCAGGCTTATTATGCATGGCTCCTACAGACCATACACATCCTCCTCCCTTTAAATCATTGGTTAATGTTTCTCCAAATATATTTCCCTCTAAGATAGCAATCCACATTTGTTACCTTCCTCTTCCAATTTGAAAGCTTCTTATATCAGTGGCAAAGAAGTCCTAATGTTCCGAGAGGCTCCCTAAAGAAATGTATCATCTGAAAATAGAAGCTGAACCAGAAAAACGTTGGAAACACGAAATGCAGCAGAAGGAAGCGATCTCGAGGCAGCTGGACTCACCTCCCCGTCGCAGTCGTGCACCAGGACCACCACCGGAAATGAAATTCCGGCATCCCTGGCAACCCCGACCATCTCTTGCCTGCACCCACCCGACATGCACGCAATACAAGCTGTGCATCTCGTGGTCCTCGACATGCACGCAAACCACCTGAACAACATGGCTACGTAGACCGTCGAAGTTGCCCGAGGCCTCCTCGCGCAAGCGACGGCCGGCGCCGGAGGTGGGAGCACTTCAATTGGCGGGCCTTGCCTCCAACTGCCGGTGCGTCAAGTGCTCTCCACTCTGCCGAAAGGGCACTTCTGGACGGAGCGTGGGCGGAAGTAGATCCAATCATGGTTCTATTTCGTTCCGACATGACAGAAACTATAATCGAAAGCAGGGGTCGATTTTGAAATCAGAACTGGAACCGATAATTCTGATTTCGATTTGAATCCATAATTTTTTTTAATATTTTTAAAAATAATTTATAATATAAAAATCATAATGTTATTTTAAAATTTCAAAAAATTGATGTACATTCATAATGACTTAATAAGTATAAATGTGTAAAAACATAACCAAAAAACATTATAGTGTCGGAGACTCACAAACATTGATTGAACTATAATTAGTCTACTAATAGAAGTACAAATTTTATATTTATATATGTATATATTATCATCAATATGATTTGTGATATATATGTTTCATAAATAAAGTAAATAATATGCTTATGTTTTCAACTTTAAAGTTGAAGTGATTTTTAAAAATATTATTCATAATGAACGTACATAAATATTCATATTTATATTAAGCATAGCATAATAAGCTAAAGTGTATCGAATTTAAATATGATGTTAAGTTATAGTAACAAGCATGTAAATATTGATTAAAAGTGATAGTTGAATTTTAATCGATTTTAAATTAACTTGAAGGCTTACATGAGTTTGATCATAAATTTAAGGAAGTTTGAGTTTTAAACATATGGATAGGGATGATAATAAACTACCTAAGTATAATAAAAAAATTAATAAAAATATAAATTAAAGATGAGTATTATACTAAAAATATTAAGATACAATAAATAAGATTGAAGGATAAATTTAGATTAAAAGATACCATTCTTGTCAAACCGAATTAAAATCAATTGAAGTTACTGTAATATTAAAATTATATTAGTAAAAGAAGAAAAAAAAAAGTGATTGAACCGTTACCCGAAGGTAACCTTTTAAGCACCTCTATCTTATTTTAGCCTCATCTTCTTTACAACTCTTTATCCCTTTCACAGGCATAGGAGAAAACCTTTACACATCTCTTTTACAAGAAAATCTCACACCTCCCTTAGAATGACCTCTAAACTTAAGGAGGAAGAGACCCAACACTTTTTTTACACACTTCAAATCACAAAGTTTTTATGTTTTCACCAAGCAAGAATGAGTGAGGTATTTATAGACCCAAATAACTTCAAAATAAGAGTCAAAAAATTAAATCCTTGGATTTTTGGGGTATTAGCGATACTACCGCTTGTATCGGGTGGTACTACCACTGTATATAGCTTGAGAACTTAGGCTTTAGCAGTACCATTACTTGCCTAGGCAGTACTACTGCTTGATAGAGCCTAGGAACCTAGGCTTTAGCGGTACCACCGCTTGCTTGGGCGGTGCTACTGTCGAGATTCCCAAAAAAGCATAGTTCATGCTTTCTAGCTCACAAGTGGTACCACTACGTAGCCCAACCCTTAGTCATAGAATTGGCCTTCGAACAAGCCTAATTCGACCATGGTTTAGGCCCAATGAACTCCTAATCAAGTTAGCATAGTTACACTCCAAAACTAACACAATTAGACTTTAAATGACTTTGATCAAGACTCAACTAACTCTAGTTACAATTATGAAGCTTTCAGCACGTTGTCCGACATGTCATCTATTTATCCAACACTTCGTTCGAACCTCCAATGCATCATCCTTTCCTTTGGCATATTGCTCCATCCATTGACATGTTGATCTCCTATAATATCCGATCTTCTTCGTACAATACCAGATCCTTCCGACCCGATGCCTGAACTTATGACACAAAGTCCATCCTCTAGTATGTTGACTAATCCTCTAACCTGACATCCAATCTCTAACATGATGCACTCTGGCTCTCCTACTTTAATGATTTATCTTTTGATGGTTCAAGTCTATGATCGAAGTTTCTCTTGTATCACTTAACTCAAATACTTATTATTCTATAAACTCATCAATTGATTTTATCATCAAAATGCGGGATTCAACACGTAGGTCGGGCCACAACTCACTGATTAGGGCCAATCAACAAACTAGGCCCAGCCCGTAGGCTAGGCCAAACCCGCAAGTCAGGCCCTAGCTTGTAGGCTAACCTAGCCCAACTATTATAGGCGGTCACGTGTGATGCACATGACCAATACTAGTGAAAATCAGATCATGATGATATCACGATAATAAGACCGATTCATCTTTAAACATAAACCCTAAATAATTTCAATCATTACTCGAGAGGGATATTGAGATAACTAGATAGACTAGTGTGCTGTATATTCGTCTATATAATGGAGGCAGTTGGTTTCATAGCTGCTTGTGTACGTACACTAAATATACAGTACATGTGCTCATTGGAGAATGAGTTTACTAATCGATCCGCTCACGGAATACTATATGGTTAATGATACCTCTTTATCAAACATCGATTTCAACATCGTAGTGGTGTATCTGGTTCTTAGACTACACCAAGGATGTCCTGTATGAGTACTACACTATTTGATACCAGACTTATAGGTCTGAAAGTTTTAGATTTAGCATGACCGGTCATCGAGAGTTGTAGCCAATCTTACGAGAAAAATTGAGTGTAAATAGAGGATCATCCACTCTCGGTGTCATAAGAGGAATATCCTATATATTCTTACGCAGGCAAATCCTTGGCTAGGGTCATTCGGATTGAGAGAGAAAGTGTTCTCTAGAAGAATTCGATTAGAGCGAAACTCGAATAGAAACCGTATGGGTCTGAGAGCACCATGCTTGAAATATGATCTCTGGGATATTAGATAGATGATGGACTATATATATATGGAAACTGAGGACAAATATGTCCAATGGATTAGATTCTCTTATATCGTTTGCGGACTATGACGTAGTGACTTAGTACATCCATAGTCGATGAGTCGAGTGAATTATTATGAAGATAATAATTCACTGAGTCATAAGGAGTTCTGATAGGTATGACTCACGGCTAGCTCGATATTGAGCCTAGAGAGTCATACATATATGGTAGGTGTTACGATGAATAGAAGTTCGGATATAAGATATCCGTCAGAGCCCTTATCTTATTGAACATCCAATAAGCCCTTGAATTATTGGATCCTATGGATGAGATCCAATAAGAGCCAATGAGAGATTATTATGTAGAAATTCACTAATCTAAGTGGCTTAGGTAGTTGGATGGAGAATTAGTACCCAATACGACACGATCCATTAGAGTAAGTTTACAGGGACCTCTATAAATAGGAAGGAACTAAAGGGCTATGACTAGACTCATTTTGTATGCCACCTCATATTCTCCTCTCCCCATCTTCTCCTTAGCCAGCAACCCCTATTTGGGGCATGTGGACAGCAAGAAGGGTCGACCCCTTGATCCCGTGGTGCATGTGAAGAGAAGGTTTGTGCAGCGATTTGAGGAGTGTCTTTGCAGCTCCTATAGTGTAGATCACCACTAAAGAGAAGGACATATGTCGACCATCTACAGTGAGGAGCCAGGTTGAGACTCACGTCAACTAGCATATATGTCTTTTGGAGGAGTGTCTTTGCAGCTCCTCAGCCATCTTTTGGACTATCTCGAAGGAAGAATATATGTCTCTCAATCAAAGCATTTGATCTGCCTCCTCGTCCGACAAGAAGGGAGTGGTGCTATTAATGCAATATGCCGATAGGCAAAGTTAAATCCTTGGTTTTGACTTGAACTCATGAGGAAAAAATGCTTCATACAACCTTTGTTGTCATAAGGGGCATCATTGACCTTGAAACCCTCCCAAGCGGCTAAGTGGTAGCCACTTCTCTCCTTGTACAACTGGAAACAAGGGGCAAAGAGGGTGTGGGTCGGAGTAATATCAGCATATCGACATTCTCTGATGAACACTATCAAATAACGCCATGAGATGGGCACTATTTGAGAGGACAATATCTCCCACCATTGGAGGTAGGGCATAGAACAAAATATCTTTGAGACGTGTGAGACGAAAAAACCTAACCCGCACTAAAAGAAATCCGCTACGATGGAGGTGTAGGGCAAAATGTGCTTGAGGAGTGTGAGTCAGGAAAACTCACCTACACCAAAAGGAATCCGCTACATTAGAGATGCATGACAAAATGTGCCCAACGTGTGTGAGTTAAAAAAACCCGACCCACGCTAAGAGAAATCTATTATGGCATAGGCGTAGAGCAAAATATGCTTGAGGCATGTGAGTCGAGAAAATATGACCAGCATCAATGTGTGTCTCCTCCACACTACAAAGGAACATGTTGGTAATAGGCTTGTCGACTGAATTAAACACCACACCCCATACCCTTCTAACAAGAGATATGAAGCATGCCTTCGAGAGGGGATAAATAATAGGAAATATATTAATGGTCAATCATCATCCGACACCTAATTACCGTGTGGAAACTATCATGGAAGGAAGAGGTCCAAGTCATACTCCACCTGTCTGCCTCCATGGATAGCAATCCTAGAAAGGTCGTTTGAGGTTATCTCTCTCATGTTGCCCATGTGGACAAAACACCAAAACGGGACATTGAGACAGTTATAAGCTATTCCCTCTGATATTTGGTATAAAAGCTAACCCCCAATGCTATGTTAGGGAACTCTCTTCAAAAAAAAAAAACTCTTACTCATAAAAGATCTTGGTCACTAACTTGAGCGTTAGAGGGACTAGGTCTAAACAATTTTCTCGACATCAGTCTTAGTGCAGGTAGTGCCATGAGAGATCGACACCTCTACCTCGGAGCCATCTCGATCACCACTTCAGATGTTCTTATGTTTTTGGGTTCAAACCATATCAGGTCGACTCATACGTCAAGAATGAAATCTTCTAACAGTAGTAATGATAAGTAGTCATGTTATATTTAATTATAAGTAGTAAAGTTATACTATTACATTAGATGTGAACAAGCAATACATGATAGCTTACGTATATGGGTGCCATCAATGGGTGTTGTCCCCTGACAAGCTATGGAAATACATTTTTGAACATTGACCTGAGAAGAGTCATTCTGGTATTAGCCTTAAGGAGAGTCATACTTATCTTATTTATGAACTCTAACACACAAGTTCAAACAACTCGCTAATGTTGAAAACGAGAACTGACATAACTCATACTAACAGGTAACTAAGAACTCAACTCCTAACACATAAGGGCATAGCCCTTGCTTGTTCCGTTGCAAAGCAATAATACTATAGGCTTAGTCTAATTGGTAGCCTATAATACTCGATATCTGGGCTCAACCCAATGCTTATATATGACCCAAAAGGCCTGATTCGGTGGGCTTCGACACATGCTCACAATAGCCCATACCATGATGACACAAGGCCCACAGCGGCCCTATCCATGGCCCACAAAGGCATACTTTAATTACGTTCGGCATAGTACCCAAAATGGCCAGACTTGTGGCCCACATATATGGGCTCCGATTCAAGACTCACAATTGCCTGAACTGGGCCACGATCTTCTTTAAAGGCCCCTGCCTAAGGCCCACGACCAATGTGGCCCACCCAAAGGCCCCATAGCCTATTTAGACCATCCTACAGCCCAAAGAGGTGTCGCCCATGACTTACAATTGAATCATACTTCTCTTTTTTTCGTATTAAATAATATTTAACAAAATTAAATAATATTAATATATAGTTATATATATATATATACATATATATATATACATATATATATATACATACATATATATACATATATATATATATATACATATATATATATACATACATATATATACATATATATATATATATATATACACATATATATATATATATATATATATATATAGAGAGAGAGAGAGAGAGAGAGAGAGAGAGAATTCACCAATGCATTGTTTTAATAAATGGACAAGTATATATTTGATCTTGATTACGTAATTTGTGTCAAACCGAGTAAACCGGATAGATCTGATTGGATCTTATGACCATCTCTTCTCCCCCTTTTTTTCTTATTTCACCCTCTCATCCAAAATACCATAGGAAGGTCAAGCTCAAGCTCAAGCAAAATTCTGAAGAGACTCAGGGCAAGTTTACCCAGCATGGCTGCCACTGAAATAAAAGTTTTAATGACTGAATCAGAAGAACTACCAAAAGAGCAAGAATGTGGCCATTATAGTTAACAGTCCATATAACTTTCTAGCAATAAAATCTTTCTACATACATCTTGATCATATGTGAAGATTCAATTTAGACAGCCAATCGAGTGCTCTAATATGGTAGCAAGAATGTAGACACTCAGAAATTCCTGTTGGGATTGCATAGTAAAAGCTCTATGATAAGGTTGTGCAGGGTGATAAGCCCATAAATAATGGCAACAAAGGTGATTCAAATTTCAAATAAAAAAAAAGAAGGGGATTCAAATCATTTGTCTGGCTGTAATAGAAGAAGAATTCATTGTCAAAATTCCTTGTCGAAGAATCAGTTAGAAGATCAAACAGAAGAAGAATTACTAGAAATTCTAGAATATTAGTTGAGGAATTCTAGAATATTGAATTCTTCTTCGTCAAAGAATCAAAATTACTAGAAATTCTTCATCGAAGACTCAGTTTAAGATCGATCACAAGAGTTTATAAAGATACAACAGGTACCTACCAGGAAGTAATAAACCTTTGTCACTTGCTGATCCATAAGTCCTTAAAGAAAAGGCTATTCTTAAAATTAACATCTCTTACGCGATACATTTTCCGTGGAAATATCGATAATATGAATGATGGTAAGGGAAAACGAATTTCACATCATTTTTCAATGAATTGGTCATATGCTTCACAGTAGAACAAAAAATGAAAATGAAACTGAAGGATGTCTACTACATTATGCGATGTCAGATGAACAGGGAAGTTGAGCCTGAATATACATAATTCAATTCCAGCAAACTTCAGAAAAGAAACCACAAAGATTCAACCACCTCTACATGACGTAACGAGATACAAGGCATTTGTAAACAACCTACAATAATCTAGAACCTATACTATTGTCCATGGAGCAATTATTTTCAGTCATGGCTCACTAGAAAGCAGGAAAGTTATTTGGTACGTCTTGTGACAAATAAAAAAGTTACTGATCAAATAATTTCAATGAAAGTCAAGTGATCAAAACCTGAAAATTGATGCAGAAAAACAGGCAGGAAAACCTGAATCAGCCGTACTGCTGTCTTAGTATCTTTGCCATCTATAGCTTTCAGCATTTAGCTCCTACGGTAGTTCTCCCTCTTTTGATTCACTATATTTCATGATAGCATTACATAAGCTTCAGGACCTATGTTTTAGAAAGCAAGGAAATAATATCTTTCAGAGAAAAGTTTCGTTCTTAGGTTCATCCAACATTGCCACCAAATCCACTTTATTCCGCCGTGGACCATGTATCTGTTGTCCTTAACTCACAACCTCAACAACGTCAACTTCACCATCGCTGTAGTCAGCCCAACACTTTTGCTTATCCGTGGATTTTGCAGCTTCTGGAACTTTACTTGCTGGTAGAACATTTTCAAATGTCGTCTCTGCAGAAGTACTCTGCTCTGTGTTCAGATAAGCATCTTTGCTTTCGTTACACTGCTCAGTGTCTGGATTCTGGTTATCATCCACTGGTTCCTCAAGAACTTTATTGAAAGCGTCATTTCCGTCTGCAGGAGCTTCATTACTATGAGAGGCATCTGAGGGAATAGGTGTTGGCGATGCCATCAATCTATCTGGTGGAGCCACTAAACTATCTAATGGCGGAGGGAAACTTTGAGGGGAAAGTGGAATACCATCTGGTGATGCTTGAAAGTCCTTTGGGGACACTGGATGGTTGTTTGGAGTCCAAGGCTGGCCAGGAACAAACTCTGCAGCATTAGGATTCATTATTTTTGGACTGAAACAGCTCCCATCATGAGGAGATAACTCACCATTCTGAAATGGCAGCTTGTTACGGTGACCACGATGACCTGAACGGTTATAACCACCAGCAATCCGTGGACCATAAGGTACTCTGGATGTAGCAGACTGATGGGGATGCTTACGGACAGGAAGGGTCAACATTGGAGGTATATTTACTGGTGGTGGTAAAATTCCTCCATGATCTTTGAAGCTTGGCATTGCAACCGAGCTAAAAACTGGTATTGTTGATGGATTGAATGGAGGTGCAGCTGCTGATAGTTTACTGCTTGGCTCTTTCGCAATTTCACCTGTTTCATTCTTTTTCTCTTTCATTGGCAAGGGCTCGCTTTCACCGCCACTAGACAGCTGTTCCTGCATCTCATCTCCAACATTGCTTGCATCTTCAGTAGAAGCAGTGGTGTCACTTTCTTGCATGGCAGGTGTTCCATCTGAAGCAGATGAACTTGCTTCTGTTTCTTTCTCTGTAAAGCATCCTGATTCTGATATTTCACAAGATTCTTCCACTACAGGAGCTACTTTACCATCTTCAGTAGCTGTATCAGTTATTTCTGATATCTCAGGTCCTGAGAAGGTCATGTTTGCGGCTTCCAAAGTGAACGACTCTTTAGGACTAGAAACAATAGCAGATTCTTTTTCTTCTTTTCGGTCTACTACAATAGAACTATCCAATTCTATAGATGCTTCTGCCACCATAGAATTCATTTTTTCCTGGTTTTTTCCCTCCACCATAGGGCCCTTATGTCCCACAGGAGAAGATGTGTGTTTCTTTTCTTCAATGGTTTCCTGATCCCTCATCTCCTCCCTAGTATCATCTGTAATCTGTTCTCCTACAATTGGAACCAGACTAGGTGCTTCCTTGCAAACTTCATTATCCTGGTCATCTGAATGTTTTTCTTTTGTCACTTTATCTTCTGTGACCTTCACAATAGTTCCCGGAGGAGCCAATGCCACTTCTTTGTATGATAAGGTTTTTCTGGTCGATGGACTAGTGATTGAATTTGATGACGAAACTAGCTTGCAAGTTGTAGCTGTGATGGTAGGACTTGCAGATGCCAACTTGTTGCCCAAAGATTTTTCAGTGTCATTTACAGTTGAAGCAGCAACGATGCTTAGTTTCTGGTTGAAGCTAGAACTTTTTACCAACTTCTTAGAAGCGGGACTAGTAGAAGAAGGAAAGATAGCATCAGCTGGTGGTGTTCCTGGGGAAGAGATGCTGGAGGAAGGCCTAACTCGATAGCGTGGACTTTCTACATTGTTTAATGCATTTGTGTTGATTTTGGCCAAACTTGGTCTTCTTGACACAGATTTGCGGCTTGACAGAGATCGTCCCTTGGGGACAGCTTCTTGCCATCCTTCTTCAGCTGTGTCTTCCTCGATGATATCATCCTCTAGATTTGTCTTGGAGACATGAATGACAGTGATATTGGGCTTCTCATCTTTAGGCTCCATGGGCTGTATGTAGGAGTTGTTCTCCTTATCATTAGTCTCCCTCCATGGGTAATCCTGTTTTGGTGTGTCAACCTTCTCATCCTCTATTTCAAAAGTTTCTGATTGGTTCTGACCATTTCTGCCTTTTATCTGTGAAGCAAAAATGAAACATAATAAAACCACGCTTAGAAAGAGAGTCGGTGATTCTTCCTTCTGACCAAACAAAACTAAATCAATACCTTTGCACGAGCTTGTTTCTTTAGAATTTCTCTTGCTTTGAGCTCCGCATCCGGGTTGATATAATCCAAAAGGTCTGATACACTATTTAAGTAAAAAAAGTTCAACATAAATTAGACCCTTTGCAGAGACAAGAACAGGATTGTACAGAAAGAAACAAATAAGTCTGAAGCTTTTGTAGAAAATTATTCATAAGCATGTCTCAGTTGAATTATTAGTACCCAAGTTCCTAACTGCAAGAATAAGCTTTCTCAAAAATTTCTCAAATGAAAAGATAATCACTAGTGTTATTTACATGGATGAATTTCTTTAACTAATCCTATGTATGATAGTTTGTTATGCTATCACTACTAATATTGATTTTACCTCAAATGACCTTTGCTGGCGATGGAAGCATCGGGTTTTGGGGTACCATTTCGTGCAGCTTCCTGTTGCTCGAGAGCCTTGGACTCAAAATACTCAAGCCATGCAGCAGCATCCTGTATTACATGATGTTCAAAAGAACTTGATAGTGCTTAAATATCTTAATAGAATGAGACTGTCAACCAAGAGTCTAAGTCATAAACCGTACTTTTAAGGCATGAATACCTGTGTTCGGAGATCTTCTGATCCAAGCTTTGCTTGAAGTATGCGGAGAGTTGTTTGTTCATGCTGGACACTTAGAGAATAAGCTTCCATCAAAGACAGAGCAATGGCAATAGCATGATAACTGGCTGCAGTCTGTAAATTGAAATTTTGTTTCTTATGAGCCAGTAGCAAGCAATCTCAATTTATGCATCTACATTAACTAAATCAAGTTAGAAGAATGTAATGAAGTATCTCCTATAGTGCAGCACTGCACCTTTATAACTATGATGTTCAAGAGAGAGGACAAAAGAAGAAGAATGAAGGTGGATCAGTATAAGAACCTGTATATGATCAGCTCCAAGAAGTCTTTGGTTGCACTTTAGTGCCTCATGCAGGTACCTTAGAGCAACATGCACATTACCCAAGCCTTCTTCCATCATTGCCACATTGATGTATGTGGCAGCAGTGTTAGGATGTGAAGGGCCACAAGTCAGGTGTAATAGGTACAAAGCACGGTTAACATACCTGTCACAGTTGAAACTTGAAACAGTTATTATATTATTCCTATTTGAAATCTAAAACAGAACATAAGAAGTGACACTAAAAAGAAAATAAAAAAGGAAAGATCAGTCTATTCCACAGATCACACAGTGGATGTATTCACATGAAGATTTTATGCTGTTTATAATGCCCTAATGAGTAAGTTGGACTGGCTGACTAGTGAAATTAATAGTTTGAGATCAAACTTTAGGCCATGTTGTTAAGGCTTCTCTGTATGACTTGTTTGCCGGTAGGTCATTTCTGTAATCTGCACTAAAAATGTTTAGAAAGTTACAATTAAACTTCACAAAATTGCCAGAGCTAGGGCACTATTGTTACTAAGCATGATTTGATTCTTTTAGCTATCTTGAAGTGGAGTGGATTCAAATAGATTCAAGGGCTTAATTTCAATCTTTGCTTCTTCCTTGGGTCATTAGCTATTTTAGGTATTATGCACTATTTATATGACAGTGTCTTTCCTATATAGCAAGATTTGTCATCTTGTATCGACCAAGCATATGGGTCCCTAGCCAAACCAGTATGTATCAGTCACACCGGTGTACAACAATATACCGATGCATACTCACACACTGAAATTTTGATAGAAAAATCAGCTGAAATTGACAAAAGCCTTATTTCAGGAATTTTTCTCTTAATTTCTTGGTATATAAATTAGAATTAAATAAGAATAAAGTATATCTAAGCCATAAATGAATAGAAATTCCAGGTTATAAGGATCAAAAATTGAAATTCTTATATTCATCGAGGAAGAACTTTACCGCACAATCCTCCATCAAAGAAAGTTGCTTAACTTGCTTCCATTGATCTTGAGTTGGAATTCCCTCGAATTGAACTACTTTAATTGAAGGCATTCCACAAAATCTTGAGTTTGAATTCCCTCTTTTATCCAAATTAACCTCCATTGATCATCGATTAGGGAGATTACCATGTTTAATGAGAATGGGAAAGAGTGAGAATGAGAATGAAAGAGGGCTATGGAGGGGCTTGTATAACCCAAAATAGAAATTGGACATCGGGGCTGAAATGGTCAATTTTGAGCTGGTACCGGTCAAAACCCGATCATCACCGACCGATACCAATTGGTGGTGGTCGAATTTCGATCGTGCCAATGGTATGTGAGACGTACCAACTGGTATGCCTCACAAATTCAGCATATCGGCCAAAATGGGATGATCCACATCTAGATCAGCCCTTGGACTGGAACCTTCTGCCCGTTTTGTACCATTTCGAGCGGTACGGCAGGCCATACTATATTGTACTCTTCTAATCAACCATTACAAGAAAAAAAGCATCCTCAGAAACCTTGATAGGACACAAGTTCAATGGCATCATATGATGAAATTCAATTAGCAAGTTGATGAAAATGATAAAAATGAATGGCAAATAAAGTGAGCAGAGGGAATATTTTTCATATCATCTTTTGACAGAAGATCTAGGCATTATATGGAATATATGAATCTTATATTAAAAGGCTTTACTTACTTCAGTGCTAGTTCTGTATGTTGAAGACGATAGTAGAAAACAGCAAGATCACCGTAGCTTTTCATTGTATCTGGATGATCAAGACCAAGTTCCCTCTCATTGATATCGAGAGCTTTTTGCTGGTAGATGGTTGCCTGAGAAGAAAAAAAAGACACAGCTAATTGTAAACAACACCCTCTATGCTACAAGTACTCATCCAAATACATACAGAATTCACTTTTGTGAAGAAACAATAAACCGGAAGAGAAATCAGATTAACTTCTCAAATTGTAGTGCTTTTCTATGTGAACAAAATCCCTAACTAGCAAATATTATTTTCAGATCAAAGAGGAACAACTTTTTCTTCTCACTTTGGTAAAATTCATTTTTGGTCCTATAGATGGTGGAACTTCTTTGTTGTATATTTCTGAAATTTGGTGTGGCTTTAACTTCTCGCCTATGGGAACCTAGATCCGATGGAAGCATACTTTGCAACTGGAGATCATTCACTACTCCACTTGGAAAACTTCCAAAATGGTGTACCATGAGGTTGTTCATTTTCCCCAAGGAGTTCAAATTGATTTCAAGGTTCACAAAATCTTGTCCATTTAGGATTGGTCACCAGATTCTGGATTAAGATTTTGGTTGAAGTAAGCGAATCTGAAATTCATCATGATATGAATCATGCTTGCTATAATTGGCTACCCTCCTGACTTATTGGATTATGCTCACTGTTTTCTCAAATCTCACCCTCATCATTTATTAGCAATTATATAGCATTTTGCATTATAGAATACCACCAGGCTCTTCTTGAACCAATATCACATAGGAACTTCCATTCGGGGCTATTTTGATTTATATTTCTCTGTAATTAAGTATATTAGTTAAAGATGTTCTATAAATATCATAAGTTGACACATGACAACATCTTCTATATAAGTTTGAGCTTGATTCAAGATTATAGGGCTTGATTGAAAATTTTAACTTTATGAGTGTATTAAAACTTGATTGAAGAGTCTACAAAGAAGGCAGTTTATATCAGTCGAATATTTTTGTTAAAAAGAAAGTTAATCTACCAAAATAATTTCACTTCCTAAAAGAATAAAAATTATGAAGATCAATTAGGCTTGGGCATGTATTTTCCTTAATTATATTTTTCCCTATTCCTATAATTTTTATTTCTGGCCTTGTCATTAGGGGTTTTCAAAAAAGGGACAAAAAAGTTGCATTGAGGAAGATGGTTGAATGAGTAAAACTTTTGCTTATCATATTATATGCAAGTGGTGTAAGATCACATTCCTAGAAACAATTCCTAATGAAAATGGGTCCAGTATTAATCTCCAATGGTGCAATCTCATCATCTACATGCAAAATGTTTGCAGGTACAAAACCTTTATTTTGGAAATTAATCTTATAAGTTAAGAGTGACTCTAGTATTCATCAAACTTATTATATCACGTAATATCTTCCCTTCAATATTTCATGAAGATTACATTGTAGAGAGAAAAAGAACAATTTTCATTATTCCAAGGGTCCAACATGCATCCATCTTACAGCATCCTGACATCAAGGCACTTGTTCTACAGATCTGGCAGTATACATCCTAGATTATACTCTTAGAATAGCAAAGCTACTCTACAGCCACATTTCTGTAGATTTAATAAGTTAAGAGGCACAAACAAGATACAACTTTCTGAGAAAGAGGCAAAGAACCAGACTCATTTATAAGAAACAAAGACAGTATACTAAACCAGTAAAAAAAATTTAAGCACCAAAATAGGGCTAGCCATCAAGAAAGCTATCATGAGCTTGTCATTTTAAAGGCAAAATGATAAGATATATTAGGAGTAATTTGGAAAAGTTATATACCACTAAGAGTAAGTGGCAAACCATAAAAGGTGACAACAAGATGTCACTTAATGACTTTTTTTTTCTCTCATTGTCAAAAATCTCTATGTTGAGACTTACGGCTTGGTTGTTGTTGTATTGTCAAAAAAATCCTATTGAAGAAAGTTCATATGGGTAAACAGCAAAATAAATTAAGCTTGTTTTAAATTTTCTTTTACTCATCTAAGAAAATTTTGTATGAAATCTGGGTAGCACCTCCCAAATTTATAAGAAGAAACCAAGGTCATAGAAGAATGAATAAGTATCAGAAATTATCAATAGAACAATGGAATCTTGTAACTGCCATTGCAAATTTGTTTATTGGACAAATAATCTAGTTATACATTCAACCAACCAAGAATAGTTATAAAAACATCTGCATAGCAGGTCTTCAACTAGCTGATATTATTCTAAAGCTGGTCCATATAATTACTTCTCTGCAGCATCCACACTTTTGTGTTATTTTGAGTAAATCAAGATTCTTAAGAATCCTCAGGTTGAGGAATTGCTTTTCACTGTTACATCAATCACATAAACAACTTTTCTCCAGTCAGAACCATAGACCCACATCATTGTCAACTATATAACTGAATGAGCCCACAACATTCAGTCTTTTCTATAACAAGTGGAAAAAATAAAACGTAGGCATGATGTAATATAGAATTCTAGTTCATTTTGATTTCATGTTTATTACAACTAGCAATACCAAAACATCTTAATCAACATATTTTTTCTTTCTAAGAAATCAGTTCTATAACATACAATATGATATTCAAATTTCTTGAAAATTTTTCTTCCAGGCATGTACCTGGTTGAAGTCACCAGTATGGTAGAGAACTACAGCCAAAAGGCTGTATGCACCTGCTGTCATTCTGTGGTAAGGACCACACACTGCAACTAGTTTTGCCAATGCCTTCATTTTAAAGTAAACAAAAGAAGAAGATGTCAGGAATTTTAAAAAGTGAAAACAAGGAATTATAATTAAAAAAAAGCTGATAAAGATCTTTACCTTGGTCCCATAGGTAACAGCATCCTCTAGTTTTCCTTTGTCTAAGGAAGTCTTAGATGATTCCAGCAAAGTGCGCCCATCGGCTGATGAGCATGCAACATGCTGCAATACAAAGCCAACTTGATCACTTCGGAAAAACTTAAGTCAATATTATTTCCTGGAACAGAAATGCACCCTTACTTTGTATACAGGAATCATGCTGATAATGTCCGACTTCCTAAAAGGATGTGGAGTTTCCATATCATAGTCCCTAGGAACTAGCTCAAGTCCTACCTGCAGCATAAAGCTATTTTCACAATTGATGATGAAAAAAGAAAAGAAAAAAGAAAGGAAACATATGTCAGACAAGTCCAAAACCTTGTGGCAAAGCCCACGTAAGATTGCATACTTCCTCAATTCATGGCAGTCCTTGTTTTTCAATCTCCATCCAAATCTCTTTAAAAGGAAACTTTCTAACCACTTTTGCTTGAGATGATAGTCATTGTCTAAGTTAATATCTGCATTATCTGCTGGCAGTGATCCAAGCAAAATATTCAAACAAGACGCTATTGTCCCAGCCATGTCAGTTATATCACCAACCGCTGCAATAATAGCCTGAAGTATATGCTTATAAGCTCGAACTATCATCTCATGTAGACAAAGGGACTGCACATGAGGCAGCTTGTCTGCAAGTTCAACCTGTTCAGAAACCAATGAAAGAGCAGAAATAGAAAGGCTTTAGCAAACCACTTTCATCTATAACTGATGATTGGCATGCATTAGTTAGAATTTGGATTGAAGAGACTAAAAATATATCTACAGAAAATATTCAAATATTTACCACACGTCCTAGTGAACACATCTGCAAACCTCTGGTATGCATAAAATCCGTCAATGTCTTTCCATCAACAGGAGACAGTTCGAGTGAACCAAAGTCTGCTACCTGAAAGAAAATTGCAGGGTAACAATAGTGAATTAACTCAGAAGACACCAACCCACATAAACAAAACATAAGGAAGGCAATTAAACTAATCATACCAACTTTGGCAGGGCAATATCCTCATAGTATCTCTGTGCCATCTCAATCAACTCATCTGGTGACTGACAAAAAGGGATCCAGATGAATCAAATGCAATATCAAAATATCTTAAGATGGAATCATAAAGCAAGTATTTGTGGAGCTAAGATTTTGTGAAAAAAAGGTTCTTGACTTTAGATGTACAATTTAGAGAACTGGTCACACCAGCCAAATTCCAGTGTCACAGTTACTGCAACCATAGTGTAGTTCGATAATGATCTAGTCAATAGACTGTAATTGGTATCAAAGTTGTGTACTTTTAACTAAGAATTTTGGAAAAATCGATACCCAACCCAAACAATTTAATGTTGCTCACTGCAATGAAGTACTACTAAGGATGGATCAATTTGATGGAGCAGATAAAACCTTAGCATGAAGGCCAGTTTCAGATTCTTTGAGGCGTAAGTATGCTGCTTCAGGAAGCAACTTGTGCAATGCCATTTCCTTATCCTCCCTAGGACTGGCACCATCCGCGTCCATGCCAGCACAAGAATTTTCCTTGGCAGAATCAGTTTTCCAACCCTTATCATCTATCTTCTTCTTAATTTGTTTCAGCTGACCAAATTGTTTCCCAAGACCTTTTACTGTTGTTTCAACTTTACTGTCCTCACTTTTCTTCGATTCAGTTTTCCCTGAAGATTGATTCTGTAAATGCTGCACCCAGCAAGCTCCTAGCTCCCATCTTATTGACATTCTCTGTTGGGTAGCTTCTTCTTGTAACCTCTGCAGACTATCTGCTAATACTTCTCGCACTAAGGACCTGAAGGACTGCAGATCTTCTAAATCTGCACATTGAGACTTCTGGGCTCCACAGAATGAAGTGGACTTGTGTAACAGCATCCTCAAGCTGAAAAGTTCAAAGCAAAATTAACTATTTTCCCTAAATGACAAAGATACTCTCTAGTCAAAATAGCCTAAAACTTCAAATTTGACAGCAAAAGCAAACATAGAAAGCCATTTAGAGAGAGATGATATGGACCTCATCTCCCAAGTTGTTACCTATTGACATTTAAGGAGTTGCTACCTCCCTCAGGCTGATCTTCAATATAAATGTCCTGCTCTGTTACAGGAACTACATCTAAACCAGCTTCAACTGGAACTTTGACAACAACCGTATAACCACAATGTCTAATGACCACCACACTCATAGTGGAAGTATCCTGCATAGTCATTAAGCTACTTCAGCTTTTACAACATTCAAGACTAATTAAGTTGATTAGTTACAAAGTAATTGATTACATGAACAGTCGCACTCTCATCAGCCGTTATTCCCTTGAGTAAATTTCTCTGACAAAGATCCTTAGAAGACATTCCTTGAGCTTGAATTCCATCCAATTTGACATCCAATTTAGCACTTGCATCAGCTTTGTCTTTCGTGACTGTGATTCTTAAATCCCCTACTTGTTCATCATGTAAAATTGCAGCATAGGGGTCATTTGGTGCTTCATTTGAGCATTCATGTTTGAATAGTAGATGCTGAATAGCCTCAACAGCTTTGACAACAGCCACATCAACAAATAAGCTGTGAAGAAGGAAGGCCTTCCGATCACGGATCTGTCTCTCCTCAGGTGTTTTACAAGGCATCGCTGCAAGGATTACAAATTCGTTCGCCCATGGCCTCTGATTATGCTTGCCATCTCGTCCCTGACCGCCACCATTTCCACCCCAAGTTTCATCCTCTGTAGGAAGAGGAGGAAAAACCGACGGCGAATCTGCAGCTGTAGGAGGAACCACCCAAGTGTTTGCTCTAAATCCATAAGGAAGATTTCCAAACTGAAACAAAGTGGAAACTGTTATTTTAGCTTCAACAAATCAGAATAATAACAAATGTATTTTTAGTTTTCTTGTTCTACAGGCACACCAATAAATAAAAATGAATAAATTAAATAACCACAAGATGAGAGAATGTATCTATACACACCCTTCTCATGAACTGTTAATGTCTCTTCTTAATAGCCACCCTCAACAATATAGGAAATAAGGTACCATCCCATTCATTCAATGAGGAAGACTTGCAGGTGAAGAGGTATCTATATTAGTCATGTCACATGTGAATAACTTAACAAGAAACAATGAGAAACCTACCTAAACTTTTGATTCCAATGCAATTAATCCTAGATTCTAAAGTAGTATATACAACACTTGTATAAACTTGGTCTTGGTGCACTTCGGGCCAAAACAAACAAAATCATAGTAAGGAACATTTGTCTTCAATTATGATTTGATTATGAAACGTAACATGAAAACTTATCATAAGAAGAATAAGAAGAATGAAAAGATAAGGATTACATTTTCTCGCTATTTCTCCATTGAAATATGTACCAAGGGAGATGAATATGATTATCAGCCTTCACATAATCCCGACTACCTCATTACCAATTCCCAATGAAACCGAAAAACTAACACGTTCATGATATGTTCCAAATTAACATCGAAGGTAAAATAGGCATCAACAATATTAAGATAATAGAACATACTTTTAGAAGAAGAAAAACAATAATAAACAACTGAATTGAAGTTACAAGAAAGCCCACCTTGTTGTGCTCGACAAAAGCTTTCATCAGGGACTTGTATGCCTATAATACAATTAATTATTGATCAAGCAGCAAATTGAATTTAGATAAGTGGAATAAGACACTGAAGAAAGAATATGGAAACTTACACCATCAAAAGCCCGGCTAATTTGCTGCAACAAGCCAACCAACGAATGGCTTAAAAGCGCCCCTTTCCCAGCTGGGTAGAACCCATTTCGAGATGCAACCACCGTCACCACTTTCCCATTGCAAATCTTCACCTGCCCATCGATTTCAGATCATCTGAGGACATTGTTTCTGATCCATCCACTTGTTCAAAATCCACAGATGATGAAGGTTTTCAACATACAGA
Source organism: Musa acuminata AAA Group (assembly GCF_036884655.1). Lineage (NCBI taxonomy): Eukaryota > Viridiplantae > Streptophyta > Magnoliopsida > Zingiberales > Musaceae > Musa > Musa acuminata. Next base: position 3,253,360 of record NC_088353.1, on the reverse strand, counting down.
AGGTGGGAGACAAAGCATGCAATCGGCAAGAGGGAATGAAAGAGGGAAGTTGGAGAAAGTCACAGTTGCTGACCATATACAGCTTGTTGGAGATATTACTTCACTTCTCAAGGATGCAGAAAACATAAGCCGTAAAACACATTCGGATGTAGCACAGAGAAAATCTACATTGATCTCCTCAAATGACTCTGACGCCGCCTGCACTCCATTTTCTAAACAATTTATGCATTTGAAAGAACAGGCTTTAGGTGATTCCAAAGGACATAAGCAGAAAGAAACAATTTTTTTAAGAAAGATCCTTAAAAGTGACTTGGACGCTCTGATGGATGAATATGATAGCCAGACAGATACATATGGCATGCCGTCTTTTCCAGGGTCAGAGTGTAAAGTCAGCTGCGAAGGCATGGTCCTAATTGCATCTTTAGTTTGCTCATGCATAAGAAGTGTAAAGCAACCACAGCTGAGGAGGGCTGGTCTTATTTTACTAAAGACTTCTTCCTCATACATTGATGATGAAGATCGTTTGCAACATGTACTTCCATATGTTATTGTGATGCTCTCTGATCCAGCTGCAATTGTGCGTTGTGCTGCTCTTGAAACATTGTGTGACATTTTGCCTTCAGTCCAAGACTTTCCTCCGAGTGATGCAATGATATTTCCCGAGTATATTCTTCCAATGCTTTCCATGCTTCCTGATGATCCAGAAGAAAGTGTTAGGATATGTTATGCAAGTAACATTTCTAAGATTGCAATGACTGCTTATAGATTCTTGATTCGCTCCGAGCACATATCTGATGGAGTACCTCTTGATAGATCTGGTCTAGTTCAAAAATCGCAATCCCTTCCTATGGAATCACCAAGAAAGAAGCAAGGCCATAAAGTTGATGGTCAGCTTGTGCAGTTGAGAAAATCCATAGCTGAAATTGTGCAGGAATTGGTAATGGGTGCAAAGCAAACTCCAAATATCCGTAGAGCTCTCCTGCAAGATATTGGTCGTCTTTGTTATTTCTTTGGGCAGAGGCATAGTAATGACTTGTTGTTGCCCATCCTACCAGCATTTCTTAATGATCGAGATGAGCAACTTCGAGCAGTTTTTTACGGGCAGATAATTTTTGTCTGCTTTTTTGTCGGTCAAATAAGTGTTGAGGAATACCTTTTGCCCTATATCGAACAGGCGTTGAGCGATGAAATGGAGGCTGTAATTGTGAATGCTTTAGAATGCTTATCCATGTTGTGCAAGAGTGGTTTTCTACAGAAAAGGATGCTTCGTGGGCTGATTGAGAAAGCTTTTCCTTTGTTATGTTATCCAATCCAATGGGTTAGAAGGTCAGCTGTCACTTTTATTGCTGCCAGCAGCGAGAGCTTAGGACCAGTAGATTCCTATGTTTATCTTTTTCCAGTTTTGCGCTCTTTCTTCCACAGAGAGCCAACTTCTTTATCTTCTGAGACATCCCTCCTTTCATGTCTGAAGCCTCCAGTCAGTAAGACGGTATACTATCAAGTTGTGGAGAATGCAAGGAGTCCTTACATGTTGGAAAGACAAAGAAAAATATGGTATTGCAGATCCTCCAATTCAAACCAGTGGGAAACTGTTGAACATACTAGGAAGGTAGCAGGTGATGTAAAATCTATTAAGAGTCCTGTCAAAAGAGAATCCAATGCACAAAGTGGCAAATATGTCAATAGTATTACACAGAATTCGCCTCTACCTATCATTGAAGATGTTGCCATAAGAACAGGGACTCCCTTCCAAAGTACCTCTGGTTCAGTGGACATAAGAGACTCTCTTTCATCTGAAAAATTGCAATTCTCTGGCTTCATCTCCGCGCAAATCACAGCAAGAAATAATTATCTTTGTGATGGGCCTGGTGAAGGCATACCCTTGTATTCTGTTTGTGTGGATAAGCGCACAGCTGGAGTGTCTGTAGGTTCTGAATCTTCAATGAACTGGAATCCTAAAGGGGTTGCTGCTTCATGCATGCCTTGGCTGGAGCCTGTTAACAAGCAGTTTGGCTTATCAAGTTCAGTTCCTCCTAAACTTGTTTCAAGCTCTTTTTTTAACATCAGCAACAATGTCAAGCAAGTCCAAAAGCCAGCACAAGATCCAGAAGCCAGGGACTCTGAGCAATCTGCTTATGTGACCAGCAAGTTCCAGGATATTACTGTTTGTGACACTCTAAAGGGAAGCTCGTCTATGGCTGGAGATGATGCCTCACAGTCTGATTTAGGTGGGTTGTCTGCCTTAGCAAGAGCATCTTCAATTCCTGACACAGAATGGAAGCCTCGTGGAGTTCTTGTTGCACACCTCCAGGAGCACCGTTCTGCTGTGAATGATATAGCCATTTCAAATGACCACACCTTTTTCATAAGTGCATCAGATGATTCCACTGTTAAGATATGGGATACTAGAAAGTTGGAAAAGGACATCTCTTTTCGATCTAGGTTAACTTATTCTCTTGATGGTAGCCGGGCTTTATGTGCAACTATGCTTCGAGGCACTGCACAAGTAGTTCTTGGTGCAAGTGATGGAAGAGTTCACTTGTTTTCTGTGGATTATATATCTAGAGGGTTTGGTAATGTAATTGAAAGGTACTCGGGTGTTGCTGATATCAAGAAGAGAGAAGTTGGTGAAGGCGCGATTCTTAGCCTTCTAAACTGTTCTAGTGCAGATAGCTGCATAAGTCAGACTGTTTTGTTCAGCACCCAGCGTTGTGGGGTCCATCTTTGGGATACAAGGATGAACTCAGAAGCTTGGACATTCAAAGCTGTTCCTGATGAGGGATATGTCTCATCTCTCGTAATGGGTCAATGTGGGAATTGGTTTGTGTCGGGTTCTTCAAGGGGTTTTCTGACACTATGGGATCTCAGGTTCCTTTTGCCTGTTAACTCCTGGCAGTACCCCACTGTATGCCCTGTGGAAAAGTTATGCTTGCTAATTCCACCAGCCAATTCCTCGTCTACTGTCACAAGGCCGTTAGTTTATGTTGCTGCTGGGCATAATGAGGTCTCCCTCTGGAATGCAGAGAATGGAAGTTGCCATCAGGTAATTGAAGAATGCTTCTTTGTACCTTGTGGGTTCCTTATACCTTATGGTATACGAAGGTAAAAAGTTATCTACTTAGGAAGATAACCATGGTGGGTTGCACTGAGACATACTGTAGGAATGTGGGTTATCTAGAGCTATTTTGTACATTTGTTATATGGTTTAGGTTATTTAAGCTTCACTTTTTGTTTAAATGGATCTTTTCTATCTGAATTACAATTTATCTTTTTTTTCTTAATTCTAGTGTTTAATTTTCTCATGTTATAGCTGCTACTTGTTTGATAAGTGTTTCTATTCTTGCTTATGCAAAAAGTTGAAGTTTACTAATTGCAAAAGTAGTTATATTTAGTGTCTTTGAATATTGCAATAAATCATGGGCTCAGGTTTTGTAGGAAGTTGTTTCTTATTTCTGTCCCAACTAGTAATACATTGATTGATTCTTGAAGGTTATGCAAATATAATGCTGATATTTGTGTTTGCCATTATGCATAATATTTTCCAAAATATTGCAGGTGCTGAGAGTAGCTAGTGGTGAGAATGAAGCTGAAACATCCAATGTTACTCGAGCACTGGCAAGGCCTTCTAGCAAACAAAGTTCAAAACCAGATGGGAAACGTGGTACCAGTTCCAAATATAGGACTGATGAGTTGAATGAACCTGCCCCTCGTCTTCAGGGTATCCGCTCATTGCTTCCCTTACCTGGAGGAGACCTGTTAACTGGTGGAACAGACTTGAGGATACGATACTGGGATCATTCTAGGTTATCATTTAAATTCAACATTTATAATAAATGGTTTCACAAAATAAATCTGCCTTTGTGGATTTTTATTTTCCTTTTCATGATCTTGCAGTCCTGATCATAGTTACTGTGTATGCGGTCCATCAACAAAAGGTGTCAGGAATGATGAGTACTACGATATAAGGTCTAGCTTTGGCATACAAGTTGTTCAGGTACAATTTAAGTAACTTTGTTGTATTTCAATTCTTTCCTGGACAATTCTACTACTACTATTTCCATACTAATGTTGTTTAAGCGCTGCATTTCTGGAACTGTTTTAAAGAATTGTGTACTCTCATGAAAGATTCATGGAATCCTGTAGATATCTAGTTCTACTTTGATTTTTTTTCTTCAATTCATGTAGTACTTGTGCGTACTTGAAGATAAGTGAGTGTGATCTTTCATCTAGATTGCTACTTTGATGGGTCATTTGTGCTTATGTTGCATTTGGTGCCGATAGGCTTCTTTTTAAGCATCTGTGTTATAAAAGATTTATCTACTGTATTTTTGACATATCCTCGATTGGATTTTCTAAAAACAATTTAGAGGATCATGTGAACTAACAATGCCACACACATTGTTTCTATCCGGAATCCGATGGGATTGAGTTTATCTCTATAAAGAAAGATCCTAATTCCTATCAATTCATTGACTGAATTTATCTTGTGCTCATTCTGATGAAGGTTAGCTAGCGTTAGACAACTTGCATTTTACACACTATGAGACAGTTCCAAGTATTGAGTTATGCTGATTCACTAGCATCTGACTTGTTCTCTAGGTTTTGTCTACATCCTACATTGATTAGATAGAATATTTACCTGAGAATATTATCATAGAAGGATGTGTAATATACATTGATTATGCATTTTTTCCCAAAGAAGAATCATGTTGGTATCTTAATTAGTATGTACCAACCTGGTGCTCATGCTTGGTTTTAGCATTTTAACTTGTGCTGTTATCGTTCCTGGAGTTGTTACATTCTCTTGTTGTAGAAAATGAGCCAATTAATACGCTTTTGTCGGTACAACTTGGTTGTTTAAAATGTCAAACAGGAGATGAACAAGAGGCCTGCTGCATCCAAGTTGGCCCAGAAGGCACTTCTCTCAATGGCAGCTACCGATTCTGCCGGGTGCCACCGCGACTCAGTGCTTTCATTAGCATCCGCCAAGTTGAGCCAAAGACTACTGATATCCAGTAGCAGAGATGGTGCAATCAAGGTCTGGAAATAAGAACTGGAGAAAAACAATTAGATTGTGAAGATTGCGTTGTACATATGTAGATACATGAATATGGACAATTAGATCTAAAGGCATGTGGATAACCATGTGCCCAAAAAGTTGAAAGTTACTCTTCTTTCGTTCAAAGTGAATTTAGATATGTTTTCGCGGAGTTGCAAGTTTTGGCTTATAATTTAATTGGTCAATTGCTGCATGTACCTGAGTCTGATTACATTAATCTACAAAGGAGTTAATACATCTCTTCGCAGTTGATGGAGTACCTGCTTAATAGTGCTATTGATATTGTTATTAGTGCATCAATATAATTTAGCACCTGTAGAGTGTTTATTCGGGAATAGAGAAAATGAAGATTTTTATATATTTATTCCGTTATAACCATTTGATTATATAAAAGACTATGAATGATTCGACGTTTCTTTTAATAGTTTAGAGTATTGCTTCACTGCTCTTGACATGCATTTTTCTCAATTCTCAATATTCGCCAATATATACTTTTATATTTTTTTATATTTTTTGTCAAACATATTAAGAATTAATTTTATGATTATATATATATATATATATATATATGTATGTATATATATATATATATATATGTATATATATATATATATACGAGATAAGGGATAATTTGATTGATCGAGCGACGTACGAGACTTTCCACGGACCTATGAGTCTTTGGTTCTCATACTCCTCAATCAATTTAAGACTAAATATTTTTTTAAAAATATTTTATATCAACCTAATATTTATAATATTTAAGTATATAGTCATGATTAGATGATTTTTTTTTTCATCAAATATAAAAGAAGAAAAATATCATAACAAAAAAATCTCGTCCGAAAGCAAAGAATTCTCTTCCTCGTGAGATTTTGACTGTGTCGAGTGCGTGATTGAAAGAACAGGGAAGTGCAGATGTCTCATCTCCACCGTCTGAGGTGGCAACAAAAGAGACCATATGGCCCACGCCAATACATATATGATGATGATGTGCAATGGAAGTTGCAAGATGCCATCATATTCATATGCTGGCCCTGTGCTGCTCATCTCTTTCTTTTCTCAGGGCACGCACTTCCACAACCATACCTGTCAATCCATCTATGTTGACCCGTCTCTTTATCCTTTGACCCATCGCCATCCCATTCACAAAGGTGCAGGCAGGGGGAAAAAAGACCTGCCATGGCTGCTCAGAGTTACGGGTGTGCATGACCTGCTTTGAACACTAAAGAGACGAATGATAACAAAACCCAGTTCTCTCTTGACCACATCTCATGTGGAGGAGAGAAATGATTCTGGGGAATGGGGATGATGACCACGTCGTAAGGAAAAGCTGGGTCATAGGACCGGCTTCAACTTTGCCAAAGCTTCTTCTTCCGATCTTTCTCTCTTACGGGGCGCACATTCCTAGACATGGACCATCCACTAGGTTTCTCGTCTCAGTAAAACCACATTGTTGTATGGCTCCGTTAAAGCTATTGAGTTTATCTATATATTCGTACAAATTTGATGATGGTTTTTTGCAGTGAATGGGAAGAATCTATTATGATCTTTAAGCATTCCATTTTATCACTTCAGCAGATGCAACATCTCTATCTGAATCTGATGTAGATAGATGGAACCCATACTCTTATGTCCTCTTCTTGTGAAGTCACCGCAATGCAATGTAGAAATCGTCCATTAGGTTGATGGCCTCTCTCGAACACAGTTGACACCGAAAGAGAGTTTCATCATCTTGATCAGTAAAGCTGGAAATCAAGAGCTGTGCAGATATACGGCAGAAGCAAATGGTTTATTATTGGCTTAAAACCCATTGAGATTGGATGCTATTCGAGTCATAGCAATCAGCGATAACAATGTGACTTCGCTTTTTGTTCTTCTCCATTTCCCTTCCTTTCGTACTCCGATATGTGCACTCGTTACCTCAGCTGCGAAGATCAAGAGATGTGTTTTAGCTCTTTCGAGACATGCGTTACGGTGCATGCGTGCCGCTTTAAACGCTACCAAATGCCACCATGAGCGAAGAAGCTTTTCAAAAGTACTGTGATGCTTTCAAGAACAATCATGAACATGCCCTCAGTTATTCCCTTTGTCATAAAAGAATCACCCCAGCCTTTAGCTTCAACAGGTTTGAATGCTTTCTTGGCTGAGAGAAGGGGACAAACACTTGCATCATCTGCCAAAGACATTAATTTGCTGATGAGAGTGATCTGGTTTTGGGTTTTCAGATATGTCGAAACATGATGTTGGATCTACAACACCGATCTTATTAGTCTGGTTTCTTGTAAGATTACCTACACTCGCTAAGATCTGTCTAAATTGTATTGTGACCTTACTGTTTTATGCGGAGAGTGCTCATTATCTTGGCGAACTTTTAATTGATCGAATGAAATATTATGGTTTCTTTGTTCAGAGAAAAAGGAGGATGATTAGATTGAAAAGAGAACTCGGAGGAACAACCACTTCTTCCTTATCCGCTTGTCACCACCCTACAGAAGAAGGAATTGGGACATCACAATTGGAAAGGGATGCATACCAACTCATCCATACACTCCACATTAAAGAATTTAAAGAATCACATGCACCTGTTTTCACCTCTGAAGAAACTCCATTGGCATCTGATTGATTGCAACTCGTAGCAACTCTTCAATGTCACTGCATATGACATGTGACAATGCATTTGGTTCAAATTGGACCACATCAATGTTAACTACTACTGCTATTCTCCTCTTTGGAGATCAGTCACTTGGTCTTCAAAAGTCACCTAATATTTTTGGATGGCATGAACATTTCTTTAAGCTATGCCTATGATTTTTCAATCTATTGGATAAATGCTCTACCATATATATATATATAATATTTTTGGAGATGTATTCATTGTCTTTCCCATAGTATTATTTAGTTTCTCATATATCTTTTATATGTTTCTTTATCCAACAAATTCATTTTTAATCTTAAGAACTTTTTTTTTCATATGATTGAATGAGTAAGCTTCCAATATCTTAAGAAATATGTTAAAAATAGAACAATAATTGTTGAACATTAATTCATCCACTTTGATAGAAATCTTGAAGATAATCAACATTATTTTAACATTTGAGAGTCTCTCCAACATTTGTAAACTTGTGGGGGTATTTGACAAAAAATGATTGTGAGAGATGTTAGTGAGTCAAAGCCTAATTTTGCTTAATAAAGCCAAAAAAACTAATCTAGTTGAGTTAGGTCTTTTAAGTGTGGATCTTTTTTATTTTTTTTCCTCTCTTTTGGCCCTTAAAAGTTTTCCTAACCCCCAACTCATCATAAAACTTGTGGCAATAATTAATCTTAGCTCTTGGTTTGGACTATGCTAGGAAAAAAATTTAAGCTATCCAAGTCGATAATACATCATGATAACAATTTGAAGCTCAAATTTCAAATTAATCCTGATCATGAATTACTTGTAATTGCACTTCTTAATTGGCTTCATCTTAGCTTGCGTATATGAAAGCATAACGGCGAGGACGAAGGCTTTGTGATGCGATCATCAAGACCGTCCATCCAAGATCTCACGCCTCCCTAGATTTTGTGACTTGAATACGCATCTGCGAATAGAATCTAAGAAGAATCTAGCGAGGTTAGAGGAGCAAATGGAAGTACGTTCCAAAAAAGGCAATGAGCTACCCAGTCCAAACTACCATGAGATCTACACTAAATTACGATGTGATCTGAGGAGGTGGGTGTGTGTGTGTGTGTGTGTGAGTCGGAGATGACGGCCACCAAAAGGTTTGGTGCCCCACGAAGGATGTCTGACCACAAGTCACGACTGACGGATCTTGGAACCTCGTTTGACCCAATCTGAGCCGTCAATCGTACTTTTCTTTGTTCCCTCGTGATTCGTGCAGTGGCCTTTTTGTGTTCATCAGATGACAGGGAAATCCTGGATTCTGAGTTGCTCCAGCTCATCAAAAAACTAATCTTTCATCAGATTTATCTCTGCTTCTCTTAATGCCTCTCGATTCGTTTCAACTCCCTCCCTCTCTCTCTCTCTCTCTCTCTCTCTCTTTCTCTCTCTCTACATCGCCACCTTCCATTCTTATAGATCGTGTATGCGTCCAAGAACACGATTAACAAACAACAAACACAAACCGCCCTCTGCCACCTGGTTTGGTTTCCTCCTCCCCCTCTCTCTCTTCCTTTTCTCCTCTGTCTCTCTCTCTCTCTCTCTGTCTCTCTCTGTTTCACAAATTGCCATCAAAAACAGCACCAAAAGAAGAAGAAAAAGGGGAGGAATAGAAGAAGGACGTTGTGGGATAGAGAGGAAGAGGAAGGAAGAAGAAGAAGAAGGAGAAGAAGAAGAGGAGAGGTTGGGAAAGGAAATGAAGACAGAGGAGGAGGTAGGGAGCTGAGAGGAGAGGATAGTGCCATTAATTTGGCGAAAGGTGGGATCTTTGGGGCGTTTGGGGAGGAGGCGAGATGGGGAACGTGACGTCGTCGGTGGCGGCACGGTTTGCGTTCTTTCCGCCGGAGCCGGCTACGTACGAGGTGTTCCGGGAGGGGGGAGCGGAGGGGCGGCTGTGCCTGTCGGGATTGTCGCCGGAGAGGAACGTGGCGGTACACCTGGTAGAGACCAAGGTCGGGAACCGGGTGGTGGCCACCTTCTGGCGCCACCCCTTGGCCCGCTTCACCCTCCTTTACTCCCACGGCAATGCGGCTGACCTCGGCCAGATGCTCGACCTGTTCTTCGAGCTCCGCGCTCATCTCCGGGTCAACATCATGAGGTAGAGCACACAGAAGCTTCTCTGTCTACCATTGCCTTTCTCTTCCCCTGTCCTCTTCTCTTCCGTTCCCATTCCCTTTCTCATTCCTCAGTTCGCAAGATTGGATCTTTTGTGCAAAAGATGGGTTCTTTTGAATAAGCTTGGTTCCTAGATTTAGATTTTGGAGGCGAAACATTGGTTGGTCTTGGTAATTGATTAGGACCTTAGGGATTTTGAATGAAAAAAGGGGTTAATTTTGATGTTTATATCCCCTAGGTTTCTGAGAGAGAATCCAAGGTTGTGCCTGCTTAATCTCTGTTCTTCTTCGCTTCATATGATCCATCTCTTGCTTCCATGGTTGTCAAGAACATTGGAGATTAGGCTTCTAAACATATTTCTGCTTCCCTCTAATGTTATATGTGGCTTCAGATGGATTCCTCTGCTAACCATCCGTAACTTGTTACAAGTAGATATGAAACGTGAGGTGCTGAGCCCTGTGCATGTAATATTTTATTGTACTCGAAGAGCTTTTTGTATGTGTATGACAGCAACAAAAGGATTGCTCTAGGGATGCTGAGATAATGGTCACAGAAGTAGGCAGAATTGATTCCTTTTCTCCAGTTTGATGATCCATTTAGTTTAATATTTCTGTCGGACATGTTTTGTACGAAAATTGCTTTATTTATGTTTTTGATGGGTCGGGAGAACTATGATGATCTCTGATTGTTGGAGTACGAGTTTATGAGAATACAAGTTCATGTCTTGCGAAGATCCATATAGCTGACCCGACATAGTTGGGCCATTATGGCTGATTGTTGTTATTATTTTATTGTTGCTTTTGTTCCCCACTCCAACCTCAAGGATGCAATGTGCAGATCTGTTTAGTATTAAGATGTTTTGATGTTCAAATTGGATAGTGTGACAAATATTTTATTACTTTAAAATGAAATCAGAAATTGCTTTTCGATGGAAAACGCAGTCAGAACTAATTACTGACCCTATGTTCTGTTTTGCAGTTATGATTACTCAGGTTATGGAGCATCGACAGGGAAGGTAAACATTTGCAAACATGTTCTTGTTCTCTTCCTCCTGCCTTCTCTACTTGTTTTGTATGCTTTGTAGTTGTATGATAGTATGACAACAAAGTTATATGCTGTGCTTGAGATAGCTAAATCAGTTGAATTAAATAGATGATTCTCCTTCAAGGAAGCAAGCAAACATCACACATGATGGGCCATAAAATAGTGATAGTAAATAGCAGTAGCAATTCCACAAACAAAACTGCTATCTAGCAAGGGTGAATACCTTGAAGTTTTTCATGGGCGACACACTCTCCAGCAAACTTGATGTGTGTGCCCATAAGTTTCAGGGGTGATTTACACCTGCAAGATAGTAGTATGCAGCAAAAATATTTACCCTCTTAGGTGCTTAGAATTGACTGCTTGAATAAGGAATGAGTTACATCCGATCTATGTGAAGGTGATATGTTGCATGAGTTATGTTGGAATCACAATCTAAGTCTACACATGCTTCCTCAAGAACTCTGTGATAATAAAGATTGACAGCAACAGCCACAAGTACCTCTCTATGTCATAAGATATGTTCTCAATAAACTAAAGTTTGTCATCAGAAGCATGCATCGTAGCCTACTTCTCACTTCTGACTGTGTGTATTGTTTTCCTTGTTACTCGTCATCCTGCCCAAAAGCCATCTGAGTTCAACACGTACTATGACATAGAAGCAGTGTACGATTGTTTGAAGAAAGAGTATGGGATAAAACAAGAAGATCTCATTTTGTATGGCCAGTCTGTTGGTAGCGGACCGACGTTGCACCTGGCTGCACGATTACAGAAACTGCGAGGCGTTGTCCTCCATAGTGCAATCCTGTCAGGCATACGAGTCCTATATCCTGTGAAACTGACATTCTGGTTTGATATTTTCAAGGTATGTTGGGAATTCATCGCTATTCGATTATTTCTCTGCTTTATTTGTTCATATTCATGTTCATACTATTGCTTTTCCTGTAATTTTTTGATGCGTTCTTTAATTATTACTGTGAAACATGGGCTTTTTGTCTGCAGAACATTGACAAAATTCGACAAGTAAACTGCCCAGTTCTCGTTATACATGTAAGCATTTTTCATCAGCCAGTTCATTAATTTGATTTTATTTGATTAACCAGGTACTGCAATACTACATTGCATGTTGGTTTGATTATCCTATAAACTCATCAGTTTTGCAAATTAGCACTAGAAATTCCCAAGTGCATTGCCATCGTATAATATGATTAGTACGTCCAACTTTGTCATCTCATCATCTCCTGAACCTTGTTTGCAGCAAAATTAGAAAGCTCAACTAAAAGACTTGGTGACATTCTATAAGCAGCTGCCAATCTGAGATCAACCTTTTCAAAAATAGTTTGGTTGAATAGACTTCCAAAATTAGGAAAGAAAAGGACCTGTCCTGATCCCGAAACACTTAGCTGGCAAATATAAAATGTTTATTGTATCGGTTACCTTCCACAGGGCATGTCATGTGCATGCTAGTTAATTTTTTCTCTGCTGACCGCTGGTACCTGCTTTAATTTTATTCTGGAGTTGGAAGCTTTCCATGCTTAAAATAAGTCCAAAGTATCATTTAAATGCCAAAGTAGACTTTCTCTAGGAGCATTCAAGTTTCTTACATTGACATTCTTTTGTGGTGTTCCTGAAACTATTGAACATGAACCATGTGTATATTGTTTCAAATCTTTCAATCCACCCATTTCATTGATGTTCATGATCCATGTTATATAAAAAATAAGGACTTCAATTCTAGAAGTACACCACTATCACATGAGGTCTTAATCATGTGCCATTTGTTTGTAGGGAACTGCTGATGATATCGTCGACTGGACTCATGGGAAACGCTTGTGGGAATTATCCAAAGAGAAGTATGATCCATTATGGATCAAGGGAGGTGGTCACTGCAACTTAGAGTCGTATCCCCAATATATCCGGCACCTGCGCAGATTTATCAATGCAATGGAGAAACTTTCTGTCGCAAAACAGACGACGCAAAGCAGTCTGCCCACATCAACCATCACAGAGGTGAAACACAACAAGTGCTTGAGATTTGGCAAGCGATAGCTGTTCCGACGGCTCAGTAAGAACATGTTCTACCAAGAAAGCGTTAACATAGTGCAGTACAGAATACTAATCTTTAGGAGATCCTGTAGCAATCCATGTCCTCTGGGATCAAGTATGTGGTCATGAATCGAATGAATTATTTGTTTGAGTTGCCAGATTGATGGCTCATGTAAACACCTTCCACTTCCAAAGCAAAATATATGGTTTGTTTCTTAGATCTTTCCCACGATGTTCTCCCTTTGATGCTGTAATTTTGTTAGTAGATTTTGTTTTGAAGATTATCTAACCCACCGCAGTCCATCGAATCACCTGTGCATTGTGCAATGCAGCAAGACCGGTAAACTAAGGATTCCAAGCCTTCCAAAATCAATAAATGAGGAACATATTATCACAGGAAACAAGTATACTATCATAAATGTCATAAACACAATAAATGACACAAAATCAATAAGTGACACAAACCTTGTAAAATCAATGAAAGACGAGAAAAAGCATACTATCATAATGGTATTTGAAATCAGATGCTTTCGGTCGACAAAATTCTACAGAGGAGCAATCAATTACATGATATTCCAAGAGAGAAATCTCAAGTGAGCTCGGTCCCAACCACCAACCTGCGTAGCTTCTAAAATATCATTGGGAGGAGAAAAGTGGCGGATGACAGAGATTGAGAGTTCCCATCTTCTATGCTAGACTGCAACTACAACTACAACCACAACCACGAGCTGCCTGATCCATTAGCTAGAAATCTGTTTCCCAGAAGACACAAATACATTTAAGTTCCCATCTTCTATGCTAGACTGCAACCACAAAGTCTTTCCCAGTTCATCTGGAACAACCACATGCATGCAAGCTTGTTTTCCATTCTCAAGATTTTTGCAATCCACTTGGCACCATGGTCAGTGCACATTTTGACAAACGGAAAACACTATACGTAAGTCTTATAAATATAAAATTAATGATTATACTATTATTACATAGAAAATTTTAAAATAAAAATTTAAAATCAAATAAAGATAGATCTATGTTGATCTGTAAAGAAAGTTAGACTCATCGTTCTATTATCCTTGATCTCTTAATAATATCACGTCATATATTCGGATTGAGTGTCTAGAAGATCCTATCGATTTATAGACGAGAGCAAAAGGTCTAGAATAAATAACTAGAAAAGTTACACATATCACAGTCATCTCATCAAGTAATCCTATTATAATTGGATTTTCTTTCTGTTAACCGATAATCATAATCAAAATCTAATCATATCTATAATATATCTTATCTAATTAAATAGTGTCACATAATCTAACATTCTCTTACTCGACCCATTAATTTATAAGATATACAAAATAAAATCAAAATAACTAAAATAAAAATTTATTTAAAATAATCTTACTTAATTATATTTTAAAACGTTTATAAAATAATTTATATATATTCATAAATTTTATAAAATAAGTTAATAAGTCCAATAAATATAATAATATCACATAAAGTTTGATTACCAATAATATCATATTTCCTTTTATGTATGATAATACTATTAGTTCTTCCTAATACTGTCTAAAATAACCCTTATAATATATATATATATATATATATATATATATATATATGATAGTAGCAATAAATAATTTAATTATGTAAATAAAAATATTAATTATAATATCCTCTCAAATATGGAATTTTAAGTTCTTAATTGATATTAATTATTTCTGAATTTTTTTCTAACCATCAAGTACTTTTTACTATAATATGTAAAACTACTAAAGTAGTTGTAGAAAAAAATTACTGTGATATATCACAAAATATCTTCAATTACTTGACAATTAAGAATAACCACATCAAGTCCTGAGATAAAATTTTATAATCATAAAACTTGTTAAATAGTCTTAAAAAATGCCACAAATCAGGTTTTATAGTTGATAACGTAATAATACATTACTTTATTTTTTCCTTGTAAATTGCCCTTTCAACTAACAAATATAAAATATAAAGTAAACTTTCTACTATTAAAATAATTAATAGAATCAACATATCATAATACTATATTTTAAAATTAATTAAATTTCATATATGTGAGGATATAATCTTTCATCCCTTCTAGATATCTTATTATTTTCTTTGTAGCTTTTTAGTGTTTCATGTCTAATAACTCTAATATATACCTAGTATTTCGATTACAAAATTGATATTTGATTTGATATAGGCTTGAGCATATAATAAATTTTCAACTATGTATACATAATAAATAGTTTTTTATTTGATTTTTTTGAAAAGTTTACTTTTGTCATTTGTTAAATAAAAATTGTATGCTAAATCTCTTCAAAACTCGATCAATATTTTTTTTTTGAGATAGTCCTAACAATCCTTGAGATTTATTCATGAATATTTTAATACCAATAACATAAGATAACTTATTCATATCAAATATCTTAAAATTTTTAGTGAGAAATTTTTTAGTTCGATATAATAAACCAATATTATTACTAGCAAATAAAATATTATTCATATACAAGACCAATACAACAAGCTTACTCCCACTAATATTTAGATATAAATACTAATCAATAATATATTTTTTTAAATATAAAAAAATAATGATTTCAAGAAACTTTATATACCATTGTCTAGAAGCTTATTTATGATCATAAATGAATTTCCTAAATTTTCATATCAAATTTTATATATATATTTTTTATTTTCTCTTTAAATTGTTTAGGTTAATCTAGATAAATCTAGATCCTTATTTTCTCAAAATCATAATGAACTACTAATGTCATGATAATTCTTAATGAGTTTATTTAAAATTTTAAAGAAAAAAATCTCATTATAATTGATATATTCCTTATGAGTAAAACTTTTAACCATAAAGTCTGACCATTATATTGTTTGATATTACTCTTTAAGTCACACTTTGTCTTAAAAGATCTATTTGCAACCGGCTCTTTGTCTTATAATTATTAGATAATTCAACGAGTTCTCTTTTTAGTCCATTGATTTCAATTATTCTTCTTTTATTACATGTATCATTTTTTAAAATCGTTATATTTTATAACTTATGAAAACAACGAGAGATACTTTTGATTCCTATATTATAATATAATTCTTATAGATATATCATATAATAATAAAAAAATGATAGGTCTCCTTTCCCTTTAAATCTTCTTAAAATTGCTAGTTGTGGCTATTTTATAAAATTATTAGCAACAATATCAGCATTATAAGAGTTCATCAATATTATTTTGTTATTCACTCGTCAATTCTTTTAGTGATTTGAGGAACAACAATCTTTCGAATATAAAATAATAAAGAAATATCAATATGTATTTTCTTAATATCAAGATTAAATTTTAAAATTTATATTCCCACTTATTCATAATTTTCTAGGAATCGTGCATATTTAACCATCCTCATATTATGTTTAGAATAATAAAGTATATAACCTTTTGGATCTTTTTGGATAAATAATAAAATACCCAAAAATAGTCATTGAATTATTTTTTTTCATGTGAATTGAAGACTTTTATCTCCATAATGCAATCCTAAATATTGTAAATGTCTTAAGTTGGGTTTCTTACCGATCTATATAAATTAATAAAATTAAATTACTAGGAATCATATTCAAGATATATATAATTATCTTTAGAGATTTTTTAACATTGATTCGGATATAAAAGAATAACTTATCATATTCCTAACTATATCCATACGAGTACAATTTCACCTTTTAACAATTACATTATACTATGACACTTGTGATAAAACATACTGATCGCAAATACTTCGCTTTTATTGGAATCTAATAGAAGAATTAGAATTATGATTGAGTTGATCATAACTATCATAAAATTTATCACATATATTAGATCTGATAATTTTAACTTTTCTATCTAATTATCTCTTGATTTTATTTATGTACACATAAGGGCGTCAATAGTTTGAGACTTTATATGAATTAGATATATATATATATATATTTATAATTTGTATTACGTATCAAGTGTTTGTTGAAATGACTACTTGTGAGATCTTAAGTAAAATGTTTTCTCTAACCCGTTTTCTCTTTTGCAGGTTCTTTAGGGATCATAAGAGATTTCAGGGAGGTTGACCTTTCATAGATAGATATACAAAGGTGCCGCATGACTTAGGTAAAACTAGCTATGTCTATGACAGACTGGCGACCACACCATCGCCACGCTGTCATGCCCACACGCGATTGTGCACCGACTGACAACCACATTATCATCATGTTGTGCTATGCCATCGTGTCCACTTGCTACTATGCACATGCGCCTCCCAATGACCCATGCTTCCACCCACATGTAGCTGTTCCCACGTTTCCACGTCTATAGTTGTTGGTAAGGACACAATTGTAGCCGTCGAGCTTAGTAGCACTGTTGCAATAGTTGGGAATCGCATCATTGTTGTAGCTGTCATGGTAGCAATACTACTGCAACTACTTACGACCATAGCAACTCGACTACTACTTACAACCAATGCAATAGTTGGGAATCGCAATATTGTTGTAGTTGTCATGGTAGCAACACTACTACAACTACTTACAACCATAGCAACTCTACTGCAACTACTTACAACCAATGCAATAGTTGGGAATCGCATCATTGTTGTAGTTGTCATGGTAGCAACACTACTACAACTACTTACAACCATAGCAACTCTACTACAACTACTTACAACCAATGCAATAGTTGGGAATCGCATCATTGTTGTAGTTGTCATGGTAGCAACACTACTACAACTACTTACGATCAAGATAGGCTGGCCTGAGACCGCTTATGACTATCGTACACTACGACACTTTTGTTGTTATACAATAGCGCACTTGTATGCAATCGTTGCTCACGATTGGGTTGATGACCACGAACGACCATCACCCTCAACAATATTGGATCTCTAAGATACACTTAAACTAGACGAAGACCTATAATCGAATTAAACTGAAGACCGATGAAATAATCAAAATGAATTTATAAGAACTTTGATAAAGCTATAAGATACACGGCTGTGGCAACACTGCAATTTAACTAGACGGAAACCTATAATCGTCCAAGCATTAAATTATCAGTTGTCATTCGTCAGTAGGTGACACATCAGTTTCCTCCAGCAGAAAAGGCAAAAAAGGAAACAAAGAAAATATCAAAAAAAAGATAATTTTCATCCTTTTACTCGTAACCTACATAATTTTCAACTTATTTGTACCGGATTATTCACATGAAGCAAACAAACTAGCATAGCTTAAGGTCCAATAATGGCCAGCATATCTTTAAGCTGCTTTGCAAGTAGTATGCCCTAGATAAGACCATCAGAAGGTGTTTTGCACTCAGTAACACCACATTCACCAACAATCACAAATCACAATTATATAGCAACACGATTCAGGTGCTACTAAAACAGAGAGAGATTATTACCCATTGATCTTTTTTGGTAGATGATGTAGTTATCCTGTCATTGCCCTCTTTCTCATTAAACTCTATCTAATCACTCTAGTTTTCCCTATTCCCACATATTAACTTGGTATGGACAAAAGTTCTCCACTTAACCAAAATTCTTTTGTTATCTGCATTTTACTCGTAACAGAAAGCTCTCCTCTGCTGCGCTTCCATTACAGCAGCACAAAATCTGTTTGTTTTGAGATGGATGGATGATTATGGTAGCATGTCTAGCAGCAATACACATAAGATGATAATATAGGCAAGAATGGAAAGGTTCCAGCACTATGCATTTGCCTCGGGGGTTTCAAATGATGACCTATATCTTGCAGTTGCAGTTCATAAAATGCCATTCCACAAGTTTAATACATTGAAGCAAACCTCACATGGAGACATACCAACCATCAGTGGTAACCACAATGAGATGTCATTCTACTTAAGTTGCTCCTAAAACCAGCATCCTCTGGATGTCTGTGGTTTGTTTTGCCTCTAATTCATTTTTCATTCTACAAATTTTAACACAAGTTCAATAATATAAAATCATGGTATACATTCAATCAACCAACCTAGATGGATAATTGTGACCCCTCTTATCTGGATCCATCTCACATCACAATGACAACCTCTAACACCAATAGTTAGTTTAGACAATTAATTTCTGCAACAGGATTTCAGCTACAAGAAACTTCCAAATACTGCTCTAAAAATGTACAAAAGAAAGAAACAGCCATTGTTAATGATGATGGAGCATTTTTGACACATTGCAAATGAAGGAAGCCCACCAAAACAAATTGTTGCAATCAACATGACAACATATAGTGTTAAAAGGTGGTAAGCCAGCAGGAATACCAATAGATACATTCCAAATTTAATAAGGCAAGCCAAATAACTAACAAGCAGTTGTCAATATCTTTCTGATTGACTAAACAAGACTAGCTCAATCCGCTTCTGATAATATACACTATACAGAAGACATAAAAGAGAAGACTACTTTATAAGCATCCATACATGAACAGGTGCAAATTCAAGTCTTAGCTAACATAAATACAATTGAACTCCCACAAGGGAAAAGCTACCCTCTGATCTTCTCAAAAGAACATAAGGGAAAACAACAAGGTCTTAAGTAGGAAGCAATGCTCTTCTGTATAGCATAAAAAAGTGCATGCAGAAGGCCTGGAATTAGAGTTCAGATATATTTTAGGATGACACGAGCACTTCATCAAACCTACATGATGCTATTAACCTTAAGCACATCCCACCATTGAGAACCTCCAAAATTTCTGAAATGAGAAGACACTGAGATGAACGGGATCAACATGCTCAGTGATATCAAGTTACCCATAAGGTATCAACTGAAAGGTCAATTATTGCTTCTCTAGTTTCTTTCCGCAGCAGCTTTAGACATGCACAAGGAAATAAAATACCTTACAAGCTTTACAAAAGGAGCTATATTAAGAGGAAGAGGAAAGAAACAACTATAACTTATCTTGAATCTATAAACTGCATTGGTTGTGTAACTTCAACGAGAAATCGATGCATACCTAGAAATAGTTTCCCTTTGGCCGGTCCCATTGAAGAGGACACTATCCCATGTCATTGGCAGGACACCCATGCGTAATGTTTAGGAAATTTAGTTAGAGCAGTTTAGACTATTCAAATTTGCACAAAATGGATGCTTAGAATACTAAGAATCTACATCCCAATGCACAACAAGATATAAGGTAATTATGAGAGATCAAGGCTTCTGTATGCCAGCAGAGGAGCCTTTTTAATAATTCACTTTTTATTTTCCTTGCTTTTTCTTGGCTCAATGAGCAGTCTGTCCATTCTCAACACTCAGCCCATATAACACGCCTGCATATCTCTCAGTAGAGCCACTAAAGAAAGATTCTTTCAACTTCCTGAAAGCACACGACGTGAGCAGGCTGTCGGAACCAGCCTGGTGGCAGATCCCGACCCTCTCAACATCAAGCAGCTCGGCGAGCTTGTTGAGCCCCCCATGGAGGCTGTTGCAGAACTTCATGAGATGCTTGATGTCGTACACGGTCGGGAAGTATATCCTGATGAGATTGAAGAAGCCGGCCTGGGTGTCGGGGAGGTTCTGGCAAGTGAGCACCTTAAGAAGGTAGCCGAAGTCATACCCGCTGTGGAAGGTGACCCAGTAGATGGAGTCATTGAGCACGATACCCGACGACATGAGGAGCTCGCCGAAGCGGTGGGCGTCGATCCCTTTGTCGTTGTTCTTCTTGAAGTCGATGCCGCTCTGGCGGAGGAGCTCGATGGAGTCTGTCGCGAAGACGTCCAACTGCATGTCGAATTCGCGGAAGTTGAATTGCCATACGCAGCCGCGGTCGGTGCCGCAGGTGGGGAGGTTGCCGAGCTCGTCGGAGAAGGTGAGGCCGAGCTGGATCAGCTTAAGCATGTCGACGTTGGCCTTGAGGGTGGCATAGTTAAAGTCGGAACTGGTCCGGAAGCATCCCAAGGGTCGGCACACGATGCCGGGGAACTCCGTGTCCATGGCGACGTAGGGGAAATCATCCACGATCTCGCGGATCAGGGCAAACTCCGCCTCCAGGTTGTCGCTCCACACCTCGCGAATCTCGACAGTCTCGCTCTTGGGAAGGATCGACGACATCGCACCAACATCAATCAAGATTAAGAACCCCAATAGATCGATCTAGATAGGACGCGGAGAGGGGATTTAGGGTTTGAGGGATCGGATCAGAGGACGAAGAAGGGATCGTATTCGTGGGATCAAAGGGGAGGGGCGGGGAAAGCGCGGGCGGTGGTGACTAAGGACGCGGCATCAGCCGGCCCTCAAAGAGGTCCGATCATGGAGATGGCGGAGGAGGAGGCAACGAAGGGAAGAGGAGGAGAAAGAAAAGGAAAGAGATGAGGGCGAAATAGTGTGGCGTCACGCGTTTCTGGTGCACCGCTAGCAGCGGTTAAGCCCGGGTAGGAGAGGCTGCATGGCGAACTCTGGTTGGTGAGACGAGGAGGGTCCTCTCCGGCGCAGTTTGCGGCCCGGGTTCACGTTGCGGGTCGGGTCTTCTCTGCTCCATGGGAGTGCATCGCGTTGGGTCCCGGCTGGAGTCCAGGGGGCCCACTTGGTGGGTCTGTTATTTGTCGGTTTTCTTGTGTCATTAAGTAATCGGAATGACTTTGATTAGTTTATTATCCTTAATTAAATTACAGACATTCAGAGTTTATTTCAGTAAAAAAATTTACCTTCCAATTCTTTAATTGAACACCTTTTCACTTTGATCATCAAAAGTTTTTACTTTACAAAGTTATTTTATCATCAGTTGTTCTCGTAAAAATATTATTATAGCTAATAAAAATCATTTTAAAAAAATATTTAGTACAAGAAAATATATATATAATAAGATAAAAAATCATAGAATTACCGCCTCAGCATTTTCATGAATTCTTTTTCTTCCCCATTTTTACACAGAGCTAAAACGACAGTTATTTGCATGGAAGAATTAGAAGGAGACGTCGCCGTTGGTTGCGCCGCCGACGGAGGCTGTGTCATCGCCCTGCCACGTCCAAACGATGTCTTTTAGCCCCGGCCGCACGCCCTCGTTGCAGAACTTGGCGTACTCCAAGGTGTCCCCCGAAGTCTTGGCAAACTCAACTACTGCTATTCCCGCCGCCACCTCGAACACCTCCGCGGCTACTGCCAGCCGCCCCTTCCGCCCCTCCGCCTTCCCCTCCATCTTCACCTTGTACGACTTGGTTCGCTGCACGCCGAACCCGAGGGCTCGCCCTACTCCCTCCAGCCGCTCCACGATCGCCGACGCGGGCGACCGCGATGTGAACACCGTCCCCGCCTTCCGCTGGCTCTCGAATAGGCTCGAGAGATTGAAGCCCGAGGACATGGAGGAGATGAGCTCGAACGCGTTGTAGAATCTCGGAGTCCTTGGGTTGTCCTCCTCCTCTTCCTCTGGCGCCTTTGGCGGTGGCGGAGGGATTTGGATCGGAGCCGGGCGCCGAGGCCCTTTCTTGAACCACGGGTGCTGCATTACTGCCGTGATGGAGATGCGCTTCTCGGGGTCGACGACGAGGAGGCGGGAGACGAGGCGGCGGGCTTCTCTGGAGAACCACGGCGGGATTCGGTACTCCGCCTTGAACACCTTGCAGTACATCGCCGTCAAGCTCTCGTCTTGGAAGGGGAGGTACCCAGAGAGTAGGGCGAAAAGGATGACGCCGCAGGACCAGAGATCGGCCTTTGCGCCGTCGTAGCCGCGGTGGCGAAGAATCTCCGGCGCGACGTAGGCGGGGGTTCCGCACTGGGTGTGGAGGAGGCCGTCGTGGCGGAGCTGCTCGGGGAGCGCTGAGAGGCCGAAATCGGAGACCTTGAGGTCGCCGTGCCCGTCGAGTAGGAGGTTCTCGGGCTTGAGGTCGCGGTGGTAGACACCGCGGCTGTGGCAGAAGTCGACGGCGGAGATAAGCTGATGGAAGTAGCGGCGGGCCAGGTCCTCAGGCAGGCGGCCACGGGCGACGCGGGCGAGTAGCTCGCCGCCACGGACGTACTCCATGACGAAGAAGATGCGCGACCTGGTGGCCATCACCTCCCGAAGCTCCACCACATTGGGGTGGCGGACCATGCGCATCACCGCGATCTCCCGCTGAATCTGCTCCATCATTCCGGCTTCCCTGCTTACCCGCTCTTTGTCGATCACCTTGATGGCAACGCTCTCGCCAGAGCTGATCTCGCGGCCGTAGTACACCTTCGCGAACGTGCCCTTTCCCAGCACGCGCCCCATCTCGTACTTCCCGAACACCAGCTTCTGCGCCCCTTCCCCCTCCTTTCCCATTCCCGTCGTCCACCTCACCTCTCCTTCCTCTCGGCTGTTCTACTCTGCTCCGACTCGAAGGCGAGGAGGGGACACAACCATGTCGAAGAAAGTCGCGACCTTTGCCATTGCTCCCATCACGTCGCCTCTGTCGACATTTAAAGCAACAAAAGTTGGCATTGCCCACGCGCCGAAATGGTGCGAAATGGGGCCTGCTTCTTCTCCTTCTGCCGCCGCCGCTTCTTCTCCCTCGTCCTTAGTTTCCACATTGCACAAAGATGGATTCTTTTGCCGACTTCTTAGTCCTATTCCCCTCCTCCTGTCACCGTACTCGAATCAAACTGTCGGGAGAAGGTTAGTACGCTCCCAGTGAGCAGAGGGAAGGGAGATGGCTCATCAGCTGCTGTGCTACTCTCGTTTTCTCGACTCCGAGAGAGAGAGAGAGAGAGAGCAGAGCATACGAGAAACAAGTCTTCATCAACCTATCCCTTATCTACAGATTAATCTTTCTTATCTTTTGTTTATGTACAAGTCCATCAAATCTTAAGAACAAGTTCGAGATCTGTTTGTCATCCAAGTTCAACTCTCCTTTGCGATGGATGGTTCTTCTCAAAGATGAGCTTTGCTCTCTCTCTCTCTCTCTCTCTCTCTCTCTCTCTCTCATGACACACAAAGATAACCAAAATCTAACGTTATCTCACATCCAATCTCCTCATTAGAATAGTTACATAAGATATATTAATAAATAAATAAAGGAAAAATGGTTTGGTGGTGCATCGCAGCATCGAGAAGGTCCACGAATGACGTCATGGATAGGTTCCGAAGAAATGGTTCAAAGATGACTGGAAGTCGGCTTTGGATTACGTTCTATGTTCTCTCACTTCATTCTCTATCCAGCAACCTCCATAGGCTTAATAGGATAATACTTATCCTCTGAACAACACCATCACCAGCTGACAAGAACCAATCACCACAATAACGTGAGAGAAGATATGTGGAGTTCTTTTAGTTTAATTTTATAAGACCAATGATAAAAAAATATTTTAAAGATAAAAAATATTCAAATAAATATATTTTTTTATTTTTTTGAACATTTTTATTCATAAAAAAATTAATAACTTAGACTTGAACTATGAGTTTGTTTTGTATTCATCAAAATTTTGATTTTTAATTTGATCGATCTTGTTGAATGATTCAATGTTATATGATCTTTCGACATTTTTGGTTCAATTATCATGTCGAATCGATGAAGATTGAAATTCTCTTCGATTTTAATTTTATTTATTTTATTTTTAAAATAAAAAAAAATAATGGATGCCGAGAATGACCATTCCTTAGTCGACACATGGCACCGAATGGTTGCACGAGGGGCGAGTGGCCCCACCCAAGTGAAGCCAAATCATAAAGGGCAGGAGGCCACTCGTTGAATCCATCCTCCTCTCGCTACTGACAAGAAACAGTGGTCTCAGTCAGCCTTCCTTATCATGTCTCGACTTCATGTGATGATGCCTTCGCTAACTTAGCAGTGCAAAACAACTTCACCTCACAAAGCAGCAGCAGAGTGATCGGAGAACAAAAAAGGGCCATCATTGACGCCATCCTCCGTAGCTCTTTAGAAGTGGCAGTCCAAATCACAAGACAAAGGAACTTGCAAATGAAGGAAAAATTCAGACGAGCGTTGTCAATGGGAGACCAGCATAGATTGGGACCAAGTATCAGGTCGCTAGCCGCATTATCTACAGTGTTTTCAGTACCTTAGAATTGGCCTGTAATGAGCAATGGATAAGGCTCTCGAGGACTGGATAGCGAGGCAGCAACCGAGAATATTCAGTATGGTGAGTGATATTTATTGCCGAGGAATAGTTCATCGTTTGTTTTATTTTTAATCGAGTTTGGTGATGGATATTCTCAATATCATTACTTTTGATATATCCTATATATCTTTTAGGAGGGTTAGACTCTCTATTAGATCTATGCAAAGTTCGAACTTATATGTTAGGTATAGAAAAATCTAAGGGCGGCATCACATGTGCAGCGGAAGTTCATCGTCGTTCAAAGGTGTGTAAAAACTAGTAAGTGAAACTGAGATTACGAAGATGCTCTTCAAATCACTACTCAAATCTCCACATCTACCATCTAAGGAGAAAGGGAGAGGAGAATAAAAGGTGATAACCAAGAAGCTTAGTCTATGACCCTTTAGTTCTCTCCTATTTATAAAGGTCCCCTATTAACTTAACCCTAATTGATCCAGCCTTATTGGGTACTGGATCTTCATCTGAAGCCTCTTAGATTAGTGGATCTTTATTCGATAATCTCTCATTGGCTCTTATTGGATCTCATCCATAGGATCCAATAATTCAATGGCTTATTGGATATCCAATAAGATAAGGGCTTCGACGGATATCTCATATTTGAACTTCTACTCGTTGTAACACCTACCATATATGTGTGACCCTCTAGGCCCAATATCGAGTTGGCAATGAGTCATACCTGTTAGAACTCCTCTAGCTTAGTGAATTAGTATCTCTATAATAATTCACTTGACTCATCAACTACAGATGTACTAGGTCATTACGCCATAGTCCATAGACGATATAAGGGAATTCAATCATTTAGACCTATCTATCATCAATTACCATGTACATATAGTCCCTTATCCATCTAATATCTCAGATACCATATATTGGGCGTGGTGCTATCAAGCTCATATGGTTTCTCCTCGAGTCTCACTCTAATCAGATTTTCTAAGAGAATTATTTCTCTCTCAATACGAATGACCTTGGCCAAGGATTTGTCTGAGCAAGAGCACATGAGATATTCTTCTTATGATACTAAAAACGGATAATCCTCTATCGACACTCAATAGCCCTCGTAAGGTTGACTACCACTCCTATGTACTTGAACAAACTCGTCCTATAGAATGGTGCTTGAGTTAGGTTCTCCAACCTCACTCAATTTTATCACGCTCTCATAGTTTCTACCAAGAATGTGTTCCTTCTTAAGGAATACTGCTCTCTTAGCAATAAAGACCTTTTGGTCTTCGGGATAATATAAATAATACTCATAAGTCTCCTTAGGGTATCCCATGAACTTGCGTTGTTCCGTCCTTGATTCCAATTTGTAGGAGTTGTATCTCCTAACATGGGCAGGGCAGCCCCAAATCTTAACAACCTTAAGATCGGGCTTCTTTCCTTTTCATATATCATATGGTATAGATACTATCACCTTAGATAAAACTCTATTAAGAAGGTAAGCTGCGGACTCTATAACGTATCCCCAAAATAAGATAGGTAGATCAGTAAAACTCATCATAGACCGCACCATATCCAATAGTGTACGGTTCCTCCTTTCCGATACACCATTGAGCTGAGATATATAAGGATAGGTCCATTGGGATAGGATCCCATGGTTTTTGAGGAACTTGGTAAACTTTATACTCAAGTACTCTCATCTTCGATCTAATCAAAAAGTCTTAATACTCTTTCCAGTCTAATTTTCTACCTCATTCTTGTATTCCCTGAATTTCTCGAAGGCTTCGGACTTGTACTTCATTAAGTACGCATGTCCATACCTAGAGAAGTCATCAGTGAAAGTAATGAAGTATGAATAACCACCTATGGCCTAAGTCGACATAGGACCACATACATCAATATATACAAGTTATAGCAACTCAATGGCTCTCTATCTAGTTCCACTAAATAGAGAGTTAGTCTATTTTCCTTGAAGGAAACACTTGTAGGTTATATATGATTCATAATCAAATGGACCTAGGTATCCATCATTTAGCAATATTTGAATTCTTTCCTCATAGATATAACCCAACATACAATATCATATGTATATATTGTTGAATCTCATATTTTGATGATGAAACCAATTGATAATTATTTATGATTTAACTATGTTTTGAGTGATATAGGATGCTTTGATCAGGGAGAGATAATTAAAGTAGGAAGAATCATGTTGGGCCAGAGAAACATGTTAGAAGATTGGACGTCGGGCCGGAGGATCGGTCGACGTATGAAGGTTTCGGGCCATGAGTTCGAGCATCAAGCCAAGAAGAGCAGATATTGTGCCAAGGATATCGGAGTTGCCGAGGTCAAATGGACGATTGGGCAATAGGCCGCAAGAGAAGACGATGCATCGAAAAATCGAACAAAGCGTCGATGGACCAATGACATGCCGAACAACATGATTCATACTTAGTAATAATTTTCTAGATCAAAGTGTGTTTTACGTGTGTAGAATTAACTACGATAGCAAGGCATAAAGCAAAATAAAGTCTCGGAGTCAAGAACGTGATTTCGTTGAGAGTTCGAGAGTTCGAGAGTTCGTTGGAAGTCTGGACGTTCGTCGGAAGTTCTACCGAAATTGATTGAGAAGTCCAGGAGCTTGCCAAAGAAACTTGTCGGAACTCGCCAAGAAAATTGTCATGAAGTCCAGGAGCTTGCCAGGAGTCCGCTGGAACATTACCGAGAGATTGTCGGAAGTTCGCTGGAAGATCGCTAGAAAAAACTAGACTTACGGACTTGTTTAGCTTAGTAAATGTCTTAGAATTCGTAGTTAGCACATAATTGAGATTAAAATTAGGCCAACCCAATTATGGGCTAATTGGGCCTATGTATGAACTATGTTGGGCCCAATGAAAAGGCCCAAATAGTGACCCAAGAGGTGGCACCGTCGTGGCATAGTCTCCAAGACTATGTCAGGCGGTGGTACCGCCCAGACACAGTCTCCGAGAGGCTGCAGGCAGTGGTACCGCCCAGTGGTAGGGTGCCAGGAGGTGGCAACTATCCCTATCAGGCGGTGGTACCACCTAGTGTCAAACTGACACTAGCGGTGGTACCGCCCAACAACTAGGAAACTCGGGATGAGATATTTTTAGGCTCCAAGTTTGAATCAACTTGAAGCCTATAAATACCCCTCTCATCCTTGGTTAAGCAACACAAGACTTGAGAGTGAAAAAGAAAGAAATGCTGCTATAATCTTATGTGAACTCCTCTCAAAGTTTTAAGTGTTAGAATAGTTTGAGAGAGGAGTGAGTGGGGGTGTAAGGATTATCTCCTAAACCTGGTAAAAGGAGAATTGAGTTATAAAAAGTGGTTGGTCTTCGCCTATTGAAGGAAGATCGATAGTGGATGTCGGTGGTCTCGACGGAGGAGGAATCAGGAGTGGATGTAGGTCACGATGACTAAACCACTATAAAATCTAGTTTGCATTTTCTATTTTGCTATTTACCTTAACTGCAAACTATCTTACTTGCTTATTGCTTTCACTACCTTATGAAAATGCTTTCAAGCTATCTTTACGAAATGGTTTCGACGAACGAAGATTTTACAAAACTAACGCTCTTACCACTACACTAACTCCCCCCCTCTTAGTGCCGACTCATTCCTAACAGTTGATATTCAGAGCCTCATGATTTCTCATTTGGTTTAACACCCAATAGAAATGGCTCTTTTTGACTTTCAAGAGGGTCACTCTCTCATTCGTCTTCCCTTGTTCAATGGGACGGATTACACATATTGGAAAACTCGAATGAGAGTTTTCTTGCTTTCTTTGGATTTGACTTTATGGAATATTTTCGAAAGCGGTTTTCAAATGTCTTCTTTTCCAATAAACCATTGGAATGATTTGGAGAAGAAGACTTTTTCTTTAAATGTAAAGGCTATGAATTCCTTATTTTACACGTTGGATAAAACTGAGTTTAATCGGGTTTCTACTTGCGAAATGACTTTCGATATATGACACATTCTTGAAACCACACACGAAGGCACTAGTAGAGTAAAAGTTTTGAAGATTAATCTTTTAATGCATGATTTCGAGTTGTTTCAAAAGAAGCCGAGCGAAACTATTGTTGACATATACACCCGCTTTACGGATGTCATCAATAGTTTAAAAGCTCTTGGCAAATGTTTTTTGAATCTTGAACTTGTGAATAAAGATTTATGCTCACTTTCTAAAACATGGGATTAAAAAGAAATGACTATTCAAGAATAAAAAAAACTTGAACAATTTTTCAATTGAAGAACTTATAGGGTCTTTGATGACCTATGAAATGACGTGTAATGCACGTGAAGAACTTAAGAATCACCTTCCAAAAAATAGGAAGGATTTCAGACTTATAATAATCGAAGACCACTCGAGCATAAGCTCAAGCGATGGTGAACTTAAACTCCTCACTATGAAACTTAAAAAGTTCATGAAACAAAAATTAAAAAACAAAAAGAACACAACTACTTGTTATGAATGCAAGAAGAGGGAAGCACTTTGGGATGAATCGAGCTCCTCCGAAGATGAGGAGAAAATCAACAAAGGCGAGGTGGCAAACTACGCCTTAACGGCTTTCGACGATGAGGTAATCAAAATCCCCTTAGTTTATTTCAAAATTACATGATACTTTTCATGAGTTATTCTTAATTTAGTTTAGAAAAAATATTTTTCTTAAAAATTATATGTTTAATAATATAATGAATATGCTAATTTTGAAATTGATAATGAAAATTACATATTTTATGATAAAGGAATAAAATATTAGACTTAAATCTAATTCTTAAGATAAATCCTATATATGTTTTTAATAAGCATTAATGTGTATCATGTTGATTTCTGTATTGTTTTTCGATTTTGATTGAAGATGCTCTATGATCAATGAAATCGTGTTTGATTTGAAGTAATGCATAATGATCGTGCTTAATAAATTTATCTTTCAAAATTATACATGATGATTTAAAGTAACGATGATTTTTGGGTGATTTATGGCTTATTAATCTTTGTCGAATAAATCTTACACATTTGGTTTTAAACATGATACATATTTTTATTTGACATAAATGAAATAAACCACATGAATTGAAACAACTAAAAATGGAAAACATTTTTCTTGAAAATTCTTTTTCTCTATCTTATTGATTTTGATGAATCTATTTGTATCATTTTTACGAATCTCTTGGACTTTGAAAATGATTTTGATGATTTAAATTTAAATAATTTTTTATCCAAATCATGATCTTGATTGCTTGATATTTACAAATTAAGATTTATTATAAATCAAGGTTTTTTATTAATTGTTCTCCTACGATTCTACTTGGTATTTTCTTAAGAGAAGATTTTCTAAATGAATCATGACTTTTCTTGTGAGTTCTTGGATTTATTACTTGAGATTCTTTTTAAACAAGATCTCTTCTTTGTACTCCTATAATTTTTTATTGGTATTTTATTTAAAAAAGAGATTTACTATATGAATCATATCTTTTGGTATTCAAGTGATCTTATCTTTCATGACATGATTTCTTTATATTTATGGCTTATATATCTTGAAATGTTTAAAATATTTTACAATGACAAAAGGGGAAAAGAAAATAGGTAACATCTCAAGAGAACCAAATTTGCTAGCTTGAATGATAAACTAAGATATGTTAGATCTCCCAAATGCATAAATTATTCTTATACATTTTTCAGATTATGATATTGATTTCTTGAATTTTAGACTTGATCTTTCATTTTTTATGATTGAAATAATGATTGGAATATTGATGTAATTATGAATGATGATTTGGAATCATGCATGTAATGATAATTTTATATTTTAAAAATATATATAATGATTTGGTATTATACATGCAATACTTCAACTTATGATAATGATGCATGCAATGATGAAATATTTATAATAAAAAATTATTTTGACATTCATGACTTGATTTTACATCTTTATTATTTATCTTTGTCATGCTTTGAAAATTATTGTAAAGGGAAAAAGAAATACAAAATTGTATTCATCCCTTCTTTTTGACAATAACAAAGGGGGAAATAGCTAGCTTGCACAAGTCAAGAAGATACAAAAATATCCTAGCTTGCTTATATCAAAAGAGAAGCAAATATCGCTAACTTGCATATTTCAAGAAGTAAAAGTTGCTTTCTTGAACATCTCAAATATTGCTAGCTTATATTTTTTTAAAAATGATATAAAAATTTGCTAGCTTATATGATGTAGAACTTGTTATCTTGAACATCACCAAGAATTGCTAGTTTGCAATCTCAAGAGAAGCAAAAGTGCTATCTTGTCTATCTCAAGAAGCAAAACATGATAAACTTGCACATCTAGCAAAATTTACAAACTTGCAAAACTCAAAATTTTTGCTAGTTTGCATGATGATAAAAATGGAGATTATGTTTATTATACAATAATTTGAACTTGTATGTCCAAACACTTGAAAATTACACTTCTCCTTTTTGTTGATGATAAAGGGGAGAAGTATGATCATGTTATGCATGATGACATGCTGCAAATATTCATGATGAAATTTGAAAGGACTTGAATTCAGCTTGAATTCAAGGTTCTATCAATATAGCATATTGATAGGGGGAGTTTGTTTAAACTCCGAGAGTTTGTTTACACTCCATCATCAATTGGTTGTCATCATAAGAAAGAGGGAGATTGTTGAATTTCGGATTTTGATGATGAAACCAATTGATAAGTGTTCATGATTTGATCTACGTTTTGAACGACGCAGGATGCTTTGATCATGGAGAGATAATTAAAACAGGAAGAATCATGTTGGGCTGGAGAAACATGTTAGAAGATTAGACGTCGGGCAGGAGGATCGGTCGATGTATTGACAGAAGGCTTTACGCAACTACTTTACACAAAAACTGATTCTACGTGATTCATCACAATATACAATTAAAAAAAATCTATCATCATATAAGCAACTTGGCTCTGAGACCACTATTGTGAAACACTAGGGAGCATCGCATGTACTTGAAAAATAAAAACAAGAACTGGTTTCTCAAAATAATCTTATCAAATCGTCATGTGAAGATCGTGAGCGTAAAACTTGTGAAACTGGAAACTGCATAAAGTGGTTGAGACGTTCTCATCGAGGGGAACTCGTATACCCCATAAATGAGCTTTTCTACACTCTTTTTTATCAATAATTCACCTTCTCACACAATACGTTCTTTCCTCGTAATCGCATACCACCACACAACAGCACACAAAGAGGGATCAGTCTCTCTTATTGTCCTCTCACACTAGAGAGAGGGGGCAGTGGGTTGGAGAAAGAAGGGGGGAGGAGATGATAAGGGTGGCGACCCGACGTCTAATCTTCTAAATGAAATAAGTTTTCTGAATGAGGATCTAGATTTATATAAATTAACCTAAATAATTCGTAAAGAAAATAAAAAAATAAAATTTAGTATATAGATTTGGAAAATCTATTTATGACTTTAGATAAGTTTCTAGATAATAGTTTATAAAGTTTTTTTATACCAATATTTCCTTCAGATTTAAAAAAAATACTATTGATCAATATTTATGTTTAAATATCAGTGGGAGTCAGTTTATTATATTTGTCTTATATATGGATAATATTTTATTTATCCGTAGTGATCTTGGTTTATTATACCAAACTAAAAAAAATCTTATTGAGAATTTTTAAATGGTTGATATAAATAAGACATCTTATGTTTTTATCATTGAGATATTTAGCGATAGATATCAAGGATTACTAGTAATGTCTCAGAAAAGATATATTGATTGGAGAAATTTAATATACAACTTTGTTTAGCAAATGATATAAGTAAAAAAAATTTAGTCAAAACAACTGTGAAATGACTTGAAAAAGAAATCAAATAAAAAAGAAAAATATTCATTATATATGCATAGTTAGAAATCTATTATATGCTCAAGCCTATACTAGATCAGGTATTAATTTTGAAATCAAAATACTAGGTATATTTTAGAGTTACATAGTAATGAAACACTAAAATGCAATATATATATATATATATATATATATATATATATATATATATATATATATATATCTTGAAGAGACAAATGATTATATGCTTATATATATGAAAATAAATCAACTTAAAATTATGATAATTTCATATACTGATTTTATAAATCATCTCAATAATGAAAAGTCCACTTTATATTTTATATTTATTAGTTAAAGGGGTAATTTATAGAAAAATATAAAATAATATATTATTATATTATCAACTATATAAGTTGATTTTGTGGTATGCTTTGAGACTACTAATCAAGATTTATGATTATAAAATTTTATCTTATGACTTAGTATAGTTAGACTTAATTATCAAGTCACTAAAAATATTTTATGACATATCACAGTAGTTTTCTTCTCTAAGAATAGTAAATATTTTAGCAGTTCTATGTATTATGGTATAGAGTACTTAATGGATAGAGAAAAGAGTCCAAAAATAATTAATATCAATTAATAACTTAAGTTTTATTATATTGATTGTTAGTCTATTCACTTGAGACTCACAACCTAAAGTGTTTAAAAAAACATGTTCTTATAATTGGGTTTGTAAGCAACCCATAAAAGATATGATGATGCATATTTGAGTGGACATTATAATTAATTAATTATTTCTATTATTCTATTTATATTTATATATATACATATCATGATTGAATGTGTATAATAGGATTATCTTAACAAAATAAATTATATAGGTCGACTATATTAAGAAGGATTGATAATATTGTGGAACATAAAAGGAAGTTTGATTTCAATTTGATATATTATTATTTGATTTTAATTTTTAATATTAAATTATTTTAATAACAATAATATATTATGGTTTTTATGTTTAGAATAAACATATACGATATCCAATATAGAATCTCTCTTATTCTCAATTAAAAAAAAAGAGTAAACGTGCTAATATATGAAGAGTGTTAACGGGAGTTTCTTTATAGGTGATTTATGCAATTGTCAGCATTTCATGAATAATATTTTGGTTATGGGTGATTTCATCGAAACATCAAGTTTACTTGGACATGAAGAGATGCCCAATCCGTCAAGCATTATAGTCAAAATTGTACGTTGACTCACTTAGTGTTGACTCATAGGACTAATTGAATATTTGACTTCGTGTGTGGCTTGAAAGCAATAGGGTACTCGAATAAATTCATATGTTATTTTTCTCATTTTAATTAGGAATAAATTGATAACTTGATTTTATAAATGAATCTTAGACTAGAGTAAAAATTTTCTCTCTTTATTGCGTTATCCTTTTCCTCTTCTATCGTGGTAGAGCATAATCATTAATTAAGGAGAGTGGACATTAGGGCATGACCTACAAAGGATCAAGATAAGGATTATTCTCTTTTTTCTTTGTTAATATATTATATTTTCATTAGTATTATATTCATATTTCATGGTGATTTCCCTTATATTATGATTTGTACTTTATTGGTTTTACGATTGATAAGAACATGATATATTACATCAATATAGTTCATAAAAGAAAATTTATGATTTAAATCAAACCGGATCTTTCTCTCTTGGTTTTCTAACCATACTTTTATTTGCTGTGATAGATCAGAAACATTATTATTAACCCAAAAAAGAAAAAAAAAAAGTGCATAAGTTATGAATCATGGATGAATAAGTAGAACGCCAAAAAATTCTCATTAAAGATTATCTTCTTGGTTATTATATGATGGTGTGAGTTATGAATCTCCGTGACGACGGAGTTCAGGACTTAGCATCATGGATTAAGTGAAATTTTAAGTCGGTCCCAAAGAATGACCCACACAAACATGCCTTCAATAGGATATGGAGTGAAGAGAAAAATTAGGGAAGATAAAAATGGGCAAACGGAAAATGTGGATTAACAATAGATCAAAACTGTATCTTAAATGTGGATTAACATAAGTGTTATTTGGTATAATTATATTTCAAATATCTATCGAATAAAAAATATAAATTATGTTAGTTTGTTACTAAATTATTTTGATATTTTTTATAATTTTAGATAAAATTATAGGGTACTTCCAAATTAAAAAAAAATTTATATTAATATTTTTCAAATGCTGAAATGTTAATACTATCCTAAGGTAGTATCAGTATTTGAGCATTTTCAATGTAACATCTAGAATAGATGCGATTTGAAAAAAAGTTATCGAACATTAATTTATATTTGAAATGTATATTGGGAGCCTAAAAAACATTTCAAATGTGTTCCTGAATGATATAGTATATTTTATATGACAATAGCCTTTGTAAGAGAATTAAAATAAATATTTTTACTAAAATAAATTATTTTTTTTATAAACATTATATGAGCATACTGTCATCATATGAGAAATATATTATCGGATAATCGACTCATGACTTGATGTATGGGATAGTGTTTGAGTCCACCATAGTAATTGTTCATAGGGGTGGAGTTGGTTGCCTCAGGTTTAGTATAAACATAAGTTTCATAATTATTTTTATTTTTTATGTGAATAAATAAATAAATATATATATATATATATATATAATATGATATATGATATTAAAAGAAGATAAAAGAAAAAGAAAAAAGAAAGATATATGACATGTGACATGGATTTGATCATTGTTATGCCATGTGCATTAAATATGATGTGTTTTATATTAGAATAGTCTTATTTCATGATATATAATTACAATAAATATATGAATATAGCTTTTTATGACATCAAAATATGACAATTATGAATTATTTACTGTGGGTATATTCTTGTCACATGAGACATAATCTTGATAATCTGTTAATCTCTTATGTTGATGTTATGCTCATGCATGACATAGACCCTTATATATGTTAATATGAAATCA
Organism: Musa acuminata AAA Group; assembly: GCF_036884655.1. Lineage (NCBI taxonomy): Eukaryota > Viridiplantae > Streptophyta > Magnoliopsida > Zingiberales > Musaceae > Musa > Musa acuminata. The sequence continues at coordinate 3,217,559 of NC_088353.1, read as the reverse complement.
GCATATCATTACATGCTTCCTTGAAACTTTATTCTATTATTTACTGTGCATTTGTGCTCCAAAAACACTATAGATTTGCTCGAGTGTGGCATGGTATCATGAGTGAGATTTGAAGGATTATTCGAGGTAAAAATAGATTTAGTAATTAATCATTATTATAACATATATATATATATATATATTAATTTTGAGAACAAAGGTTATTCAATTAAGTAAAAAAGACTTTGGTTCAATTAACCAAGTTAGGTCAAATTGGATTCTTTTCAATAACCCAGTGGACAATGCACCCACATCAGCTTCTATCTTGGTATCGAACCCATGTCGACATCAGCATCTATAGTCAATCTCCAAGTCAATATTTTACAGGTCAATTCAATTCATTGGACTCACTTTAGTATATATAAGCAAAAGAAGCATTAGGATAAGCTCATTTATTGCAGCAACTAAGAATCAAGCCTACAGTTCTTTTAGATCAAATCAGTGTCACAGAAGACGAGTCTTCCAAAAGTGAAGCAATTCAGCTTTGAACGTCTGCTGCCTTCCTTAGTGACAAAGCAAGCAGAAGTGTTTGGCAGTGCCACACATCACTGATGCAGTGAGACACACAGAGGAAGGGCAAAGTTCTACCTATTCTGACTCGAGCATGGAAGAGAAGCCACGTCAGTTTTTAGAGCTACCTTCCTCTTTCAATGACGAGGGTTTAGGAGACAGCAGGGCTTCTCTTGCTTTGTCTCAATGCTTTGGCAGATGCCATTAACAAGTGCCTGTGAGTGCAACAGAAAGCTAAGTGGCATGATGTGATTCCTTACTCGTCTTGATTTGCATGAAGCTGTGTCATCTGTGAGACTCTTCCTCCTCTATATGTCTATAAATATATTTATCTTCTTTTTTTTTTTTTTTGCGATCAAAATCATAAATGATTTTCAACAAAGAAAATAAACTAAATAAAAATAATATTTTGATACACACTGATTCAGTCTAAAATTTTAATGGCATAATACAAAGAAATAACTGTTCCATTAAGATATGTTTACCTTCTCAAGATAAGATTGTCCAAGTAGAATTTACGTTATGATTATGATATTATATTCATGTTGAAACTTTTATCTTGTTATTTTATCCATAGAAATTATCTATTGAATTATGCATTGTGATGTACAATTTAATTGATATTTCCATTAGTTTTGGTCCGAAAATTGAATTGAAGAAATTAAAAAAGTCATTAAGTCCAAATAATGAATCGATCCGAGCGTTTGTTCATGAGTCGTATTCGATTATCTATTTATTAAAATATAATTCCTTCGACACTCAAATCAATATTATTAATTAAAATATATTTTATTTTTTACTGATATTTTTAACCTTCGAGCCTATGTTTTTATATGTTATAGAATATTTTAATATGAGATGTTTGCTTGACATAGAGAAAAAAAATATTGAGTTGAAAGGAGAGGAAGATGCCATGTCACACTAACTAGTTTTTATCGAATTTAGATATCTTTTAGAGCTATCGAACATTAAATATATGGAAAAATTAGTTACATCATAGGTTTAATAGTATCAAAAAAAATTAAAATGAAGTATATCTCATGTTAAAAATAGAAAACATATAGAAAATATTATTTTTAAATAATTTATTAAAGAAAAAGGATGATAGGAACCATGACAAAAGAGTAAAGACATTAAGGAATGGGCCAATATAAAAATAATTATTTTTCTCTTTCATTCTTAAAATAAAAAGTACTTAAAAATGATATTTCAGTATTTTTAAAATTTAAAAATTCTTGAACTGAATTGGTCTAAGTATAATATTTTTGAATTTTTTGATTCGATCAATTAGTTCGATATGATTTTTATAACTATGTTTGAAACAAACATTCATTCATTTTTTAAGAAGACTCTTTGTAAAACCCAAATCATGTTTGAAAGAAAGTAACAATTATGAGTCAAAGCCTGGCTCTGTTTATAATTAAAGTGATGTAAATCCTCAATCAACTACAACAGTAGGATTAACCTACCAACCACTATTATACATTTTGTTGATGAATAGGAGTTGGTAACTTAACCCTAACATCTTGGGCAGGTAAAGACCTCCAATAATATCTTAATTATTAGGTTGGTAGGTCTATGAAATGAGATTATACAAGTGGCTCTTTAACTGATCACTCAGAAACCTCATTCTTGGTGCTCATCACAACTCCCAAGAGAGAAACAAACTCAATTTGCCATCAAGTGATGTCACAACAAACCTTATCATAGCTCATTTTGAAGGTATCTGAATTGAATGAGTGTGGAGAGGGGATATAACTATGTATGTGTAGGTGAGGTACCCACCAACCATAGTTAATATCATGATGGGACATCAAGAGCTTTATTTAGAGCTTGAAGGAGAGAGAGAGAGAGAGAGAGAGAGAGAGAGAGAGAGAGAGAGCAACATATTTAGAGCTTTATATCAATATAAGGGGTTAACATAGAGATACTTTTTCTGCTAACAGCATTTAAAACAATTGTATACAACAAAATGAGATTGTATACAGAAATATTGTTTGATTGATTGGGAGGATATAGAGAAGTTAAAGTTTCCTTCATCTGAGAGAAGGTGTGCCCCATACAACAACAATTAGTATTAGCCAATATCTCACTAGGAAGAGAAATCAGCAGCATATGCAATGAACATGTTTGAGTTCTGATACACACAGGAGTCCTCCCACATGCTCAAGGCTATCAGAGTGGTTGATGCCCTCCTCCTCCCTTTCCCTGGCACAACCATATCTGGTCTGGCATAGGAATGGCTGCATGGGATTAGATGTGCAGCTTCTGCATCTTGACTCTGAGTAACAAGTAACCTTCTCTTGCTTCAACACATGGTCCCCCTACACTGATATCTTGGTTGAAGTGATTTGTATCTGAAATGGTCCCTTCAGTAGCTACACTTCATATACTCCAAAGCGATGGAGTGGCACACAAGATAAAAAGGTAAGATACCTCACCATATTTATTCCAAGGTCATACGGTTTTGCCTGGAAGACTTGCACATACACGCATTTGTCTTGTTTCTGGTAGCCAATAACAGCAGCTGCCGATGGTCAATCCAATGTGTGGGAGACATATGCTTCTGCCTCCATCAAAGCAGTGGCCTGGGGGTGTCAGCCCCGCTTTGGCGACTTGTGAGATGCGTCTCTAGCTCACAAAGGGGGACCATGGCATTGAAAGATGGGGATGCAGGCAACAATTCATTTCTTTTGTTTGGTTTCAAGTGGATGGAACAAAGCTAATCCACTTGTGCAGCAAGTGGCTGTAGCAACATGTCCGGAAGAGCGAGCAATGGAACCATTTCTTGTCATGAGAAGAAGCCAAAGGCCAAGAGATGATCACTGGACTGCTGTTTCCGGCCATCAGAATCCCAAGCTCTGTTCGTTTGATGATTGACATCAAACCATAGTGCACAAGACTCCTGCAGCAGAAGGATTACTTCCATAGCTCGTTGGAAGTTCTTCGTGTTTAGGACTCACCTCAAGCATCTGTAAATGATAAAATTGACAGATCCTTTTTGAACTAAAAACAAAAGATTCAACTTCCAAGTACTTGAATGAATCAAAAGATTCCTTTGATTTCTTTATTCACTGAGTTTGCTCATCAATCTTTGTCTCTATTAAATTTGCAAAGCGCAGTATTACTGGTCAAAGCAAGGAGCAAAGCAGTCTCCTCCGATTCATTCCAAAGATATGCCTCGGAGATTTCATGCATGATCTTGTCACCATTAGCATCCGATCGAGCACAATTTCTAAAGCAACTAAACCTAAACTTTTCCTAATGGGTCCAATCACACGTTAAAGAATTCCTTTGACTAGCCCATAAATGGTCTCATCATAAGCATGATTGCTCGTCTAATTAGTTTAGTCAAAGTGATGCTTCCTTAGCCAATCTAATCCCAAGTTAGACCCCTTTTTCTTTTCTCCTCCGCGGCTTAATCCGTACCCGACTTGCTTACCTTTCACGGCTTTGTCGGTCTCATAGGATACAGGCAATCACAAGAAAGGTACCTCTGCGGGTAGAAAACAAGAAGAAGGAAACCGTGCTCGTCGATTGATTTCCACGCGTCGATCACGGCCGTACGTCCGCCCATCAGGCTCAAGTGGAGTTGGCGGGGAGGGAATTCCCCGTTTTCGTACGCGGACCGATGGCGATGACCCGTCCTCACCCTGCCGCTCCAATCACGGGCGCCGAGTCGGCGGGCCCCACTCTCCCTAGATCGAACGGACGATATCGACGGCCCCCGCCCACCCTCCGAAGCGCCAACAGGACTCGCGGCCTTGGGCGGACACGTGCGAGCTTCTCCTCGTGCGGGCGGAGAACGGACGGCGGATCTTGAGTCTCGTACGCGCTACCGTGCGGGTAACTGCACGGTACCGATTGGGCCGGTCGACGGTGTCCGTATTGCGCCTCTCATAAAAGAATAATAAATGATACTATATTTTCCTAACCTTCTTCCAATACAATTATTTTCTGCGTGCGTTAACGAACCAAGGACGAAATATATTCCCCAAAAAATAATTAGAAATTACAATTATTATTAATTATCGAGAGAGAGAGAGAGAGGCATCCGAATCGGGACGTTCCCATTTAGCTTTGTTCCACGTCACAGGGAGGAGGAAGAGGAGGGCGACACGTGCGAGTTGGCGATAAATAGGATGCGAAACCGAGCGAGCGACATAGGAGAGGCGAGGTTGGCTAGCGTTTTCGCTGAAGCAAAAAAAACCCTAGAATTGGAGGTGGGTCGGGAGACAAGAATGGAGGCGGTAAAGCGCGGCCGGTGGATGGATCGCCTTCTATTTTTGATATGGATCGTCTCTTTACTCCTCATCTCTTGTTTCTCTCTCTCACAGTGTGACCGCGGTGTCGTCCGGGGGTCACCCGGGTTGACAGAAGAGAGTGAGCACACAGCGGCGACCGCACCGCCTCGATGCCGTCGCTGCTGCGTGCTCACTACTCTCTCTGTCATCTCCACCTCCCCGGCGGTGCGCGGTGGGTGAGTTGGGCAGATGTAGATGCTACTCTCCCCTTCGGTTTACTCCCGACTGCGGCTGGGCAAAACCCAACGGGCGATAGGAAAGAGGCGAGGGTGAGGATGCTTTCCATGTATGGATTATTGCATCGATGGAGGGGCGGACACGCGTGCGCTGCTCTCTCTCTTACTCATCTCGTGTCGGCCATCTGTTCCGCCGAGACGTCTCTTCCCTTGTGGGTTTGTTTCGAGGTGCGGAGATGTAGCAGCGTAGGGTCTATCATTTCATGGCAGTAGTTTGTTCCGCTCTCCTCCCGATTTCATCTTTGATGCGCCGAAAAAATTGGAGTGGCAACTCGACGAATCGAGAGGGTGAAGAAATCAGATAACAAAAGAAAATAAAAGAGAAGGGGGGTTAGGGAAATAACAGGATAACTACTGCGTGACTTTTGAGGCGCAGTTGTTCATCCGGCAGCGAGATAGGATGAGGGCAGGGTTACACGTCTTGTTCCTGTCTGTATCTTCCTCTTCCTCTTGTGCTGCTGGACGGTCTTCTTCTTCTTCGATCCGTCCTCTCCTCCTCCTCCTCCTCCTCCTCACTTTTTTCTTATTGTTTGCTCTCCATATCGTCAAGGAGCTGATCTTGGATGATGTTTCTTGGATGAGAAATCGCTTCCTTTCGCCAGTTACAGCAGATTCTTTGGATTGCTTCCTTTTTTTTCCCTCATTTTCTGTATTCTTCTTTTTTTCCGGTTCATGGATCTGTTGCTGCTTCTTTCTATTCTCTTATCCTTCGATTGCTATATGCAGTTATTCGTTGCTTCGCGCATGCTATCGGATTTGTTGGATCAGTAATTCGGACTTCGTTCTGTGTTCGCCGTTCTTAATCATTTCTTAGAGGTAAAACACGCTCAGGTTCTCGACAAGGAGGCTTTTATTCCTTGTCACCGATAGTTACTGGCATTTGAGTAATTTATGCTCCTTCCCGATTAAGCAGTGCATGTATGGACATTGTGTGTCGATTGATTGATGTATGTTAGACATTTAAATTCACGACTTCTGTAATAGCGGTGTCAAACGTTCTTGTTATGAGATTGATTGCATATGATTTAAGAAGAAAGATCTTGGACTTGCGTTTTCTTTCGTATGAGTTCTAATAAGCACCGAGGACTAGCCACTTATTTGATATCGTTTCCTGAATCTTGTTGACAAATATGAATTGTTAGGTATTACAAAGAGATCGACACTCGGTATTGTTTATTATGTGGAAAATTCAACTTTGCTATCTGAGTATTGGATATTATGGTGGGATGGCATGCTGTCTCGTTCAATGACCGTGTGGAGTAATCAAAGATTTAGTTGATTTTTGTTTTCGGTTAACTAAGATGTGTCGACATGATGATTTTTCTTTCGGTATAAGATGATTCTAGAAGAGACATTGTGTTTCTGAGATTACGAGAATACAACGCATCACTGCTTTTTTCTTTAGCCCACCTTGAGATTATGAGAATACAAACCATGATGAATTGGCAAGGAATCAGGAGGGAAAATTTTGTTGGTTCTAATTTCCCTTTTTTTTATTGTGCAATAGGAAATAATGTGGTCGTTCCCAGTTGAAATAATGACATGGGTACGTCTTTAAGCTTTCTCTGTCCGAAGACAAATGAATCCAGGAGAACAAGCCTGGAACGTTATTTTGTGTAAATTATGGTAAGAGCTTAGACGATGGAAGATGGTATCTAAGCTAGAAGTCTTTTTCTTGGCTTAAATTCATAATGAAGGCTTCAACATGGTGACAAGCACCACTTTGCTTTGACATTTTGACCCAAGCCATTCCGTTTTTCGTTCTTCCTTAGCCATTAATACCATCTCCCCGTGGGGAAAAAATTTCTACAATGTTTATTTCTATCAGAGAATCATTTATCATGTCATGTTTATTGTGCCTTTAGTTTGTTTTGTGGATTTAGTGACCATATACGCGTCACATCCTATCCTTCACTTTGTCAGTAGTACCAGAAGGTACATAACTCCTCTCTGAACTAAGAATAATTGAATGGCTCTGCTACAAGGAGAAAAACAAAGTGCATCTTGTTGTCATGCTGAGCCCCAATACAAGATTTAGAAGAGTGGTCTAGAGTGGCTCCAGTTAACTTAGTAAGATCACTATACTTTCCTGACTTTGTGTTCTTTCATTTTGAAATAGTGTTCCATGTTTAATCATCTTATTTTTGTTCTTAATAATCTTTAGGCAGATGCTCCATTGATTTTGCTGGATGATCTTAGTTGTTATTTGTGAATCTTCTGCTTAAACCATAGCACCTTATCTCCACTTTGTCCAATTTGCTTTGGGTTCAGCTAACTCTTACTAGTTTTTTTTTTCTTTTTTGTCAGCAATGACCCCTATCCGGTTCGTGCGTCGTACATGGGTCAGGAAAGCTTCTGTAACGTAGAGTTTTTTACTGTTAGGATAATGGGACATCAGCATATTTATGATTCATAGAGTACTCTTCATTTAATATGGTTACATTGCAAATAAAAATATTCTATTGATGCCAGATGCAGTAGGGATCTAAGTACTATATAGAATGTCACCTATACTCTTTTGGGTGTGCTTTGTTTAAGGTGATGTTTTTTATTGTCGAGTTGAAACACATGGAAAAACTAATAAACATGTACTTAATAGTATATTTCTGTATTCTGTTAATTATCTGGCTTTAGGGTGGCATCCTCTTTGTCAACCTACTTTATATTTAATCTTCTCTTTTGCTACCTGAGGTCTATGGGCTGGTATGGAGGCAAATACTATTCTTCTGGATAACTCGGTAGATTAGTAATGTTTTTCCAAGTACCTTTGCTGGATAAAAAATCTATAGGAACTTGTGTTGTCATATTGATTCATATTGACCTTTGATCCGTTGGACCATCCCAAGTAGGCTTTCTTTTGAATCTTTTCATCTGTTCACTGATGGTGATATCCCTGACTAATGTTCTTTGGCAAGGAGTGGAAGACCCCAGGTTATTTCATGAGTGTGGAAATACAACATGGAGGGGGGAGGGAGAGAATGACATACATACATACAATGGCATGTTGCAGTATAAGCAGGCAAGCAAGCAGAAGAGAAGACACCATTTAATGGGCATACTTAAACAAGTCCCAGCAAACCTTAGAATAAGTTCTAGCATGTCCAACACCTTGTTCAGAAAATTTAATGGGATATATAATCCCTAGCCATGAATTCGAAATCTAGAACTGGTAAACAATCCATAGCAATCTTCACCAGCTCAAATCTCCTACACTTGGTGACTAGGATTGACCTGTGATTCTTTCTTGGTTGACTCTGGTTGACAGTTTGTTTTAATGTATAATATGCAAAAAAGGCTTGATCTTGAGAAGCAATGATTTGTGTTAACATGTCCTCTTCTCTTAAACACTCATAAGATTAGTTACAATAAAATTTTCTGTCAGCTGTGTCATTCTTTGTCATCGGAGAAGGATGAATCTTATTTAATTGTTCGAAAACACGATGAACACTGAAATTTTTTGTTGTTGGATATCCAACAAAATGAACTTAGAGATCTTTGGAACATGCTTCACAAATAAGTTGTATGGACCTTTCAAATTTATGCTTCACAAATTTGTTGGAATGGATTTGTCTTTTAGTAAGTTACATTAAGTTGTAGGATCAGAAATTTAGCTAAAACCTAAAGCGATCTTTGTTTATTACAAGTCAAATTAAGGTGCATGCATGTTAGTGTTTCAAGGAAGGTGTGAGCGACCAAGATACATAGAGAAGAGCATAAGTTTTGATGCTTAAATAGATTAACTCTATAAGGTGAATATAGCAAAAGGTGATAATTTGATCGATAAATGTACTACCATGTCCATGTATTCTGTAAAACACTTCCTGAGTACAAGAAACCCAACAATTTTGAAGGAGAGTATGAAACACATGCTCAAGATAGATGCCCTAGGAAGAGATGTAACTAGCAATATGTTTGAAAGGATTTCAAAGACCCAAAAGTTGAAATATGTGACATATGTTGCTGCTGATTTACATAGGTTGGTGAACAGAAGATTCAAAACTGGTTCTGGAATGGGAGGGTGCAGATGGCCGTAAATATTTGGTTTAGGGAAGTGAACATCCCCCCCTCTAAAAAAACGAGAATTGATAAATAATATTGTGATGTCCATAAATTTTGTTAAGCACTTTTTAAGTATTAGACACACTGGAATGATAAAAGATGAAACTACACAAAATAAGATGAATTCGAAAGAGAATAAATTATAAGGAAAATGTTAAGAATAAATTCTAGAGGCACGTATCATGACCCCAACCTTCGTATATGCATCACCAAGATCAATATGTGAATAAATGTCAAATTTTGTATGTTTAAAATGAATATGTGAATAAACTAATTAACATTTTTTTTATGAAGTATCCAATGGGTGTCTTAAGTAGGTTTTTTGATGACATAGTTTGGATGTTTATGTTCATCTGCAAGATCAATATAGATGCAAATAGTCTCTTTGTTGAGCAAAGACATTTCTTTTCCTTCCATATAGAGGATGCTGGTAAGAAGAAGACTAAACTTTAACTCCAAGTAACTTAAAAATACTTGAGCTCTGTTTCCCTCTTTTCTGCCCCTTGTAACTAATTTTAAATTATTGTTTTCTCTATTTGAGCAATATGAATTGCTCGGTTAATCTATTTGAGCAATATGACTAAACTTATTATCATACCTCAACTTATGCTTTCTCTGAATGTGAATCTTTGATGTATACACTTAATTTCCATTTTTAATTTTCAATTAATGAATATGAGTTTGATGTTCTCTATGTTATGAATGGGAGGCCCAATTTTTAACTATTCTAGATTAAACGTATGGATATGTTAGGTATCAACTTCCACATGGTATATATGAAACAGAAATTTGATTGCAATCTAAAAGAGTCTACAGGACGGTCTTGTATAGTTAGCTGGTCTAAACAGAAAAGCATTCTTCTGAAAAGAGAAGTATGTTGCAGCTTCCGTGTTCATCCTTCTATTTACTCACGCGGTAGTTAGATCTTTCTCCTAACTCCACAGATTTCATTTTATGTTTTATGTTTACCAAGCTGTTAGATTTTTTTTTTTTTGTTTATCTATGTAATATATGGTGACGGGGAGTATAAGTTCGTTTTAGATGTATTAGTTGTAGTACTGTGTTGTTAGACTTGTATAAGGACAGGATACACTTCTAGCATCAAACAAGGTTTAGGGCTGAGCAACATCATAGTACTCTTTTTAATTACATTTTCTGATCATGTGAACTCCCTGATTTTTAGTAATAGCAATATTAGAAGAATCTGAGAGTTACTATGATCACTACATAAGCATTTCTATTAATCTCCAGATTGATTTTGTGGCACAAAAAACTGACTACTTAATAGTTCTTTTTAGGTAACTGTTGTATTTTGGTAATGTAGTATTTAACAAATGTAAACAGTAAGCTGGACAAAATAACCTATGGTCCATTTGATCAAAGCAGTGATTTCAATAGGCACTCGGGCTAAGCGAGGTGAGGCTCGAGCGTCACGCTTCATTTCTAGACGGTGTGCTTCAAAGAGGCGCCACTTGGGCGCTCGCTCAAGCCTAGGTGTCGGGCATTTTGAGCGAGCGCTCGAGTTAAATCAGACGATTGAACCAACGTTTTGGGTTTGGTTCGATCTCCAGTGGTTTAATTGGTTCAATCGAACCAACTAAAGCACCGATATCAACTTTCCTCTTGTGACTTCTCCAATCCTAACCCTGCTCGTGATTTTGTCGTCGAGATTTCTTCTCCGTTGTCGCTGCTTGTCGTTGCTGTCATTGCTCGCCATTGTTGTCATTGCTCGTCGCTGCTGTCACTACTCGTTGCTATCGCTCCCACTATCGCTGCTCGCTACTCCCGCTGCTGATACCGCTCATCGCTCCCACTGCCACTGCTCCCACTCCTGTTGTCGTTGTCGTCGCTCCCACTGTCGCTACTGCTGCTCTTAGTCAGCAGTCTCGGTCTTCCTTTTTGTCACATTTTTCTCACTTCGATAATATATTATTAATAGTATTTTAACAATATATTGTTAATTGTATATTAGTAATAGTATTTTTATTTATTAAATTAATAATATATTATTTTGATTTTGATACTGTTAATTTTTATTTATTTGAAATTATTGTTATATTTCAGGATAAATGACAAGTGTATAGAGCAACTTAATAGATTCTCTAATGACATTAAAATAAAATTCTGCATGGAAGTATAACTATCTAAAGGATTCAAAAGATCCTAATGCAATAATTTGTATGTTCTACGATAAAACTATTAGAGGCAGTATTTTTTGTGCAAAACAAAATCTAGTAGTAAATTTTAAAAATGCTGCAGTAAAAAGTGTCCACTTGAGGTAAAAGAAGAGTTGTTGAGTTATATGAATGAAAAAAAAAAGATGCAAAAGAATGAATCTTACGAAAATTTACCAGAAGATAATGTTAAACATCTCAAGATGATGAAGAAGATTATTCTATGAGTATTAACCCAAGTGGGAAAAAAATATACAACAAAAAAGGAAAATAAGTTATGAGTACTAAGAAGGGTATAAAAGGATCATTAGATCTATATTTGTTTCAAGGATCACAGAAGCAATAAGAGTAAACAAGAGGCTCAAAATTTAGACAAACAAATATATGTGATGCTTGTGATAAAGAAATAAGAGGAAGAACAATTCAGCACATTACTCACTTCTTCTATCAAGCTAGTCTTCCTCTTAATACAACTCGTTTAGATAGTTTTAAGGAAATAATTGAAGCTATTGGAAGATATGGTACATGATTAAAACCTCCAAGTTATTATAAGATACGAGTTTCACTGTTGCAAAAGGAGTTGAATTATACAAATGACTTACTAAAGAGTCATAAAGAATCATGGGCAATACATGGTTATTCTATTATATCAGATGCTTGGATTGAAAGGAGACGCAACAGTATAATTAATTTTATGGTTAATTATTCTTTAGGGATTATATTTGTGAAAATGCTTCATCTTTTGTAAAATCTAGAGACAAGATATATAATTTATTTGTCAGAAATTGGAGAACAAAATATCGTTCGAAGTCATAACCGATAATAGAAGCAACTATGTATTAGTTGGTAATATTCATCTTTTAATTTTTTTTAATTATTTTATTTTCAATTACATGTGTTAAAATCTTAAGTCTTATTATTTTTATTATTATTTGTCTTAGGTAAATTACTTGAAATAAAAAGAAAGCATTTATATTGGACTCTTGACATATTATATTGATTTAATGCTAGAGGATATTGGAAAGATTCTATACATCAAGAAAATTTTAGAAAGGATAATTGTAGTTATTGGATTTCTTTATAATAATATTGGGACTTTGAATATGATGGGAGAATTCATATACAATAAAGAATCAGTGAGATATGGTATCACCCGATTTACTACTTCATTCTTGACATTACAGAGCGTGCATCGTCAAAACATACTCTGAGAAATATGTTTACCTTTGAGAAATGGGGGATAAGCAGATGAGCAAAAGAAGCAAAAGGCAAGAGGGCTACTGATATCATCTTAATATCATCCTTTTGAAATCATATAATTTATATATTAAAAGTAATGGATCCTCTTATTCGAGTTCTTTGGTTGGTGGATCATGAAAATAAGTATGCAATAGGATATATTTATGAGACTATGGATAGAGCGAAGGAGACGATTAAAATGTCTTTTAATGAAAATGAAGAAAAATATGAGAAAATTTTTACAATCATTAACAAAAGATGGAATTGTCAACTTCATCGTCCCTTATATGTAGTAGAATATTATTTGAACACTGAATTTTTTTATAAGATTAAATTTGTTGGGTTTGATGTAGAAGTTTTGGATGGGTTATATCAATACGTTACAAGATTAGTTTCAAGCCTCGAGGTACAAGATAAGATTATTTATGAATGATCTCTATATAAAAATGCTGAAGGATTTTTTGGAATTCTTCGATCCAAGACAATTACGTCTTCAAGTATTAATTATTTGACATAATTAATTTCATCTATAGTATATTACTATGTTGTTACTAGTAATAACATAAATTTTATAACTGAATGATGAAATCTATTTAAAAATTTCACCCCAAACTTGTAATAATTTGTTATCAAAGTACTTAGTTTGATTGTGGTGCTTCGGGTTATAAGCGAAACTAGAGTGTCTTTGAGCATGTAAGCATCACTAAATATTTTTTATTTTAATTAATTTATTTATTTAGATAGATATATTAATATATTTTTAAATTATATGACATGACATATTCACTCACGGAGAAAAAATCGGTTGGAACATCAACGATTATATGATCTTGTTTATATAAAGTATAAACAAGCTTTAAAGGTTTGTCATGATTTACGAAATAGAATTGATCCAATTTTATTACAAGATATTGATGATTCAAACGAGTGATTGGTGAGAGAAATGAGTGACAACTTGCAAGATGCCGAAGACGAGCTTGTATTTGAATATGATAGATTGACATGGTGAGATGTGACAAGAGTTTCAGATGCTGGAGAATTACAAACATATGTAAGACAGATAACAAAGAGAAAAATAAGTGTAAAAGCATTAAACTCAGCTCTTACTATTGTTGAAGATATAAATAATGAAATATATTTTAATGAAGAGGAAAGACAAGAGGAAGATGACAAATTCAATAAAGATGATTTGTATGAAAATGATAATAATATTGATTATCATGAATGACTTTGATGTAAAATTTTATTATTTTGATTTTTGAGATTTTTTTTTGTTAATATGACATTATGATTTTGTACCTTGGATCTTCTTAATTTAATAATATATTTTTATTTAAATAATTATATTTATTAATTATATTTTTTTTTTATTTTAGCGTCTTGTTTCGCTCGGGCGAGCGTCTAGCGTCTCGAGTATTTTTAGACCTTAACGTCTTTCGACGTCTAACGTTTTTTAAATCACAAGATCAAAATGAAATTTCATACTTAAAAGTTCTTTTAAAGCATCTAGTGGGTAGATGGTATTTCACTGAAACAATATTTACTTGTCCCAATAGTTTTAGAATTTTTAAATTAATCCATGTTCTAAATCTCATGCTTAGTCGAGTACCGATAACATTTAAACATTACGAAGGAATAGCATAGCACGACACTCTTTTTTATACTTATGTTGTCAATAGCGAGATTCTTTTTGGACTCTAGGCTCTAGCTTCACTATTGTGTGCTTGCCAAACGAGTTGGTAAGTCAATCTAATGATTTTTTCCTAGGCTCTAGTGACGTCTTGCTTTCTTCTCTTTTACATGTTGTTGTGACTCGAATTTGTATTTTCTATGGGGGCCTCTCTAATCAATTACTTTCTCTTTCACATTTTTTGTTTTAATTCATTCATGATTTTCGTTTGAGTTGTCGAATCACTTTGTTTGTTCTAGTAAAATTGTATACTTCCAGCATTGATAGATCAGAGAAAACTGGTTCCTTAAATCTCAATTTGAACAGCACTGGAAAACCAAGTGTATCATTGAGTTCTTTTATGAATTTATTTTTGCCTAATTTACCGGTTCTCTAAAGTAACAAATAAAATTACTCCAGTGCTTTGACAAACCCTTCATAGTGTCTAATTTAGTTTGTTGCATAGAAATTTCATTAGTCAAAGAGGCAGTATTTTTCAGCTGGCTTTTCTTTCAAGAAATCCCACTGAGAACCCCCTTTTCCTTTAAGGTTCTTTAATTTCGATCAGAAAATTTATAACTCAATATTTGTACCAGTGATTTAAAAAGCGTTAGGCGTCAAAAGGCAAAACGCCCGAGGCGCTGGGCGCTCGCCCATGCGCTTGCCCGAGCGAAGCGAGGCGTTAAAATATAAAAATATATAATATAATTAATAAATATAATTATTTAAAATTTTAAATAAAAATATACTATTAAATTAAGAAAATCTATTAATAGTATTAAAAATTAATCATTTCAAATAAACTTAATATTAACAGTATACTATATACTGAGCCTGCTGATTGAGAAACGAGGAAGCAACGGCGAGCGGCGGTAGAGGCGAGCGACGACAGTGGCAGCGGCAGTGGCGAGCGGAGAGCAACGGCAGCAGCAGCAGCGGGAGGCGCAAGAGGCGACAGTGACAGCGGCGAGCAGCGGCAGCGGGAGCAGGAGCAGCGAGCAACGGGAGGCGCGAGCGACGACAGAGGCAACGTTTGCGAGCAACGACAGCGGCGAGCAGCGGGAGGCGCGAGCGGCGATAGAGGCAGCGTTTGCGAGCAGCGATAGCGGCGAGCGGCGACAGCGGTAGCGTTTGCCAGCAGCGACAACGGCGAGCAGCGAGATCGAGATCGGGATCGGGAGTGGCAGCGGGTTAGGGTTGGGTAAGGGTTAGGGTTGGGTAAGGGTTATATCGGTTTAGTTGGTTCGATTGAACCAACTAACCAACCGAACCATACCTAAAATCCTGGTTCGGTCGCCTTGGTTTACCCAGGCGCTCGCCCGAAGCGCCCAGCGCCTGGGCTCGGGCGAGTGCCCAACGGCGCCTATTTGAAGCGCGGCGCCTGGGAGATTAGCGAGGCGGTCGGGCCTCGCCTCACCTCGCCTCGCCTCGCCCGAGCGCCTAGGCGAGCGTCCGAGTGCCTTTTTCAATCACTGGTCTGTACATAATATATTATTCTCTTATTATCTAATCATCCATCATCTCTTTTCATTTCAGTTTTGTTGACCAAACAGATATATAATGTCCTCTGGAATGCTATATCTTATTGATTAATGGCTTTCTTGAATTAATGACTAACACAAGTACATCTCTACTGGTTTTCAGTTGAGAACCGACGCATATGACAATTGAAGGGTCTCTATTTTCGTCTTGCTTTTCTTTGATATTTGAAAGGAGATTCTCCAAAATTTTTCAAATAGCAAATAATAAATGTACTGCAATTAGCACAGCAAGAATGACAAACCACATATCTTTTGTTTATGATTTCTAACCAAATCTACTTCAGGTTTCATGGCCCCATCTAGTGTGGACTCGCCCTGCCTCACAGGAGCATTTGCAGGTTTGTCTTTGAATAAGTTTTAAAAGACCAATTTACACGATTTTGTCTCATTTTATCCTTGATTTACTGTGCCTTTTAGATTTGTCTTTGAATAAGATTTAACAGACCAATTTACAGGATTTTGTCTCATTTTATCCTTGATTAATACCGAGCCCTTTAGATTTGTCTTTGCATAAATTTTAACCACTAATTTATAGGATTTTGTCTCATTTTATCATTGATTTAATGTCATGCCTTGTCGTTGCCAACTCTGGTTGCTTGCAGTTTATTAACTCAGGCTGAATAATGATGTCTCCTAAAAGATGTCAAGACTGTTGCCATCACAACCTTTCCTTCAGGTTCTGGAATAAAGAAATTATTGCATTTTATTCACTCCAAACTATACACTTTTACTGTTAAGTTATTTTCTGTTATGTAGTCTCTCTTAAGTTTCTAAATTGTATGTGTAGAGTTACTTGCTCTGTGGTATACTTTGTATAGCAGAAGATAACCAAATAGTTATCTTCTGCTATATTCTACAATATCCTTTAAACTTTGAGATTATTTTCTCTTTCATTTTGTTGCATTTATATCCGCCAAGATGGTTGCAGTTCAGCATCAAACAAGAAAATCTGACTTCCAAATAACCTCCTCTCCGCTAGCTATAACCTTTCTTTGCCTTACTAAAATGTGGCAACAAATTCCAGTACCAAGATCTTAATAATCTTTTTCAAGAATAAGCTTCTCTGAAAATTTTGATCTAGTGGTTGTCATGTATGTTGGCATGACTCTGAGTTGGCCAAAATCAGTATGTCATAGATCCTCTAAAGTCATAATAGTCAACAGTGTACAGTTCTGTGTTCTTGTTCGTTTCAGTTTTAATACTTCAGGTAAGTTGGTGGATTTCCTTAGCTGTTGCTCAAATATATTTTTTTTCATAATGTTTCGTCCAATTTCAGCAGGAACCTCTTTTGATCTTTCTTCAGAGGGGAAAAAAGAGGGTAGAAGTTTTGATTTGAGATTTCTAGTTAATAGAAGTCGGTCTGCATCTTTTCTTGTTGCTTCTAAAATATCTTTGATGCACATAGCTCTATTTTGTGGCAGGAGGAATCTCCCCTCTTTCTAGAGGAAAAAAGGTAAAAGAAGTTGTTGGAGAACAGCCAGAGTTGCACTTGAGCTGCTGGAAGTAGCTGAGCCGGCTTAAGTTAGGAGTTGCATACCATCCACCACTTCTAAGCAACAGTCTGCTGTCAAAGATTTTAGATTTTGATAGTATCCGACCATCCGCCTTCTCTCAGGAGCTTCGAAGTAGCTGGAAAGAAGGGAACGAGATTGACAGAAAGGCTTTAAAGCAGGAAAAAGGTTTCGAAGATGAGTACTTTTTGGTGGGATTTTGGTTCCCATTTTCAGGAAAAAGGAAAAAGGTTTCGAAGCAGAGAGAACTCAATGGTTGACATTTCTGCTGCAATTGCATCCACTGGCAATGAAGGCACTGTTCAAGAACCTTCTCCGAGGCACATGTCTTTTGGTGGCCAATCCTTCGGAAGTGACCTTCCTAAGCCTGTCAATGGATCCGATCTAACATGATCTGACTTTAGATTTAGATCCAATTTTCCATATTAAACAGGCAATAACCACAGGGAGTTGTTCAACCTCCTGAAGACATCATGAGTTTTAGCCATGCCTTGAGTCTGTTCTCTCTGCTGTGTCATCAGTTTTGATAGCTCTCATACACCTTGAGGCCAAGGAAATAAATCTTCTTCCCATACACGTCGCAAGATTGTGTCCCGGAAGGCCATGCAAAAATCTTAATTTTCGGTGGAAGGTGGAGACTTCATGTCCATTTGTGAACCTGTTTGAACTGTATGATCTTGATGGCCACCCACGGTAGATTTCCCCTTGCTATGGAGTCAATGTGCTCTTGTTTATTATCGTTTGATCCCTGAGATCTGACGTCGAGATGGAGATATATGAACCGGCCTAGCCCTCGGGTAAGTCCTTATTCTACAATCTTTAATAATGTCCAAAAAAAAAAGAAAAGCTGAATAAATTCGTTCATATTATTATTTCTCCTCCTGTTCTATCATTGTTGTGTGTGGCATATATTGCATTGGGATGTGAGAGATGCTTAGGTGCATTAGATTATGTATTTAACACACTAGCAAGTTGTAATTTGCCTGATGAGATCAGTGGTTTGCAAGAAAGCGATTTATGTTTGATTTGTTGGTCATGCTACAGAGATTGATAGGAAATCTAGAAGGGCTGCAGAGGATTTGCATCTCACCAAGAAGGCATCTCGAAGGGCAGCATTTTTTATAATGGAAGATGTTTGAAGCTCACCCACCCAAGATCACAGGCCGCTTTCCCATCTGGTGAGTTGTTTTTTCCCCAGAAGAATTATGCTATCTGATAAGATCTCAAGCCTGCCTGATCATACATGTCCGAGTCATAAATCATCATCTGATGTTTCGCCGAGGAACTTACTGTGTTATATGCCAGAACAAGAAACATCAGGACCCCATTTCTCCAGAGAGAACAAATTAGTACTTTTATGTGTTTTTACTGTTCTTTTGGTGGTCTTTCTCATGGCTTTGGATCCAAAAGATTATTCATTTATAGAGTCTGGTGAAGTGTAGAAAAAGTGTTTATAGGACACGATTTAAAGCCATTCAATTTGTTGCCTTATAAGGAGAGAGAAAAGAAGAAGAAGAAGAAGAAGAAGAAGAAACAAATAGAAATATAACCCCTGTTTTCACCGTTTCTCGGTCTGAGTGCTCATTTGTGCAGTTAACTCCTTTCAAGGAGTGAGAGAAGAAGAAGAAGAAGAAGAAGAAGAAGAAGAAGAAGAGAGTCCCTGTTTTCTGTCTCTCCCTTGGTTTGATGGTTTAAGAACTACTAAAAGGTGAGATATCGTGTTATCTTTTCTGCTGATGCAGACTGAACCTGCTCACCCGACTGCATTAACGGCTCCCTCCTTTCCCTGGCGAAGCAATCGGGAGTGCAGCGTGTGGATTAGGTGATAGATATGGCGCCTTCTTGATGTCTCTGTTCCCAGAACAGACGTAAGCCTTAGGGCTAGCTCACGTACTACTCTTTTAAGATGACACAATTAAAACTACATCGGAGTGTTATAGAAGCATCAGCGGACATCATCGGAACAAGCACAATCCTCGTTAGATGGTCAACTAGAGAGAATGCTACACTTGTACGAAGGTCCCATAGTTCATAAACGCAGCAGTGTACTAATGCCACGCCTATCACCTGTATACATGCAGGAGCAGGAGGAGATCATAGCTTCTGGTATTGAGGTGGCATGACCGGGAGATGGCCCTTCTCCTGGAGGCTCTTCACGGTGTCGTACAGGCTCTGGCTCACCGGCTTACACTGCAGGCCGAGGTCCCTGAGCTGCTGGTCAGAGAAATTGTACGGCTTCTTCCGTGGATTCACCTCGTCGGAGCACCTGCCGCCGCCACCATCATCATCCCAAGGATGCATCAGTATTCTGCTTCGTGTTGTACCATATGTATGTATTACTGTATGTTTCTGAAGTATTATTAATATGAGAGCTTCGAGCCTCCCTTCCACGCTTTACGAGGCGATGCTGAGGTGGTTGCTGACGAAGACCCACACCAAACCCTCGACCGGACACACTGGTAAACCTAACATTCCGTACCAGCGACTCCAGAAACCAGTAAAGCTGGGCTTCGACAAGAACGGATGGTTGGGAGTTATTCGTTGTTAGGGTTTTTTTTTGTGCGGTTGGCATTTATTTTGCAGAGAAGACTTATGGGATCTTCTTCATCCAAGAATGTATATATATATATATATAGAGAGAGAGAGAGAGAGAGAGAGAGAGAGAGAGAGGTTGAATTATCCACTAAATCATATGAGGATTAATTCGTTATTATCATTGATAATTATTTTTTGTTAAAATAATAGGAAAAAAAAAGTAAGATTTTAATTTTGTTGAAAAAATTAGCAATCTTAGATGCTGAAGATTATAACTATTCATAACAAAATTCTGAGATCGTTTGCACCGATTTCTTAATAAAAAAAATTATTTCTCTAATTTTAGGGATTTTTTTTTTCCCCTCCTAATGATCCTATCCGAACATGCCATTGGAGCTTCTCTCCATGCCAACTATTTTATGCTTCTTTTAGTGTTGAAATGTGGGCGTCGAGTGGTCCATCCATTATTTCCACAGTTGTAAGTTGCAATCATACCCTTGTCATCATTTATAGCTTTAATGGACCCAACATACGAGACTGACGCCGAAGAGGAGTAAGTAGGAAACACACCCCATTTGTATGTATCTGTTGCTCTTTATTTATGTCCTTCTCTTCCAATCTCTTTTTTCCCTCTATTTTATTTTCTGCACATGAATCAACCTATCTATCTTTTCAGAAGTACTACAAGCTAAGGTTCTTCTTCTGAGGCTCTATGCATCTCCCATCTTAATCCTGTAAATAATCTTGTCAGATGTAAAGGGCTAATCGAGTTTATATGAAGAGTCGGAGAGTCCTGTTTGCATATGTTCAAAGTCGACTAACACGGCATCTGTAGATGAGAAAACTATGTGAAAAAGAAAGGAAAGGAATCTGAAGACCAAAGACGGGTTGGATCGATGATCACTTGTTTAAGTTCCCCATAAGTTAGACTTGGATTTCTTCCCATGACAAAGATTTCATGCATGCATTTATACGTCGGTCTTCAGTTAACGCCTTCTCTTTCATGTGATGTTGTCTGTTTAAGTTGGTTTATAGAATTGGTTTACCGATTTACCGATATCTCACTAAGATATCATCGTTTCTTCGCGATATGTTTTCACCACTTTAAAGCAATTACGTGAGAGAGAGAGAGAGAGAGAGAGAGAGAGAGAGAGAGGAGGGAGGGTTACTTGTTGGGTACGGGGTACTCGGGGAAGAGCTTGGCGAGGATGCGGACGACGTCCTCCCGGTGAAGTACACGCTCGGCGCAGATGAAGCGCTTGCCGGCGGCCCCAGCGGTCTCGTAGACACGGAGGTGCGCCTCGGCCACGTCCCGCACATCGACGTACGCCTGCACCGCGTTGGTGTACCGCTTCACCGACCCGTCGAGGTACTTGAGTATGTGGACGATGCTGGCGTTCACCTGCGGCTGCATCAGCGGGCCCAGCACCAGCACCGGGTTCACCACCGCCAGCTCCATCCCCTTCTCTCTCGCCACCTCCCACGCCGCCTGCTCTGCCACCACCTTCCCGTAGCAATACCAGTTCTGCGACGGTAGAGACAAGCGTCAAGCGTCAGCAACCATCCTTATCTCTGAGTCGAATCGTTTGGTGTAGTCACCCTGGTCTTCTTGCAGTACTCGAGATCGCTCCAGCAAGACTCGTCGACGACCACGTCGGGACCGCGGTTGGGGTCCATGGTGACCGCGCCGATGGAGGAGGTGAACACCACGCGGCGGACGGTGCCCGCCTCGGCAGCCGCAATGATCACGTACCTGGCGCCCCTCACAGCAGGTTCCACCATTTGCTCCTGTCACACACCCACATATATCTATGTTATCATCGATAAGAACAAAAGGAAGACGCGCTGGCGATCGCTTCCTTGGGCACCGAGACTTATCGCACAGGATCATCGGTGACGGGAGAAGCAGTGTGGAAGACACCCTGGCAGCCATCGATGGCCTCGCGCAGAGCGTCGTAGTCGAGGAGGTCAGCCTTGCAAAGTATTAGCCGCTCCGCGGCGCCCTCCATTGCCTTCAAGTGCGCGTTCTTCGGATCATCTGTGGAAGCAGCAGCAGTCTCAAAAGAAGATGGAAGGGCAAAAGAATAAAAGAAGCTAGTAAACGCCATTAATTTCACCTGGGTTTCTCACGGTTCCTTTGACGGTGTATCCTTTCTCCAAGAGCAGCTTCACGAGCCAGGAGGCGATGAAGCCTCCCGCACCAGTGACGCACACGGTCTGGCCATTGCCGGTGGGTGCGACAGCTTCGATGGTCATGCTGATGGCGTTGATTGGGGAGAGAGGTTATATGTAGGTTCCAGCCAGAGGCAACAAGACTGGGTGGTGTTGGTGAGAAAAGAAGGAACCAAACAAGGTGCAATTTATAGGCCATGGAGAAGCGAGAGGTGTGGCAAATGGTGAGAAGGAGTAGGTGGAGCGATGAACAACGCATCCGAGCACATCTCTCGCCTTCACCGTCAGGAAAAAGCCACTTCTTAGGAAGACCACCAATCTTTGAGGTCTTCTTGAAGCTTTTACCCACTCAATACTCGTTAGGTGAAGTGGCCTCTAGATAACAAGTTCTCAAAGGCAAGTAGGTAACATGTAGATTCTTCTTCTTCTTCTTCTTCTTCCGCATCTTAATCATGAAGCGACTCAGAATCTATAATGGCGTTGATACGATGGAGCCCATTGTTCACATCCAAATATTCATTATTCTTGTGGAGGAGACACCATTTGAGTGGAGCACAGTGACGTCCACGATCCATGCGTCTGGAATCGAACCTGCAGAATGCCATGGGTAATGCATAAAAACTCGTCTTTTAATTCAACCACAGGATAGTTAGCAATTAACAAGGAAGATAAAAGGAATGTTCCTCCAATCTACTGGAACGACACAGAGTTACAGATGAAAAATGGCAGTGATCATGTGATGCAGAACTCTTTAGAGGGAGGTGATCATCCTACTGAAAAGACGTCTACCTAACATGGAACCTATAGTAAATGGTTTGCCCGTTCTCCACATGACTAGTCGTCGTCAGTAGCAGCAGCACAACCGCGGATACCTGACGATATCACTCGATCATGTTGCAGTGCAGGACAAATTGCACATCCATTAAATGTCCTTGGAGATTGCGCTTCCACGCTGAACCCCTCGTGTTTCTTGCCTGGTGCTGCAGTCGACACGGCAGCTCCCTCATGTGGCGTGAGCATGATCCAAAAAATGCAGAAGACAAAGCATTTTTGGGAATCACTCTCTCTCTCTCTCTCTCTCATCACATAACGTGGAGGGGCCGGTGAGCGCAAAGTGCCATCGAGCATCCGCCAACCCACGCCATTGAGCTTCCACGCAAAAGTGTCAACGGCGCCACTCGTACGGTGGGAATGCGTCAGCCATAGTGAAAGCCAGTTTGGCTCACAGTTCTATAGATGGAGAAGAGAGAGAGAGAGAGAGAGAGGAGAGGGAAAAAAGAAAAAAAGGGACATGACGGAGTTTGGAATCGGATAAATTCTGTAGCATTCATATTAAATGATAAATGTGAGGAAATAAGAACATTTGGTCCCTCTCAGCACGAGAATTTAACTTAATTGATTGGTCCCGGATGAGACTTGGACTCACCGTAACTACTTTAAGAACACGCGCCTCAGAATTCAGATTTCTCTATCCTTTCGTTCCAACTGATACAATACGATGTATGCACGTATCAGAACATAGAACTAGTCAAAGTTCGTGTTGACTGGTTGTTGTTGAGAGCATAATGCTACGGTCAAGTCAATCCTTATCAATTCACTCGTAGTTGCCCCAACACTACTTCCGGAAGTCCTCTCTCTGTCTCTCTGTCAGATATGCTAAAGACTACGTGGACAGGTAAAGACTTGGTGAGGAAAACAAGATCGTGTGGTATTTCTTCATCGAACTCTTAAATCCCAATTAGTCACTCTATTTGCATTTCTGTGCAAAATAATATCATCATCGACTATGCTGATTGATATTTGGATGCGATCCAAGAACTCGAGTTTGGTCCACTAATTCGACACAGACTCCACCTAAATTTAAACCTACAACATGAAAGGGAAACTTCCGCAAGCTCCAGCACTAGCAGATTCTGCCACGCGTCGCGCGCACAGAATGTGGACGGCGTACATTGCCGCAACTCGTCCGTGGTCTATTGGACCCGCTCGTTGCGTGGAATCCACGTGGTTTCGCACTCACCACGAGAAAGTCCGCGGCTCCGCCAACATAAAATAATCCATTTGGTGCTTACAAAAGTTGATCCGATATGCCGGGTTTGGTGTTGCAAATGTCGTCTGACTTCGCTCTGTCGTCATCGCTTGTGGTGCACAACAGCAGATTGGGTGGAGTGGAAACCCACACTAGAGAACTATCATGTTTTTAAGAGCAATGCTCCTCACTATACTCGTTAATTCTATCTAAATCTAAAATCGACACGAAACACTATACTTGAGTTGGTGACACAAATGATAACAGGTAGAATATTCATGAATCTGACTTCATTTCCAATCAGAGAACATACAAATCACGCACACACTGGGCCGAAGCACTGCCATAATCATTGACGAGGAAGTATCATCACGGAGTTGACCGACAAATCATTGTTTCATGACCAGTCTTACCTTACCTTCAACCAGAGAACAAAGGATTCATACAAATAAGACGATTATGATTTCTTCGCTTCTGCTACAGTCCCTGCCCGACAATTTCAGTTACAAAGAACTGGATTACCAAAGTCACTGGATTACTACCCGGGTTCGACTGTGCTTCTGCTACAAAGCCTTGATTGCAAGTCACCACATTCTCAAACTGGTCGATCTTGCAGCCTAGCTGTGGCCCATCTTCCGTAGTTGGCGAGCCATCATGGATCAATATGGCAAAAGGGATCCACGCTGGGTGGTCCTTTCTCTCGTGGCAGAATCCTGAGATGTATCTGTATTACAAATCAATATAATCTTTGCTAGTGGCACAAGGCCTTTCGGTGCAATTTCTTCAACAAAAACATTTTCTGATGTTAGTCACAAGTTTCACCACCAGAAGCTGGACGTAATATTCCTGTGACAACCAAGTGTTTTCCATTTTGTGCAGAATGATGCCGAATCCGAAGGATCAGATGCAAACTTCAGAACCTATGCTTAAGCCTCTCTTTACAACCAAGTTTTCCAGAGTCACAACAAGTGCCCATTGTATTTTGGTAGCTAGTTATGGACAGGAAGCAAACATCAATTTACAAAGACTTCAATCTGCACAAATCACACAAAGGTCAAAGGTCCCAAACAGGAAATATTCCAAGAAAAAAGATTAACCATGATTGTTCCTGTAAGCAATTACATGGATGGTTAGTCACCAAATGAAATAGCCATTATCAGTACTACTATGCCAGTCGAACCTTGCTAAATATGTTCAGGTGAATACATAGTTAAATAAATAGCACTGGTTTTCTTTCATCATCATACCTGAATTCTTAGGTTACAATGGTGTCACGTCACGTAACTCTAACGTTTACAAAATTTCATTGATTATTTATACGAGGTCCTTGCGATCGTTGCCTAGCACTGCCTTCGAAGTACAATATCTAAAAACGAATATTATCTGGCCATACTAAGCGGTAAATTTTGTCAATTTTTTCATTACATTAAACTACATACAAAACGGAGAGATTTCAATTGTGCAACAGTCTCATGCTAACCAACAGGATTGCTCAATTAAGTTTGTGATATCGGTGCTCCATCATTCGGTACAAACAGTATCAAATGATAATAATGTGATGGCTTTTCTTTGTTTTCAGTTAATTATGAAATGAGCCACATAAAGCACCCAACAACAAGTTGTAGTTATAATCAGGATTAGAATCTTGTTGGATATAATAAGGTAAAGTACATAAGAAAATCACAAACACAACAAGTAGTTAGCCTACGGATGAAACAAGATACCCTTCTGTTCTTAATTTTACTGCAATCAAGACTGACAACATGATGACAAGAGTTTTGGAGGTAATCTGACATCAAAGTTTCATGAATGCCTGCAAGTTCTGACACTGAGACAAGGTTGATGCTAAACACAACTTGAAACAAAAAAAAAAGCCCCTCCGCAAAAGCACTCATGCCGAGTTCTTAGCTGAGGCATTTTCAGTGGTCTCCTTAAAGTTCTAGGAAAAGTCATAATAAGAGAATGATGGAAGTAACAAGGCTACCTTCTCTCATCTTTATTGGTCCATCTATCCATGCAAATTACTGAATCCCAAGTAAGGCGTTTTCATCGGACACCGATAACGATTGAACTTACATAGTCCACGATTAAGGCCAACTGTTTACGGAAACTTATATATGTTCGGAGCAGTTTTGCAACTAATCCATTAGCCGTGAAGTCAATGACACTTTACCCACTCGAGTGATCTCCATATGCCACATTACCTATCACCTGTCCTATGGAAGGCCACTAGTAACCACTGCTAATATTTTAAGCACAATGGTAATAAGCCCTAAATTAGGGTTTGTCTTTTTTACTTTCTTTTTCTCCCGCATACTAACTTCCGCCTCTCCCTCTGCCTAATCTCTCGCTAACCTTCCCAACCTTTACTTGTCGTCTTCACGCACGCCGGGCCATAAGAGATTGCCGACATGTCTTCGACAGCTAAAATTCACCTTGTTGACGTCAAATAAAAAGAAAGAACAGAGGATGGAGAAATACCAGCTACCGAGCCATTTCTACCTTCCAAATCGTAGTATTTCTGGCAAATGTGAATGCCTAGGGCTTCGAAAGCTCCTTCTTGAATATTTCCGGTCAAAAAATACACGAAATAGCCAACACAAAAAGGAGGCCTCTTTAGTGGGCAAAGAACCGTGAATGCAGCCATTGCTGTCGATTGGGCAACCTATGGTTTCTTTTCTTTCTCATTATCAATGATTCATTCGCAAAAGCATTGTCGCCGTACCCAACCTAGGAAATCCACATCGCAGCACGGAAAGACCAGACAGATCATGCAAGGGTTCGAGAGAGAGGTGCCATCACCTTGGAATCGACGAGTTTACGATGACCTCCATCTCGTCCCCCATGATGATCTTTGCATCCTTGCGAGAGGCCGACTCTGCTTCCAGATTCAGCGCCCCCGTTCTCGCAACGAAATCGAGGGTTTCTCTCTCATGCCAACCCAGCGAACTCGACGAAGGCGTAGTATCAACAGCTTTCGTCGTGTTTCGCGTTTCCTTCGCGGAGGTGGTTTTGATCCGAGTGGGATAGCCGTATTTGAATACGAGAAGCTTATGGGTCGGATGTTCGAATCAGATGTCGGATGCATCCATTAAGACCCTTATCGAACAGAGGATAGATAATGAGCCAGTTGAACAGAGTAGGGCTCGAATCGGGTTCGGATCGACCCGAACCGATCCGTTCCGTTGAGATTGTGAACGCGTAATATTCGTTTACTTGCTTTTCGATGCCATTTAATAAATAGTTTCTATATAGGAATAAGATTTGAAGCGAAAAAAAAAGATATATTTTTGTGATTTCTATCATTATTAATATATTTTAGGATATTAATTTATATTTAAGTATTTTAGGTTATTGATTCAAAGCTATCAAATTAATAAATCAATTAAAATTTCTATCATATTAACTGAGCACACATCAGTTGCTAAATCTTTTATCCAATACAACCTTAATCATATTATTTTAAGGTCATCAAATACCACATGAAACTTCGTCGTACCTCCGTTTTGTTCTTCGCTCCTCTTCTCACGCCGAGCCCGACACTTGCGCACCCGTCGAGCGGCAGCCCGCGAATGGAGATCTCCGGTTTGAGCTGCGAGCCCCACAACTGGGCCGCACCCTCTCGCAGTCACCACCACCCTCCCTCCTATAAGTACACGCCTGCCATCGCTTTCTACCTTCGTCGCCTTTGAACGCCTCACGAAGAGAGCCGCTCGTCTGCATCTATGCAGGCGAGAAAGAGAGGGAGAGAAAACTCGAGAGCATCCATATCTTTCGTGCTCTCCTCCCCCTTCCTCGTCTTATAGACGCTCGAAGCCCTCTTCTTCCTCCTCCTCAGCAAGCAGTGCAGCGCTGAAGGAAGGAAACAATAACGTAAGATGGCGACCGACGGCTACGGATCCATCTCCCTGGAGGAGATCAGGAACGAGACCGTGGATTTGGTTAGATCCTCTACCAAACTTCTGCTTGTTTGATTCCTGTTGGTTTGGTGCGTTGCGTACCGGACGTAGCAATGACCACTCCTCCTGCTTTTCTTCTGTTGTTTGCAGGAGAGTATCCCGGTGGAGGAGGTATTTACGCAGCTAAAATGTAGTCAGGAGGGGCTCACCACCGCCGAAGGGGAGCAGCGACTCCACATCTTTGGCCTCAACAAGCTCGAGGAGAAGAAGGTTCGTACTTGCTACATTGTTCTTCACCGTGCATGTATGTGTGTCGATCATCAGAGCTCACGCTCTCGATTGTCAATGTCCGTCTTGGAAACCACAACAGGAGAGCAAGTTCCTCAAGTTCTTGGGCTTCATGTGGAACCCCCTTTCTTGGGTCATGGAGATCGCCGCCATCATGGCCATCGTGTTGGATAACGGAGGGGTAAGTTCCATTCTGCTGTCTCCTCTTCCATCGTCTGTAGCATCGGAGCATCTGACGATGCATGGCTGCATTTCGCAGGGTGAGCCACCAGATTGGCAGGATTTCATTGGCATCGTCGTCCTCCTGATCATCAACTCCACCATCAGCTTCATCGAGGAGAACAACGCTGGAAATGCCGCGGCAGCTCTCATGGCCGGCCTCGCTCCCAAGACCAAGGTCTCGTTGCGTACATAGTTTACTTGACA
Organism: Musa acuminata AAA Group; assembly: GCF_036884655.1. Lineage (NCBI taxonomy): Eukaryota > Viridiplantae > Streptophyta > Magnoliopsida > Zingiberales > Musaceae > Musa > Musa acuminata. The sequence continues at coordinate 3,188,928 of NC_088353.1, read as the reverse complement.
CACCACACGCAGGCTTATCGATCCAAATGGGTGACTTGGTACAGGTGTTGAGGGATGGGAAGTGGTCGGAGCAGGAAGCGGCGATCCTCGTCCCTGGTGATATCATCAGCATCAAGCTCGGTGACATCATCCCGGCTGATGCCCGACTCTTGGAGGGCGATCCGCTCAAGATCGACCAGTCCGCCCTCACCGGCGAGTCCCTCCCTGTGACCAAGATGCCCGGCAATGAGGTCTTCTCGGGCTCCACCTGCAAGCAAGGAGAGATCGAGGCCATCGTCATCGCTACCGGAGTGCACACCTTCTTCGGCAAGGCTGCCCACCTCGTCGACAGCACCAACAACGTGGGCCACTTCCAGAAGGTGCTGACGGCCATCGGAAACTTCTGCATCTGCTCGATCGCAATGGGGATGATCATCGAGATCATCGTCATGTACCCGATCCAGCACCGGCGGTACCGGGACGGCATCGACAACCTCCTGGTGCTGCTTATCGGTGGAATTCCCATCGCCATGCCCACCGTGCTATCGGTCACCATGGCCATCGGATCCCACCGGTTGTCGGAGCAGGGAGCGATCACCAAGAGGATGACCGCCATTGAGGAGATGGCCGGCATGGATGTGCTGTGCAGCGACAAGACCGGAACTCTCACCCTCAACAAGCTCAGTGTTGACAGGAACTTGATCGAGGTGATGCTTGCGCTGTGACTTTAGGTAAGTGATCGACTGATACTGATGTTTGTGAACGGCTGCTGCAGGTGTTTGTAAACGGCTTGGATAGGGACACAGTGGTCCTGTACGCTGCGAGGGCTTCTAGGGTCGAGAACCAGGACGCGATCGATGCTTCCATCGTCGGAATGCTGGCTGAACCTAAGGAGGTAATCCACTATTACCATGCTGCTGCAGCTTTAAACTTCCATGGTTCCAAGCTCTTTTGTTCACGAGATCCATGTTTGCAGGCACGAGCAGGGATCGAGGAGGTCCATTTCTTGCCGTTCAATCCGGTTGACAAGCGCACTGCAATTACCTACATCGACTCTAACGGCAAGTGGCACCGGTCGAGCAAGGGTGCGCCTGAGCAGGTGCGTGTTGGGTCTTCTCTGTATCTTTTGATCTTGTATCAACCATCATCCTCTTCAACCAGTGCCTAATCGTCTGCGTTGCTTCAGATCATTGACCTCTGCAACCTGAAGGATGATACTAAGAAGAAGGTCCATGCCATGATCGATAAGTTCGCCGAGCGCGGCCTTCGCGCTCTGGGTGTGGCGAGGCAAGAGGTTCCTGAGGCGAGCAAGGCGAGCGCCGGCGATCCATGGCAGTTCATGGGTCTCTTGCCCCTCTTCGACCCCCCGAGGCACGACAGTGCGGAGACCATCCGCCAAGCCCTCCACCTTGGTGTCAATGTCAAGATGATCACCGGCGACCAGCTCGCCATCGCCAAGGAAACAGGGCGGCGGCTTGGCATGGGAACCAACATGTATCCGTCCTCCACGCTTCTTGGCGAAAAGACCGACGACGTCACCGGCCTCCCCATCGATGAGCTAATTGAGAAGGCTGACGGCTTTGCTGGAGTCTTCCCCGGTAACGATACATCCCTGTTTGTGATGGGTCTCTTCACCTGCTTGCATTCACCTCGATCTCATGCTCGATGTTGATGTTTCAGAGCACAAGTATGAGATCGTGAGGAGGTTGCAGGAGAGGAAGCACATCTGTGGCATGACAGGAGACGGGGTGAATGACGCACCAGCTCTGAAGAAGGCCGACATCGGCATAGCGGTGGCGGACGCGACGGACGCTGCCCGTAGTGCCTCGGACATCGTCTTGACAGAGCCAGGGCTCAGCGTCATCGTGAGCGCGGTGCTGACGAGCCGTGCCATCTTCCAGCGCATGAAGAACTACACCATCTACGCCGTGTCCATCACCATCCGCATCGTGCTCGGCTTCATGCTCATCGCCCTCATCTGGCAATTCGACTTCTCCCCCTTCATGATCCTCGTCATAGCCATCCTCAACGACGGCACCATCATGACCATCTCCAAGGACAGGGTCAAGCCTTCCCCCTTGCCTGATTCATGGAAGCTCCGGGAGATCTTCGCCACCGGAATCGTCCTCGGTGCCTACCTCGCCATAATTACCGTCGTCTTCTTCTGGCTCGTTCATGACACCGACTTCTTCCCTGTGAGCAGCAGCGCCTACTCCGACCGCTTACCTGCCGCAAACCCACTGCATTCTCTTTCTTCCTTCCATTCCTTTTGATGAAACCATTGTCTTCTGCTTCGAAACAGGAGAAATTTGGAGTGAAGTCGATCAGGGACAACAACAACGAGCTGACGGCAGCTCTCTACCTCCAAGTGAGTATCATAAGTCAGGCGCTCATCTTCGTCACCAGGTCGAGGAGCTGGTCCTTCGTCGAACGCCCTGGTTTTCTGCTGGTCACCGCCTTCCTCGCTGCGCAGCTGGTAACCTCGCGCGTCTTCCTTCATCATAAGCTTCTCCTTTTCCAGACGTCGACATGATTCCCCTGGCTGTAGGTGGCCACCGTCATCGCCGTGTACGCGTCGTGGGGCTTCGCTAGGATCCAAGGAATCGGATGGGGATGGGCAGCGATCATCTGGATCTTCAGCTTGGTCACCTACTTCCCTCTCGACGTCCTCAAGTTCATTATCCGCTATGCTCTGAGCGGCAGGGCCTGGGACAACCTTCTCCAGAACAAGGTAAACCTTCAGCCGTCAGATTCCACTCCTCTCTTGACTGCTGATCTCACCGTCATCAAACCGCGACACAGACGGCATTCACCACGAAGAAGGATTACGGGAGGGAAGAGAGGGAGGCGCAGTGGGCTCTGGCTCAGCGCACCCTCCATGGCCTGCAGGTCCCGGACACCTCAGCCCTCTTCAACGACAATAACAGCTACAGGGAGTTGTCTGAGATCGCTGATCAGGCGATGAGGCGCGCCGAGGTTGCCCGGTAATAACCTGCACCAAACTAGAAAGACGACATCATTGAGCTTGTCAGCAAAATGTCGATTTGATGCAGTGCTTTTGTTGCAGGCTGAGGGAACTAAACACGCTGAAAGGGCACGTCGAGTCCGTGGTGAAGCTAAAGGGACTGGACATTGACACAATTCAGCAGCACTACACTGTGTGAAGCAAAAGACAAGGGGAATATGAATATGCCGCCATCGGGGTATAGAATTCTTGTGGTGTGCTGCAGACGGTGTTCTTACTAGGAGGAGGAATGACTGCATTTATGTGATGGTTTTTTTGAATTATCTCAAGAAGAAGTTTTGCCCAATATTCACGGTTGAAACACCTGCATCTCAGTTTCTGCTTGTTCATCTTGCACAGTATCTTTCTTTGATTCACGGTCCTGCCATTTAAACATCAAACAAGAAATCAAGGAATTTCTAAGAATAACAAATAACTGCATCAAACAGATGAAATAATATGGGATAATTAATACAAAAAAAAAACAGTCAGAGCTAAGAAAAATATATGAGTTAAATTGTATCTATATATATGAGATGGATTACAAACAAGCAAAGAAGATTACAAGATAAAATGAATTAATAATTTATACTGAGCGAAAAAAAAAGTGAATTTTCCAATATAGTTTAAAATTATTGAACGTTTCTATCGATATATAGCTTCATTCAGGCAGATGCCTCATCAGCTGTTTGCATATTCTGCTTCTATGATAAGAACCTAATCAAACAACTATGGTTTCCCGATTAAGATCTGTTAGCTTCTAAATTTGGAGAAAGGAAGATATTTTAAACTCCCTAGCATTTCTTCAGGTGCCTCAAACTTGATCCATTCTTCCATTTAAGGTTCTTTCCTGCACCTCAGTTGGTGTCCTGAAAAGTACATACAGAAATATCATTATTAGCTATCCTTTAGTGGATAGATAATGACCACTCTGAGAATGAGGAACTATCAAAAATTGTTTGCTACAGATGCAGCCTGCCGTCAGTTTCACAAGAAATCCTTCTAGGCAACATCAAATGAGTAAAAAAACAAAAACGAAGACCAATAATTGATCTCAAGAGAGTTCTAGTGTTATAATCTATGTATGAAAGGATTTAGCTTAGGAGGATCTATAAAGACCTTGTCATGGTGATTATTATATCATCTGAATGTCTGAAGGAATGATTGCTCCTGATGAAGGAGACCCATCTAGCGGGAAACAGAGTATGGACAGGTCGGGATCAGTCTGACCAGAAAACCTTGCGTTCAATTTTAGATGATGATATTGTGATATCGTATGTAGAAATCCTCTATTCTCTTCTTTGATCATGTTATTCTTCTCTTTCCTGTAAGTCATGATGTTCAATATTGAATCAGGAATCTTACTACTCAATCAAGATCTTTCTTGGTCTCATTGCTTTATTAATCATGATTAATCTAATTTTGCCAAATATGAGTATTGAGTTCCTTAGAGCCATCACTTACATGATAAGCTTTGGCAATGAAGAATATAGAACTAACGGTTTTAAGCAACTCGTAGACAGACTTGTAGAGTGTAGAGACATGTTTAACCTGTCAACAAATCTGATTGCTTCTGTATTAACATGTTTAACCTGTTAATTAATCTCTATACAGAGATCCTTAAAAAAGTGAAATTTCAGAGTGTATACCCAAACAAATTAAGTTGGAGCACTGATAGACCTTATAAGAATTCCTCATTCAACAAAACACATCTATTGCAACTTCTTAGTCATTGTTGCCTTTGTTATGGCTTGCTAACTTAAAAGGAGCCATCTCAGCAAGTATTCCAGAGATAGATCCAGCACCAACAAAGGAAAATAATACAAACAAGAAAATGGAATGTCATTGAGAAGTTGTAAACATGACAAAATAATACAACACAAAAAGGTGAAAGGTGTGGTTGAATTTTAAGTTTCCAGATTCTCCATCATAGCAAGATTTCTAGTTTCAAGGTATCCATTTTTCCAAAACCTTCCAAATAGCAAAAACAAACAATCAGAAAAGATACATACTTGGCACAATACAAGCAGTTTATCAAGTCTCCTATTGCTAGCTAAAAATACAAGAAATTAAGATAACAAGGAAAGAGATAGGAAAGGATCAAGTAATTGATAACAATGCCTTGGGTTTCAAAAGCTATATAACTTGGATATGTTTAAAGCTTTTTTAAAAAATGATCGTAAATATTTTAACAATTCAGTTTCATCATAAAATTTAATTGCATATGTTCCTTCCTGTTTAGAACATTACTTTCTTCATGGAAACATCTGAGATGCAAGTGTTAATGCCTTAGTTCTCTTAGCAAAACTCTTATTGCTTAAAAAATAAAATAAAATAAAAAGTCAAATCATTGTCAAAACAACTGTCATAGCAAAATCATCTGACTACCAGTTATGCTTCATCATAAGTTGCTACCAGTGACCAATCTGAAACCACTCAACTAATCTGTTTGTAGGTTGTATTACTAGTCATGCTTCCTCATAAGTTGCTAACAGTGACTACCACCTTCACAGAAGATAATCTAGTGTCACTAGTAAAGCATATAAAGAATACAAAATTCATCCTTTTTTGCGCTGTTAATAAGATTGGTGGACCAATTCACATGAATCTTTTATGTTCTCCATTGGTTAGTACATCAGGTTGGGGATTGAGAATTCCAAGAGCTAAAACGAAAAAGCAAGAGGAAGCCTGCACTGCAACATTATCCCAACTCTCTGATAAACTCAGTAGGATGAGAAGATGACTCAAAGGTCATACCTTTTCTCATATAGCAAAGCAGAAACGAGGCGGGCGAAGGTTTGGGGCTTCATATCCCTCTCCTCCCTCAGCTGAGACAGCCTGTGCCGATACACCAGCCGCAGTACCTTGACACCCCAGCAGCAACCACGCCATCAACGACGACGATGGCAACATCAACAACACAAAGTAGCACAACAAAGCCAAATCGAGAAAGAGGGAACGTCCAAGAGAGAGGTCAAATGACAGGGCTTGGTGCGGAGACCAGGGATGCCGACGGTCTGGAGGTTGACCCCGAGCCAAAGAAGGAGTTAGGGTTTCGATCAAATGCGTCCCGACATCGAGGAGGAGACGACCGCAACGGCCTAGCATGGCCTTCGTCGGAGTGGCAGGAACAGGGAGGATTTATTTGGGCCTTAAATGGGCTCCGGAACTTACCATCGAACAGATCACCTAATGCTTTATATATGCGTCTGCGCATTCTTAGTTGGACTTTAAGTGGGCTTCCTTGATGATTAATTTGTGTCACGATTCACGAATACATAATTAATGATAAAGATCTTATGCTAATCGCTCATTATAGTAATCCATTCACACAACACTCTTTCGTCAAGCTCCCAAGTCAGGCGACTCTGCCTTCGCTGCGCCACCCTCTTCCACTCCGATCGGTGGCATGACTCTTCTCCAGAACCAGTGCTTGCTCCAGAGGAGTACCATCTCTTCAATGGGCACCCCTTTGGTCTCCGGGAGGAGGACGTAGACGAAGATGGTCATGATGGTGATCCAGCCCGCGAAGAAGAGGAAGATTCCGAATTTGAAGGAACAGAGGAGGCTGAGGAAGGACTGCGCGATGGCGAAGGTGAAGAAGAGGTTCACGGAGACGGTGATGCTCTGCCCGGCCGACCTCGTCTCCAGCGGGAATATCTCGCTGGGGACAGTCCAACCTAGCGGCCCCCACGACCACCCGAAGGCGGCCACGAAGAGGCAGATGACGGCCACCACGATGATGGAGAACTCCTTGGAGAGCTTCTTGTCGTCGCCGAACTTGAGCCCCAGTATGATGGCCACAATGACCTGGTTGGTGCGGAAGGTCAATGTCGAGACTGATTCTTTCAGGTCAAGCGATTGAGATTTACCTGGCATATGATCATCTGTACGCCGCCGCCGATGAGCAGAGCTCTCCTCCCCCACCTATCGACCGTGGCGATGGAGACGAGCGTGGACGAGGCCAGCACAGCCCCTGTCAGGACGGACGAGTAGAGAGAGGCGTTGCCCCCGAAGCCCATGCTCTGGAACAGCACCGGCGCGTAGAAGAGTATCGAGTTGATGCCGGTGAGTATCTGGAACGTCGGCATGAAGATGGCCATGAGAAGCTGAGGCCGGTTCCGCCGCTCTAGTATGTTCCTGAAGGGGTGTTCGACGGCGTTCGCGACCTCGCTAGCTTCGATCATGTCCTGGAACTCGGCGTCCACGTCGCTGGTGCCACGGATCTTCTCCAGGACGCGGCGGCCTTTCTCGGCCCGCCCTTGCTCGATGAGGCTGTTCGGGGTCTCCGGGAGGAGGAGGCCCCCGATGGTCATCAGAAGCGCGGGCGCCGCCGCCAGCCCCAGGGAGAGGCGCCATCCCCACGGTTTGATCTTCTCGGTGCCGTAATTGATCATGTTCGCTGAGAAGATGCCCAGCGTCGTCGCAAGCTGGAACATCATGTTCAGTGCGCCGCGGAGGTGCGCGGGAGCCATCTCCGAGAGGTAGAGAGGGACAGCCTGAGGAGAACAGAGGAGGTGATTAGCCTGAGAAATCCAGCAGCAAAGGTTGATCCAAGTACCTGATTCCCGAAGCCAATACCAACACCAAGCATGATACGGCCCAGAAGCAGCATTGCCAGGTTGACGGCGGCAGCGTTGAGGGTGGCTCCGACGAGAAAGCTTGCTCCACCACAAACGATGCTAGCTCGGCGGCCGTACTTTCTGGTCACTGGGGAGGCGACGATGGAAGCAACGAGGCCGGCAAGGTAGAGTGAGGAGGTGAAGGCCGCGAGACCCTGGTTGTCGTACTTGCAGTAGTTGTTCTGGGATTGCAAGTTCTTCTTCCGGTACACCACAGGGAAGAACTTCTCGAGGAAAGGGTCCATGCTTGTAACACCTCCTGTGGTGGTGCAAGCACAAAGCAAGATCGAAGTTCGACCAAATCCCTCCGCGAATCGATATGATGGTGATGATAGCCATGGTGATACAAGGGCGTACCTGAGATGCCGATATCGTATCCGAAGATGGATCCCCCGACGGCGGCGACCAAGCAAGCCATGACCACGAACGGCGTCACCCTTCCCTTGTAATCCTTCGCCCTCTCCTTCGACACCCCCGCCGACCCACCGTGTACCATCACCCCACCCCCCGCCATCTCTCTCTCTCTCGCTCTCCCTCCCGCTACCTCTTCAAATTTCTTGCAGTTCTCCACCGAGAGAGGGCCGTATAGTCACGAAGGGTGTCTTCTTTGTTGTGCACTCTTTGCCTTCTAAGATAAAGACTTAAATTTAGTATAACGAAACCGAATACAACCGTTCGCTTTAACCGAAACATTAATATTGGAAGGTCAACTGTCCCTCCAAAGCAATAAGATTCGCTGGCCAGAGCGAAGGAAGCCAAGCGATTCGCAACAATATTTCCTTGACAGAACATATGAGAAGCTTATCCAGCGGCAATTTCGAGTCGTTCACAGAATACGAGATTTGTTGTGCACTTCTTTGACTTCCACCACTTTCCATTCTTCTTCACCGTCGTCTTGGTTACCTCCGTTCTTTCTTTGTGCAGTTTTGGGCAGATGAGATCTGAGAGATCATATCAAGATCACGATCCTCTAGTTCATCATTGAGACTTGCTAATGGGGAAAGCATCATCAATGTTGTATCTCTTGGGAATTAGAAAGTGTGTCAAGATAAGATAATACTCGCATGATTTGACCAAACAAAGCATCTCTTGCTTTTGTTTTGAGCACTGATCATCCCTGTAATAATCCTTCTCTCTCTACTAAGGAATTAAAGGTTTGAACTGGAACACCTGGCATCTCTTGCTTTCTCTTTTGACAATTCCTCGAGCGCAAAAGGAACAAAGGCTATAATTCTTCCAACTTTGCCGAGTGTTTTCCCTGCGTCCAACCGTGTGAGTCAAATCACTGAGCTACGTCAATATTCTGCATTTGATGACTGATTACTTCTGCAAGAACTGTTCACATCTGCTCGGAGTGGCTGCTTGGATAAAACAAGGCCACGTTAATGAATGGAGAACTCATGGCCGGCAGCGGCCACAGCATGTGGAGAGACGAGCTCGGGGAGTGCACACCGGAAGCTTTGTCAATGACTCGAGTATTATTTCTCCTTCCTCTCCCTGAGTTCCAAGTCGATTGGTTTGTGATCCAGAGTTTGGTTTGAAGTCAAGCAATGGGGTGAAAGAGAAGTCAAGAGGGGGTGGTTGGCTCTCACATCAGTATGATCTAAAGGTTCAGGTTTTGTTAATATATGATGTAGTTTGGTCATTGGTGTAATAAATTTAATATATTAAGGAAACTTAATATTTATACCAACTAGGATCTATTTATAATTAACAATTTTTTTAAAATTAAAATTATAAAATAATATTTTTTTAAAAAAAAAATATTTTTTCTAAGGTCTTAAGGTAAAAACTTTTACATTTCTTAATCCAAAGGACTTATATGTAATTATAAATCCTCAAGGGATCAAAATGTAAGAACCAACTTGATAGCAACCTGTTGTGGGAAACAACCTTGAGCCGTGGTCTCGGGGCCGACGCGGCTCGGTTCGAGTCTGGACGACAGGGATCTCTCCGGGGCGTTCCTCGAGCCCGCGGGGTCGGTCCGGTGCGATGGTCCGATCGGGACGGGGTCGTCGTGTCCTCCGGGCAAGAACTCCTCGTCCGCGTGCCCGGCGGGGACCCTCGGCTTCGCACTTGCACAAAGATCGGGCCGGGGTGCTCGGCCCGACCCCTCCGACGATCAAGTTAGCAGATGTGGAGGGGGTTTCAGAAGAAGAAGTGTTTTTGTCTGTCCCTTTTCTCCCCTTTTCCTCTGATGAACGAGAGAGTATTTATAGGGAAGCTTACTGTTGTTTGATGTGCCCGCCTGCAGGAGGCAGGCTGATAGTGTCTGACATAGGCGTTGGCGTGGCGTGAAGAACCGCGCCTGCGTAGGCGTTAATGTGCCTCGGCCGATGTTCTGGTTCGGTTGATCGAGCGCCGTCGCGCCGATCGAGGCATGAGGCGTCGGTTGACGTCGGCTGAGTCTTATCATAATTACTATACTCATCATATCCCCCCCCGGAAAGAAGCTATACGTCGGTCGTTATAATGGGAGTCCGAGGCATGGCTTTAGCTTTCAGACGGGTTGGCCGCGCAGGCGCGGTCTCGGGGAGCATGGAGCCGAAGAGCCGAGGAGCACGACGCAAGCGGGCTGGCCGCGCAGGTGTGTCTCGGGAACATGAAGCCGAGGAGCACGACGCAGGCGGGCTAGCCGCGCAGGTGTGTCTCGGGAAGCATGGAGCCGAGGAGCACGACGCAGGCGGGCTAGGCGCGCAGGTGTGTCTCGGGGAACATGGTGTCGAGGAGCTCGATGCAGGCGGGCTAACCGCGTAGGTGTGATCTCGGGGAGCATGGAGCCGAGGAGCACGACGCAGGCGGGCTAGCCGCGCAGGTGTGTCTCGGGGAGCATGGAGCCGAGGAGCACGACGCAGGCGGGCTAGCCGCACAGTTGTGGTCTCGGGCATCATGCGACCGAGGAGCACGACGCAGGCGGGCAGACCGCGCAGACGTGGTCTCGGGCGTCATGCGGCCGAGGGATATGGCAAAGGCCGAGAGACATGACTCAGGCGGGTAGGCTGCCCTGAGGTGGACTCGACAGTCTACGACCGAGGGACACGACTCAGGCGGGCAGGCCGCGCTAAGGTAGACTCGGGCAGTCTACGGTCGAGGGATGTGGCTCTGGCCGAGAGACACGACTCAGGTGGGCAAGCCGCCCTGAGGTGGGCTCGGCAATGCATGGCCGAGGGAAGTGGCTCGGGTCGAGAGACACAACTCAGGTGGGCAGGCCGCGCTGAGGTGGACTCGGGCAGCCTACGGCCGAGCCGTGTAGATTCAGAAAGGTTTAAGCTAGGGCCAACCGCGAGCCGAGAGGGGGTCAGGTAGATATTGAACCTTCGCTCAGAAGAGACTGAGGCAGGGCTTGGATTTCTTTTCATGAGGACTACATCGGGTAGCCACCGCGGGTGCATTGCCTCTCTTATGGAGCCCGCGGTCGGAGGTCGTCCCTTCTCCTCACGGCCGCCCAGGCCTCGGCTGCGATGTACCAGTTAGCCCGCTAGAGCATCTCTGGCACCGTAGTGGGAGGTTGCTCCGCGAGGGACCAGAGGAATCTGGAAGGTCGCAGGCCTATCACAAACGCTTGCACTAACAAAGAGGGGTGAGTGTCCGACAAGCCCCGGATTTGCGTGGCAAAGCGATCCACAAAATGTGAGAGGGGCTCATCCTCCTTTTGTTTGAGTCCGAGGAGCAGTGTTGCGGAGGGCTTTGGCCGTGCATAGGCTACGAAGTGGAGCTCGAAGTCCTTGGCGAGCTGGCCGAAGGAAGCAACCGTTCCCGTCTTCAAGCTGCCATACCACGCGTGGACCGACCCTCTTAGAGTGGTAGGAAACGCTCTGCACATCAGGGCATCAGAGGTTCCGTATAGCGTCATTTAGGCGCGAAAAGCAACTACATGGTCCGCTGGGTCAGTGGAGCCATGGTAAGCGTCTAGAGAGGGGAGCTGGAAGTCCGGGGGGACTGTCAGATCCCGTATCTCGGGTGAGAAGGGAGACCCTCGGTGTGTGTCCTCCCCAAGCTCTCCCTTGGACTTGCAAACCTCTTCCTGCACCTCGTCGAGTCGCTGGCTAACGAAGCGCAATTGGGCCCGCAGGGAGTCCGAGGAGAGTGCCTCGGGTTCCGGGCGACCGCTTGGGTTTGCCATCACTGGATCCCCGAGTGGGGCCGATCGGACCCGAGGCGAAGTGGGGGGCTCTAGTAGTGTCATGTGGGCCCGAACGAGCGCCTCGCGTTGTCGTAGTGGCTCGATTGCGGGCGGGTGCGCCGGATGAGAAACGAGCGGGATAATGGTTTGCACCATTTCCATTAGAGCTCGGACTTGACGGGCGAGGTCCTGAAAGGCCTCGGGTGACACGGGCGTTGAGTCGGCTGGGGCGCCGTCGGGCGGCGACAAGCCCGGGTCGTTGAATATTCGCCAATATCGTTCGGAGGTCGTGGCGGGGTGTTCGTCACGATGATCTCCGTGCGGGGGATGTTCCCCTGAGGCTTCGGTCGGGTGTGACCTCTCAGCCGTGGGCTCATCTGAGCCGCTCGGGTGATCACCCGATATTCTGGGCCCTTCCTCTAGCGCCAATCTGTTGTGGGAAACAGCCTTGAGTCGTGGCCTCGGGGCCGACGCGACTCGGTTCGAGTCCGGACGATGGGGATCTCTCCGGGGCGTTCCTCGAGCCCGTGGGGTCGGTCCGGTGCGATGGTCCGATCGGGACGGGGTCACCGTGTCCTCCGGGCAAGAACTCCTCGTCTGCGCGCCCGGCGGGGACCCTCGGCTTCGTACCTGCACAAAGGTTGGGCCGGGGTGCTCGGCCCGACCCCTCCGACGATCAAGTTAGCAGATGTGGAGGGGGTTTAAGAAGAAGAAGTGTTTGTGTCTATCCCTTTTCTCCCCTTATTCTTTGATGAACGAGAGGGTATTTATAGGGAAGCTTACTGTTGTTTGATGTGCCCGCTTGCAGGAGGCAGGCTGATAGCGTCTGACATGGGCGTTGGCGTGGCGTGAAGAACCGCGCCTGCGTAGGCGTTAATGTGCCTCGACCGATGTTCTGGTTCGGTTGACCGAGTGCCGTCGCGCCGATCGAGGCGTGAGGCGTCGACTGACGTCGGCCGAGTCTTATCATAATTACTATCCTCATCACAACCTATTTGTAATTAATAATTATTTAGAAATTAAAATATAAATTTAGACTTATTAATATCAAAACCAACCTAATCTTCTATACCAACAACATTAAAACCCTTTGTTGTAATATGACCAGATAGAATAATTGATCCATGGATTTGTTGTCTCAATCATTGACTCAAAATACTTGATAAGTCAATGATAAAATATATTAATTAAATATTTTTTTATGTGAGACCGATGATATTATTGCAGCATATCTGATCATTCATTATTTCTACCACTAGTCAATATTTGGTTTTGTTTAACACTTTCATGAAGCATGACCCTTACACTTTGCAAATAAATAGCATCAATAGTATGCCATCACCGTAACCAGGTTCAGCAAACATATACCTCCAATGTAACTTAGATCAGCTCCATTCAAGGATTGTGATATGAGCAAACATATTACTTCATGCACTCTTTTTAAGTATGCAAACAGTTTTACCATCTCTGTATCATAATCTCGAAAATTATCATCCTACCTCCCTGATATGGTCTAAACCTAAATATATAAAAGTATCCGAAGTGGTACCAAGATGATTCTGAAGTGGCTATGAGGTGGGGGCATCGAGCTCTCGAGGCATCGATATTGGGAGAGATTTTTTGACTCAATCCCTCTAATTCTCAAGTCAGTTATTGAGGACTTAGTGAGTATTCATTTTTTCAGGAAGAGAACCTCCTGTCGAAGCGCCAAGAATTACCTTTTATACCACATCTTGGAGGAGATAACTCGTAATTACCTCGACGTCCTCTCTCTAGCATTTTGTACATGTGGGCGACAGTTCTAAATGGTTTGCCTTGGACTTTTAAATAAACTATATTCATTAAGCATGATCCTTGTCATATCTTGTGAGCTCTTATTCTTTCTCTTAACAACTCTATTTTATTACAGATTTATTCAAGTGAAAAATTATGATTATACCCATTTAAATCATAAAATTCTTAAAAAATTATAATTTTTAAATTCACCACCATGATCAATATGAATAGAGAAAATCATAAAAACTTTTTCATTTTAAACTTATTTATAAAATTTAATAAATTATTTAAAATAATTATGTTTATATGTTAAAAAGTATATTCAAGTATATATACAATAATTATTAATAATCATAAAAGCATATTTGCTATCTCCTAGACTTATGATATCAATTAGTCTAAATAAATTCATATGAATTAATTATAATGGTATAGATGTACTTACTTAATTTTTAGGTTTGAAGCTAATCCATATATGTTTTCCTAGTTGGCACGCATCACAAATTTTATCTTTAACAAATTTAATTTTATGTATTTCTCTCACAAGTTTTTTAGTTCCAATCTATAAAATTAATTTCATACTAATATATCTTGGTCTCCTATACCATAGCCATACATCATCATTCAAAATCAAAAAACAAATTACATCATGAAAATCAATAAAATCAATACTATAATATTATCACTTCTTAAAGCTATCATAGATTTATCAGTATTTGACATTTTTATGATGCAATCATGAGATTCAAATCTAATATTATATCTCTTATGACAAAGTTGGCTAATGCTTATTAAGTTATGTTTTAAATCATCTACTATAAATATTTTTTAAAATAAAATATTTAATTTGTTACTAATATTTTTAATGCTAATGATTTTTCTTTTATTGTTATCTCTGATGGTAATATATCCTTCATCTCGGCAATGAGCTTTGAGAAGTTTGTAGGATCTCGGGTCATATGCCTTGAATATTTATTATGCATCTTTTACTCCTAGCTCTTTTTAGAGACATATCTACAAAAAAAAATATATATTTATTCTAGGTACCCATTTAACTTTAGGTCCTTCATTGTTAGATCTACCTTTTTTTTTTCTTTTAGCTTCAAATTATTTATGGTTCATTTAGGAACTCAAACTAATTTAAAATGATTATATTTTTTAAAAGAGCATGTGTAAACATAATGACCAAACTTTTCATAAAAGTTGCATTTAGCTTTAGGAGGAATATATAGTGTAACTCCTTTTATAAATTTAATTGGCTTTCAATGTATGCTCCTACTTGTGAAACCAATACCTTTTTTTCTAAATACACAATCTTGCTTAGCAAGAATCACATTAAAAGATATTTTAAATTTTAAATTTTTTTACTATTTATCATGGAAATATATTTTCCTTTTTAAGTGATTATATTACATCATTATTATCAGTAGACTCCAGTAATATTCTAGTTGTTCATTCATGACAAGTAAGATATTCTTTATATTTTTCAAAGCATATAATTCTAGTGATTTTTTAACTAACTTATTTTTAAGTTTAAGATTAGATGATTTTAAATCTTCACATTTAGTGCCAGAAGTATAAGATGTTGACATATAATTGTCATGTTTATTTTTCAATGTATCAAATTCATTAGCGAGTGAAATATGATCCCTTTTTAGCAAGCTTTATTTTTTATCAATCATTTTAAATTCATCATATAAATTATGAAATACTTCAAGTAATTCATCTTACGAAAAAGAAGTTTCGAGAGAGTCAAATACCTTATTATTGAAAGTCATTAAAGCATAATTTATTTATTTTTTATCATGTAATTTGTATATTATTTCATAGGTCATTAAGATCCTATAAGTTCTTTAAAAAGAAGATTATTCAAGTCTGTAATTTTTTGGATTATCGTTATCTTTGATCCCAACTTTAAATCTTGCTCACCAATTTAAGATTAGTATAGTTTTTACCAAGGGCTTTTAATCTATTGACAACATTTGTAAAACAGGTGTATATGTCACTAAGAGATTCACTTGATTTAATTTTGAATAACTCATAATTATAAATAAGAAAATTGATTTTAGATTCATTTACACCGTCAGTTCCTTCATGTGTGACTTCAAAGATATGTCATGCACGATATCACAAGTAGTTTACTAATCTTGAATTGGTTTTATAGGCACACCAACATCAAGAAAAGTTTCACGATTCGATCCCTATGACATTCAAGTCAGTTACTGAGGACTTATTGGATATTCATTTTTGGGAAGAGAGCTCCCCAATGAAACATTGAAAATTACCTTTTATACCACGTCTTAAGGAGACACAACCCATAATTGCTTCAATGTCCTCTTCTTGACATTTTGTTCATATGGGTGACAAAAGAGACAACCCCGAATAGTATGTCCTGGACTTCTATCTATGCAGGCAAACGTGGGAGAGTGAGTTAGATCTCTCTCCTTCCACGATAACTTCCATACGACGCTTATATATCGAAATGTTGACTGTTCGTTAATATATTCATTATCAATCTTCGTACTTTTTTTTTTTTTACAATGACAACCACAAAGAATACAAAACCCAACACCAAACATTCATACACAGAATCTGTAACCAGAAAATTTGTAACAAATGAATGTGTTGTGGTGACAAGTTTGAATAAACATATTCTTGAACAACAATCACAGAACAAACTACTGCATTGACATTAATATATTGTTGCATACTATTCACTGTTACATGTTTTAATGAGCATAACTCCATTTCAATGAGATTTATTTGATGCATGGAACTATATATTCATACCATACCAGATGCACTTTCTTTTGTGATTATAAAAACAGAAAAATAGTTATTTTATAATGAATTTGCTCTTGTCTTGAACTACAAGATTCATCTGTAACATATTAATGCTTTGTAGTCATGTCAATGAGGCTGATCATAAACAGCTTAATGGAGTTTTTTACCTCTTAGGTTGTCCAGAGAATTTCTCGTACATACTTGACCCTTACTAGTAGGCAGAAGCTGTCATAAATTTCAGAACTTGCAGAATCCATACTTAGAAACATATATGAGGATTGAATAAGGTGATAATAGCAACAAAATTCTCATAAATAGTTATATAAAAGCTAGTTTTGCCAAGAGATAAACATTTCCAGACTAATTACATTCTACCATTTAGGTCATTTGAATTAGGTGTGGGTTGTATGTTTATATTGGCATCAAACAATTGCATTTAGGACCATGCAGCAGCATACAAAATGTCCAAAGAATTGATGTTGCAGATTTCCTATGAGGAACAGAAAAATGCTGATGCCACAAGTTCTGTAGCTGCTGACAGCAGCAGGCATCTGAACTCGAAGGTTCGATTGGGTTGTTTTCCTTCTGAAGAAAACGAAAGGAAAAACTTCTATTAGTCGAAAAAAAGGATGATAGAGGGATAGGAAATGAGCCTGCTTCACCAGAGTCATGAAAAAATGAGAGGACCAGAGGTTCTAGCAAAAAAAGTCAGATCATGATCTTTCGGAGATCAAACACAATATGACAGAAGGAAATCAGAATGAAGACAAACTTGGATCATCGACTTGTTGCATTAATTACGGATTCTGCATGCAGTGTTTCTGGCTCAATCGGGTTGTTTAATCCAGATAATAGCCCTCGTGAAAAGAGAACAGAAGTACAAAGCTCGAATGCATACCTGAACTCAAAGGTCTCAGCTACAGGAGCAGAAAATGTCCTTGCTGTAGAATGCTTCATACAGGCCATCAAGAATAGAAGCGTGAAGCTTCGTGAATCTGGATATCTGTACATGGTCATGCTTCCAGAGTTTTATATCCCAAGTCCACATCAAAACACTGAAAGGATAGCAGGCTTAGACCTAAAATTTTCCAAAATTGCAAGATCATGCAGTGTAAACTGCCAATTCTTTTAGCCACCTGAAAATTATTATTTAGTGATGGAACTTTGAATCCTTTACTGTTGTCATTTTCCAATTAGTGTCACCTCCGAGAATAGTGAAGGCTAGTTATAATACAAGCAACTTCTTGGAAACAATAAACAAAATGCCATTTCATTTCATTTACTTGTTTAGGAATAGCTGCCAGGTTTCTAAGATGTACTGAATATGAATAAGTCAGCAAAAAAGCTATCAAATGAATGATACTAATGCAGAAGACAAACATGATGAGGTCTTCATGCTACAGAGTTCACAAAAGAACCAACCATAATGACAGTGCAGTAGAACAAATGAAACAAAAATGAGCTTTAAAGATTTGCAGTTACTGAGCTCAAAGATCTGTATGCTACATACAAAACGTAAGGAACTACAGGAGTTAAGAAATTTAGATGCAGCAAAATGGTATTCATTCTTCAAACAAGGTGCATTAGTTGAATAAGTTTACAGCTTAACATATGAAAGAGAAAAAGACGAGACAAAGTAAATGAACTGATAATTCAACAGATATACTCTACGACAAATTGAAGAGTTCCCAAAATGCAGGTAACAAAATGCAACAGCTACATTTATCGCCAACTAAGAAGAACAAGCATATAAGGTAATATTTTCCCTATAGATTTTCCAAGCTTCCCATTGAAGACAAATCGAAGAAGATTCTATGCTCTTCAAATTTGTATCAGATCTGCTAATTACTCAAGTTCACCCTCGCTAAAAATCCCTTGCGGCCAACGTAGCTCAATCTAGTTTAACAGATGAGAAGAGGTAGTGAACAAACCAGAAGGATGAAATGAATCCAACTGTCCCAGTAGCAAGCATGATGGCAATGACCATGAAGAGTGAGTAGCCAAGGTAAAGGGTGGCAGAGACCGGGCCACTTAAACTCTTAAGATCAAATACCAGGTAGTTCACCGAGTATAAGAAGATATATAGAGCCACTGAGCCGGAAGCAAAGAATGATTTCCACCACCATTTCCAGTCTTCCACACATATGTGCATGTAGGTAAGTACTAGAGAAACCTCAGCGCACACGATAACGAGGAGAATCAACACAACTAAGAGAAAGCCAAAAACATAGTAGACTCGGCCCATCCAAAGGCTTGACATTATGAAGAAAAGCTCAATGAACAGGGTACCAAAGGGTAGAGTCCCAGCTCCAATCACCAGCAACCATGATGGATACTTTTGTGGAGGGATCTCGCGAGGGATTTGATTAGTACGGACAGGGTACTCAATGTGGGGTGCCTTGGCACCAAGGAAACCACCAGTAAGAGTAAGTGGAACCGAGATGCAGAACCAGAGCAAGAGGAGCACAATGAACAAGGAAATTGGGATTGCCCCGGTGCTCTGGCTGCCCCACAACAGGAAATTTAATGTTGTCAAGATCAAGAAGGCAATACCCGGGAAGAAGCAAGCGACACGCCATGAGACCCCGACCCACCCAGAGTGATCCCCACATTTAATTGTCTTCCAAATCCTAACGGCAAAGTACCCTGCCACAATTCCAAGAATCAAGTAGAAGAACAGCATTCCCGTGATGAGAGTTCCACGAGAGGCAGGGGACATGAATCCAAGCGCAGCGAACAAGATGGTCACGATTGCCATGCCAAGTATCTGCACCCCATCACCTACCATCACACAGAGCAGTAATGGATGGTCTGGAGCCCTGAAGACATCCCCGACAACAAGCTTCCACCCAGAGAGCTCCTCATTCATCTGTGCTTGTGACTCCTTATCGAGCTCTTCGTACCGGGTGAGATCCCTCCGGACAGTTCTGAGTAAGATCACGAGAACAATGCCAGCTAGAAAAGCAATCACCATTAGCGAATTGAGGATTGAGAACCAATGAACCTTGGCTCCTTCCATCTTCAGATAAGCATCCCATCGAGACGGCCATTTGATGTCGCTCTCGACAAAGGCGACCTCGTAGGTGAAGACAATTGGCTGGTTTTGGGTCAGCTTCATGGCCACGGTGATAGGATCGCACTGGATCTTGGCCGGATACTTATCGTACATCTTCACATTCTTGATCGATTCCGCGTTGTGCAGGAAGCTGCATGGCACAACCTCGAATCCGACCACCATCCAACCAGGCTTGCCGGATCCCGACTTGCCCGTCGTCTGGATCACGTCGGCGGCGTCTCCAGTGCTGCCGACCACCCTCGCCGCATTGGCGTCCTCGTACTTGTGCACGAAAACGGTGAACTTGAGGTGATTGAACACGTAGTAGGCGTCACCAGCCCGGACTCCGACCGGGTACCCCGTCCATCTGAGGACGTAGTCGTCCTTCTTCGTGTACCGGATCGCCGGAAGGTTGTCCAGGATCACATTGACCTGGTACATCTCGTCGATCCGCTTCTTGAGGAGATCGAAGTCCTGGGACGAGAGGGGTTTGGATCCGCAGAGGAAGACGTCGGACTCGTTGGTAAACATCTTGAAGCGGTAAGGGGAGTTCTCGATGCGGTCGCCCATGAGGAGCTCACCGAGGTTCTCGGCACTGTCCTTAATGCCCTCCTGGGGACGGCAGAAGGGGAGGCTATAGTAGCCGAAGGGCATCTCGGTCTCGATGGAGGTGAGCGAGTTGACCTTCACCGAGAGGGCATCGCCGACCTGGTACTCGTGCGGGTAGCTACCAGGGAGGTAGAACCCGTCGCCGGAACGGAGGTCCGCGAGGGACGAGAAGAGCAACCAGAGGCCAAATCTGCGGAAAAATCCCATCTTGGCGGCGGATCCGGAAGCGAAACCCATCGGAGATGGGCTTTTGTTCACAGATCTGGAGAGAATTCAGATAGAAACCGGATCAGAAAGAGTAGATCTCAGCGTTGCGTGGCATTAGGAGTTCGATGTACAAATGCGCATCAAATCTGAAGGAAAAATCTTATCAAAATAGAAAAACATAGAGGAAAACAAATCAAACAAGGATGGATTAGAAGAGAACAGAGAACAGATCTGACCTGTGTGCAAGCGCCTTCAACTAGACGATGAGGGCAGGGAGATCTGAGAAGGAGGGAGAGGGCGACGCGTCTTTATAGTTCCTTTGTTGGGTTCCCGGTGGAGGTGGAGATGAAGACTTGTGGGCGTCCGAATTCCCAGAATGCCCATGTGACTTTCCGCAACTTCGCATATGTGTATATATAATGTGATTGTATGTTACGGCCATAAACATGTGCATGCATCAAAAGGTGTGCCGTCGATTGGTCTGATCTGATCTGGTCTGATCTAGATCAGATCCGGTCCAACCGGGAACCGATCCGATCCGCTCATTGAATATGGACTGAGTTCAATCCTGTCTAATCTAATTTCGTAGAGTGAAATATCATTCACTGCTAAAGGCTGTAGCCAATGTCAAGCATTAATGATGGTGGTAAGAATTATACATATATTTTTATAAAAATGAGTATTTTATTCTGTGTTTGCTTGGAAAACTTCGACAACCAAATGCTTACATGACTGATACAAATCTCCTACAAAATGGAGGTTTTAGAATTAGATTAGGTAGTGCAGCATATGTAATCAAACGACAGCTTTCTTCCTCTCACTGGTTTTACATGCAACCTGAGGACAAGTTCATAACATGCGACGTGGGGGTTGTCATGAGAAATAATGTCATCCATGGCGATACTATTCTTTGTCAAAAGCTTATAAAGCATACATGTGCTGTTGACATGTTCAGCTGATACCAATCACTAAGTTTCAAGTCCCTCCATGGACGAGCAGTCACCACGTTCGCCCATTCGAGAAGACAAGAACAGTCGATCTAATTGGCCAAACTGTAGTATTTTTTTTTTCTCCATGAATGTTGACATTGACATTGTTCTTACCTAACTTGTTATCTGTGCATAATTCTCTTAGTCGTAATGCCTGATTCAATGTTTTGTTTGCTGGTGTTAGGTCAAATTCCTAAGGCCTGTGCATGACAGCTTGACCTTGCAGCCGCCTAATTAGGTGGTAGAATTCCATTAAACATCATGCTCCAGTCTGCAAGTCATTTTCTCAATCATCTATTGTATCAATCAGAGCACACAGCAGGCAAAGAGGACTAATCACATCAAGCAAATGATCGGTTCCTTCCCCAATGCAAGATCATGATTGCAGTGTTGCAGCATCGTTCGAAATAGCATACTGCGATGGGCATCAGAAGTGCAGTATTCTAATTAATGGGTATAAGTAGACATGCAGATTGAAATACGTTCGTTGCTTAGCGAGAAGCTACTACTGCTTCACATGGAACCCATCTTCCTCCTCCGTGCGCCGCCGACAGAAGCCCCTGGCAGCTTGCAAAGGAGTGGAATGCGCAAAGCTTGCTGCCGAGCTGATGCCATGTCGGTGCCATGAGCGTCGAACCAGGAACGATATCATAATGCTGCTGCGTGGACAAGCCTTGGAACGGTCCTTCAGGTGATGCAAGGCGCACTTGCAGTCTCGGTGGTAGGGCCGCTGTTCGATGTGCGAGTTCGAGGCGGGGATGCAGCCAAGTAGTCTCTCAGCTGATCCGGCGGCCATCGCGTCCTCCTCCCCCCGGCCGCTCTCGCACTTGCTCGACGACCTCGGATTGTGTCGCATCATGGCTTCATTTATACTCGATCTAGCGTCGCTGCTCCAAGGTCACCTGCATGTATGGCTTAGATATCTCCGGCCTTGGGTTTAACGAAGCTTGGAGACAAGGAACAAGAACGTGGCGATCGAGAGGTAGCAGCCAAGGGGATATTGGGAACAGTGAAAGAAAGAGACAAAGATCGTATACAACACTGTTTAACATTATTTTTTGTTTAGTATTATGATAAGTGAAGAAGTGAGTAATTTGGTGTGAAAGTTATTAATTTTATTCATCGGAGTAATTAGATTTTGAAGGAGAGGTTCTTCTCATTAAGATACTTAAATTTATGATCAATTCTTAAATTATAAATTGATTAAGAATTAAAATATATAAGAAAAGTAAAATTATTATTTCATATTTGTCTCTATTATAATCTTTTATTATGCCCACATAATATTGAATTTCGATGTGAATCTTGGATCGATGCAATTAAAATATCTTACGAATGAGAGGTTTTGTAATGGAGTCCACTAAATAGTTAGAAGTGCAAACGTGAGAAACACATAGTTGACGTTTGACATTTTGATCTTTCACAAAGTGAAAGTTGATGATAATATGTTTCATGCATAAATAAAATATCGACTTAACGCATAGATAAATTGTACCGACATTATCATATTATGTTATAGGAGTGAATTAGGAGGTGATACTAAGTTCATACAAATTAGTTTATTCATAGTTCTACAATAGTAGTGGCAACGGTTTAGTATTCAACTTCAATGGTGGATCTTACGATTGTGTTCTATTTCTTAGAATTTCAACCGACAAGATTTGCTCCAAGGTAGACAATGCCGGCTAACTTAGATGTTCTGACATTAGTGTTGCCTACCCAACCAGCATTGACGATGGAATGGAGATGAAGTGATAAATATTTACAAAGAAAAAAATCATGATTGAGAGTTTCTTTAAGATTCCATTGATACATTTTAGTATAGACCAATACACAGTGGAGGGCCGATGCATGAATTCTGATTATTTATTAATTATAAATAAAATATCTAAATATGTGAGAGATAAATATTGCAAGGAACCAAGTACTTGTGATATTGTGATATTGTGTGGGATCTATAGTAGGCTATCATTATATAATTTAAGTGACTGGAGAGTGAGGTGACAATTTCTTTGGTATTCTACATATTCGTCTTTGATAATAGATCTCGAATATATATCTTTTGAGATAAGAAAAGTCCAAAAGATCTTGCTTTTACTGTAAGAAAATAGCTTAAGATTCTTATGTCTTTGATGTATAATCGATTTGTCAATTACTTAAGGAATTGTTTAATCTCTATAGAATTATTACATGTGATGATAATATCATCCATATAGACTAGAAGATATATAATATATCACTTTTGTTATCTTACGAATAAAGAGGTGTTAGACTTGGAGTTGGTATAGCTGACTGATATAAAAAATGAGCTACTCTTGGAGTTTAGTGAAGTCCATAAATAGCTTTTTATAGTTTCCAAATATAATTTGAATATTATAGTAAATAAAATTAATGGGTTACTACATAACGATATTATCAGTTAAGATCTCTTGTAAAAAACTATTGTTAACATCTAGTTGACATTTATGCAAACCTTGAGTGGTAACCAAACTTAAGATGAGTCGAATTGTCATCAATTTAATAACTGAACTAAAGGTCTCTATGAAACCATTTGGCCACTAGACATGCTTTATATCTTGCTATGGATCCATTTGAGTTTCGCTTAATTTAAAAGATACACTTATACCCGATGATATTTTGTATGGGATGAGATGTACAAGGGTCTATGTGACATTAATTTAAGAAGTAGTCAAACTCAGGATGAGTCAAATTATCATCGATTTAATAATTGGACTGAAGGTCTTTGTAAAATCAACACTCGATTTTTAGTAAAATCATTTGGCCATTGGATGTGCTTTGTATCTAACAATAAATCTATCCGTATTTCACTTAATTTGAAATATCCACTTATACTTGATGATATTTTATGCGAGATAAGATGGTATAAGTGTCTATGTGATATAATAGAGTATGATATCATATTCCCTACACATAGCTTTATGTTTGTGTAAAGATTTTTGGACCTAGGTAATGATTGCTGGTTCGATAGGCTCAAGAACCTGTGATAGTATGAAAATTAAGGATTTGATGTGGTTTGAAGATATCATTTTAGAGCGTATTGTCATGTGACATCTGAGCTCTATGGTATTAATAGATTATGTTGAAGGAATGAGAATTAGTGAAGATTTAGTAACACATGCTTGATTAAGTCGATAACTTTAGTGTCACTTAGCCGAGGAGAGAATAAAGACATTAATTATGGTGCTGCTTCGTATGGTATTATAAAGTGAGTTAGTGGAGAGGTAGATAATGAAATTACAAAGAGATGAGATATTACCGAACTGAAGTAATAAATTAATACATGTCCAAAGAAGAACTACTGATTGATGTGATGAGAGGTGCGCTTGATGGGGTTTGAAGTGTACTCATATAAACCTAATAATCAATAGTTATTGTAGTGGCTAGTATTGCTGAAGAAGCAAGAATTTAGAAGGAAAAAATATGGACTTAACAAAAAAATAATATGACATGATACAAAGACCATTTGAGTTTGAGGATCATGGCACCAAGAAACATTATGTTTAAGGGAGTACTCAATAAAGATACAAGGCTTGGATCTTGGTATTAACTTATATGAAGTATAGGGATATAATAAGGAATAACATAAATAACTAAATACTTTGAGTTTTTGAATGTTTAAAATTTTATAAAAATAGTTTTTTTAAATGGTGATTGATATTGTAGGATTGAGATAAGTATTCAATTAATGAGATAGACTTTAGTTTAAAGGACTGTTGACCAAAAAGTTAATTGAATATAGGTTTAGTATAAGAGAGTTAGACCAATTTTAACTATATATTCATGCTTTCGTTCGATGAAACTAACTAGTTGAAATGTGTATAGTGGTGACTTAAGATATTGTATATCACATAATGAGAGGTACATTATTGTCACATGATATTCACTTCCTCAATAAAAGTAAGCTATCTTAATAGTAATATGAAAGAAGTTCTTGATCACATTTTTAAAATGAGTAAAGACTATGATGACTTCATATTTTTACTTAAGAGGATATAGCTATGTATATTTAGTAAAGTAATATATGAAAATGATATAAAATCTAAAATTATCAAAGAAAATAATTACGATAGAGTCTCAAATGTTAGTGTAGACATTTTAAAATATAGTTTATGAGTTTTATTACTAACACAAGCATCACAATAGGTTACAATTTTATTTGATTTGAAAGTTAAAAGGGAGTAATAAAAAATTAGTTATTATTGAATGAAGAATATGAATGACCAAGGCGGGGATGCCACACATCGATTCGAGCAACAACTAAAGCAAGAGCGATTGGTTGAGTGATTTATAAAGTTGATGATAACTCATAAATATTATTTTTATTTTGGCTTTGGACCAACAATGCCCTCGTGCTCAGATTCTTTATAAGAATCGAGTTAAAAATAACTCAATAAAGGTATTATTTTATTTATAAAATTAAGAAAAAAAATAATATTCCTTTTAATATGAGGTGCACATAAGGTATTATCAAGTGTACAAGTGTTTATGTGTGAATTAAGTATTGTAGAATTAGAATGAGTAATATGGATTCTATTATCATCACCAATGATGATGTCATCATTGCTCTCATAATCTGGAGGGATAAGTTCTACAAATCAAAAGTGATGTGATGGAAAGTATCAGAGTTAATAATTTAATTGTTTGGATAAGCAATTATAGTAGTCATAATGTTTACTTGAAGTCAATTGGGTATAAAAATAAACTTAGGTCGAGATCAATAAAATTTTGTTGCATATCCAATTTTATCGCTGAAAGATAACTTTTTACTATTTGTTATTACGAGGATGTTAGAACCATTAACATTAAAGTTATTTCCTAAGTTGTTTAGATTGAAGTCACTACTATGGTTGTTACTTTAATAATGTAATGGAGGATGACGTCTCCGTGTGTTACCTATATATTCAGGAGGCATCTTGTTCGGTGATTTATTGAAGTTCTTGTTATCTTAATTATGTTTTTTTTTTTATTTTTGATTGAATTGAGCTGTGATTGTTGGTCACATAATCTTTTCTTCTCGTTTCAAATATATTTTATGATCAATCAATTTGTCATATAGTTCTTTAAATGATATTGGTGAATCACATGCCCTAATTACTATCGTTAGTTTCTCATATTCGGTTACTAAGCCACTAGAGTATGAATAATAACTTCTTCATTACTCAGGAGATGACCTATTAAAGTTAAGTCATTTATAATAACCTTTAGATTTTGTATATAATTAACAATAACACTTCTCTCTTATATTGTTTATAACTTGGACCATGTTTTTATTATAATGTTGCACGAAGAGATTAGTGATGCTATGGAGCCAATAATTGAGGCTTGGATGGCTTGTAGAATAAAACGAATTTATCATAGCCATAACTTATGATCTAGATTTACCATTGGGATGAGTTCTTTAGGTATTTGGATCTTTTTCTGGTGGATAATTAATAGAGCCATTGATAACCTAATAGATTATATCAAAAAAGGAGATTAATGAATTTTGTTTGTTAAGATGTATAGTTGCTGCTTTTAGAGAGTTTGAAAGGGATCAAAGTTACGGTATTGACAAATATGAGTCCTGTAAATGAACCATTGTTTCCGAGCGAATAGAGTTGAAGGAGAAAGACAACATATATGTCAGATGTGGTTGGATGCTACACTGTCTATCATTGAATAGGTAGTTGGCATCTTGCACCAATAGGATCGTTGCGAGTATTTGTTGTCTAGTGAGCAGAAAGAAGCAAGATGATGATCGATGGAGGAGAATGATTCGTCGATTGCAGTCGCTTGTGGTTGGTGGTAGTGGCAAATCTGTCGATCACCGACGGTGACAACAAGGTGCAAGAGGCATGTTAAATCTACGTATCACTGGAGAAGCAAACTCGTTGGTAGTGACAACAAGGTACAAGAGGCAAGTCATAGATCACGATCGTCGGAGAAGGAGAACGAGGAGACAAATAAGATTGAGGTTGATAGATTTCGTCACTTTAGCTACTGCAAACACGAGTGCTGGATAGATCGTCTGCTACGATATGAGAAGAAGGCCTCATGGTTAAAGAAGGTTTCGTTGGAGCAAGAGAGGAGGATGGTTGCGGTATGTGTATAATGTGAGGATGGGACAGAGGAGATGGCAACAACTGCTCACTGTGGACGTGAAGACTCGATCCTTGAGCACTGTAGAGATTAGATAGAAGAGGAGAAAGAGGGGGTAAAGTCTTGCTTAAGACAAGAGGAGCTGTGATAGTATGAAGAAATGATGAATTTGTTGTGAAAGGTATTGATTTTATTCATTGGAGTAATATATATTTATACAGATTTTAAGAAATTTTTTTTAATCAATTACTCAAATTATATAATCAAATATGTATTTAAAAATGTGATTTGATCCTTAAATCATATATTGATTAAGAATTAAAATAAAAAAAAATATATATATAATTATCGTATTTATGTTTATCGTCTCTCATTGACTGATGTTAAACGGTAAATTTATGCGCTCTGGCAAATGAACATCTGACAGCATTTTCAGAAGGTGGAATAATCTGTCTCGGCCACTGCAGAGATAGCTCAGTCTCACCCATTAGATCCTCGCTGAAGGCCATGGCCATCTCCTACGGTGCCCACCTTCTGGACCACACTCGCTCAGATCCATGAAGAATACTTGAAGCCGTCCTCCCCGAGCACCCAAAGATGCTTTAAGCAGAGCCATTTGCCCTGCTTCCTTTCGTTCATTCCTTCCCACCACAGACATCATAACACAGTAGTCCTCTTCGTCATGAACGATCCCTCATTCCACTGCGTCCAAATGAACCTAAGGCCCACAAGGCTGCTGATTCCCCAACACCTTCAGTGTCTCATTCTTTTCCCTCCCTTCTCTCAGACTGACGGTCATCAGTCCTCGTTTGGAAACTTAGCTGGTGGTGGTGATCCGATGGCGCAGGTAGGTGGATCATTCCGCACGAGATACGAGGCGCCTGTGGGAGAGAACCTTTTCCCTTTGGCACGGCACGCGCTGAACTGCAACTACCTACTACAGTGTCACTGGCATTGTGGAACCTGGATGCCTTAATGATGTGCTATGGAGTGGAACCGCTGCCTTCGAGACCATCTGTTTCGAGACCACGGTAATAAATGCAAGCAACTTTTTGCAGAAATGGAGTCACTTGACCGAGAAAGACGGAGAAGAAAGAGAGGATATGTCGCTAACCTTCCCATGAATGAGTCTGTGGTTTACTGTTAAATATATGCTACTATGTCTCTCAGTTCTTCAGTGTTACGGTGGGAGAGGAGAGGAGAGAGAGAGAGAGAGAGGATGTTGGCCGCCGACAAGATGTCGGATTTGGTGTCATCGCTGAAACCTGACGGGGTGTCATCGAGAGATTCGCCCGACCTAGCATAGGAATGGTGGCATAGTTTGCCTGCTTTCGTTACATGTATATTTATCTTGGATTCCTTTGACTCCACTCGTCCCCGTCGCTCTCCCAAGTTTGCTGCTTCGACGTCGTCGCCGCGAGAGGTGTTGGGGCGGTGACGGATGATGGAGGAGCTCCACCACCAGTTCTCGCACGTCATGCCGCCACCCCCGGTGCCGCAGCAGCAGGGCGGCCAGCGCGGGTGCCTCCTCCCCTCGTCGCCGGGAGATGGTGGCGCAGGAGAGGAGGAGGAGGCATCGGCGGCGGGGGAGACGGAGAGGGCCAGGTGCAAGGCGAAGATTGTGGGGCACCCCTTGTTCGAGCAGCTGCTGTCGGCCCACGTGGCGTGCCTGCGGATCGCCACGCCGGTAGACCAGCTGCCGAGGATCGAGGCCCAGCTCTCCCAGTCTCACCACGTCGTCGCCAAGTACACGGCCGCCGCCGCCTCCTCCGCCGGTGCTAACCCAGACAACAGGGAACTCCATCAATTCATGGTCATCTCTCTCTCTCTCTCTCTCTCTCTTGCAAATCTGCTTAATAATCAGCAACCCATATAGTATGTTTTTTCTTTCAGTGGTTTGTACTCTTTGAGGTGGTTTATCATGTACCAACCTCCTTCCCTCTATTGGGATTGGTAAAAGTTTGCAGCCGTGAGAAGTAGTACATCCACAGTCTCTTTCCCAGTTGGTGGAGACATTGAGAGGGTATCAGTCACGGATGAGCGAATACAGATGAGCGTGTATGGCCATTACAATTGAACCAAATGGAATATCCCGTTTAACATCCACTACTGTTTCTCATTTCTATCTATATAAAAAAATATATAATGGAAAACATTTTTGGAATCTGTAATCGCTTCAGTGCTTCTACTGCATCTTTTATCATCTCCTTGTAGATGTCTTTACCAAATGATGTCAAAGCAAGCAGATTACATCGCTGTTTATTGAAACAGAGAGAGAGAGAGAGAGAGAGAGAGAGTAGATGCAAAATCCTATAGATTAAAGATCTCTGAACTTAAGTTTGAGTCTTGCTAAATTTGGACTTATGCCTGACATTTGAGGTAGATTTTATGTTAGAGCTTCAACTGATTCTTAATGTTTTCTCCAACCAGGCAAACTATGTGTTGTTGCTCTGTTCCTTCAAGGAGCAACTACAGCAGCATGTTCGTGTCCACGCAATGGATGCGGTGATGGCCTGTTGGGAGCTTGAGCAGAACCTTCAAAGCTTGACCGGTGATCAGCAGCTCTGGAACTCCTCTGGTATGCAGCAAGGAAGAGAGGATGTGCTATCAGAATCTCATGATGTCCAAAACCATCAATTATCTTATTCCTCAGAAGGTACAGACAGCACTACAGCAAGATCTCTAGCAATTCAAAGACTGTTCCGAAATTGGTTGGTCATGTTACGCAGTCATACATCTAATCATACGATGGATGACAATGTTAGTGGAACAGCAGTCCAGTCTGTTTCATCTGAAAGCCAACATGGAACAATGGGAAGACAGGCAGCTAAAGTTTTGAAGACTGCACTAGTGTACTTCTTGGGACTTGATGCTGCTGTATCTATCCCACTTGTGATATTGTAAGTTTCAAGATTGGTTTTTCTTGCTTTTTAACAGGAAGACCTGTTTACGTCCTTGTTTTTGTGTTCATCATTTCATATATGGTTTTAGATTGTTTAAATAAGTTGAAAGGTCGCATCTTTACCTGTGAAGGTATCTAAATGGTTTACTGCTTTAGTAGTTCTCTCTGTTGGCTATAATGGCTGTCTCTACTACTATTATTTTATAATTACTCCCCTAATGGCTCTGATAATTTCAAATTGTTATATAACCCTGAAAATGGACCAGATGGATGTAATTAGCAACTGAGCCTTTTGTATGGTAGCTACAAGAGTTGATGGTAAACACACGTTTATGAGGTCTGAGATCCTACAGTCACACGGCACACTGGAACACCACAATCCTGTGGGAGGTGTTATCCAGCACTTCCTGGTATTGCAAATTAACTGTGTCTAAATTCCCCTACCCATTTAAACCATGATGATTAGTCAATCTGTAAGGCTGCCAGTCGACCGTTCAGCCCCTTATATTGATGATGGTTATATGTGAGGAAAGATATGCAATTAATTATTTCCTTGGTTATAGTCATGTTTAGTGAATTAAACAATCTATTCATTGACATCCACACTATTGTTGCACAATATAATCCACAATCAACCTTTTCATTAAGTTACATTTTTTATTTAATTGTTTCCAGTTTTATATATAGCATAGATAACATGAGCGATTCTAGAATGGTGAGTTTCCTGCCTATTATTATTTTCTTCCCGCTTCTGTTGTGTTGTAATGTTTGTATTATTCTATGGATTTTTTGTATCTTTAAGATGTGTCTCTACTCCTCTCTAATGGCTGTCATTTTGCAACTGATAGAAGTGCAAGAGGCTGTTTATGTTAGTTTTCTGGTGTAACAGGCTTAACTAGGTGTCTTTCTTAAAAAATTCCTGTGCTAGTTGGATTTTCTCTTCTTTAAGAAAATGTGCAGGAAAAATAGAGTTTACTTAGAATAAAGGTTTTGCATATGCTGATTGAGCTGCTTTTTATTGCAGCATTCCTTGGTATCTGACGGTCAAGATGGTCTATGGAGCCGAAGTGACGAAGGAATTGATGCCTTTATGGATATTTGGGCCACTTATATTTGCTCTCTACATAAAGATCATTCAAGGGCTATGTTCTCTATATGTTTTCGTCTTCATGCAGGCTGTTAGGCTGATAAAGAATCTGCCTAGGTATTCTCTGTTGGTCTATAATTTCATAGCCGAAGGAAAGCTTAGAGCATATCTATGGGACCATTTCGTGAAGCCTATTGTCGACATCAAGAACATGGATTATGGAGCTTTCTCCAGAAGAAAGTACAAACAATTTGTGACATGGGCTGTCGAGAAGTACCTCGATTACGTTGAATCAATATGGCCGTACTATTGCAGAACCATCCGCTTTCTGAAGAAAGCACATCTCATCTAGCTGAGTTTCCATGCAACTCCCGGAGAAGCACATGGTTTTTGGATTGCCAAAGGATTCTTTCGACTGGTTTGTGTAAGAGAGATTCAAGTTTTGGCGATTGAACCTGAGGTTACTTCACCTGAGAACGTGAGATCGGATCAGGAATTTATGTACCATTCATGATTTTACTTCTTCATCGTGTTAACTAATAGTTACATAGTTTATTTTATCTTTGTTCTCTTACTCTCTTGAAAAAAGAAAAAAAAAAGAGTTCATCTATAAAAACACATGAATGACCTCTTTTTAGAGTTTGGTTTCTTCTTACATGAACGTGATATATATAATTGACTACAGCAGGCGCAAAACATCTGTTTCCATCATGTTTGAAACACGCAGGATGTTTATTACATCATCTGGTCCTGATTCCCAGTTTTATTTGTTGGTGAAGAGAGAGAAAGAGAGAGCGACTGGATCACGGCGTCGGTGCAGATGACATCTCCATGCAAACTTGGTTGCACTTGAGATGTGACTCCTCGCAAAGCATATGGCACCGGCCGTGGCCTTGGCCGATGGGAATCATCATGCACTTCTCGTAGACGCAGACGCCCATCATATCATCACACATGTGCCTGCACCACAAGAACTTTGTATCTGGCTCCATGTCTTTCATCAGGTCACTGGCAGCTGCATCTACCTCGCCTGAGATCACAACCATAAGCAGCAGAAGAATAGCAGCAAGTTTTTGGATCAGCACGGCCATGCTCTCTTGATTGATGTGCGTTGCACTTCCAATGCCTTCTCACACTCTCTCTCTCATATATAGGAGCTTCCCAGTGCAGGAACACCGGCGGGAATTGTGTGATAGCAGTTTCCGTTAGACATGCATGAGTGCACGCACTCGGGGATCACCGGACTGGTCACGTAAGTTAAGCTAGCAAAGGTAAAGATAGCATTCATTTGCAGGGATGAGCGAGCAGCGAGTCGACAGTCATCGAAAGGTCACTATAGATGATTTGGCCACTGGAATGTTATTGCGTTAGATTACAGTGACATGATGACTCCACTGGTTTTATCTTTAGATGAAAATGGCGATCGAAACTAATATAATGCAGTGGAGTTCTGCTTAATGGTCTTCCACTATCCCTTTATTATGTCACCATTGCACAGAGAGAGAGAGAGAGAGAGAGAGAGGACGTGTTACTTCATCACCTTCACGAGGAGAGTCTCAAAGCAGGCGTTCCAGTCTCGCAGTCCAAATCCTCCTCCGACAAGCTTTAGGCGACGTGTTATGTCATCACCATCACGGTTTGGGAATCTCAAAGCAGGCGTTGCAGTCTCCTAGTCCAAATCCTACACCTAATGTGGGCCTAATCCGGCCCAGTTGATATATAAAAGTAGATTTAATGGACCGATGGGTCCGGGGCGAGGCCAATCGAGTTCTCGCCCGCCATTCCCGCTTTCGGACCCGTTCTTATTCGGACAATCTCTCTTTTTGCGTTCCTTTTCTACTCCCCCTTCGAGTTGACCACTGTCTCTCTTTCTCCCATTCGTTCCGATTCCGATCTCTTCTTCTTCTTCTTCTTTCGTAGATCCGCGGCATTTCTAACCCCGCCTCCCGATCCATCTTCCCCTTTGGTCCTCGTTTCTGTGGAATTCTACTTCCGTTTTGGTCAATCGATCTTGGTCTAGGCGCATCGGTCTCGGATTTGTTCCATTCTGTCGTCGCGGGAGCACATCCGGTCGGCTGGTTCGTTCTCCGATGCCTTCTGCTGATGTTTGTTGTGAACGGATCTTTTGTGTTGGGGTTTTAGAGATGGCGGTTTTCTGTGTTACTGTTTTCCTTTTAGGTTTTCTATTTGCTATAAAGAATGAATATTTTTACTAGTATTTTCTTTTTCTTTACTTTTTACGGGGATATGGATGATACTCTTGATGTTCTCAAGTTGGATGAGAGATTCTAGTGGGGTTTTTGTATCATTAATGTCAAATTGGATTGGAGATTATAGCTTTATACCAAATGGTTTTGAGTACTGGTGATTTAGTTGGTTTGGCAGGTAATTTAATTCTTCTCGAACCTTTCAAGTGTCACGCTTGATGACTGCTAGGTGAACCAATAGCTTCTTAAAGCTTTTAACATGCATTGTAGTAAAAGTAATGCTCTTGTCTAGATATATTGACCCATTAATTTCGATAAGTCTAAATTATTAATACCAAAATTTTAGACCCGAGTTAACAATAGTATCTCTTCTGGTCACCATACCCAATACTATATTTATTCTGATGATGCTTGTCATGATCTGATCCGATGAGATGACTGTGACATTAACTTGATAGACTTGAATCATTGTCGCAAATATGTTCTTTTGCTTGTTCAAGGTTATAAATTCAGTTTTAGGAACTTCAGGTCTAGCAGTAAGTGTTCCTAAGTTGTTCATGGCTGTAGTAAAATTGTCTCGTCAATATATGTTCTTGTTCTTCTTGCATAATGAATAAAGATTTTTATTCTTTCCTCTTGCAGAATTGTTCTTTGAATGCCAGTTTGGATTAGGATTAGGTGGAACAGTGATTGAATTACTTGGTTACACGATTGCACACCTGTTCTGCACCATGGAGGACGACGACAAACATGAGAAGAGTTTGATTGACTCATCAACCCCTGAGACTTCTGCAACTGATCCAAGTGATGCTCTTGGAGAGGGTGAAGGATGCCTATCAGTTGCTATTAAATCTGTGAATGTTAGTGAAGAAGGTGCTGAACTTCAGGGTGAGAACCTACGTGACGGGTTGAATCAGCACGAATATGAAACGGAAAAGCATGATCAAAGCACAGAGCATCAGGTTCATGAAAGTAGAAATTTGGATATAAAGGATTTAAAAGAAGTAAAACATGGTTCAGAGGAAGTTTTTGTTGAAGAGAAGGAAACAGACCCTGTTTTTGACGGAACCGAGACTCCTGAACTAGAAGCAAATTTGGAATTTTCAAGTCAAACTTTTGATCTTGATCCAGATGTGCAAGTCAATGCTTGGCCTGAAAAAGCCGTTGCACTGAAAAACTTTGTCAAGGAAAAGGGCTCTATTGCTGTTTCCACAGTGCTTCGTCGCCTTTCTGGGAAAAATGATGAAGGGACTGCTGACACAGATGAAAAAACTGAAGGTTCTGTAAAACATGATAATGGAAGTTCTGATCCCAGACAGAAAGAGGTCTCACAGAAAGTAAGAGACCAATCAGCATGGAACCCTCTAAACTTTATCAAGATTGGGCGTAATGTGGTCACTGATAGCAAAACTGGGCATGTCGAGGACACTGTTTTTGGATGTTCCACCGATGGGCCGACCATGAGGGGCAGAATTATGGTGTATACAAGGCTGGGTTGCCAAGATTGCAAACGAGTTAGGTCTTTATTTCGTCAGAAGAGACTAAGATTTGTTGAAATCAACATAGATATATTCCCTACTAGAAAGTTTGAGTTAGAGAAAATCACAGGATCTTCTGCTGTTCCAAAGGTGTTGTTTAATGATTTTCTTGTTGGGGGATTAACTGAACTTGAGACTATGAATGATTCAGGACAGCTTGATGAGAAAATTAAAGGTATTTTCAGTGAAGAACCTCCACCTACAGCTCCTTTGCCACCATTGCCTGGTGAAGATGATGAATCTGGCAGTGGAAAGGTTGATGAGTTGGCCTCAGTTGTCAGGAAAATGAAAGAGTCAATCATTCTTAAAGACAGATTCTACAAGATGCGAAGGTTTAGCATTTGTTTTCTTGGGTCTGAAGCTGTGGATTTTCTGTCTGACGATCAGTATTTGGAAAGAGAAGAGGTTAGTCCCCAGACATATTTTGTGGCTTAATATCTGCTTTGATGTTTCTTACTACTGACAAGAGGAACAAAGTACAGACCACTTTCTCTGCAGGAACAAGAATTCTAAAATATTTACCACCTATATGTTTCATTCGCTCATCAAATATCCTTCTACATGGAACAAAGCAGCCTGAAAGCCTATGATATGCAGGGTGGATGCCCTTTTTTGGAATTAGTAACATAAAAAATTTTAATATGTCAATTTAATGTAAACCATATTGAAGTCGCATAACAATGTTATGTGCATCAAATATTTTCTTGAATCTTGTCTATTGAAGTAGCATCATTGTGAAGGTTTTTCTTTTTTTATTGATATGATTGATGAACTGCCTTTTCTTTGCTCGCATAGCCAACTTCGAAGAGTTCATGCATCGGGAAACTTACATATCATTTATGGCTACATATAGAATCTATTAGTAAAAGTGTAATAAGTTATATTTACTTCAGTTTTTTCAAATTTCACATTATTATTCTCTTCAAAAGCACATGCAAATATATAGTACATTTTCAAGTTTTCTTATCTTTTTTCTTAAATGCAGGCAGTGGAATTTGGAAGAAAGCTTGTCAGCCAACACTTTTTCCGGCATGTTTTGGAGTAAGAATTCTGCAATAGCATTTGGCATTTAAAATTATTCCCCCACATGTGGTTGACTGTCTGAATGGATCAGAATTTGCACTTTAGAATCACTTTGATGATTTGTATTAATCTTTTAATTTCATGTGCAAACAGTGAGAACATATTTGAGGATGGAAACCACTTGTATCGGTTTTTGGAGCATGATCCAGTCATCATGACTCAATGTTACAATATTCCAAGGGGCATGTTCGAAGTTAAACCCAAGCCTGTCACTGAAATAGCATCAAGGTTGAGGTTTCTATCTTATGCAATCATTGAAGCATACATGTCTGAAGATGGAAAGCATGTTGATTACTGGAGAATCCATAGTTGTGAGGAATTCAAAAGGTTAGCAGTAGCACTGTTTTTAATACAAACTAGAATATTTTTGTGATGTTAATACTTCTGAGATTTATCAGCTTTTGAGCAGCTGGTTGCTTTTAGTATAAGATGAATACTTTATTCCTTAATGAAGTTGTATACAGTCTAGAAGACAGAAATTGTTTATAAATTTGACAATGTACACTTTGCTTTTCTTATTCCTGAAGGTTTCTGTTGCTTCTGAATATGGATCCTTGTAAGGAATTGGCAAATTTATCCATCTGTTATAGTATTGAAAACCTACACATATGCAGCCTAATTCCAACTTGTGGTTTCTACAAAATGATCTAGGTTTCTTCCTTTAGTTTGCCTCTTTTCTTGTGTTGGCATCTGTAAATGCATAGAATATTTACCATATATCCATTGATTTGGTTTCTATGACAGATTCTGCTAAAACAAACTGTACGTGTCTTTCAGTCCGGTTTTGGACCTTTCTTGTCTTTGCATGAGCGCATATGTCAATACAAATTAATATCACAAATTGAGTCTTGTTGCAATTGAACTTGAACTTTGTAAACAATAATGGGTTGCCATTTTACTGCATGTTCTGTAGGTATTTGAGAATAATTGAAGAGCTTCAGAGGGTGGATTTAGAATCCTTGTCACGGGAAGAAAAGCTTGCTTTCTTCATTAACCTCTATAACATGATGGCCATCCATGCAATATTGACGTGGGGTCATCCTGTTGGGGCTTTGGAAAGGAGAAAGTTCTTTGGTGATTTTAAATACGTCATTGGGGGTTGTGCCTATTCGCTATCAGCCATCCACAATGGAATCTTGAGGGGAAATCAACGGCCACCATACAATCTCACCAAGCCTTTTGGACAGAAAGACAAACGCTTAAAGGTAAAAGTGTCCTGTCCTTTTCTTTACATCAAGGAATTATTTGAACATGCAGAATTTGACCTTATCCTAATACTACAAAGTTGTCTTTGGAAGCAATGATGAAAATCAATATCGGTTCAATTGATATTTATCCAGCCTCTTTTTATTGATATTGAACTAAATGTTAGAATGCTAGATTGATAAATTGAGAATCTTTTAATTGGATATTGAACTCAATATTGAATGCATATCTTTAAATAATTTTTCCACATAGTATCAGCATATCTGCATAGTGATCTGTCAATAGATATCTTCGTTGATGTTGGCTTGAATAAGATATTTTGATTTGTGACCTTTATACATGCACATAGTGAAACTAGTACCCAAAGGGTCTATTAATTGAACATGGTGCAACTGTCACAAGATCTAGTTTCTAGAACTTTAAATGGAAGGGACAAAGAAAGAAGCTAATTTGATACTGCTTCAATAGAAGAAAGAAATAGATGCGAGTTCAGCCTTCTGTACACATCATGGTAATATGATTTTTTTTCTTTTTGCTGAATTTGATTACAGTTTTAGTAATTTTAGGGTCTGATTCTGGTGTTGTAGTTGTGGCTAGAAATAGAGATTGTCTTGCCTGGAGTACAATGTACATTTAGCATGCCCTTTCAGGATTTGCAAAGAGCAAAATCAGTGTGCACTTAATGAGCATACTGGGACTGATTTTGAAACGAAGGATATGTAATCTGTATGAGTTCTGTTTCTAAGAGCAATCTAAAGTTACCATTCATTCATGTTCAAGTGTAGGTTTTGTTGATTCACTGGTTAACTTTGACGGAACATCTTGATTACAGTGTGATTATGGCATTTTGGCCTATTATGGTCCTGTAGTTTTTCTTTCTGTATGTTCATCACTCATCTTCTCTTAACTGAGACAGAAGTATTTGCAGAATGAAATCATTTTGAAGATTGAGAATCATGTTGAAAAGCTTGAGAGAGGATATGAATGCTAATGG
This sequence comes from Musa acuminata AAA Group, assembly GCF_036884655.1. Lineage (NCBI taxonomy): Eukaryota > Viridiplantae > Streptophyta > Magnoliopsida > Zingiberales > Musaceae > Musa > Musa acuminata. The sequence continues at coordinate 3,150,664 of NC_088353.1, read as the reverse complement.
TACATTTGAGACTACTGCTTTCCATTGTAATTATTATTAAGGAGAAATTGTCAACAAGCAATGAGATTATCATCATACATGGGACCTACGTATTGCCTAAATATTTATATTAACTTTATGATCTATCATACAATAAAAATTCTAATATTCATTGGAACACTATCACAAAAGTAAATTTATCCCAGTTTCAGATCTGGATGGACCTTCTTACTTTTGTAACCTAACCATTTTAATTATAGCCAATCTAGTAAGAGCATAATTTCCATATATTCTTTGAAACATGAATCTTTTTGTTGTGGTGGATCAGGTTGCTCTTCCATACCCAGAACCATTGGTTCACTTTGCCTTGGTGTGTGGCACAAGATCTGGGCCTGCACTTAGGTGCTACTCACCAGGAAATCTCGACAAGGAACTGATGGAGGCTGCCCGTGATTTCATAAGGAACGGAGGAGTGTCTGTGGATGCTGAAGCCAAGGTAGCATCCGTAACCAAGATCTTGCAGTGGTAAGGTTTCTTTTGGGTTCGGGAAACGTTTTTTTCTCTACCCGAAAATGAAACTAGTACACCAGCATTCAATTTTAGAAAATTTAGTGTATTTATTGTATAAAACATGCATTAATGATGAATTAGGCAGTCAAAAATCACTGCACTTGTTAAATAATGTCCTATGATCCTCCTTAGGTATAGCATGGATTTTGGAAAAAATGAGCTCGAGGTACTCAAGCATGCAGTGAACTACTTGGATCCGGCAGAATCCGAGGAGATCTTGGAATTGCTTTCAAAAACTCCGATGAAGGTAATATATCAACCCTATGACTGGGGCCTGAATGATTAGGAACTCATCTTCTTTGTTCATCTCTCACACCATAACTTTCTGGACTATACATATCCTTGAGAAAATGTTGTTCTTTTATATCAACAAAATTTATTAAAAGTAGATCGTCTAAGATTTCATTGGTACATTGATGCTGGGTATGTTTCAATTATTTGTTTTTCTCTTTCCGGGAGAAAGAAACAGCTCAATTGAAAGTAAAAAATATATATCGTCTGGTTCAATTACATAATGTCATTTGAGCATTAGGTGGTATGTGGATGGAGTTGAAACCAAAATTTTACTGGAATTTGAATTAGAATAACCATATTTTGACATGTTTGGTTCATGTTTTGTTGAAATTGGAGTGAGTCTTTTACATAGTTGATTCTTGAACTCTAAAATCAGAACTGAAATCATAGTTGATTAAATAACTAATATATAATTTATCGACTTAAATTGTTTTAGTCAATCTTATATGAAATTAATACTATTTTGTAAAAATACTATGTTGCTTACAACTCTATATTTATATGATTGAATTATATTTATAGATGTATTTTGTAAATCTACAATTGTTTACACTATACCATTTTGTGTGTGTATATATATATATATATATGTTCTGTCAAGATGTTTAATAAGCTTAGGGAAGTTATTTGAAATATGCATTAAAGGCTCAATGCACATTACAAATATAAATTATGCTTGATAAACTTTATTAAAATCGTATTTGGTCCGAATGTTTGAATGCTATGTTATCTCAAGATAGTATTAACATTTCAATATTTGTAGGATGTTAATATAATTTTTAAAGTTTTTATAGTACCTTATGACATTATTTAAAGTATAAGATTGTCAACATGATTTAGTAAGAACTCAACTTAGTAAATTTTTATTTATTTATTTATATTTATATTTTTTAAATTACATAAATTTATTTATTTACTTATTAGTTTAAATAAAAAAAATATGTATTTATTTTTATTAAAAAATAAAAATATTAGAAGGGCAAATTTATCACACAATATTAAATAAAAATTTAAAATATAATTTTACTAAACAATACTTACGTCAATGCAAATTTAAAATATAATCTTTATAATATTATTTATTAAACATTTAAAATATCCCACAACTGCATATTTACTTAAACTCTTTTCTTAAATATATATTAAAAATATAATTATGTTTGGAAACGTAACCTAAATAGTTACTCGCATCTAATCCAATTGATCAATGTTTTGAATAATGTCCCTACCAAATATACCAATATTGATTGGTTCGTCATCAGATTAGAGCAATATCTTTTAGCAAACCTTTTAAAGTCGAAACGATTAAATTACCTATTGCCTGTGAAATCATGAATTAAATAATGATATGGAAGATAATATTTCTAATCACATGATGATCACCATATTCTGGATTTTGTCACCTTACAGAAATCAAAAACACTTGAATTCCACTCTTTCCCAACTTTTCTATCTCATTGATGTTCCCATAGAGTTTGATCATTCTATTCCACAAACATATTCTGGCCCTGTCAATGAGTGTGAGCAGAAGAAGCTTCAATCTACAAATCATGCACAAGTATGTAATCTGATTCATTTTTGCCAAGGTAGGACTGCTGGTATGTCAGTGATGAATTACCAAGTTCCACATATAGATGAGCAAATAAATATGTACATTAAACAAAGAAACCACAAAACACCGACCAATTTAATGATCTCTCATTACTCGGAGACAGAAGACGAAAGTTATCGAACATTAAAACCATTAAGTATTCATAACCAGCAGAAAAGTTCTTTTCCAAATCATAGAAACAGATTCATCCTTGTTGAGGCACATTATGTTCAGCATTTTACTGTCTCTCTTCAATTATGGACCTGTAAGACTTGTAACATGCACAAAGCTTCGCTAGCGGCACCAACACTTAAAAGAATCATTCGACCCTATCAACAATACACTAAAGAAGCAAACAATGTCATTGTTCAATTCTCACACAAACATGACTAGTTGCATACTACGATACCATTCTTCTTCTATTGACGCCCTCGCACAATTAGTTCAAGTCTTCAACAGCGACAAGAAACTTGAACCATGATGTTCATTCCCAGATGGTGAAAATTGAAGTTACTAATCAGTAAATTCACATTCAAGTAACCAAAGCTGAAAACAGCCTCCGATAGCTAATTGGAAAGAATTCATCACATCATGCCATGGCGTCAGAGGATAGTGCAAGCACATCTATTGGTCTTTTGGGCCTTGGCAAGTTGTTTTTCTGTACAGAGAAACCAGTGTCAGTCTAGCAGACAAAAGAAGAGAACTTTAATGTGTAGAATAACTATGTCAACAAGAGCTTGTACACATCCATGTCAGCATCTCATTGTAACACGGAAAATTCAAATTAATACCGGCAATGGAATTACACTACTCTTGTAATTAAAAGAAACCACCACTTATTAGCAGTAGAATCTGCTACAGATTGAGTGGTGGTTTCTTTTGATTACAAAAGTGCTGTAGTATACTCATTAGATGAAAATACACTACCTGTGTGACATTCTACATTAGCAGCAGAATATTCAACTTATTACAGTAGAATATTTAGCATTAGAATGTTGATACAAACGAGAACTGATCGAGTCATAGAGCAAGAGAGCAAACTTTCTCATTACCTAGAAATTTTAAATGCTCAGAAGATAGTACTCAATAGTAACCAGCCAGTCAGATGTGTCTCAAAGCATCATCAGTCGGATGCTCAAATGCAATCTATTTCTTTGGACTAAATGCGCAAAACCTCCTACTAGTCGCAGTGTTTGCAACAAAACACATTTGCCCAAAATCCATGTTGTAACATGGCAGTAGAAAGTGACAGAAGCAGTACGATATGCACACATAATTGCATCAGGTATACAAAGATATCTTTCATTTAAAACAAGTAATTCATCTCCAGATAGCAAAAAAACTTGTATGTTACATACAGCAAGTGCACATAAAAAAGACATTCAGGAATGGCATGTTATCATATGATAGATTGGTAGCAGACTGATTACGTCCATCGAACTTCATAAAAAATGTTACATCATCTGATAAACATTATTTTAACCACTGTATTTCTTCTACTTAATCGACCGTTTAAAAGGTCAACGGTTAACTAAAAGTGATGGTATGATCAAGATAATGGCATAATGAATGCTAAGGTTAATTTTCACTTGAGAATAAAATTTGAAGTAGATACGAATAGTAACTACATGAATGTTATATTTAGCCACAAGAATATGAAACAAAATTTTAGACAAAACACTGGTATCACATGAAAATACCATTGGTTTTGTCAAGCATGGGAGGCCGCACTACAACATGCATTGTGATTACACCACCAGGAAGTTCACAAACTGGTGTTCTAGACTCCGCAATTGTTTGGTTGTTCTCCAAAATCTTTCCAGCATTTATGAGCTTCACATCGTTTATCGTTCTAGGAGCAATTTCTTTACCTAAAAAACAAGAGTCAGCCCCCAAGATGAAAAATATGGTCAATATTAAACAGTGAAGAAAAAGAAAAATCCAAAACAAAAAAACCATATGACCTGAGGGTTCCAAGCATAACAATGGTGTAGCAGATACAGGCAAATTCATCATGCTATTTAGTGCATCAAGTTCCCCTTTCCAAACAAGCAAATGATTTAGCAGTTACTTATTTTTAGTTGGGATAAGTTCTTGACATAAACATTAAAAAGTAAATGTTGTAGACCGTAGGACTAAGATCAAACACATGGAACATACATAATCTTAGAAATGTCAAGAAAAACTTTGTGCCTTTAGTTAAGTTAGTATATTGGATCAATTTTCCGCTAGCAATATGACATAACTCATCAGCCAAAGTCAACCTACAATAAATTTTCCAAAAGCATATCCAAAGCCATAACAAGTAAGCACTATGGATCAAATTCGATTTGGCGTTCTCTTCATCTTTTTGTCCTGGAGACTCGACCAGAAGACGCCCTTGGCTAAATAGCTACTTCGAGTTGCTATTCCCATTCCACGTAAGCAGCAATCTATTGCTTCTTATTTAATAGCAACATCGAAGCCCTATTTTGCACCCTCTAAGCTACCATTATGCATTCTAAAACCCTTTTCTCATACATCTATTGAACATTGTGATATATATAAAAAGACTGACACTAGAGAACCCAGTTAAGTCAATTTAAAGTGTAGATAAAACCAACACTGCATCCTCCAAGAAAAGTGTCATTGTTTTAGTACAGATCCTAATAGCTGTGGCATCAACATGGAGATGATGCCTTGAAGGGGAGTAAAAGCAACCCACCAGACAAAAGGAAACAGATATGTTACATGGTATAAAATTAATGTTACTATAAGAAAACAGTGCCTATGAGCAACTGTGTAGGTTACACTGCCAGGAAAAAAAGAAAGAAATAGAGGTTGCTTCACAAACCAGTAAATGAATACAGCAAATATGATCAGAGAACAGCAATATGGTAACAGAAATCAGTATCAATCAGAGAAAGGAGAGCCCAAGGCAGGACAGATGAAAAAAGCATTTAAAGGATAAACTTGAGCCACTGTTTACTTCAATTTCGGAATGAAATTTAGATGAATTGAAAGACACTCTCGTCAGAGTCAAAAAGTGCGGGTAGAGACCAGGTAAGATGAACCACAATGATACGCAACCAAGTCATGCACCCAAGACTACACATCTAGGATCCATGGAATTATAGCGCAGATCAAATTTCCACCGACAATAAGCAGAGGTAGAAGGTTCGAGAATTCATCTATCTGGACAACGGAAGGAATCAAACGAGGGGGAAACACTCGCTCACCTTGAGGCCATCGAGCAAGTATGGTTTCCTTGAGAGAGGCCACGGTGGTGGTAGGATCATACTTACTCGGCCCGATGTCGGTGCCATCGAAAAGCCTAAATTTGACCTCAATCAAATCCTCTCCGGCCATCGCGAGCCCCTTCAGGAAACGAGCGCCATCGCCTGAATAAATAAGCCACAAAATCTTGATGAATTCGAGTGTTACAGAACCGATCAATCCAAACTCGCCAGCAAGAAGAGATTTTTACAAGAAATCACACGACGCCCCCAACCCTTCCAGGTACCAAAACCTCCAAGATCAGCAGCTAAGAATCCCCCCTTACCGGCTGTTCCGACACGCAAGGAAGCGGCAGACGATCCCGACGAGGATTACAGGAGACAAGAAAAGAAAAGATCAGATTTCCGGATCTAATCTGAAGAATCACGTCTGAATCCCGCTCGACAAGGGCAGTTTTCGCATCAAAATTGGATTTTGACGGATTCAAACAAGCCAGAGGAAATCCGGAGCTATGATTCTTCCCCCAACGCCTATCGAAACCGGCCGAGAAAGAGTGGGAGAGACGACTCCAAAGAATCAAAAAACGCTTCCATTCTCTTCCTCCACCTGCCTTTGCTTTTATCATCACAGGAAGGAAACAAAGGCCAGCAGGAAATATATTTCCAATGACAGAGATATTTGACTGACTCTAATTATTTTCTTTTATTAAAAAAAAAACAAAATAATCAAAATTAATTATTTTAATTAAGTTATAATTAGAAGAAGAAAAAAAAATTCCACTGGGTTTATGATAATAGTTAAACTATTGCAACTTATTTCAAATTTGGATTCATTTGTAATAAAATGATAGTTATTGTCAGTGGTATTATTTATTAGTTGAAATAAATTATTGTTCTTACCAAGTAAATGATTATGGATTCATTTAATGATAATGATTCTCAATATCAGGGGACAATTTCTTATGAAAATGAGACATGTCAAACAAATTATTTATATGATTACAAATAATAGAAACATTGTTGATGGATGTCTCATAGAAATCTTTGCTGAGAAATGCCAAATAATTTAAGGCATTAATCCTGTCAAATCTTACACCAAACTTTTCTCATCTCTTTGCTGATTGTTGTGTGTTTTGATGTTTTTTTTTTTTTTTTGGTGTCCTAAAATTATTTTATTGATTCTCTGTGGTTATACAAAATTAATTAATTATATATATAATAATAATAATAAACAACTGATTGGCTATAATTCAATTTAAAAATTAATATATAAATCAAATATTTTCGTAACCATCATCTATAAATATTTGAATGATTATTTATACGTGAGATATGTTAGCTCTAAAATACTCACTAAGCATCCCATCCTATATGAATAATTGAATTCTAAATTTAGGTTGGATCCTCGGAATTATAAATTAGGTCGTAAAACAGAATACTACAATACAAGTTGATGAAGTACCAAACAATTAGCTTGGGGCGATCCTTCCTTACATTAAACATGAGGTGCTGCTATTTGATTTGTAGAGGGAAGCAGGAGCAGAATCCTACTCTACTCTGGGAGTTGTTCTTCGCAGGATAACATCAAACTTCCGAAATGTTAAGCTCATTAAGATTCTCATACTGCTGCTATTCATTCCCATGTAAAGAAAGGTGGCTGCAACATCAAGAACACAGACAACAACATTGTATGCTTCTCAGGCATAGGTTTCAACTTGCAATTAACTAAAACAAAAGTAGTATCCACCTCATTAAAATAAACTGCATAAATAATCATGATAGTGACAAATGATTATTAAATATGATTACGGTAGGGAACCAAAACCTTCTACCCAACTTTGCTATGCCTATATGCTCTTATGGTTGTTGCTGTGCTAAAGCATCATCATCATTTTTTAGTTTAAGTTGAAGGGGTGTCTGCCCATATATTCTTTTGGCATCCATCGTTCAAGCTTTTTTTTTTTTTTTCTTTTCCCAAAAACAAAAAGAGAATATTATAAGGTAACCCATAAAAAGTTTGATATAATTATCGATTATAAATTAAATTAACCCAATCAAGCTCATTAGAGTCGTTAGAAATTGTAATAGAATTATCAATTAGTAAGGGTACAGATAATTTCTATCAAGAACTTTTGAATAATTTCCTCGTAGATACGATCTAGCTTACAATGTCACGGGTATATACTGTTCACCTCATATATTTTCCTCGGATACACTTACATTCATGATATATGGAGCAATGTCTAGTATAAATAAACCATTATGCAATATTCCTTTAGTGATGATCTTATCATAGAATATTATTGAACAATCATTCTTCTTAAAAGAAACTAACTTATGTCCACTAATTGTCAAATATGAAATGAAAATAATATTTTTGATAATAGAAGGAACAAAGTAACATGCATCCAATGCAATAGTAGCTCCACTAGGTAGATGTAGGGTGATCTCGCCAATAGCCACTATAGCAACTTTTGCTCCATTACACATCTTGAGATCCATCTCGCCTCTCGCC